>NC_083335.1:94709711-95417188 GCF_963455315.2 Globicephala melas
ACTGTGGAGAGAGGGAGACGGGTGGTGATCTTCACAAGACATCACCAAGTACAGTCTGGTTGGGAAGAAGCATACACACGTGTCAATGGTTATTTGGAGAATCGACCAAGGGACAGGAGTTTGGGAGAGAGGTGCTAAATAATTCTCTAGAAAACTGATTTTAGTCTACGTGGAAAGGCAGGCCAAGTCTCTGGTCTAACCCTAGGATGAAATATTGATTACCCCCATTGAAAGAGGATGAGAGATCACAAACTTCAGAGGAGATGTCACCTATCAATTAGACCAGCAGAATGTAAATCAAGAACAACCCAGCTGGAGGCGTTGGCCAGGAGGCACATGACAGGAGTGATGCCCAACTTCAACGCCCTCGTCCAGCCATGGTCAGGGGCTTGGCGGCCTGCTGAGGAAAAGTTTTGTTCCATCTCAAACTGTGGTCCTCCACAAATTTTCAAAAATTTACTTAAACTTCTTTCCTAGTAGAAGCTGAGCAAGAAAAGACTGTCCTGTATGGCTGCGTATGGGAAACCTGGCCTTGCTGAAGGTTAGGACTGTGCCGAGAAGGGGGGCAGGCGGGTAACTGAGCGGCTACAGAAGCAGAACAGCTGTTTGTCTGCACCTCTTTGTTCTCTCATTATGGAAACCTGGGAGAGGCCTCAAGAATCCACATGACAGTGTCCTGTGTATACCCCATTTTATTGACTGAGGTCACCAGGGGTGTAGCTGAGAGTCAGATCTGACTTTACTCCAGGTTCCACATCATCTTGCTCAAGAAGTTTATATCGCAGACTTCAGTTTCCTCGTGTGTGACATGATAAAAACAATCCTCCCTCACAGAATCGCGAGGATTAGTGAGAAGGCAGGGAATCACCGGGTCTGGTGAGGACTCATCAAATCTTTGCCTGGGAATGGCACCCTGGTCCCCTTGGTTAGCCGGTGCTCACTGCGGCCAGGCTCCCGAACCCTGCCCTTCGTGGAGAGCGCTGCCCCAGGGCCTCCCGAGGCTGCGTTTGGGAGCTGAAGCCATTTTCCACCCCCACAGATGGCTCGAACTCGTTCTTCCAGGCCTTTCTGAGCCCACTGTTGTTGCTCCTTTCTCTCTCTCTACTCTTTTCCAAAGGCGAACAACTGCTCAGGGAATGAGGTGCTTAGCGCCCGGCGTGCTGTGTGGTGGAGAGGACACACACAGGTCTGGGACTCCCTCCAGCCTCCAGCCCTCACACTCCAATCGGGAAGGCTAACTGGTACAATCCCTGGACCATCTCCCTAGCTCCGCTGCCAGCTCTGGACCAGTATCCTCCTCTTCGGGGGAGCTGCCCCACACAAACACATCCTCCGGTTATGTGGTTCCGGGGGCGCCCCCCGTTCCTACGTGACCCACATCTCCCTCACCACAGCTGACTGGTTCAGGGGTCAGCCAGTCCCACTCCCACCCCTTACGCCTCCTGTTGTCGGCTTAAGGCCGGCCACCTGAGCACCAGCCTGGGTTTCTTCCCCAGCACTGAGGGAAACGGAAAAACTTACTCCTTGTGCTTCATGGGTCTTTGAGGGATTTTTCATTCCACTCTCCATGAGGGAAAAAGGGAGCAGGACTGATACATATTATTGATGAATTTAGCAAAAGAAAGAAGAGCATGATGATTCGGCTCTATCTAGACTTTTTAACTTTTGCAACTGCATTTCCACCAAGAGGAAATGCTATAAGCTTACAATGGCTTATAACCCGTAGTCAGCCAGAACTTCCTTTGGGTAACTAGTCAGGGTAGGCTCACTGCTGTCACAAATATCCCAAGTCTTGCTGGCCTAAGACAGTACATTTTTATTTTTTGTTCTTACCAAGATCCAGTGCACAGTGGTGGTGCAGGTGATGGGGTGATAGTCTCCTTGTGTCATTCAAAGGCTCAGGAAGGGAACCCATATGACAACAGGTTTGAGATAACCGCAGACCCGCTCAGCAGAAGAGGAAGAAACAAAAGAGAACGACACGATCTATTACAGAAGAGATACACGGAAGTCTTCTAATGTCAGAAAATGCCAAGCTTTGGGCACTTGGGATGGTCCCTACCTTACCTACAAGCTCCACACCATGTACCCCAAATAGAAAAGACTCCCTAACTGACACACTGAGCCCCTCCATTCACAGCAGAAGACTGTTAGTGAAATGGGCGTCCCAACTGTAGATCAGATCCATGCCAGTTACCTTGGCTGATCACATGACTCCTTTACTCCCAAATACGAATGGACAAATGGTTGCCAGATACTTGAGAAAAGTGAAAGAGAAGATCATGATGAACAAACATAAGTATTTCTGGAGAAGAAAACAACTATAATACAGGAAACGGAAGAGAACATTACCAAAACTTACAAATTCATATTCTCAGAATTTTAAGGAAGACAATGGGTTTATAAAATGAGAACAGGGTGCTATAAGAGGGCGCAACTGGAGAACAAGAGAAAGCCCTTGGAAACCGAAATATTTTTGCAACGTTAAAAACGTAATAGATACCAGGTGCGCAGGTCAAAGTCACCCTGCCTCACCCAGGCTGTGATGGAACGTGAGTGCAGCGTTCCTGCCCCGCCAACGCCACGCGACCTCTTCCGGTAACGGGACCGCGAGCCCACCGCCTGACTCCCATAACGAACGCCATTTCCGGTCCACCCCAGAGCGGCCGCGCTCTTCGCTCCGAGGCAGCTACCGCAGGCCCCGCGGCTTTACCTTCACCTTGGCCTTCACGCCCGCCACGATGCCCTTGCCGTCCGCCACGCTGCCCGCGCCACCCTCGCAGGTGCGCCAGAACTACCACCCCGACTGCGAGGCCGCCATCAACAGCCATTTCAACCTGGAGTTCCACGCCTCCTTAATGTGCCTGACCACGGCCGTTTACCTCGACCGCTACGACGTGGCCTTGAAGCACTTCAGCTGGTTCTTCGTGCGCCGCTCCCTCCAGCACAGCGGTTGGGCCCGGCGCCTGATGCGCCTGCAGAACCAGCGCGGGAGCCGCATCCACTTCCAAGACATCAGGAGACCAGTCAGTATCGAGTGGAAGAGCGGCCTCAAGGCCATGAAGTGCACCTTGTTCCTGGAGAAGTTCGTGAATCGCAGCCTGCGCCACCTGCACCAGCTGGCCATCGACAAGAGGGACCCCAACCTGCACCGCTTCCTGGCAACTCACTACCTCAGCCAGCAAGTGGCGTTCATCAGCGAGCTGGAGGGTCATGTCACCACCCTGAGCATGATGGGGGCCCCGGACGTCGACCTGGCAGGGTCCCTCTTTGACAAGCTCACCCTGGGCGACAGTGACAAGAACTGAGCGTGGACTGGACTTCCCCAGAGCCACAGGGTGACCAGAGCGCTGGTCTCCATGCCTGCCATGCAGACGGCAATAGTGCCCTGGCATTAGAAGTTCACTTAAGTTTTTTTCTTCCAGTTTTGCCACTTCTTCCAATAAAGTTATTTGGTTCCTAAAGAAATAAAGGTCTCTCCTTGGTTCCTGTGTGCAAATCGCTCACTTTTTAAAACAGGTATCCAGGAGGCTCTCCACCCACCCATGCCCCACCCACATGCCGCTCAGGATCTCCACAGAGGGAGGGAGAAGGCATTCCATGGGGCACCGGAAAGTGCAAAATCCATCTTCCCCTTATAAACAATGTGGGTATATGGGGGGGTGGTGAGGTGAGGCGCTGCTGAATGCGGGTGCCTGCGAATAGCAGGAGTATAAAAACGCGGTATAAAAATCACAGTAGTGTGGCTTCTGGAGGAAGAATGAAGGGAATGGGGTGGGACAGGGATTAAAATAAAGGGTCCTTAAAACTTTACCTGAAAACTTCGAGTTTACTAAAATATGTAAATGTTAGTGTCTGTTGATTCTGGGAAGCAAGATGGAGACCCCAGAAGCCGGCTTGGCAGGGTCCCTCTTTGACAAGCTCACCCTGAGCAACAGTGATAATGGTAACTGAGCCTCAGGCTGCCCTGCACACAAACACAGGGGTGACTCCCTCGTCACCATGCTGGACATGCATATTGCCCTTACAACACATGCAAATGTAGGCTTTTTACTGTACTCTTTCTTCCATTAAGGTAACATGGTACCCCAAACCCCAAATTACTCAACAGAAGGACTGAAAAATATAAGGTCCCGGCTGAAGGTCACTTTGTGATATTGAATATCAAGTAGAATAAAGCTCTCTGAATGTTAAGCCACGTTACTCTGACTCTGGCTGCTGTGAAGAATGTAGAGGATGAGGAGAGTTGAAGCTGAACGGCCAGTTAAGAGTTCACTGTAGCAGGCCCAGAGAGACAATGGTGGCTTGAACTGCGTGTTGGTAGAGGAAATGAAGAGATGCAGACAAATTGCAGATGAACTGGATGAGTCTACAGGATCTGCTATATGGACCAGAGGTGAGGAATGGGAAAGGACAAAAATAATCTAGGCTCAAGTTTGGATCTGAACACCCTGGCTGCTGGTCGTGCTATTTATTAAGCTGGGCGTATTTGCAGGGGGACTCGAGGAGCTGGGAAGGCATGTCATGTAAAATCTGAGGTGCCTATTAGATACCCAAGTGGAACTGTCATGCAGGTAGCCAGAAAAATGAATCTGGAGCTCAGGGGAGATGTCAGGTTTGGAAAAATACATATGGCACATATTAGCCTATATATACATAGATGGGTTGAGGTCACGGAGTAGATAGAAGCTCACCAGAAAGGAAGTAGAGAGATGATGGCACAGGCGGCCCCAAACCCAGAGCAGCCAGCACTCAGAGGATGGGATGAGACACTGGAACACCTAGAGAGCTGCTGGTCCCGCTTGGACCATTGCCTCATTCCAGACTGTGGCCACCTGTGTCTGCTCAGAGATTATCTCAAAATCAGCCTGTTCTTAATCTCAGCGTGGTCTCTCGTTTCTCCTTTCTAGACGTGGAGAGGCGTTAGCCTATTACCTTGTCTTCTTGACTATAGGTAGAAAGACAATTATTTCCCAGTAAAAGGATTTCCCAAGGAAACGACAGACCTGCTTTTCTATGTTTGGTTTTTGGTTTTTTTCCGTTCCCCTTTTGCAACTCTTCCCCTCTCTCAGTCCATTCTCTATTTGAGCAGATGAAATCTGTTCCCATGTAAACCCTAAGGTTGTCTAGGTCTGAGAAAAAATACTCAAAACATATAATTTCTTCTGTGTCCTGTATAGTTTACAAGGGTCAGAGTTAGAAATTTTCAGACTTCGTATCCTATATTCAAAGACACATGAGTAGCTTGAGTCATTTCAGAGTTAACTAGATTCCTGTTAACATTTACTGAAATATGAACAAGTGTAGCTAAGGAGTAATTTCTTTCTACATTTCCCTATAACTCTGCTTCAATACTTTCTTAAAAATGAGGATTATGGTCCTTTGAGTTTAGTTTCCAGAAAATGGTGTTGAATGGTATTTCCCCCTTTACTCTTTTTAGTCAAACTTGTTTTTTTCACTCTTTCTCTGTCTGCTTTGAGGTCCCTGCTCTCTCTCTGATACAGTCTCAATACATACATACATATATATATATATACACATATATATATGTATACATATATATATATAAACTGTTCTCCTCTAGATATGAGGAAGCACAGGCTGAGCAGCTGTTCATCAGTGTTTACAGCTATAAATTGACTGAAGATCCTTCTTACTCTCCTGTTTTGGAGAAGCAGTTTGGTGTCTTGGATCCTTCACCACAGGGTGACTCGATCAAATCCCAGTTTCGCCACTTACGAAATTGGGGGAACTTGGGCATGTTATTTCACTTCTCTGCGCCTCAGGTTCCTCATATGTAAAACAGGGATAATAAAAGTGTCAACCCCATTGGAGAAAATATTTGCAAATGATGCAACTGACAAGGGCTTAATGTTCAAAATATACAAACAGCTCATACAAGTCAGTAACAAAAACAACAAACAACCCTATCAAAAAATGGGCAGAAGACATTTCTCCAAAGAAGACATACAGATGGCCAAGAAGCACATGAAGAGATGCTCAACATCACTAATTCTTAGAGAAATGCAAATCAAAAGGACAATGAGGTCTCACCTCCCACCAGTTAGAATGGGCATCATCAGACAATCTACAAAGAACAAAGGCTGAAGAGGGTGTGGAGAAAAGGGAACACTCCTACACTGTTGGTGGGAATGTACATTGATGCAGCCACTGTGGAAAACAGTCTGGAGGTTTCTTAAAAAACGAAAAATAGAGCTACAGCATGATCCAGCAATCCCACTCCTGGGCATATATCTGTACAAAACTATAATTCGTAAAGATACATGCACCCCAGTGTTCATAGCAGCACTATTTACAACAGCCAAGACATGGAAGCAACCTAAGTGGCCATCAACAGATGAGTGGATCAAGAAGATGTGGTATATATGTATACAATGGACTATTACTCACCCATAAAAAAGAATGAAATAATGCCATTTGCAGCAACACGGATGGACCTAGAGATTATCATACTAAGTGAAGTTAAGTCAGACAGAGAAAGACAAATGTCATATGATATCACTTATATGTGGAACCTAAAATCAGATATTAGCTACCTTTAAATAATATTTTTGAAAACATCATAATGATTAATAAAAGGCAACTGGAGTTGAACAGACATGTTTAATGTTTTAGTGTCTGGAAACCAAAGGACTCACTCAAACGTTATGATGAAAATGCTTTACATTTATCCTCAAAATATCTTTTGTCTGGGAGGCATACATATCTGTTGGTTTTTAAATTCATATGACAAGTGCGTTTCTAAAGCAGTATGTAGCCAAGGCTATAAAAGGCTAACACATTGTATAGAAATGCCAAATAACACTGAACACAGCAGACAGATTCCTATACTGGCAGACAGGCAAAGAGATACTCTTGAAGAAAACAATTTAAAATTGCTCTCTTTTGACTGCATATCTAACTGCATGTCAATGTCAAGTCTCCATGAGACAGACACCTGTGAGCTTCAATTTCACATAGGCAGAATAGCAAGAAAATATCAGAAAATGTGGATGGATAAATATATAAGTATATTTATAAACATATCTTTAAAATATAGGAACTGTCAAAGTGGAATATTTTAATTAGGCAGCCCATGAAGAAAGGTAACTGCAATAGATTTTTTTATTGAGGTATCATTAGCATAACATTATATTAGTTTCAGGTGTACAAGATAATAACTCGATATTTGTATATACTGCAAAGTGATCACCGTAGTTAAGCCCAGTTAACATCTGTCACCACACATATTCACAGTTTTTTCTTGTGATGAGAATATTCCACATCCCTGCAATGGATTCTGATGCAAAGTTGGGAAAAACAAAACAAAACAAAAGTTTTGGATTCCCAGCTAAGAGAAGCAAAGCAAATTATAAAGGAAAAATCCTAATTAAGGTCTACGACTGAGACCAAGAACTGGAATAAATGCATAATGTTTCAGCATCAATGATAATGACAGCCAGAGTTCATTTCATTTAAAAACCTAGTACCAAGGTATAGTAAGAGGCAGCATAATTTTGAAACTAGGAGCAGATTCTGGAATTGGATCACCTATGTGTGAATCTCTGCCCATGTTAGCTGTGTGAGCTTGGGCAAGTTACTTAACCTCTCTGTGCCTTAGTTTCTTTATCTGTAAAATGTGGATCACAGCAATATTCTACCTCACAGAGGTATTATCAGGATTAAATAATTTAATGTGCACAGAGGACTTAGTATAGAATCTGACACATAATTACTACTTGATAATTGTTAGTTAGCTAGTTTTAAAATACCGTGTTTACTAAGAATCTTTAATTTTAGCTATTTAAATAGGAATTTCCATCTTTGGAAAAAAATGTCTCCAGTAAACTACTCTTGCAGTAAAAGGCTATTAGTCAAACCACATGACATAATGAAAGTCACTCCCACCTATAGCTTTCATTAATTGCAGAAAAAATACCTAGTAAAAATAGTTTAAAATTTTAATAATTATCTTCAAAATAATATATCTTCAAAATATAACGATATAACTTTTCTAGGATAGTCACTGCAAAGAGCTATGGAAATAAATAAATAAATAAATAAATGAACGAATGAATGAATGAATGAGTAGGCCTAAAGGAGCTCCATCTCTGCATCAGCTTTGGTGGTTTATGGAATGGAATGTGGACAACAAAGAAAGGCGATCTGAATACTGTTGTTGTAGGCACACACTTTGTAACCATTATGAGCAACCGCCATGTATTAAATACTTATGAAAGGCCCTAGAGATACAAAAATGTTATTAGACACTTGCCCTGTCCTCAAGAGCAAAGCAGTCTAGATGTGGAAACAAAACACACACATACACACATAATAGCTTCCATGAGCAGTGCAGAGCTAGTGGAACTTAAGCTACTACAAGAGTGTTGTCATGAACAGCAATGGAACTGGCTTTCACTCATCTCCATGTAACATTTGAACAGAATATAAGGGAATATGTCCATCTATTTTTCCTCATTTCCTCTTTATTATACATCTATAAGGTAGTCTTAGCCCTATTTCATAGAAGGAATTGAGATTCAGAGACATTAAGTAATTGATCATGGACACTTAAACAAAAATGGAAGAGCTGAAATACGAAACCTGATCTACACTATAACATTATGGATGTCGTATATGTTAACAACAAGAATGAAACTGATGGCTGAATTGTCCTGGGCAAAGTTCTCTGTAGGATGCATGATAGATGCATTACAAACCTATACACTTCTCTTAGGGTCATAAGACTATAGCATCGCTGATTTATTTCCCAGTGAAAACAATTGCACACATGCACACATCGAGTAAAAAACACTGCTGCCATCCCCTAGTAAGACAGTAACGGGAATGACGTGACACTAAAATGACTTACAGATTCATTCCACATATGATATACTTCCTCTACACTGACCTTCCCTTTTTTGAAGACGGGAGGTTGTAATCATTGAGTTTTACGTACCTGCAGGTCCAATGTGCAGTGTTTATGAATTAGCTGAATACAACATGCCTCTGAATGTGAGCTATTCAGCCTTTGCCTGTTCTCTGTTCCCTTACTAACCTATCCTTTCACACTCAGTTGTATGTGTTCACTGCCAGGAATCGGATTAACCATTGAACAGCTCCAAGTACAGGGGGTCTTCCCTACCATTCTGGCATCAGGAGACAGTAGTAGTTTACCTCAAGTAGTGAAAAGGACACATGGAACTGGAATAAAGAACACATGAGTTCGAATCTCAGCTACACTCTGAACTAGCTGTATAAACATAGGTTACTCAAATTCTCTGAGCTTCAGTTTTCACATCCGTAAATCAGGAATAATGATATTTACCTCCCTGAACTTTGAACAGAATGCTGTATATTGAATACCTCTCTATGCACCAAGTACTCGAAAAGAGCTGATTTACTTTCTCATCTTCTTTATGGTTAGATAATGTGACAGCAATCATTGTAATCACATGAAGTTGTATTTCAAGAGCATGACTTCACCAAAAATATATAGATTAAAATGCTATGTTATGTTGCTGTTTTAATGAATGGCACATTGAACATAAGAAGCAAATCACATCTTATAAATGGACAAAAGTTCAAATGATTTCTTGGATAACAAAAAGCTTCCCCACCAAATACACAAATATTTGTTCTTATGATCACTGTCATGTTTTTGTTCAGTTCTGAATATCCAGTTTCTCTGCAAGAAATTTACAAGTTGTCCTATTAATTGTTTTCAGAAGGGACATAATGCAATTGGTGATCAGAATACATAAGAATTGAAGATAAATTAATTGGGAAACTTGGGATCACTGTTAAAATGAACTTGTGTGGTAATGTCTTTCTGACTTTTAAGCAGGAAACTTTTGTCACTGATACTTTTTACTTATGGGCTAGTATTTGCTCTGAAAACAAAGTACTTGCCTGTAAAAAGAAACTACTTAATGACACAGAATTGTGTATGAAAATATCAGATTTAACAGACATGTGCTAGTTATCATGTTAGGGTTTTTTTGCAACATATGATATTTTATTTCTCATTTTTTCCTCACAAAAGTGAATGAAGCAAAAATTATTCCTATTTTACAAAAGAAGAGACTGAATTCAGAGAAGCTAAGCTATTTGCTCATAGACACTTAGTGAGTTTCTGGCAGTGCCAGAGTTTAACCCCAGAGATTCAAACGTCAAGCACAGCATCCTTTACATTCTGCGACTACTGCTATGAAAATCAGAAATGCTGTACTGGGTCAGATCAGTGACTTATTCAGCTCTCAATGCCGGTGCTGGGAGTTACAGTATAACATGGAGGCCAGGGTAAAAAGCTGGTACCCCAGGACAGAGATCAGTCCCGGGAATCAAAAGTCAGAAGGCATACCTGATTGAGCATTTGAGAAAAGTTAGTGAATTACACCAGGCAAGCACACACATGTCTGAAAACACACAGGACAAAGCATGACAGGCCAGACCAAGCAAAGATATGGGAACTAGAAAGGCCTAAATCCTAGAGGCTAAGGCAAATATGCAGGAATCTGGAAATTCACAGAAACCAAAGGGCCTGGCTCAGTATTTAGGAGAACAGACAGATGGTACCAATAACAATGCAGGTTCAAAACCAATGCAGCCCATTTCCTGGCCAGGTAGCTTCTTACACACTTTAACCAGGACGACAGATAGTTGTTGAAAGAGCCTCTCTCTCTAATACTGATCTCAAAGAACAGTTTGAAAGTTTTAAAGCGTATTCTATCTTTCATATCTAATACCAATCAAACTCTTTTTTTAATCTAAAAAACATAGGGTGAAAAAAACAATCAAACATTTAGACTTCTACCGGATACACAAAGACCACTTGAGGAAAGAATTAAAAAGCACACATTTATAGGAAATTCTGAAGCATTTTTGAAAAATCACAAAGCTTGCATTTATGCTCAGAGATGATTAGGCAAAAGGCATTTCAGGATGCTGGGAAAAACCGGCCCTTAACAAAAGGTACTTGTCTCTAAAGGAATAATAGCTAAAACGCCTTCAGCTTATTGTAGTGAGAGCACAGACAATGACATCATAGAAACAGCATAAATCACAAAGCACTTACTGCTTAATGTCATCATATGGAAGCACATTTTGCTGAGGTACATATAATGGATGGGAACACTTTCTCCTTAATTACATGTGTTACAGGGACAACACGCACTATGAGAGATGCTGATCAGTGAATCTCAATGGAGCTCAATCTGCCCATTTCTCAGAGCCACGTCTTTGAAGTATACTTGATAAAATAAAAGTACCTTGTCTTTTGTCCATGTCATAATCAGAGATGCCTCGTACCCTCCCCTGATATAAAAAATACGGCTACGTTAGGTGGGGCAACCTAGCCAAATGCATTTATATCTCAAAATTCACATTTCTTGGGTCTTTGTTTAGAATAGCACACCCTAAATGCCAACTCCTTACCCAGGCTTTCCTTCCACTAAGGCTTGGGCTCTGAGCATACTCAAACTGCCTTTTCCATGTCCAAGTCAGATGGCTCTTGAGCTTACAACAAAAACAACAAGCATAACAGCTACTAATTACCGAGCAGTTACTATATGTCAAGCATTGTGCTATGCGCTTTATCTCATAGAAATAAAGGCAGTGTTCTTGCCGCTGTCAAAGGCCAACCCCTCCATTTATGCTCTGGATTCTATCTCCTCCTGTTTTCTCTTCCTTGATCGCTCCTTCTCTAACAGATCACCTCTGCTGACATATGAACATGTGCTACAATTTTCGATATTTTAAAAAAGAGATCCTTCCTTGATGACACATCCAGCTATCATCCTCATTAGTCTATGCTTCTTCATAACCAAACTTCTCAAAAGGGTCCAATTCAATGGATATCTCTGCCCTCATTTTATACAGTTGACAATGCCCTCCTTCTTGAAACCTACGTAAAAGGTAGGTTTCCTTCTTTTATTTTTGCCATACCTCTTCATCTCCTTCACTGGTTCTTCATTAGCCATACCCCCAGAGACTGATCCTGGACACCCTCATTCCTTCTCTTTCTAAATTCTCTCTCTAGGTTATGTCATCCAGTGTCATAATCTTAAAAATACAGTATATTGACTACTCTCAAAAGTATATCCCTGGTCCATAATTCTGTGAACCCCAGACCTGTAGAAAAACTGCCTATTTGAAACTTTTATATTCCTATTCCACAGGCACCTCACATTTACATCAAAAACTAAACTTTGCCATTCCCCAAACTTATGCCCAAGTGTACTCCTCTCCCGGTTTTCTCCATCTCAATAAATGGTACCACTACAGAACCAGTTGCTGAAGCTAGAGACCAAGGTATCATCCTTTATCTCAATCTCTACATCTATCATCTTTACTTATTTATTTATTAGTAGTAGTGTTAACAACACTTGTATCAATAATAAGAGGAGATAGCCTTCTTGAACACCTAGTATGTGCCAGGCACTATGCTAGGTGTTATAGCTGTATTAATTGATTTAATCCTCACACCAAGCTTTTGAGGTATGTACTATCATTATTCCCACTTTATAAATGAGAAGACTGGAGCCACAAGATGAAATAAGTTGCCTGAAGCCACACATCTGTTAAATGATAAAGGTTGGATTTGAAACCAAGGCATCAGGCTCCAGAATCCATCCTTTTAGCCACTACACTAGGCTGCCCTATTTCAGTTTGATTTACAATGTGCCTCTGTATTTATTATATGTTTTGGATGGGCAGCTGCCCACTTGCTTAGGGAAAACAGCCTTCAATGACAATCTCCCTGTGATTCAGTTAACCTTCGAAGATATACATTACTACATATGTAGAAAGTTAAGCTCAAAAAGGTAAAGTTTATATTGCGGAACGCTGCCACGGAGACTAAGACTTTCCAGAAACAGTGGAGTAAACGCAGTGCCCCGATGGCATCGGGGGATGACCTACTATGATATGATTTTGCAGAACTTGCTAGGTCCTTGCTGCCTGACCCTACCCTATACCAAGAGGCTCGCCAGACTGTGAGTTTGTCCCCCGCCGACAGCAGGACAGCGCTGTATCATATTTCCCCACGGAAGCAGGCCACAATGTGCGCTCCAAACCAGACAGCTCCCCGCCTACAAGCGACTGAAGGGTGTTAACGTCCTCACCACTAACTCAGATGCTTCAGCATCACAGGGGGGATTCTACTGTAAGCAGCTGAGTTAGTTTTTTTTTTTATTGTAATGCAAGTGCCTGACTTTAAGCTTCGCATTGCCTAGGCACCCACATCAGAGACAGCTATCTTGAATAAACACACTGCCGGCTACAGGACTAGAGGAAGAGTCAGGCGGCCCCGCCCCAGAAGCTTCCTTTGTTTCGGAGATCTCTGGTCGACTTAGGAAACTGACCATCTGACCACTTGTTCTTCCCTTCTGGCATTGTAATTCCCGCTCATGTTTTAAATTCACCAATAAAGACTGAACCTGTGAACCCCTAGGCATCCCGTGCTAGACCCAAGTCAAAGAAGCCCAGGCCTGCACACGTACTCTTTCTACCCATGACCTCGCTGTGTGCCTCCACGCATGCCATGTGTCCCCCAGGACCTGTGAGTAATAAATCATGTTTTTTCTTCGAAGTTCTCTGATGGCTGTTACTGAAGTGTGTCTTGCAATCATAATAAGAACCGCAAGGTGGCAGGGGTGGGGGGTGGGGGGGAGGGCGGGTCTAATCACAATACTGGCTCCCAAAGGGGAAATGTCTGTGAGGGCTGCCTCAAGCAGTATGGCCCAGGTGAGTGCCCCAGGCATTTCTGGACAATAGCATCACTACTGAGAGGCTGAGCCCACCCCCAAGACTTCTGTTGTTTACCTTCCTCCTGGAGGGGTTCTCCCTCACCCCTCCTTGGGTCAAATGGATCCTTTGATAGCAGTCAGTAACCACAGGACCACAGCTAGACTACAACTCTCCACAAGAGAGTCACAGTCTCTGGCCACACGTGACAGAGGAATCATTTGAACTTCTGCATGAAGAAGTACAACTGAGGTACTGGATTTTTGAACAACACGTGCTCAATCATAAAGTAACGGTGAGGAATGCACGGAGGACCAGGGATGATCCTCATCGCTCTTTGCACTCGTTTCTCCAAGAAATGGGTCTGAGTCCATTGCTGGCCACTAAGTGCAGAACATGGGTGGTTTTCGAACATATCAACCCCACCCCTCCCCCCAGATTAAAAACTCAGGTGTGAAGATTTACCGTCCACATTTGAGAAGTGTGGTTTACTTACACCAAACAGGTACACAGAACCAGTAAGCAATTTGGGGGGATTTACATGCATCAAACTGTGGAGAGAGGGAGACGGGTGGTGATCTTCACAAGACATCACCAAGTACAGTCTGGTTGGGAAGAAGCATACACACGTGTCAATGGTTATTTGGAGAATCGACCAAGGGACAGGAGTTTGGGAGAGAGGTGCTAAATAATTCTCTAGAAAACTGATTTTAGTCTACGTGGAAAGGCAGGCCAAGTCTCTGGTCTAACCCTAGGATGAAATATTGATTACCCCCATTGAAAGAGGATGAGAGATCACAAACTTCAGAGGAAATGTCACCTATCAATTAGACCAGCAGAATGTAAATCAAGAACAACCCAGCTGGAGGCGTTGGCCAGGAGGCACATGACAGGAGTGATGCCCAACTTCAACGCCCTCGTCCAGCCATGGTCAGGGGCTTGGTGGCCTGCTGAGGAAAAGTTTTGTTCCATCTCAAACTGTGGTCCTCCACAAATTTTCAAAAATTTACTTAAACTTCTTTCCTAGTAGAAGCTGAGCAAGAAGAGACTGTCCTGTATGGCCGCGTACGGGAAACCTGGCCTTGCTGAAGGTTAGGACTGTGCCGAGAAGGGGGGCAGGCGGGTAACTGAGCGGCTACAGAAGCAGAACAGCTGTTTGTCTGCACCTCTTTGTTCTCTCATTATGGAAACCTGGGAGAGGCCTCAAGAAACCACATGACAGTGTCCTGTGTATATCCCATTTTATTGACTGAGGTCATCAGGGGTGTAGCTGAGAGTCAGATCTGACTTTACTCCAGGTTCCACATCATCTTGCTCAAGAAGTTTATATCGCAGACTTCAGTTTCCTCGTGTGGGACATGATAAAAACAATCCTCCCTCACAGAATCGCGAGGATTAGTGAGAAGGCAGGGAATCACCGGGTCTGGTGAGGACTCATCAAATCTTTGCCTGGGAATGGCGCCCTGGTCCCCTTGGTTAGCCGGTGCTCACTGCGGCCAGGCTCCCGAACCCTGCCCTTCGTGGAGAGCGCTGCCCCAGGGCCTCCCGAGGCTGCGTTTGGGAGCTGAAGCCATTTTCCACCCCCACAGATGGCTCGAACTCGTTCTTCCAGGCCTTTCTGAGCCCACTGTTGTTGCTCCTTTCTCTCTCTCTACTCTTTTCCAAAGGCGAACAACTGCTCAGGGAATGAGGTGCTCAGCGCCCGGCGTGCTGTGTGGTGGAGAGGACACACACAGGTCTGGGACTCCCTCCAGCCTCCAGCCCTCACACTCCAATCGGGAAGGCTAACTGGTACAATCCCTGGACCATCTCCCTAGCTCCGCTGCCAGCTCTGGACCAGTATCCTCCTCTTCGGGGGAGCTGCCCCACACAAACACATCCTCCGGTTATGTGGTTCCGGGGGCGCCCCCCGTTCCTACGTGACCCACATCTCCCTCACCACAGCTGACTGGTTCAGGGGTCAGCCAGTCCCACTCCCACCCCTTACGCCTCCTGTTGTCGGCTTAAGGCCGGCCACCTGAGCACCAGCCTGGGTTTCTTCCCCAGCACTGAGGGAAACGGAAAAACTTACTCCTTGTGCTTCATGGGTCTTTGAGGGATTTTTCATTCCACTCTCCATGAGGGAAAAAGGGAGCAGGACTGATACATATTATTGATGAATTTAGCAAAAGAAAGAAGAGCATGATGATTCGGCTCTATCTAGACTTTTTAACTTTTGCAACTGCATTTCCACCAAGAGGAAATGCTATAAGCTTACAATGGCTTATAACCCGTAGTCAGCCAGAACTTCCTTTGGGTAACTAGTCAGAGTAGGCTCACTGCTGTCACAAATATCCCAAGTCTTGCTGGCCTAAGACAGTACATTTTTATTTTTTATTCTTACCAAGATCCAGTGCACAGTGGTGGTGCAGGCGATGGGGTGATAGTCTCCTTGTGTCATTCAAAGGCTCAGGAAGGGAACCCATATGACAACAGGTTTGAGATAACCGCAGACCCGCTCAGCAGAAGAGGAAGAAACAAAAGAGAACGACACGATCTATTACAGAAGAGATACACAAAAGTCTTCTAATGTCAGAAAATGCCAAGCTTTGGGCACTTGGGATGGTCCCTACCTTACCTACAAGCTCCACACCATGTACCCCAAATAGAAAAGACTCCCTAACTGACACACTGAGCCCCTCCATTCACAGCAGAAGACTGTTAGTGAAATGGCGTCCCAACTGTAGATCAGATCCATGCCAGTTACCTTGGCTGATCACATGACTCCTTTACTCCCAAATACGAATGGACAAATGGTTGCCAGATACTTGAGGAAAGTGAAAGAGAAGATCATGATGAACAAACAGAACTATTTCTGGAGAAGAAAACAACTATAATACAGGAAACGGAAGAGAACATTACCAAAACTTACAAATTCATATTCTCAGAATTTTAAGGAAGACAATGGATTTATAAAATGAGAACAGGGTGCTATAAGAGGGCGCAACTGGAGAACAAGAGAAAGCCCTTGGAAACAGAAATATTTTTGCAACGTTAAAAACGTAATAGATACCAGGGGCGTACGTCAAAGTCACCCTGCCTCACCCAGCCTGTGACGCAACGTGCGTGCAGCGTTTGTGCCCCGCCAACGCCACGCGACCTCTCCCGGTAACAGGACCAGGAGCCCACCGCCTGACTCCCAAAACGAACACCATTTCCGGTCCACCCCAGAGCGGCCGCCCTCTTCGCTCCGAGGCAGCTACCGCAGGCCCCGCGGCTTCACCTTCACGCCCGCCACGATGCCCTTGCTGTCCACCTTGCTGCCCGCGCCGCCCTCGCAGGTGCGCCAGAACTACCACCCCGACTGCGAGGCCGCTGTCAACAGCCATTTCACCCTGGAGTTCCACGCGTCCTTCGTGTGCCTGGCCACGGCCCTTTACCTCGACCGCGACGACGTGGCCTTGAAGCACTTCACCCGGTTCTTCCTGCGCCGCTCCCGCGAGCACAGCATGCGGGCCCGGTGCCTGATGCGCCTGCAGAACCAGCGCGGGGGCTGCCTCGACTTCCAAGACATCAGGAGCCCAGTCAGTGTCAACTGGAAGAGCGGCCTCAAGGCCATGAAGTGCACCTTGTTCCTGGAAAAGCTCATGAACCACAGCCTGCTCCACCTGCACCAGCTGGCCATCGACAAGAGCGACCCCCACCTGCACCGCTTCCTGGCAACTCACTACCCCAGCCAGCAGGTGGCGTTCGTCAGCGAGCTGGAGGGTCATGTCACCACCCTGAGCATGATGGGGGCCCCGGACGTCGACCTGGCAGGGTCCCTCTTTGACAAGCTCACCCTGGGCGACAGTGACAAGAACTGAGCGTGGACTGGACTTCCCCAGAGCCACAGGGTGACCAGAGCGCTAGTCACCGTGCCTGCCATGCACACGGCAATAGTGCCATTGCAGAAGAAGTTCACTTAAGTTTTTTTCTTCCAGCTTTGCCACTTCTTCCAATAAACTTATTTGGGTCCTAAAGAAATAAAGGTCTCTCCTTGGTTCCTGTGTGCAAATCGCTCACTTTTTAAAACAGGTATCCAGGAGGCTCTCCACCCACCCATGCCCCACCCACATGCCGCTCAGGATCTCCACAGAGGGAGGGAGAAGGCATTCCATGGGTCGCCGGAAAGTGCAAAATCCATCTTCCCCTTATAAACAATGTGGGTATATGGGGGGGTGGTGAGGTGAGGCGCTGCTGAATGCGGGTGCCTGCGAATAGCAGTATAAAAACGCGGTATAAAAATCACAGTAGTGTGGCTTCCGGAGGAAGAATGAAGGGAATGGGGTGGGACAGGGATTAAAATAAAGGGTCCTTAAAACTTTACCTGAAAGCTTCGAGTTTACTAAAATATGTAAATGTTAGTGTCTGTTGATTCTGGGAAGCAAGATGGAGACCCCAGAAGCCGGCTTGGCAGGGTCCCTCTTTGACAAGCTCACCCTGAGCAACAGTGATAATGGTAACTGAGCCTCAGGCTGGCCTGCACACAAACACAGGGGTGACTCCCTCGTCACCATGCTGGGCATGCATATTGCCCTTACAACACATGCAAATGTAGGCTTTTTACTGTACTCTTTCTTCCATTAAGGTAACATGGTACCCCAAACCGCAAATTACCTCAAAAGAAGGACTGAAAAATATAAGGTCTCGGCTGAAGGTCACTTTGTGATATTGAATATCAAGTAGAATAAAGCTCTCTGAATGTTAAGCCACGTTACTCTGACTCTGGCTGCTGTGAAGAATGTAGAGGATGAGGAGAGTTGAAGCTGAAAGGCCAGTTAAGAGTTCACTGTAGCAGGCCCAGAGAGACAATGGTGGCTTGAACTGCGTGTTGGTAGAGGAAATGAAGAGATGCAGACAAATTGCAGATGAACTGGATGAGTCTACAGGATCTGCTATATGGACCAGAGGTGAGGAATGGGAAAGGACAAAAATAATCTAGGCTCAAGTTTGGATCTGAACACCCTGGCTGCTGGTCGTGCTATTTATTAAGCTGGGCGTATTTGCAGGGGGACTCGAGGAGCTGGGAAGGCATGTCATGTAAAATCTGAGGTGCCTATTAGATACCCAAGTGGAACTGTCATGCAGGTAGCCAGAAAAATGAATCTGGAGCTCAGGGGAGATGTCAGGTTTGGAAAAATACATATGGGACATATTAGCCTATATATACATAGATGGGTTGAGGTCACGGAGTAGATAGAAGCTCACCAGAAAGGAAGTAGAGAGATGATGGCACAGGCGGCCCCAAACCCAGAGCAGCCAGCACTCAGAGGATGGGATGAGACGCTGGAACACCTAGAGAGCCGCTGGTCCCGCTTGGACCATTGCCTCATTCCAGACTGTGGCCACCTGCGTCTGCTCAGAGATTATCTCAAAATCAGCCTGTTCTTAATCTCAGCGTGGTCTCTGGTTTCTCCTTTCTAGACGTGGAGAGGCGTTAGCCTATTACCTTGTCTTCTTGACTATAGGTAGAAAGACAATTATTTCCCAGTAAAAGGATTTCCCAAGGAAACGACAGACCTGCTTTTCTATGTTTGGCTTTTGGTTTTTTTTCCGTTCCCCTTTTACAACTCTTCCCCTCTCTCAGTCCATTCTCTATTTCAGCAGATGAAATCTGTTCCCATGTAAACCCTAAGGTTGTCTAGGTCTGAGAAAAAATACTCAAAACATATAATTTCTTCTGTGTCGTGTATAGTTTACAAGGGTCAGAGTTAGAAATTTTCAGACTTCGTACCCTATATTCAAAGACACATGAGTAGCTTGAGTCATTTCAGAGTTAACTAGATTCCTGTTAACATTTACTGAAATATGAACAAGTGTAGCTAAGGAGTAATTTCTTTCTACATTTCCCTATAACTCTGCTTCAATACTTTCTTAAAAATGAGGATTATGGTCCTTTGAGTTTAGTTTCCAGAAAATGGTGTTGAATGGTATTTCCCCCTTTACTCTTTTTAGTCAAACTTGTTTTTTTCACTCTTTCTCTGTCTGCTTTGAGGTCCCTGCTCTCTCTCTGATACAGTCTCAATACATACATACATATATATATATACACATATATATGTATATAAACTGTTCTCCTCTAGATATGAGGAAGCACAGGCTGAGCAGCTGTTCATCAGTGTTTACAGCTATAAATTGACTGAAGATCCTTCTTACTCTCCTGTTTTGGAGAAGCAGTTCGGTGTCTTGGATCCTTCACCACAGGGTGACTCGATTCAAATCCCAGTTTAGCCACTTACGAAATTGGGGGAACTTGGGCATGTTATTTCACTTCTCTGCGCCTCAGTTTCCTCAGATGTAAAACAGGGATAATAAAAGTGTCAACCCCATTGGAGAAAATATTTGCGAATGATGCCACTGACAAGGGCTGAATATTCAAAATATACAAACAGCTCATACAAGTCAGTAACAAAAACAACAAACAACCCTATCAAAAAATGGGCAGAAGACATTTCTCCAAAGAAGACATACAGATGGCCAAGAAGCACATGAAAAGATGCTCAACATCACTAATTCTTAGAGAAATGCAAATCAAAAGGACAATGAGGTCTCACCTCCCACCAGTTAGAATGGGCATCATCAGACAATCTACAAAGAACAAAGGCTGGAGAGGGTGTGGAGAAGAGGGAACACTCCTACACTGTTGGTGGGAATGTACATTGATGCAGCCACTGTGGAGAACAGTCTGGAGGTTTCTTAAAAAACGAAAAATAGAGCTACAGCATGATCCAGCAATCCCACTCCTGGGCATATATCTGTACAAAACTATAATTCATAAAGAGACATGCACCTCAGTGTTCATAGCAGCACTATTTCCAACAGCCAAGACATGGAAGCAACCTAAGTGGCCATCGACAGATCAGTGGATAAAGAAGATGTGGTGTATATATATATACTACGGACTATTACTCAGCCATAAAAAAGAATGAAATAATGCCATTTGCAGCAACACGGATGGACCTAGAGATTATCATACTAAGTGAAGTTAAGTCAGACAGAGAAAGACAAATGTCATATGATATCACTTATATATGGAACCTAAAGTATGATACAAATGAACTTATTTACAAAACAAAAACAGACTCACAGACATAGAAAACAAACTTATGGTTACCAAAGGTGAAGGGGGGAGGCAGTATAAATTAGGAGTTTGGGATTAGCAGATTCAAGCTACTCTATACAATACAGATAAACAACAACGTCCTCCTGTATAGCACAGGGAACTATATTCCATATCTTGTAATAAACAATAAGAAAAATGAATATATATGTATAACTGAATCACTCTGCTGTACACCAGAAACATATTGTAAATCAACTAAAATTTTTAAAAAGCATCAACCCCACTGGGTTGCTGAGATTAAATGAGTTAATATTTTCTAAATACTTACAACAGTGCCTGGCACATATAGTACATATATTTGTAAGCCACCATTTATCATCATTACCATCATTATCATTCACTTACTTCTAAGTTCATTTGTGGTGTTTATGATTTGTTGATGAAAGGATTTCACATTTATACTTTGCCACTAGGGGGCTCTCTTGCATCTCGACCAACTGTGTCACTCTGCATATCAAGAAGGAGAAATCCTTCCTAGCTGCTTGGCTGCCAGTTGCTGCCAGGCTTCAGGGAGGGCAGATTGCTGTTTTCAGTGCCCCAAACTCAGGCCCAAGCCTGGAGGTGAGTTTTGCTGTGACAACCCTCTGTGGTAATTCCCCATTTGTCTCAATCAGCCTCCCCTTTAAGTCGGCCCCTAGAACAATTGTTTTGCTTATTCTTCCCCGACCCAGGTTGCCTGAGCCTCCCTCCTCTTTCCATCCTGAACTACAGTCCACTCCTCAGAGGTGGGAAAGACTGAAAGGATGAAAAGCTAATCCTGATCCCACCCATCTTCTGGATGTTGGGACCTGAAAAGGAGAGGAATGGGTGGATTGGAAGGGGAGAACGGGCAACAGGGCTACTGATAACATAATAACGAAAATGTATGTCACCACGCACTTGATTTAGCAAAGACGTTCTCAAGCTTTGCTGCACCTTAGAGCCACCTGGGAGTTTTTAGAGCTCTCAATGCCCAGGCTACCTCCAGGACCAATTACATCAGTCTCAGGGGCAGGACCACGACATCCCAGGTATTGAAAGCCAGTGCAAGCACACCTTGCTACTCAAAATGTGGTCCCTGGACGGGCAGGTCAGTGTCATCTGACAGCTTGTTAGAAATGCACAATCCCAAGCTCTACCACAGACCTCCCGAATCAGAATCTGCATCTTAACAAGACCCCAGGTGACGAATAATATGCACATTGAATTTTGCGTAGCATTCTTCAGCATCCTATTTGTTACACGTGGCTGCACCTTGGAATCGCCTGGGACGCTGGAAAATAACACTGATGCCTCGATTTAACCAACTCACTCAGCCATACCCTCATGTAAGTACGGGACCAAGCACAACAAAAACATACCAAGCACAATAAAAACCCGAACAACAATGATTGAACCAACAACTATCGATCACACACACATATTTACATACCGGCTTTCGCGCAATGTGCTGTTTTGTCACAAACTGGTGTTTTTAGAGTACGGCTTGGCAAACTACAGACTGCAAGCCACATCTGGCCCCCAAGGGTTTTGATAAACAAAGTTTTACTGGAACACTGCCGCACCCAATCAATTACCCATTGTCTGTGGCTACATACGCACTAGCACTACAACTGCAGAGTCAGCCATTGCAACAAAGACCGTGTGGCCTGCAAAGCCTAACACGTTACAGGAAATCTTTGCCAAGCCATGTTTTACAGTAATTTGCCGCAAGCCCTGACGTCATCTCAAGCCATCAAATATTTTAAACTTTTCACCTGTCTTTATGCAGCTCTTTGTCTTTTCCCGTTTCCTTCCATTTTTGGGTCGCTTTCAATGAATATTCTAGAATGGCTTGGATGTTTATAATATTTTATACACATCCCTAACCCTCACACTCCCCAGAATTGTAGTTGTCACCTTCCAGACTGACATCTTTGCGAATTTCAGCACGTCAACCTGTCAACTTTCTTTGTGTCTTCAGTTTCCTGGGCTCCACATGTGGCTTTGTTAATTAAGGGCCAGCAGTCATCTCTCTTCTGGGAGCATCAGAGTGGGACTAGCCATTTTGATTCTCCATAATCACATATTCGTCACAGAAGCTGTTTAAAGTGTACTCATTTTTAAGTTACTGCAATCCATTCCAATCATTTTTCTTACTGTGAGGCATTTAAGGTTCATTAATATGCAAAGCGACTGCCTTGCCTGAGGAGGAATAGACTCCTTCCCTTTCATCTGTATTTTAACGTTTATTTTTTGGTAACATTACTTTTGGTTTACAACATGTTATATCTGATATTAACTATGCCACATGCAACGAGGAGATTTATTCTCTTTTTTTTTTCTGTGCGCTAATTCCCTGGGCATGATTGTTTTTTCTCCCCAAAGTTTAATTCTTCTATAAAGTTGATGGAGAAGTAAAAGTTCCACCTTAAAATATGTTTTAGAACCGTAATTCAAGAAACAAACCTAAAAGAAAACATTCTAGGAGGGAGCATTCATGCAGCTTTTGACATTTTTAGCCAAATGGCCCAATTAAAATAGCCAAGAATTTTTAGCCAAATTCTTTCAACAAATTATCCTGGATTCTTGGAAGTTTTCTGCGCTATGCTTGGCACTAGGAATATAATATGACTAGGGCACAGTTCCTGCTCACAAGCGTGGTGGAAAAGATGCACACACAGAGAGATACCACCCATCTATCTGAGTAAGAGCTAAAAGAGGAGGCTTACAAGGTGCCGTGTGAGTGCAGGAGAGGAAAGGGTAGAGTCTGGATCTTACCTGGGTCGAAGGCAACATCCGCTGTGGAGGTAACACGGAGTCTTCAGAGAGGAACTGGAGTTCTACAAGTGGAGAAGAGTGGAAAGGGTATTTTAGCTATGTTCATTTACTGCAGGGGAGCCAACAGAGTGGGAAAGGTTACAAATTCAGGAGTGGACTGGGATACAGTTAATGAGAGAAGACCCAGAGGAGACAGGGGAGAGGCAGTGGATTTACGTGACACAGGAGGAGGGAGAGATTTTTCCCCTTTAAGGAACTCTCCCAAAACTCCTCTCTCAAAAGTAATCACTGGCTTACTAATTCACATCACAAAAGTCCTTTTCAGCACTTGCTCTGCTTGATCATTCCGCAGTTCTTAACAGTGTCCTTCTTTTCTTACCTTCCTTGTCCTTTCGTGGTTTACCTAAGGTTTATCTATAGAGAACTATATAAAGCGAACCATCCTCCTGCATTCTGCTGTTGGCCTCTTCAACCCTTGTTCAATATATATTTCCCCTCCAATTCAGCCACATCCATGGGCCAATCTTATTCTCTCTCTCTCTCTCTCTCTCTCTCTCTCTCTGCCCCCACTCCCAGACGCTTCCCTTGACTATGACACTTGCACAGCCATCTGTGAAACATCTCCTTCTGGATGTCGCCAGAAAACTCAGATTCCCCAAGTCCCCAGATGAACTCACTGCCCCTTCACTAAACTCCCCCTAGATTTGACACACCTTCTGGGAGTGTTACAAGTAAAACATTTCAGAGTCGACCCTAGACTTCTGGTCTTACTCAGTCTGAACATCTCTTTCCTCTCCATTAGCTCTTCTCTTACCTGACACCCCCATCTTTTTCAGGCTCTAATCATCTATGATCTAACAATTTCCATAATCTCTGTACTTGTCAGGGTTCTTGGTGGCAAACCACAAAATGGGACCCTGGCTAATCAAAACAGAAAAGGCATTTTAGAAGGATGTCTGGTAGCCGATGGGGAAGCCCTAGAACTTTGCTCAGAAAATGGGAAGCATCATATGGAGCAGAGCCTTGTTTTCTTTTTTCTTTTTTTTAACATCTGTATTGGACTATAATTGCTTTACGTTGTTGTGTTAATTGCTGCTGCATAACAAAGTGAACCAGCTATACGTATACATATATCCCCATATCCCCTCCCTCTTTTTTTCTTTTTTAACATCTTTATTGGAGTATAATTGCTTTACAGTGGTGTGTTAGTTTCTCCTTTATAACAAAGTGAATCAGTTATACATATACATATATCCCCATATCTCTTCCCTCTTGCGTCTCCCTCACTCCCACCCTCCCTATCCCACCTCTCTAGGTGGACACAAAGCACCAAGGTGATCTCTCTGTGCTATGCGGCTGCTTCCCACTAGCTACCTATTTTACATTTGGTAGTGTATATATGTCCATGCCACTCTCTCACTTAGTCCCAGCTTGCCCTTCCCCCTCCCCGTGTCCTCAAGTCCATTCTCTACATCTGCGTCTTTATTGCTCTCCAGCCCCTAGGTTCTTCAGAACCATTTTTCTTTTTAAGATTCCACATATATGTGTTAGCATACAGTATTTGTTTTTCTCTTTCTGACTTATTTCACTCTGTATGACAGACCCTAGGTCCAACCACCTCACTACAAATAACTCAATTTCATTTCTTTTTATGGCTGAGTAATATTCCATTGTATACATGTGCCACATCTTCTTTATCCATTCATCTGTCGATGGACACTTAGGTGGCTTCCATGTCCTGGCTATTGTAAATAGAGCTGCAATGACTATTGTGGTACATGACTCTTTTGGGTTTTTTTTTGCGGTACACAGGCCTCTCACTGTTGTGGCCTCTCCTGTTGCGGAGCACAGGCTCCGGACGCACAGCCCCAGCAGCCATGGCTCACGGGCCCAGCTGCTCTGCGGCATGTGGGATCCTCTGGACCAGGACACGAACCCGTGTCCCCTGCATCGGCAGGCGGACTCTCAACCACTGCGCCACCAGGGAAGCCCGTGACTCTTTCTGAATTATGGTTTTCTCAGGGTATATGCCCAGTAGTGGGATTGCCGGTTATATGGTAGTTCTATTTTTAGTTTTTTAAGGAACCTCCATACTGTTCTCCATAGTGGCTGTACCAATTTACATTCCCACCAACAGAGTAGGAGGGTTCCCTTTTCTCCACACCCTCTCCAGCATTTATTATTGTTGATTTTTGATGATGGCCATTCTGACCCGTGTGAGGTGATACCTCGTTGTAGTTTTGATTTGCATTTCTCTAATGATTAGTGATGTTGAGCATCCTTTCATGTGTTTGTTGCCAATCTGGATATCTTCCTTGGAGAAATATCTAGTTAGGTCTTCTGCCCATTTTTGGATTGGGTTGTTTTTTTGATATTGAGCTGCATGAGCTGCTTGTATACTTTAGAGATTAACCCATTGTCAGTTGCTTCGTTTGCAAATATTTTCTCCCATTATGAGGGTCGTCTTTTCGCCTTGTTTTGGTTTCTTTTGCTGTGCAAAAGCTTTTAAGTTTCATTAGGTCCCATTTGTTTAGTTTTGTTTTTATTTCCATTTCTCTAGGAGGTGGGTCAAAAAGGATCCTGCTGTGATTTATATCATAGACGGTTCTGCCTATGTTTTCCTCTAGGAGTTTTAGAGTGTCTGGCCTTACATTTAGGTCTTTAATCCATTTGGACTTTATTTTTGTGTATGGTGTTAGGGAGTGTTCTGATTTCATTCTTTTACATGTAGCTGTCCAGTTTTCCCAGCACCACTTATTGAAGAGGCTGTCTTTCCTCCATTTTATATTCTTGCCTCCTTTGTCACAGATTAGTTGACCATAGGTGCATGGGTTTATCTCTGGGCTTTCTATCCTGTTCCACTGATCTATATTTCTGTTTCTGTGCCAGTGCCATATTGTCTTGATTACTGTAGCTTTGTAGTATAGTCTGAAGTCAGGGAGTCTGATTCCTCCAGCTCCGTTTTTTTCCCTCAAGACTGCTTTGGCTCTTCGGGGTCTTTTATGTCTCCATACAGATTTTAAGATTATTTGGTCTAGCTCTGTAAAAAAATGCCACTGGTAATTTGATAGGGATTGCACTGAATCTGTAGATTGCTTTGGGTAATACAGTCATTTTCACAATATTGATTCTTCCGATCCAAGAACATGGTATATCTCTCCATCTGTTTGTGTCATCTTTGATTTCTTTCATCAGTGTCTTATAGTTTGCTGAGTACAGGTCTTTTACCTCCTCTAGGTAGGTTCATTCCTAGGTTCATTCCTAGGTGTATTCTTTTTGTTGCAATGGTAAATGGGAGTGTTTCCAGTCTTGACATTTTTCACCAAACAGGAAGGGTGCACAGATGTTGAGCTGTCCAAAGGGATAAACATATCATCTAGTTTTTTCTAACCCTCCTTTTGTAGATGCTATTGGTGCTCTGCCCAGATCAATTTGACCAGCCAGGACAGCCAAACCCCCAGCTGCTTGTGCGTGCTGCAGCTGACAGCTTACATCTGTGATGTTCTCAGGAGTGCCCTTGGCTAACTGGGACGGCCAATGATAGAGGCAAAAGAGCCTGAACGCTTTGCCCTGTCTCTGCAGTGAGATTTGTGCTCCAGAATCTGTCTTGTGTCAAGCCAAGGTTAGATTTTGCCTAAGATCACATCCTTGCTTGATTCCTTCTCCTGCCCTATTCGGCTTCCCTTACTTGTATACAGTTTTCCCCTGAGTATACTCCTTCAATAAACCCGTCTCGGGCTCTGTTTCCAGAACACTCAACCTAAAATCCACCCTTAAACACAGGCAATACAACTCCTACTTCATTTCTTTCAATCACACTTACCACTCTGTATGACAATTTTTTTATACACATGCACATTATACACATTCCTTAATAGGCTATAGAATCCTTGACGGCAGGGAATATGTGGGGTCTTTTCCCCTCTCCTTAAGCACTAGTATACATGTAATAGGAACTTTAAAAAAAATGGTAAGCTGAACCTAACTGAAAATAAAGGCCAGATCACAGTGGTTTAAAAAATGCATAGAAGTGAGAAAGACGAGACAATAAATGTAGTGCTAGGCTATTCTTTCCAATGTCGTTTCTAAATGTCTTTCTAAAGGTCGTGATTGGCGTACCTATTTTATCGCCCTACTAGATTGTGGATGATAGAGCAAAAACAAGTTTTTAGTAATTAGTCTCTGGCCAAAAGGATCTCATAACAAGACATAAAGTTTATGCAATCTGGTTAATTTCCCAAAGGGGTCAGAGATTTATTCTTTCTTTTCTAGTTTCATTATTACCTACTCAGGAAGGGCTCAGGTTTAAAATTTTGTGACTTAGCAATTTGTTCCATTCGAATGTCTGAAGATAAGCCTGGATGGCCAGGACGAAGGATTTCACCCACTGTGTTCGCATATTTCCAACCTATATTCCTTATCGCTCACCCGTTATGCACAATTACTTCATATTTGGCATATGATTCCAGTTTTATTACCATGTTGGCTCAAGGGTAGGAGTCTGTGTGTGATGGACATGAGACAAAGTTTACTGAGCATTTATTATATATAGAATACTGTTTGATCAATTGTTGGGGGTTAGACGGTTGACAAGAAAGAACAGAAAGTGTCTCTATGCAGAAGGAGCTCAAGCTAGCTAGAATCAGGGCATCCACAGCGTAGGATCACATACAGAGGACCTCCATTAACCAGTTTCAAATTGGTTAATAATTAATGCTGAGCCTCTAAGATCCAAGAGGGTATAGCACAATGGGATGATAAGCAAACACCATGTCAATCAAGAAAGAACGTTTTTTGGAGAGAAATTTTCAAGTGTGCGGATGAACCACATTTGAAAAGACACTTTCTATATTTGCAAATGAAGCAACTGACAAAAGATTAATCTCCAAAATACACAAGCAGCTCAATATCAAAAACACAAACAACCCAATCCAAAAATGGGTGGAAAACCTAAACAGACATTTCTCCAAAGAAGGCATAGAGATTGTCAGCAAACACATGAAAAGATGCTCAACATCACTAATCATTAGAGAAATGCAAATCAAAACCACAATGAGGTATCACCTCACACCCGTCAGAATGGCCATCACCAAAAAATCTACGAAACAATAAATGCTGGAGAGGGTGTGGAGAAAGGGGAACCCTCCTGCACTGTTGGTGGGAATGAAAATTGATACAGCCACTATGGAGAACAGTATGGAGGTTCCTTAAAAAACTAAAAATAGAACTACCGTATGACCCAGCAATGCCACTACTGGGCATATACCCTGAGAAAACCATAATTCAAAAAGAGATATGGACCACAATGTTCACTGCAGCACTATTTACAATGGCCAGGACATGGAAGCAACCTAAATGTCCATCGACAGATGAATGGATAAAGAAGATGTGGCACATGTATACAATGGAATATTACTCAGCCATAAAAAGAAATGAAATTGAGTTAATTTGTAGTGAGGTGGACGGATCTAGAGTCTGTCATACAGAGTGAAGTCAGTCAAAAAGAGAAAAACAAATACCATACGCTAAAGCATGTATGTGGAATCTAAAACAACGGTACTGATGAACGTAGTGGCAGGGCAGGAATAAAGATGCAGACGTAGAGAATGGACTTGAGGACACAGCAGAGGAAGGGGAAGCTGGGACGAAATGAGAGAATAGCATGGACATATATACACTACCAAATGTAAAATGGATGGCTAGTGGGAAGCTGCTGCATAGCACAGGGAGATCAGTTCGGTGCTTTGTGACCACCTAGAGGGGTGGGATAGGGAGGGTGGGAGGGAGGCTCAAGAAGGAGGGGATATGGGGATACATGTATACATATAGCTGATTCACTCTGTTGTACAGCAGAAACTAACACAACATTGTAAAGCAATTATACTCCAATAAAGATGTGAAAAAATACATAACATAAAAATGGTTTTATCTTTGTACAAAACAAAAAAGTAAAATAAAATCAAAGACACTTTCTCAATACTCCTTTCTAGCCCATGCCCTCCTGCTCATTTTTACTCTAGCATTCTCAAGACATGATTCTGGACATGCTATAACCAAACACTGGGACAAACTGAGAGGGTGGTGATCAGTCTGGATTTCAGGCTGAGCTGCTGCCATTTGGTGAGAAGCCACTGGTCCAAGTTCTGACCCTCGTCTTTACAAATACATGGCTTGCTTTTTCTCAGTGAACCCAAATGTGAACAGTTCTACATGAGGGATCAGCAGGCTTTTTCTCTAAGGCGTAAATATTTTACAATTTACAGACCTATGGTCTTAGTCACAGCTATCCAACTCTGTTACTGTAGTGTGAAAGCCACAAAGAATATGTAAATGAATGGGTGTCGCTGCAGTCCCAATAAAACTTTACTTATAGAACTAGCTGGCTGGTCAGATTTGACACACAGGTTGTAGTTTGCCAATCCCTGTTCTAGAAGATTGACTTACACCAACAGTATTTCCAAGAGTCACTCATCAGCCAGATAAGACTCACATATGACCAGGACAGATTACCTCCCAAGAACGTCCTACCAGGAATTAGCCATTAATGTAACTCTACTACACATCAAAAGGCTGCTTAGTAAGCAGTGGGTCAGGCAAATTTTCTTGGTTTTTGTTCTTCCAGAAGTGACGCTGAGAAAACGGTTTAAATGCCAAGTATTTACTTGGCAGAAAATCCCTGGAAATACCAGTAACAAGTAGAAGTGTAAAAAGCAGGGAAGGGAAGGAAGCCAGTAAAATTTGCATCGATGACAAGGATCACTAAGGGCAACTTCCTGATAGAACAGGCCTCAGATTTATTCTACTCCTGAGGCAAGGGAGTGGGGATATTTACCCAGTAACTCCATCGGCCATTGGGTGAGGGTTGCTTCTGGGAGGGCAGAGGGCAGACAGGGCTCCAGTGTCCAGACAGAGGATTCAGGCAAAGAGTGGCAGGTGCTGGCAGCTGGAAGTTGGGCAGCATGGATGGACATGGGAGATGTCAAGGCGATATGAGTGGGGCATCAACAGCATCTGCTACTCCTTTTTTCTCCCAAGTGATAGTCACAATAAGGTAATATGAATTAATGAGTAAATTTTCTACTATAGGAATTTTTCTGAATAAGTGGAACTGGTCCTGTAGAAACCAACCAACCTTCCTCTCCATGGTGTTGGATGCGTACTAATACATATTTTAAACAGCTAACCTCTTTTCTGAAGTACGCCTCATGAGGCAACCATACTTCATGGAATCCTAACATGGAACATGTTAGAATTGTCATGATGATAGCTTACTTTTGTTGGCTTATATTTTGTTCAATGGTTTCCTTTTTGAGAATTAAGGAAACATGGAGCTTCATACAGCTCAACAACAACAAAACAAACAACCCAATCCAAAAATGGGCAGAAGACCTAAGTAGACATTTCTCCAAAGAAGACATACAGATGGCCGAGAGCCTCATGAAAAGCTGCTCAACATCACTAATTGTAAGAGAAATGCAAATCAAAACTACAGTGAGTTACCACCTCACACCAGTCAGAATGGCCATCATTAAAAAGTCTACAAATAACAAATGCTGAAGAGGGTGTGGAGAAAAGGGCACCCTCCTACACTGTTGGTGGGAATGTAAGTTGGTGCAGCCACTATGGAGAACAGTATGGAGGTTCCTCAGAAAACCAAAAATAGAATTACCACGTGATCCAGCAATCCCACTCCTGGGCATATATAATCAAAACTATAATGAAAAAAGATACATGCACCCCTATGTTCATAGCAACACTATTTACAATAGCCAAGACATGGAAACAACCTAAATTTCCATCGGCAGATGAATGGATAAAGAAGAGGTGGTCCATATATACAATAGAATACAACTCAGCCATAAAAAAGAATGAAATAATGCCATTTGCAGCGTCATGGATGCAACTAGAGATTATCATACTAAGTGAAGTAAGTCAGGAAGAGAAAGACAAATACCATATGATATCACTTATATGTGGAATCTAAAGTAGGACACAAAGGAACCTATGTATGAAACAGAAACAGAATCTCGGATGTAGAAAACAGACTCGTGGTTGCCAAGGGGGAGGGGGTGGGGAAGGGATGGAGTGGGAGGCTGGGATTAGCAGATGTAAGCTTTTATATATAGGATGGATAAACAACGAGGTCCTACTGCATAGCACAGAGAACTATATTCAATATCCTATAATAAACCATAATGGAAAAGAATGTAAAGAAAAAGAATATATATGTATATATATATGTGTGTGTATATATATATATATATATAATGTAGAGCTGAATCACTTGGCTATACAGCAGAAATTAACACAACACTGTAAATCAACTATACTTCAATTTTAAAATATATATATATATATATATGTATATATATAAAATAAAAAGGAAACATGGGGCTTGCTCACCAGAGGTGAGCTCAATACTTGTCCTGTTCTTGTTTGGCCTCTGTCTGTGGCAGTTCAGTACACTACGTGCTCTGTGCTGCCATGTTTATTGTAAGAGGAGACCAAAGGCTGGCCTATGGAAGAGGAGAAAGTGGACTAGCGGCGGAAGAAGAAAAGTGGGCAATGAGGCCAGGGGATGAAGACCGGAGAGAATCAGAAGCAGCGGGGTTTGGACAGAAGCAGGGCGAGCAATACTCACTGCAGCCTAGGGGAAAAGGAAGAGATAGAAACAGACCTTTTCTGACTCCTCCAACTGATCTGTTATTAGTCATAACAATAGTGGCGGTGATGGGAGGACTGGAGGGTATTCATTTTCTATATCCAGGATCTGTGCGTTTAGCTTCTCTCCGTTGCTCTTCACCAGAGACTGCATCTTCTTTCCTTTGCTTTGGCTGTTTGGCCTTGTAGTTCCGCCCAGAGGGACTGCTTCTGATCACCTGTAACCTGTTCCAGGGGGGACCCAGGAGAAACTCCACGGTAACGGCTGAATGCAACGATAGGAAGGATCACGGCTATCTTCTTTGGCAAGTCACGTCAACCCTTGGGGGTTGACTAACCAGGCAGAGTTACTCTGGAGCAACTATGGAAAACGAAGAGTGTGTCTCTACTCTCTGGGTCCACACCCCGGGTTTTGGAACACAAGCCCATTAGAGAAGGAACTCCACAATTCTGGCATATTCAGGGCAAAAGAATGTTTAAGCTGTTCCGCTGACTTTGTGAACCACTGCCACCCTCCTTGGAAGCCAACCAACAGCAGTATAAGCTGAGCAGTTGAGAGCATAGGTTTGGGCATCACGCAGACCTAAGGTAGACTGTGTCTCAGCTACTCAGTTCTGTTGCGTGGTCTATTCCTCCAGGCATACATGTCAATACCTCATCGAGGATCCTGTGAAGAATCCACTCGCACAAGGGCAGCTGAGGGCAATGTAGCCTTTCTTAAGATTCCACAGTGGAGATCAAGAAGGAATTGATATCATGCTACCCAAAGTAATCAACTTTAATATCTCTGACATTTATCTTCTCCCAAATCCCTTCTTAGCCTTCTTTGATACAATGGTTTTCTCTCTGTCCTTCCTCCATACAGTACCCAGCGTCATTGGCTCCATTCTTGTCATCCTCACCCCTACTTATTTTCTCTTCCCTCTTGCTACGCAGAGTCCCCTCCAGATCTCTAGCTCGGCAACATAACAAGTTCTCCAGTTAACAGGACCTTTTGAGAAGGCAAATGGGATGACATGGTATTGGTTGCAAGAAGCAGAGGGAATTATTTCTTATGTCTCACGTTTGTGTAAAGGACCTTTCCTTAACTGGTATTTCTTTCTGTGTTTCCACTTCATCCCTTGAGAAAGAAACACATGGGAGCAACACAGCTAGCTTCTCTCTGCTCCCTTGTCCATTCCTCTTCAGGGATGAAAGAGTAACTTTTCTAATCAGAGACAGTAGGAAAAGGAACACAGTAGGTCTGTGTGGCAGCCCTGGAGGGGTGCCACTCAGATCCCCCTTCAAGAAAGAACTTGACAGTGAGTTGCAACGAGTGAAGTTAGTTGACAGCCTCCAGATTTTGAAAGCCATGTTCTTCTTGGGCAGCCCCAACCAATGACTGAACGTAGCAGGAGTGCCAAGGCCTGGCATTTCAGCCCAAGGTGGTACCCCTTTAATAGACAGTGCTTGCTGTGGAGCTCCCCAATGGGTTGGCAGACGTCCTGTCAAATGTGCATGGAGATCCCAGGCTCTCCTGCCCAATTGTGCTTTCTCCTTCTTTTATCTTTCAAAACTTTACCTCTCAATAAAATGTTTGCACTCCTGTGTCTCAGAGTCGCCCTCTCAGAAGACCGAACTAACACAGTGTGGCTCTGTAGCTTTACCCCTTCTCTGTCCATCTGTCTGTCTGTCTCTCTCTCTCTCCTCCGCCACCCCAAAGATTCACCCTCTCTCACAAACTCCCTGTGGTAAGTTCCCCGGGAATGATTTCCCCCTGCAAGTGGGAGGCTGCATTCTCAGACATGCTGTCAGGCAGGGAGGTTCTGGGGGACTCATTATGGCCATATGTTCCATTTCATTGTACAATTCAATCTTAGAGTGACAAAGCTGTTATTTTTCTCGCTTATCTGTTTGATTCTTGTGTCTTATGTCTCAACTGGTTTTTGGCTCAAGAGGGAAACAAAGAGCTTATTTATTTATTCCCTTGACTCCAGCATGAATAGAAAAAAAAATTCTTACCTGTAATTTGGAATACTTGCCATTAACACAACATTGTAAACCAACTGTACTTCAATTAAAAAATAATAATAATAGAAAAAAATGGCAGTGGGTAATTGTGGGCCACATTTGAAGTGCTGGTTTAGTTAATCCAAGTAACTAGTAGTTAATCTACTAAACAATTATTTGAGACCTATTATGTGTTCCAAACTGTTGAGAGGGGAGGGGAGGATAAAATACTGTGCAGCCCTCACAAAGTACACTCTCGTTGGAAATAAGCATATAGAAATAGTAATGCCTATTAGTTGAATTGACCAAGGAAAACTAGGTTGGGAGAAGGGGGTCAAACACCTTTCCCTAAAACTAGTTTTAGTCCAACAAGGAAAGGCAATTCAAATCTCTTCTTTACCTTGACAATATGTTATTGATCTTTCCCATTGAAAAAGGATGGAAAACCACCTCCATATATATACAGAAATGTCATCTGTAAGTCAGAAGTACAGTATTGAAATCAAGGGTAACATAAAAGGCCATCAACAAAGCGAAAAGACAACTCACAGATAGGGAGAAAATATTTGCAAATGAAACAAATGACATGGGATTCATCTCCAAAATTTACAAACAGCCCATGCAGCTCAATATCAAAAAAAACAAACAACCTAATCAAAAAATGGGCAGAAGACCTAAATAGACATTTCTTCAAAGAAACATACAGATGGCCAAAAAGCACATGAAAAGATGCTCAACATCTCTAATTATTAGAGAAATGCAAATCAAAACTACAAGGAGGTATCACCTCACACCAGTCAGAATGGCCATCTTCAAAAAGTGTACAAACAATAAATGCTGGAGAGAGTATGGAGAAAAGGGAACCCTCCTACACTGTTGGTGGGAATGTAAATTGGTACAACCATTATGGAGAACAGTATGGAGGTTCCTTAAAAAACTAAATAGAGAACTACCATATGATCCAGCAATCCCACTCTGGGCATACATCCAGAGAAAACCATAATTTGAAAAGATACATGCATCCCAATGTTGACTGTAGCATTATTTACAATAGCCAAGACATGGAAGAAAGCTAAATGTCCACTGACAGAGGAATGGATAAAGAAGATGTGGTACATATGTACAATGGAATATTACTCAGCCATAAAAAAGAATGAAATAATGCCATTTGCAGCAACATGGATGGACCTAGAGACTGTCATACTGAGTGAAGTAAGTCAGACAGAGAAAGACAAATATTATATGATACCGCTTATATGTGGAACCTAAAAAAAAAATGGTACAAATAACTTATTTACAAAAGAGAAATAGAGTCACAGATGTAGAAGACAAACCTATGGTTACCAGCAGGGAGGGATAAATTGAGAGATTGGGATTGACATATACACACTACTATATAGAACAGATAACTAATAAGCGTCTACTGTATAGCACAGGGAACTCTATTCAATACTCTATAATGACCTATACAGGAAAATAATCTTTAAAAAAAAAGGATAGGGCTTCCCTGGTGGCGCAGTGGTTGAGAGTCCGCCTGCCGATGCAGGGGACACGGGTTCATGCCCCGGTCCGGGAAGATCCCACATGCCGCAGAGCGGCTGGGGCCGTGAGCCATGGCCGCTGAGCCTGCGCGTCCGGAGCCTGTGCTCCGCAACGGGAGAGGCCACAACAGTGAGGCCCGCGTACCACAAAAAAAAAAAAAAAAAAAAAAAAAAAAGGATATATGTGCAACTGATTCACTTTGCTGTACACCTGAAACTAACACAACATTGTGAATCAAATCAAATCAAGGAACATGTTCCATGGGAAAAAACCAAAAAAACCAACATACATTTCTCTTATAGTTCTGTAGGTCAGAAGTCTAACACAGGTCTCACTGGGCTAAAATTAAGGTGTAATCAGGACTTAATTCCTTCCGGAAGCTCCAGGGTAAAATCTGTTTCTTTGTCTTTTCCAGCTTCTAGAGACTTCCAACATTCCTTGGCTTGTATCCGTCTTCCTCACTCTTCAAAGTTAGCAATGCCCATCTCTATCACTATTCTTCCGTAGTTACATCTTCCTCTGACTATTGACTGGGAAAATCTCTCCTCTTTTACGAACCCATGTGAATAGATTTTGCCCACCCACGTAATTCATGACAATCTCCCCATTTCAAAGCTCTTAATTTAATCACACAGACTAATTCCCTTTTGGCATGTAAAGTAATATATTCACAAATTCCAGGGATTAGGGTGTAAATATCTTTGGGGGGACATTATTCTGCCTACCACATGCTACTTTTTTTTTCCTGTTTTAATTGAAATATAGTTGATATACAATATTACCTAAGTTGCAGGTGTACAATGTAGTGATTCCCAGTTTTTAAAGGTTATGCTCCATTTATAGTTGTTATAGAATATTGGTTATATTCCCTGTGTTTTACAATATATCCCTGTAGCTTATTTTATATATAATAAGTTGTGCCTCTTTTTTTTTTTTTTTTTTTTGCGGTACGCGGGCCTCTCACTGTTGTGGCCTCTTCCTTTGCGGAGCACAGGCTCCGGACGCGCAGGCTCAGAGGCCATGGCTCACGGGTCCAGCCACTGTGCGGCATGTGGGATCTTCCCAGACCAGGGCACGAACCCGTGTCCCCCGCATCGGCAGGCAGACTCTCAACCACGTGCGCCACCAGGGAAGCCCAGGTTGTGCCTGTTAATCCCCTACCCCTATATTGCCCCTCCTCCCTGCTCTCTCCCCAGTGGTAACCACTAATTTGTTCTCTATATGCATGAGTCTGTTTCTTTTTTTGTTATGTTCACTAGTTTGCTCTATTTTTTAGATTCCACATATAAGTGATACCATACAGTATTTGTCTTTCTCTGTCTGACTTATTTCACTTAGCATAATGCCCTCCAAGTCCATCCATGTTGTTGCAAATGGCAAAATTTCATTCTTTTTATGGCTGAGTAGTATTCCATTGTATATACATATACATATATATGTATGTGTGTATATATATATACATATATACATTACATCTTCTTTATCCACTCATCTGTTGATGGGCACTTGGGTTGCTTCCACATCTTGGCTAATGTAAATAATGTTGCTATGAACATTGGGGTGCATGTATCTTTTCGAAGTAGTGTTTTTGTTTCTTTCCTATGTATACTCATAAGTGGAAGTGCGAGGTCATATGGTAGCTCCATTTTTAGTGTTTTGAGGAACCTCCATACTGTTTTCCATAGTGGTTGCACCAATTTACATTGCCACCAGCAGTGCACGAGGGTTCCCTCTTCTCCACACCCTCTCCAACATTTGTTACTTCTGTGCTTTTTGACGACAGCCATTCTGACAGATGTGAGGTGATAGCTCATTGTGGTTTTGATTTGCATTTCCCTGATGATTAGTGATGTTGAGCATCTTTTCATGTGCCTGTCTACCATCTCCACCGCAAGTTACTTCATAAAAGAAACAGACTGTACATGTTCTATAAAAAAAAAAAAAAGAAATAAAGCCAAATAACTTGCACCTAGGAGGTACTTTTTTCTTTGTGTGTATAATACAGTGCCATGTTGCTCCTTGAAGTTTACTGGTTTTCATGGTAACTGAGTCTTAGAAACTACATAAAGGTAAAGTTCCTCTTTGACAAATTTTTATTAAACCATTTGCTAAGGTGAATTAGAACATGAAAATTGACTTTACCAGGCACCAATCTGCAATGGCTAATAGCCACTGTATGCATAACTGAGAGTAACAAAATTCTGGCTGCTGTTAGTATAACAGGTATGAAACTTGCATTTTGGGGGAGCTGCCTTAGGCAATTTTGCTGCAGTAAAGCTGTCTAGCAAGCAACCTCAAAATCTCATTCACAGGTCTACAGAATGACTTTTGCTGGAGTCAGCTGGTACCTGCTAGGTTTGGCTATGTATGGGTTGAGTTTAGTTGGGCTGGATTCATGTCTGTTCTACATGTCCCATTATTCTGCAATGTGCCCAGGACATGTTCTTCAAATGGTGGATGCAAGATACATAAGAGGCCAAGCCCAACCATGCAGTGACATTTACATCTTTTGGTCAAATTTGGCAAACCTTATGTCTTCTCACATACTACTGTCCAAAAAAGTTGACTTGGGACACCCAAAATCAGGGAGCAAGGAAGTATTTACCACCACCAGTGAAGTCATGATTAGGACGGGGAGGGAAGAAAGAATTGTGAGTAAATAATACAACCTACCACAAGGAAAGAGAGTACAACAGAGTTCCTGGAGTGGCATGGAGAAGGTGAATGGTAAGAGCCCAAGCTCACTCTATCTTGGGTCTCCAAACAGGTGGCAGACCTAGACTGACTTATGGTTTGGATGACTGCAATGAGTGACAGCAACAATAAAGTACTCACACTGGGCAATTATGCAATAAACACAGATGACAATTCAGACTTTAAAAGCCAACGACAGCTTAAAAAAAAAAGAAGCCAATGACAGCTTTTGCTCATGCCTCAAATCTAGTTTGAACAAATCAAGTGATTACAAAAAAAAAAAAAAAAAAGCATTTGAAAATGTGGGGTGTTGTTAGGCTTCCATCTAGTGGTCACCAAGAGCCACTGTTCAAGACGGATGAATAAAGCATGTTACAGGAAAAACAAAAGCGAAAACAAACAGTACATCTACTATGACTATGGCCGAAAAGTCAAATTTAACCTATGTTAAGGACAAAATATTTATAGGCTAGGAATTTGTTTCTCAAGGATTTCTTTCTTCTATGGTATACCTAGAACAGAGCCTCACATACAGAAATTAACAAGTAACTATTGATGAATTCAATTTTACCAGGTTCCTTTTCCCTTAAGGAGTATTAAGCCCCCTTTTCTGAATGCTTTCTTCATCTTATTATACTGCTGGGTGGTAGAAAAGAAGCCATCATTAACATGAAAATTTGCTTCCTTCAGTATTGCCAAATCATGAAAGTAATATTATTTCATGACAAATGAGCTGCGTAGTCACTACTCTGAATTTCATCTCCATTGCACAGCCTGATCTTTGGCTGACACACTGTTCCTTTGATTAAAAAAATAACCTTACTGAGATATAATTACATATCATATGATTCCAAGAAAAAGTATAATTTTACTTCTTTCTTTCCTATTTGAATGCCTTTTATTTCTTTTTCTTGCCTAATATACCTGGCTAGAACCTCCACTACAATGTTGAATAGATGTGCTGAGAACAGACATTTTTGGCTTGTTCCAGACATTAGGGGAAATACTTAGTTTTTTACCTTTAAGTATGATGTTAATTGTGGGGGATTAGGAAGTTTCCTTTTCTTCTTAGTTGGTTTTGGTTTTGGTTTTGTTTTGTTTATAAAAGCGTGGTGGATTTTGTTAAATTCTTTTCCCCCATCTATTTTTGTCCTTTATACTATTAATATGATGCACTGCATTGACTGATTTTCATATGGTGAAACGGCCTTGCATTCCTAGGATAATGCCCACTTGATCATGGTATGTAATCATTTTTATATGTTGCTAAATTCAGTTTGCTAGTGTTCCGTTCAGAATTTTTGCAGCAATGTTTATTAATGTTATTTGTCTGTGATTTTCTTTTCTTGTGATGGCTTTGTCTGGTTCGGGTTCTGACACTATGCCACTTTAATTCTTCCACTTTCCTTAGGTTGTTCTGTTGCTAAATAAATATGATTTTTTCATCTTTCCCCAAATCACTTCACTTTCTGGATCTCTAGTTACTCACTGAAGGAAAGAGGAAGAGTAAAACTGAGAATAAAGGAAAGAGAGAGTGAAACTAAAGGAATGAAAGGTGAACATAATCTCAGCTCTGATGGGCATATATGATAATATCTAAGCAATCTTGACTTGTTAACTTAAATTCTGTGTCCTTATCACAGATCTTAAGACTGTCAACTTGAACTCTCCAGAACTCCCTGGACTGTGACTTTAGCCTATATACACTCAGACACACAAACACACTCTCTCTCTCTGACATGCACCAAACCACCATTATGACCACCACCATCACTACCACTCCTCTTTTAAATTTACATTCTATGTCGAATTTGGCCTGGGGAGAAACCATTACATCACCTCTAGAAAGCAGCAGCACATGTCTATTCTTCTTCATTTTTTATATGAATATGTAGATCCTCCCCAGTGAGAGGGCCAGGGCAGAGCCTAAGTAAAATTATGCTGTTAGCTCTCTTCTTACTCTGACACTTTGACACAGGTAAAATAACATTAAAAGAAACATCAAGGAAAATCTAGAAAGGAGAAGTATCATTATTCAAGGGCAATCTTAGCATGAAGGTTGGATTTCCATTTTTTTCCCTAGGGGCAGGAAGTTAGAAAGATAACTGACAAGAAGGATATATGATTTTGAATTGGCTCTTTTTGTCCAGTCACTTGCTTCCAGGCATACAGGTACACGTCATTCAAAGGACCAAGCCTTGGGTAGTCACCTCAATTTACCTTGGCCCAAAGCCTAAAAGGAACCCTCAGTCTGTCCTAGGTCTTTGATTCAGTATCTTTTGTCACCATACGGTAGAAAGAGTTCTCACTGAGACTTCTATTTGAAATGACCAGCTCAACCACAGACCCTAAATATGGCCCACTGGCCTCTCCCTGGGGCCAATCCCCAATAACAGTAGACATGCTTCACCGTTGCTTTATTCAGAGTCCTCAACATCTTAGCTTTGTCCCAGGTTATAAAACACTTCCTGGCTTGCAACAAACTCTTCCTTCCCTCTGTTTGATTTAGATTTATTTTGTTCCTCATTCTTTCAGTTTCTTAAGGTTGGAAGTTAGATAATTTATTTGAGACTCCTTTTTTTTTAAAATATAGGCATTTAGGGCTATACGTTTCCATCTAAGCACTGATTTAGCTCCATCTCACAAATGTTGATATGTTGTATTTTGCTTACATTCCATTCAAAATAATTTTAATGCCTCTTAATCTCTTCTTTGACCTTTGGATTGTTTAGAAGTGTACTTTACTATTAGTTTTCAAATATTTGGGGATTTATCAGACATCTTTCTGTTAATGATTTCTAGTTTAATTCCATCGTGGTCAGAGAACATATCTCACATGATTTGAATCTGTTAAAATTTATTGAGACCTGTTGTGTGGCCCAGAATACAGTCTGTCTTGGTAAATGCTCCACATGTACTCAAAAATAATATGCTTCTGAAGAATATGTTTCTAAAGATTCCTCTCTTATGTGTCTATGATTTTCTTAACATGAGTATTATTTCTTCTTTTTCTTCCTCTTTCTTCTCCTGATTATAACAAGTAATACGCCATTGATTGACTAGAGAGAGAAAACTATGTGGGTTTTAAGCCATACAGATGCATTAACTTTTCAAAAAATAAGTATTTGTATTTTCAAAAAGTAAAAAGTGATAACTTACTCATAGTGGTGGACTAGACACAAAAACTACTATCTACACGTACACAAATGACAAAGGATATAGTTAGCAAACCAGAGATTGTGAGGAATGCTTGGAAGATAAAAACAGGAGATGCTTTCACAATGATAAAACCAGAGAATTTTAAATACCTGCAGTAGGCTACTGGGAGATCAAGATGGCAGAGTAGGAGGAGGCTGAGCTCACCTCCCCCCATGAACAGATGAAAAATACATCTACACGTGGAGTAATTCTCACTCAAAACAAACTGGAGACTGGCAGAAAGGCTCTTCTACAATGAAGGCTGGAAGAAAGATACACACAGTCAGGAAGGAAGGGAAGAGAAGCAATAGGATTGGGACCTGTGCCCTTAGTAGGGAACACAGAAGGGGGAGGATTACACGTGCTTGGAGGTCCTCCCTGGGGAGTGAGTGGTTCAAACCACATATTGGGCACCCCAGACCTAGGGTATGACACCAGGAAGATGAGTCCCCTTGGCTGGTTTGAAGACCAATAGTACTGGCAAGGGTGCTGTGAGAAACTTAGATTTCACTCATGTACACGTTTGCTTGCTGTCAAAACAAGGTGGAGGAAGCAGATTGAGACTGACTGGGACCGTGGCCAGTTCCCTGCGACCACCCCAGTGCATGCCCCAGTCCACACAAAGTGCCTGCTCTGGCCCATCTTGCTCCATGGTGCAGCATCCCACTAGGGCAAAGGCTGCCATTGCTGAAGAGAGTGCATAGTTGGGGGGTATGGAGCTGGCTCAGAACCAGCACTACATCTCAGTGGGGAAAGGGCAGCCACTGCTGGCATACAGGAGGCAGCAGATCAGGAACATCTGGAACTCAGACTGGTGTGCTGGGACCACCCTAGCAGAAGCCCAGCCCACACCAGGAACCCACTCTGGCCCCTCTTGATCCAGCACTGCTCCCTTCCAGGGCAAAACTGCCGATGCTGGGAGAAAGGATAGCATACACTTAGAGGGAACGTAACTAGCTCAGAGCCGACTTTCTAGTCTTCTGCTCCAGCACCTTGGGACACAACCCCACCCCTAATAGGGTGGTGTTGGCCACTGAGCACGGCAGAAGCCCCACCTCATATCTGGCTCTGACTCGAGCTCCTCCATCTCCAGCCCCATTGCCCACCAAGGTGATAGTTGCCAGGAAACCCTGGGGGAAGATGTGACTTGTGCTCATTTCAGATTCAGCTATGCCACCAAAGCTACTGGGCACACACAAACTGCACAGGGATGCTCCCACACAACAACACTCCTTAAAGAATGGGATAGGTAACTGTTTCACTTAATTTCATAGAGACAAAATTAAACAAAATGAGAAGACAAAGGAATTTGTTTCACACAAAAGAACAAGGAAAAAAAACTCTGAAAAAAATATTGAAACAGAAAAATAATTTACCATATAAAGAGTTCAAAGAATTAGTAATGAAAATGCTAACTGAACTACAGAAAAGAATATATGAAAAAAAAAGAATATATGAACACAGTGAGAATTTTAACAAGGAACTAGAAAATATAAAAAGAACCAGTCAGAGCCAAAGCATACAATAAGTGAAATGAAAAAAAACAAAAACAAAAAAAACAAAACTAGAAGGGATTAGCAGCAGACAAGGTGATATAGAAGAATGCATAAGTAATCTGAAAGATGAAATAATGGAAACCACTTAATCAGAACAAAAAAAAAATCAGGTTTAAAAAATGAGAACAATTGAAGGGACCTCTAGGACTACATCAAGTGTACTAACATTCTCATTATAGAGGTCCCAAAAGGAGAAGAGTAAAAAAAAGGGGGGGGGGGTCAAAAATGAATTTGATAGAATTATGGATGAAAACTTCCCAGAACTGAAGAAGGAAACAGTTATCTAGGCATAGGAAGCACAGAGGGTCCCAAACAAGATGAAAGCAAAAAGACCTATACCAGGACACATCATAATTAAAATGGCAAAAGTTACACAGAAAGAATTCTAAAGTCAGCAAGAGAAAAACAGAGTCATATACAAAGGAACACCTATAATGCTATCAGCTGATCTTTCTGCAGAAACTTTGCAATCCAGACGGGAGAGACATGATATATTTAAAGTGATGAAAGGGAAAAACCTACAACGTAACATACTCTACCCAGCAAGATTATCATTCAGAATTGAAAGAGAGATAAAGAACTTCCCAGACAAGCAAAAACTAAAAGAATTAATCAATACTAAACCTACCCTAAAAGAAATGTTAAAGAGTCTCCACTAGGTAGATAATCAAAGGCTACAACAAGAAGTAAGAATCTATAGAAAAGGAAAAAATCCCACTAGTAAAGGCAAATATATAGTAAAGGCTGCGGATCAACCACTTAAATATGCTAGTACAAATGTTAAAAGACAAAAAATTGAAAAATCAAATATAAATACAATAACCATTAAGGTATAAATACGAAGATGTAAAATATGACATCAAAAACACAAAATGTAGGGGAGGGGAGTTAACATACTGTCGATCTTTTAGAATGTGTTTGAATTTAAATAACTACGAGTTTAAAACAAGTAGATATAGTTACAGGTCAACATATCTGAACCCCAGGGTGACCACAAATCAAAAACCTACAACATATACACAAAAACTAGAGTGAAAGGTACACAAGCATGTCACTAAAGAAAACCATCCAACCACAAGGGAATAAACTAAAAGAAGAAAAGAACTGAGGATAACTATAAAAACAACCAGAAAACAAATAACAAAAGGGCAATAAGTACATACCTATCAAAAATCACTTTAAATATCAATGGACTTAAGGTTCCAATCAAAAGAAAAAGGGTGGATGACTGTATTAAAAAAAAAAAAAAGACCATCTATATGCTGCCTACAAGAGACTCATTTCAGAGCTAAAGACAAACACAGGCTTAAAGTGAAGGGATGGAAAAAGATTTTTCATGCAAATGGAAATGACAAGAAAGTGGAGGTAGCAATACTCACATCAGACAAAAGAGACTTTAAAACAAAGTCTATAACAAAAGACAAAGAAGGGCACTATATAATGATAAAACGTCAATACTAGAAGAGGATATAACATTTGTTAATATATATGCACCTATTATAGGAGCGCCTAAATATATAAAGCAAGTATTATCAGACATAAAGGGAGAAATTGACAATAATACGATAATAGCAGGGAACATTAACACCCCACTTATATCAACGGACAGATCATCCAGACAGAAAATCAATACGGAAACAGTAGTCTTAAATGACATATTAGAAGAGTTGGGCTTAGATATCTATAAGACATTCTACTCAAAAGCCACAGAATATACATTCTTTTCAAGTATACACGGAACATTCTCCAGGATAGATCACATGCTAGGCCATAAAAAAAGCCTCAACAAATTTAAGGGAACAGAAATTATATCAAGCATTTTTCAGACCACAGTAGTATAAAACTAGAAATCAATTACAGGAAGAAAAATGGGAAAATACTAAAACAATGGGTTAATGAAGAAATCAAAGAGGACATCAGAAAATACCTCAAGACAAATGACAATGGAAACACAACTTTCCAAAATCTATGGGATGAGGGGACTTCTTTGGCAGTCCAGTGGTTAAGACTCCATGCTTCCAATGCAGGGCGTGTGGGTTAGATCCCTGGTTGGGGAACTAAGATCTCACATGCTGTGCAGTGCATGCCCCCCCAAAATAACAACAACAAAAATCTATGGGATGCAACGAAAACAGTTCTACAAGAGAAGTTTATAGTGATAGAGGCGTACCTCAAGAAACAAGAAAAATCTCAAAGAAACAACCTAACCTACCATCTATAGGAATTATAAAAATAAGAACAAAGCCCACAGTCCGTAGAAGGAAGGAAATAATAAATATCAGAGAGGAAATAGAGACTCAATACACAGTAGACAAGATCAATAAAACCTAGAGCTGTTTTTTTTAAAGATAAACAAAACTGATAAGTCTTTAGCCGTGTTCCTCAAGAAAAAAAAAGAGAGGACCCAAGTAAACAAAACAAGAAATGAAAGAGGAGAAATTATGACCGATACCACAAAGATACAAAAATCATAATACTATGAACAGTTATGTGCCAACAAATTGGGCAACCTAGAATAAATGGATAAACTTGTATAAATACACAATTTTCCAAGACTGAATCAGAAAGAAATAAACAATGTGAACAGACTGGTCACTAGTAGTAAACTTGAATTAGTAATCAGTGAACTATCAGAAAGGGAAAGCAAGAAAACAATCCCATTTAAAGTCACATCAAAAAATACACAGGAATAAACTTACCCAAGGAGGTGACAGACTTACACTCTGAAAACTATAAAAACACTGCTGAAGGAAACTGAAGATGATACAGAGAAATGGAAAAATATCCCATGTTCATGGATGGGAAGAATTAATAGTTAAAATGTCCATATCATCCAAAGCGATCTACAGATTTAATGCAATCCCTATCAAAATACCCATGACATTTTTCACAAAACTAGAACAAATAATCCTAAAATTCATATGGAACCACAAAGACACTGAATAGCGAAAGCAATCTTGAGAAAAAAAGAACAAAGCTGGAGCTGTCATGCTCCCTGACTTCAGACTATACTACAAAGCTACAGTATCAAAGCAGTAGCTAAAATAGGCACAAAAACAGACACATAGATCAATGGAACAGAATAGAGAGCCCAGAAATAAAGCTATGCACATTATGGTCAATTAATCTAGAACAAAGGCGGCAAGAATATACAGTGGAAAAAAGACAGTCTCTTCAATAAGTGGTACTGGGAAAACTAGACAGCTATGTGTAAAAGGATGAGATTAGAACATTTCCTCACTCCATATACAAAAACAAACTCAAAATGGATTAAAGACCTAAATGCAGGACCAGAAACCACAGAACTCATAGAAGAGAAAACATTACCTGACATAAATGGTAGCAGTATTTTGGACCTGTCTGCTAAGGCAAAGGAAACAAAAGAAAAAATAAACAAATGGGACCTAACTAAACTTAAAACTTTTGCACAGCAAAGGAAGCCATCAACAAAACAAAAAGACAACCAAATGAATGGGAGAAAATATTTTCAAATGATATGAGTGATAAGGGGTTAATATGCAAAATATGCAAACAGCTCATACAAGTCAATATCCAAAAAAAAACAAAGAAAAACACCCAAACAACCCAATTGAAAAGTGGGCAGAAGAAGTGAGTAGACATTTTCCCAGAGAGGACATACAGATGGCCACCAGGCACATGAAAAGATGCTCAACATAGCTAATCATTAGAGAAATGAAAATCAAAAACCCTTGAGAAATCACCTCATACCTGTCAGAATGGCAACCATCAAGAAGACCACAAATAGGAAGTGTTGGCAAGGATGTGAAGAAAAGGAAACCCTATACACTGTTGGTGGGAATGTAAATTGGTGCAGCCACCATGGAGAACAGTATGGAGGTTTCTCAAAAAACTAAAAATAGACCTAGCATATGACCCAGCAATTCTACTCCTGGGCATATATCTGAAGAAAACAAAAACACTAATTTGAAAAGATACATGTACCCCAATGTTTACAGCAGTATTATTTACAATAGCCAAGACATGGAAGCAACCTAAGTGTCCATCAACAGATGAATGGATAAAGATGTGTGTACGTAATACTACAATGTAATACCACTCTGCTATAAAAACATGAAATTTGCCATTTGCAACAACATGGATGGACCTGAAGCGTATTCTGCTTCATGAAATAAGTCAGACAGAGAAAGACAAATAATGTATGTTATCACTTATATTTCGAACCTAAAAGATAAAACAAATGATTGAATGTAAAAAACAGAAACAGACTCACAGATATAAAGAACAAACTAGTGGTTAATAGGCTCCACTAGTAGGAAAGGGGAGATGGAAAGGAAGAGGGAAGAAGGAGAAAGAAAAGAGTAGGGGCAGAGAGGGGAAAGATGGCGGAAGAGTAAGATGCGAACATCACATGCCTCCCCACAGATACATCAGAAATACATCTACACGTGGAATAACTCCTACAGAACACCTACTGAAGGCTGGAAGAAGACCTCAAACCTCCCCAAAGGCAAGAAACTCCTTACGTACGTACCGGGGTAGGGCAAAAGAAAAAAGAATAAACAGAGACAAAAGGATACGGACGGGACCTGCACCAGTGGGAGGGAGCTGTGAAGGAGGAAAGGTTTCCACACACTAGGAAGCCCCTTCGTGGGCGGAGACAGGGGTGGCGGAGGGGGGAAGCTTCGGAGCCGCGGAGGAGAGCGCAGCAACAGGGGTGCAGAGGGCAAAGTGGAGAGATTCCCGCACAGAGGATCGGTGCCGACCAGCACTCACCAGCCCGAGAGGCTTGTCTGCTCACCCGCCGGGGTGGGCGGGGGCTGGGAGCTGAGGCTTGGGCTTCGGTAGGATCGCAGGGAGAAGACTGGGGTTGGCAGTGTGAACACAACCTGAAGGGGGCTAGTGCCCCACAGCTAGCTGGGAGGGAGTCTGGGAAAAAGTCTGGAGCTGCCAAAGAGGCAAGAGACTTTTTCTTGCCTCGCTGATTCCTAGTGCGCGAGGAGAGGGGATTAAGAGCGCTGCTTAAAGGGGCTCCAGAGACAGGCGTGAGTCGCGGCTAACAGAGCGGAGCCCAGAGACGTGCATGAGACGCTAAGGCTGCTGCTGCCACCAAGAAATCTGCGTGCGAGCACAGGTCACTATCCACACATCCCCTCCCGGGAGCCTTTGCAGCCCGCCACTGCCAGGATCCCGTCATCCAGAGACAACTTCCCCAAGAGAAGGCACAGCGCGCCTCAGGCTGGTGCAACCTTCTGCTGGTCTCTGCCGCCGCAGGCTCGCCCCGTATCCGTGCCCCTCCCTCCCCCCGGCCTGAGTGAGCCAAAGCCCCCGAATCAGCGGCTCCTTTAACCCCGTCCTGCCTGAGCAAAGAACAGACGCCCTCCGGCGACCTACACGCAGAGTTGGGGCCAAATCCAAAGCTGAGCCCCGGGAGCTGTGCGAACAAAGAAGAGAAAGGGAAATCTCTCCCAGCAGCCTCAGGAGCAGCGGATTAAATCCCCACAATCAACTTGATGTACCCTGCATCTGTGGAATACCTGAATAGACAACGAATCATCCCAAATGGAGGAGGTGGAGTTTGAGAGCAAGATTTATTATTTTTTCCACTTTTCCTCTTTTTGTGAGTGTGTATGTGTATGGTTCTGTGTCAGATTTTGTCTGTATAGCTTTGCTTTCACCATTTGTCACAGGGTTCTGTCCATCCGTTTTTTGTTTTACTTTTCAAAAAAAATTTTTTCTTAAGAATTATTTTTTATTTTAATAACTTTATTTTAGTTTATCTTACTTTATTTTATTTTCTTTTATTCTCTTTCTTTCTTTCTTTCTACTTCTTCTCCCTTTTATTCTGAGCTGTGTGGATGTAAGACTCTTGGCGCTCCAGCACTCCAGGTAGGAGTCAGTGCTGTGTCTCTGAGGTGGGAGAGCCAACTTCAGAACACTGGTACACAAGAGACCTCCCAGCTCCACGCAATATCAAACGGCAAAAATCTCCCAGAGATCTCCATCTCAACACAAACACCCAACTTCACTCAACGACCAGCAAGCTACAGTGCTGGACACCCTATGCCAAACAACTACCAACACAGGAACACAACCCCACCTATTAGCAGAGAGGCCGCCAAAAATCACAATAAGGCCACAGACACCGCAAAACACACCACCAGACGTGGACCTGCCCACCAGAAAGACAAGATCCAGCCTCATCCACCAGAACACAGGCACTAATCCCCTCCAGCAGGAAGCCTACACAACCCACTGAATCAACTTTAGCCACTGGGGACAGACACCAAAAACAACGGGAACTATGAAACTGCAGCCTGCAAAAAGGAGACCCTGAACACAGTAAGGTAAGCAAAATGAGAAGACAGAAAAACACACAGCAGATGAAGGAGCAAGATAAAAACCCACCAGAACTAACAAATGAAGAGGAAATAGGCAGTCTACCTGAAAAAGAATTCAGAATAATGATAGTAAAGATGATCCAAAATCTTGGAAACAGAATAGAGAAATTGCAAGAAATATTTAACAAGGACCTAGACGAACTAAACAGGAAACAAGCAATGATGAACAACACAATAAATGAAATTAAAAATACTCTAGAATGGATCAATAGCAGAAAAACTGAGGCAGAAGAACGGATAACTGACCGGGAAGATAAAACAGTGGAAATAACTACTGCAGAGCAGAATAAAGAAAAAAGAATGAAAAGAACTGAGGACAATCTCAGAGACCTCTGGGACAACATTAAATGCACCAACATTCGAATTATAGGGGTCCCAGAAGAAGAAGAGAAAAAGAAAGGGACTGAGAAAATATCTGAAGAGATTATAGTTGAAAACTTCCCTAATATGGGAAAGGAAATAGTTAATCAAGTCCAGGAAGCACAGGGAGTCCCATACAGGATAAATCCAAGGAGAAACACGCCAAGACACATATTAATCAAACTGTCAAAAATTAAATACAAAGAAAACATATTAAAAGCAGCAAGGGAAAAACAACAAAAAACACACAAGGGAATCCCCATAAGGTTAACAGCTGATCTTTCAGCAGAAACTCTGCAAGCCAGAAGGGAGTGGCAGGACATATTTAAAGTGATGAAGGAGAAAAACTTACAATGAAGATTACTCTACCCAGCAAGGATCTCATTCAGATTTGATGGAGAAATTAAAACTGTTACAGACAAGCAAAAGCTGAGAGAGCTCAGCACCACCAAACCAGCTTTACAACAAATGCTAAAGGAACTTCTCTAGGCAAGAAACACAGGAGAAGGAAAAGACCTACAAAAACAAACCCAAAACAATTAAGAAAATGGGAATAGGAACATACATATCAATAATTACCTTAAATGCAAATGGATTAAATGCTCCCACCAAAAGACACACACTGGCTGAATGGATACAAAAACAAGACCCATATATATGCTGTCTACAAGAGACCCACTTCAGAACTAGGGACACATATAGACTGAAAGTGAGGGGATGGAAAAAGATGAAAATGGAAACCAAAAGAACACTGGAGTAGCAATTCCCATATCAGACAAAATAGATATTAAAATAAAGACTATTAGAAGAGACAAAGAAGGACACTACATAATGATTAAGGGATCAATCCAAGAAGAAGATATAACAATTGTAAATACTTATGCACCTGACATAGGAGCACCCCAATACATAAGGCAAATACTAACAGCCATAAAAGGGGAAATCGACAGTAATACGTTCATAGTAGGGGACTTTAACACCCCACTTTCACCAATGGACAGATCATCCAAAATGAAAATAAATAAGGAAATACAAGTTTTAAATGATACATTAAACAAGATGGACTTAATTGATATTAATAGGACATTCCATCCAAAAACAACAGAATACATATTTTTCTCAAGTGCACATGTAACTTTCTCCAGGATAGATCATATCTTGGGTCACAAATCAAGCCTTGGTAAATTTAAGAAAATTGAAATTGTATTAAGTATCTTTTCCGAACAGAACGCTATGAGACTAGATATCAATTACAGGAAAAGATCTGTAAAACATACAAAAACACATGGAGGCTAAACAATACACTACTTAATAACGAAGTCATCACTGAAGAAATCAAAGAAGAAATCAAAAAATACCTAGAAACAAATGACAATGGACACACGATGACCCAAAACCTATGGGATGCAGCAAAAGCAGTTCTAAGAGGGAAGTTTATAGCAATACAATCCTACCTTAAGAAACAGGAAACATCTCAAATAAACAACCTAAACTTGTACCTAAAGCAATTAGAGAAAGAAGAAGAAAAAAACCCAAAGTTAGCAGAAGGAAAGAAATCATAAAGATCAGATCAGAAATCAAAGAAAAAGAAATTAAGGGAACGATAGCAAAGATCAATAAAAGTAAAAGCTGGTTCTTGGAGAAAATGAACAAAATTGATAAACCATTAGCCAGACTCATCAAGAAAATAAGAAGACTCAAATCAATAGAATTAGAAATGAAAAAGGAGAAGTAACGACTGACACTGCAGAAGTACAAAAGATCATGAGAGATTACTACAAGCAACTCTATGCCAATAAAATGGACACCCTGGAAGAAATGGACAAATTCTTGGAAATGCACAACTCACCGAGACTGAATCAGGAAGAAATAGAAAATATGGACAAACCAATCACAATCACAAGCACTGACATTGAAACTGTGATTAAAAATCTTCCAACAAACAAAAGCCCAGGACCAGATGGCTTCAAAGGTGAATTCTATCAAACATTTAGAGAAGAGCTAACACCTATCCTTCTCAAACTCTTCCAAATACAGCAGAGGAAGGAACACTCCCAAACACATTCTACGAGGCCACCGTCATCCTGACACCAAAACCAGACAAGGAAGTCACAAAGAAAGAAAACTACGGGCCAATATCACTGATGAACATACATGCAAAAATCCTCAACAAAATACTAGCAAACAGAATCCAACAGCACACTATAAGGATCATACACCATGATCAAGTGGGGTTTATTCCAGGAATGCAAGGATTCTTCAATATACGCAAATCAATCAACGTGATACACCATATTAACAAATTGAAGGAGAACAACCATATGATCATCTCAATAGATGCAGAGAAAGCTTTTGACAAAATTCAACACCCATTTATGATAAAAACCCTGCAGAAAGTAGGCATAGAGGGAACTTTCCTCAACATAATAAAGGCCATATATGACAAACCCACAGCCAACATCATCCTCAATGGTGAAAAACTGAAAGCATCTCCACTAAGATCAGGAATAAGACAAGGTTGCCCACTCTCACCCCTATTATTCAACATAGTTTTGGAAGTTTAAGCCACAGCAATCAGAGAAGAAAAGGAAATAAAAGGAATCCAAATGGGGAAAGAAGAAGCAAAGCTGTCAGTGTTTGCAGATGACATGATACTATACACAGAGAATCCTAAAGATGCTACCAGAAGACTACTCGAGCTAATCAATTAATTTGGTAAAGTAGCAGGATACAAAATTAATGCACAGAAATCTCCGGCATTCCTATACACTAATGATGAAGAATCTGAAAGTGAAATCAAGAAAACACCCCCATTTACCACTGCAACAAAAAGAATAAAATATCTAGGAAAAAACCTACCTAAGGAGACAAAAGACCTGTATGCAGAAAATTATAAGACACTGATGACAGAAATTAAAGATGATACAAATAGATGGAGAGATAAACCATGTTTTTGGATTGGAAGAATAAACATTGTGAAAATGACTCTACTACCCAAAGCAATCTACAGATTCAATGCAATCCCTATCAAACTACCACTGGCATTTTTCACAGAACTAGAACAAAAAATTTCACAATTTGTATGGAAACACAAAAGACCCCTAATAGCCAAAGCAATCTTGAGAACAAAAAACGCAGCTGGAGGAATCAGGCTCCCTGACTTCAGACTATACTACAAAGCTACGGTAATCAAGGCAGTATGGTACTGGCACAAAAACAGAAAGATAGATCAATGGAACAGGATAGAAAGCCCAGAGATAAACCCATGCACATATGGTCACCTTATCTTTGATAAAGGATGCAGGAATGTACAGTGGAGAAAGGACAGCCTCTTCAATAAGTGGTGCTGGGAACTGGACAGGTACATGTAAAAGTATGAGATTAGAACACTCCCTGACACCATACATAAAAATAAGTTCAAAATAGATTAAAGACCTAAATGTAAGGCCAGAAACTATCAAACTCTTAGAGGAAAACAGAGGCAGAACACTCTATGACATACAACACAGCAAGATCCTTTTTGACCCACCTCCTAGAGAAATGGAAATAAAAACAAAAATAAACAAATGGGACCTAATGAAACTTCAAAGCTTTTGCACAGCAAAGGAAACCATAAACAAGACCAAAAGACAACCCTCAGTATGGGAGAAAATATTTACAAATGAAGCAACTGACAAAGGATTAATCTCCAAAATTGACAAGCAGCTCATGCAGCTCAATAACAAAAAAACAAACAACCCAATCCAAAAATGGGTCGAAGACCTAAATAGACATTTCTCCAAAGAAGATATACAGACTGCCAACAAACACATAAAAGAATGCTCGACATCATTAGTTATTAGAGAAATGCAAACCAAAAGTAGAATGACATATCATCTCACACCAGTCAGAATGGCCATCATCAAAAAGTCCAGAAACAATAAATGCTGGAGAGGGTGTGAAGAAAAGGGAACCTTCTTGCACTGCTGGTGGGAATGTGAATTGGTACAGCCACTATGGAGAACAGTATGGAGCTTCCTTAAAAAACTACAAATAGAACTACCATATGACCCAGCAATCCCACTACTGGGCATATACCCTGAGAAAACCATAATTCAAAAAGAGTCATGTACCAAAATGTTCATTGCAGCTCTATTTACAATAGCCAGGAGATGGAAGCAACCTAAGTGTCCATCGACAGATGAATGGATAAAGAAGATGTGGCACATATATACAATGGAATATTACTCAGCCATAAAAAGAAACGAAATTGAATTATTTGCAGTGAGGTGGATGGACCTAGAGTCTGTCATACAGAGTGAAGTAAGTCAGAAAGAGAAAGACATATACCGTATGCTAACACATATATATGGAATCTAAGAAAAAAAATGTCATGAAGAACCTAGGGATAAGATGGGAATAAAGACACAGACCTACTAGAGAATGGACTTGAGGATATGGGGAGGGGGAAGGGTAAGCTGTGACAAAGTGAGAGAGTGGCATGGACATATATACACTACCAAACGTAAAATAGATAGCTAGTGGGAAGCAGCCTCATAGCACAGGGAGATCAGCTCGGTGCTTTGTGACCACCTAGAGGGGTGGGATAGGGAGGGTGGGAGGGAGGGAGACGCAAGAGGGAAGAGATATGGGCACATATGTATATGTATAACTGATTCACTTTGTTATAAAGCAGAAACTAACACACCATTGTAAAGCAATCATACTCCAATAAAGATGTAAAAAAAAAAAAGAGTAGGGGCAAGATAGGGGTAGGGGATTAAGAGGTACAAACTACTATGTATAAAATAAATAAGCTACAAGGATATATTGTATAGCACAGGGAAGAGAGCCAATATTTTATAACAACTTTGAATGGAGTATAATATATAAAAATATTAAATCACTATGTTGTACACCGGAAACTGATATAGTACTGTAAATCAACTATACTTCAAGTTTTAAAAATAAAGGAAAATAAAACAATATACCTGTAGTAGAAAGCCGAGCACATTCAAAGAAAGTTCAAGAACAGAGTCAATGAAATCAAAGCAGTGCAGAAGGTACTGAGTGGACTGTTAGATTAAAGAACTACTCTCAGAACAACAGTTCTGTTTGCTGCTACCATGCTCTGACCCTACGCCAATCTTTCTTACGTTGGACAAAGTTAAAGTGGCATTTGATCTGTGTTAATCTCCCAAAACTATACTCCAAAGACAGTGAATTACTTGTCCAGGAAGTGAACCCAAATTAGAGCAGATTTGAGACAACTGCAGACCCGCACAACAGCAGGGAAACAAAACAGAAGGACACATCTATCTGAAGAGAGATCCACTTAAGTCTTCCGATGTCAGAGAAATGCCATGCTTTGGGCATTTGGAAGGGTCCCTATACTACCTGAAAGTTTTATGCCACGTACTTGCAAAGGAGAAGACTGCTCCCTAATTGACATGCTCCACTCTCCCATACAGAGGAGATGCCTAGTAATGAAATGGACGTCCCAACTGTAGATCAGATCCATGCTAGTTACCTAGGCTAATCACATGAGTCCTTTACTCCCAAATATGAATGGACAAATGTTTGCCAGATATTTGAGGAAAGTGAAAGAGAGGATCACGATGAACAAACAGAACTATTTCTGGAGAAAAAATAAATATAATACAGGAAACGGAAAAGAATTTACCAAAAAAATCCAAATTCATATTCTCAGAATTTTAAGGAAGACAGTCGGTTTATAAAATGAGAACAGGGTGCTGTAAAAGGGAGCAATTAGAGAACAAGAGAAAGTCCTGGGAAAATAGAAATATTACTGCAAAATTTAAAGATTAATAGATGCCAGGTGCTCAGCGCAGTCAGCCTGCCTCACCCAGGCCTGGATGGAACCTGGGACACAGCTTTCACGCCCCGCCCTCCATGCACATCCACCCTCCCAATCCCCCGCCCCCTGACCCCACCCCCCGTAACGGAACCGGAAACTCCTTTCCCCCCTCCCAAACCCGGGTAATGGACTCGCCTTCCAGTCCATCGCAGAGCGGCCGCCGTCTTCGACCACATGGGAGTGTTCTGAGGCACCTACCGCGGGCCCAGCGGCTTCGCCTTCACCTTGGCCTTCAGGCCCGCCACGCTGCCCGCGCCGCCCTCGCAGGTGCGCCAGAGCTACCACCCCGACTGCGAGGCCGCCATCAACAGCCATTTCAAACTGGAGTTCCACGCCTCCTTAGTGTGCCTGGCCACGGCCGTTTACCTCGACCGCGACGACGTGGCCTTGAAGCACTTCACCCGGTTCTTCCTGCGCCGCTCCCACGAGCACAGCGGGCGGGCCCAGGGCCTGATGCGCCTGCAGAACCAGCGCGGGGGCCGCCTCAACTTCCAACACATCAGGAAGCCAGTCAGGGACAAGTGGAAGAGCGGCCTCAAGGCCATGAAGTGCGCCTTGTTTCTGGAGAAGCTCGTGAACGCCTGCTCCACCTGTACCAGCTGGTCACCGACAAGAGCAACCCCCACCTGCACCACTTCCTGGAAACTCACTTCCTCCGCCAGCAGGTGGCGTTCATCCGAGAGCTGGAGGGTCGTGTCACCACCCTGAGCATGATGGGGGCCCCGGACGTCGACCTGGCAGGGTACCTCTTTGACAAGCTCACCCTGGGCGATAGCGACAAGAACTGAGCCTGGACTGGACTTCCCCAGAGCCATGGGGTGACCAGCGCCCTGGTCACCGTGCCTGCCATGCAGACGGCAATAGTGGCCTGGCAGAAGAAGTTCACTTAAGTTTTTTTCTTCCAGTTTTTCCGTTTCTTCCAATAAAGTTATTGGTTCATAAATAAATAAAGGTCTCTGGTTGATTCATGTGGGCAAATCTCTCACCTTTTAAATTTTAAAGCAGGCATCCAGGAGTCTCTGAACACATCCCGGCTTGGTCCACATGCAGCTCAGGATCACCACAGAGGGAGGGAGATGGTCTTCCTTGGGACCCTGGAAAACACAAAATCGATCTTCCCCTTATAAACAAAATCAGTGTAGAGGGGTGGGGTGGGGTGGGTCTTCTAAGCCCTAGTCTATGTGGGTACCTGTGCATGGTAAAATTATATATCAATATATAAAAAACCTTAGTATGGAATACAAAATACTGGTTGCCTCTTAGGAAGAAGTGAAGAATGGGATTGGACAGGAAATAAAATAAAGGGTGTCTTCAACTTTTCCTGAAAACTTTTAGTTCATTAAATCATGTGAATGTGAACATTTATCACTTCTGGGTAGCAGCCTGGGGTCCTGAACAGGTATGGCAGGGTCCCTCTATGACAATGTCACCCAGGACAACAGTGATAATGGTAACTGAGCCAGAGGCTGACTTTCCCATAGGCATGGGAGTGACTTCCTAGGTCACATGCTAGTCATGCAAATTGCCCTTAAAAAACATCCATATGTATATATACATACATATATATATATATTTTCCCCCCTTCCATTGTATCCTTTCTTCCATTAAACTAACACAGTACCAAAAAAAGCTCAAATTACCTCATGAGGAGGGCTGAAAAATATGTGCTCACTGTGAAGGTCAAATTTTTGATACTGAATATAAAATAGAATAAAACTCCCTGAATGTTAAGCCAGTGATTCTGACTGCTTTGAGGAATGTAGGGGAGTGAGGGTGAGTTGAGGCTGGGAGACAAGTTAGGAGACATTGTAGCAGGTCCAGAGAGAGAGTGGTGGCTTGAAATACAGTGGTCACTGAGGAAATGAAGAGATCTGCACACATTCCAGATGGATTTTGGACAAGGACACAAGATTTGCTATGGGCAAGAGGTGAGGAATGGGAAATGAGGGAAAATAATCTACGTTCCAGTGTTTGGACTTGAACACGTGGGTTGAAGGTGTTGCTATAAATTCATCTGGGAACATTAGCAGCGATACAAAAACGATGGGCGAAAGCCTGTCATGTAAGTCTGAGATGCCTATTAGATATGCAAGTGGAAATGTCTTGCACGTAGCCAGAAAACTGAATGTGAATCTCAGGTTGAAATCAAGCACTACTCTGCGGGTCATTTCTGGGGATAGGACCCCGTAGGCCCCCCTCCCACCTCTTGTTTGTAGAAAAGCTTAGAGCAAATTGCATCAGAGAAGCGAGAATGTGCAGAAACAAATGAAAACAGTCAACTAGGACAAAATAAGAGCTTAGCCATAAAACAAAGTCAAGGACCTTCAGTTTCTTCTCCAGGGCTTTAGATAATATCCTGAGCCATATCCCTGAGTTGTTCTGCAGATACTAAAACCCAACCAGGTAGAAAAAGTTAACTACATGCTGACCACAAGAATGTATAACCCAGACCTGCTGAAACCATAAGGCTGATGATTGAGATTCCTGAAAACATCACCCTGTTACCTCACCATCAACCGATCAGAGACTTGAGCACAAGCTGATCATACACCCCGAGACCCTCTCCCTCACACTGTTGTTAAAAACCCTCCCCGTAAAGTAGCTGGAGAGTTCGGGTCTTTTCAGCATGAGTGGCTGGTTCTCCTTGCTTGGTCTGTAATAAAAAATGTACTTTCTTTCACCAAACCAATGCCAGTACACTGGCTTCACTGTGCTTTGGGGGAGTGGGCCAGAGTTTGGTTGAGTAACAAGGTGGAATATCAGGTTTGAAAATAAACAAGGGGAGACATCATCCTTTTGATGGTGCTGGGGTCATAAGAGTGGATAAACTCACTAGCAAAAGCGTGGAGAGAGACTATGGCACAGGCAGCCCCACACCCAGGGCAGCTAACACTCAGAGGATGGGATGAGGTGTTGGAACATCCGGAGGGCTGCTGGCCCCACCTGGACCATTACCTCCTTCCAGACTGTGGCCACCTGTGTCTGCTCAGAGCTTGTCTCAGAATAAGCCTGTTCCTAACTTCAGTGTGGCCGCTGGTTTCTCCTTTCTACATGTGGAGAGGCGTTAGCCTATTACCTTGTCTTGGCTATGGGTAGAAAGAAATTATTCCCCAGTAAAAAGATTTCCCAAGGAAACAACAGACCTGCTTCTCTGCTGTAGGGTTTCTTAACCTCAGTTTGCTTGGGTTCACATGCCAGTTTAGCCACTCATCTTAACTGTGGTTAAGGCATTTAATTTCTCTGTGCCTCAGTTTCCTCACATTTAAAACAAGGATAATAAAAGTGTCGACTCCACTGGGTTCCTGTGAAGATTAAACGAGTTAATGTTTGTGAATCTCTTGGAACATCACCTGGCACAGTAGAAGTACTTTATGTGTTAGCCGTCTATCTGGTCGTCATCATTACCATAAACATCACCATCTTTATCATCAGTCTCCAGTCACTTTTAAGTTCCATGTTGTACTTTATGTTTTGGGGGAAAAGACCGCATGTCTAGACTTTGCCATTGGAATTCTCTCTTGCATTTTGGCCAACCGTGTCACCTTGTGTATTGAGAAGGAAAAAAAATCCTTTGCCACTTCTCTGGTTGTCAGGTTCAGCCAGGACTCAGGAAGGAAGATTTTTGTCTATGTTGCCCCAAGCCAAGCCCGGAAATGAGTTTTACTGTGACAAATTTCCGTGGTAATCCGCCCATTTTGTCTCAACCAAGCTTCCTTGTAAAGAGCCCCCTAGACACGATTAGCTTATTCTTCAATCCGGCTTACCTGATCCTTCTCTTTCCATCTTGAACTACTTCTCATTCGTCAGAGATGGACAAGAGCAGGATAAAGGGCTCACTCTGATTCCCACCATATATATGGATGTTTGTCATGAAGAGTGTACAATAGGGCAAGAAACAGGCAAAAGGGACCATATTAGGGCTCCCAATAATACAAAAATTAAAATTTATAAAACATCATGCACTTTAGCACAAAGGTTCTTAGCTTTTTCTGCCGTTAAAGTCGCCTGTGGAGCTTTTAAAATTCTTGATGCACAGGCCACTTCCCAGACCAAGTACATCAGAGTCCCCTGGGGCAGGACCCTGATATCCCAGGCAGTGGAAGCCAGTGTGAGCACCTTGCTAACCAAAGTATAGTCTATGGATCAGAAGCCACTTGGCCACTTGTTAGAAAAGCAAAATCTGAAGCCCCACTCTCGACCTACTGAATCAGAATCTATATTTCAACAACATCTCAGGTGACGAATATGCACTCTGAAGTGTTAAAAACATGGATTAACAACCTGGTACTCAAACATGGCTGCACTGTGGAATCACCTGGAGAGCTGGAAAATAATGATGATGCCTCGATTTACACAACTCACTCAGTCAGACCATCATGCAAGTCCTGGACCAATCACACTAAAAATTTACTTTAACTTCAACAATTATTGAATCAACAGTTGCTGACTACACATACACACACACACACACACACACACACACACACACAGACACACACACACACACAGGATTTTGTCCATTCCGCTATTTTATCACAAACTGGTTTGTTTTATAACATGAGTTGTCAAACTACAGCCCACGACCCAAATCCAGATTTTTGTATCTATATTCATAAGGGATATTGGTCGGTAGTATTGTTGGGATGCCTTTTTCTGAATGTGCTGTAAGTATTACCTCAGGGAAATTGTTAGAAAATGTTCCCTGTCGTATTTTTCAGAAAAGTGTGCAAAGAATAGGTATTAATTCTTCTTTAAATACGTCATAGAGTTCACCTGTGACATCATTTGGGCCTGGGCTTTTGATTGTGGGAAGTTTTAAAATTACTATTTTAATCACTTCACCTAGTATAGGTCTATTCAGATATTCTAGTTCTTCTGAGTCAGTTTCTGTAGTTTGTGTCCTCCTAGCAGTTTCTCCATTTCATCTAGGTGGCGTACCTAGCTCTGGGTCATAGTATTCCCTTATATGTAATTATCTAATGCAGATAAACTCCTGATTTTAATAATGTGTCTTCTCTTATTTCTTATTGTACAGTCTACCCAGAGGCTGCTGTTTGAGTTTATAAAGAACCTCCTTTGATTTTGATTATTTCTATTGCTTTTCTGTCCTACATTGCTTCTACTTCTGCTCTAATCTTTAATATTTCCTTACTTCTGCTTCCTTTGAGTGTAGTTGGCTGTCATCTTTTTTTTTTAATTTGGAAAATGATGTAATGTGACATCTTCTTTCTTTTAAATAAGCATTTACAGCTATACATTTTTCTTTAACCACTGCATTTACTACATCCCATACGTTTTGGTATACTGTGTTTCTTTTCCATCCATCTCAAAGTATTTTGTAATTTCCCATGTAATCTCTTCCTTGACCCATTGGTTATTTACAAGTTTGCGGTTTAATTTCCACATATTTGTGAATTTCCTTATTGATGCACATTTCATATGATTTCATTTCCTTATTGATACACATATTTGTGTATTCTCTTATTGATTTCTAATTTTGTTCCATTTTGCTCAAAAAATATTATTTGCAAGAGTGTAATCCTCTTAAACTTATTGAGGCTTGTCCTAATATATTGTATCAACTGTATCTTGGAGCGTATCTCATAGGTGCTTGGGTAGAATCAGTATTCATCTGTTGTTGGGTGCAGTGTTCAATACATATTCGTTAGGTCTAGTTGGTTTATAGTTTTAGTAAAGTCTTCTACTTCTTTGTTGCTTTTCTTCCTAGTTATTCTACCAGGGAAAGTGGGAATCAAAGACTCCAACCATTATTTCTGACTTAGCTATGTCATCCTTCTACTGTGTCAGTTTTTGTTTCATGCATCTGAGACTCTTTAGTTATGTGTATATTTGTTTATAATGTTATCTCTTCCTGATGATTTGGGCCTTTTATCATTATAAATTGTTTCCTTTTGCACATAGTAATAGTTTTTGTCTTAAAAAATATATATATTTTTTCCTGAAATGAGTATAGCTACTCCCACTCTTTTGTTCAGTCTTTGCATGATATATCTTCCTTATTCTTTATATTTTCAGTTTGTATCTTTCAATATAATGTGTATCTCATGTCGACAGTATGTAATTGGCTCTCCTTTTTTATCCCTTGTGACAATATCTGTCTTTCGACTAGAGTGTTTATTTACTTTTAATATTATTATTGATACGGTTGATTTATGTCTGCCATATTGCTATAGGTTTTCTGTACATCACATGTCTTTTTTGTTTCTCTGATCTTCCTCTACTCTATGTTTGTATGAAATAGATATTTCCCTATTTTACTTTTTTTTTTTTTTTTTGCGGTACGCGGGCCTCTCACTGTTGTGGCCTCTCCTGTTGCGGAGCACAGGCTCCAGACGCGCAGGCTCAGCGGCCATGGCTCACGGGCCCAGCCGCTCCACGACATGTGGGCTCTTCCTGGACCGGGGCACGAACCCGTGTCCCCTGCATTGGCAGGCGGACTCTCAACCACTGCACCACCAGAGAAGCTCCCTATTTTACCTTTTTAATTCATTTGTTGGTTTGCTTTCTTATGTTTTAGTTATTGTTTAGTGAGTGCTCTAGGGATTACAATGTGTATCTTACCACAACCTATGTTTCACCTTAATACTAATACCTTCCAGTAAAACCCGGAAACTTTCTTCCAGCTTCCTTCCACTCCTTACACCTTCTTTGTGCTGCTACTCTCATAGACATCTATATATGGTACAAATCCAACAACAAAATGCTTTAATTATTTTAATTATGAATTCTCTTTAAAAACAACTAAAAAAAGGAGAAAAATATTTCTACAGTGTTTTATATTTAATTAACTTTATCTGTGGTCTTTCTTTCTTTGTGTGTATTCTACTTACTGCCCAGTGTTATTTCCTTTCAAATGGGGTAACTCTTGTGAACTTTTTTAAAAGACAAGGTTCTGGACTTCCCTGGTGGCGCAGTGGTTAAGAATCCGCCTGACAATGCAGGGGACAGGGGTTCGAGCCCTGCTCCGAGAAGATCCCACATGTCGCGGAGCAACTAAGCCCTAGCACCACAACTACTGAAGCTCGCGTGCCTAGAGCCCATGCCCCGCAACAAGAGAAGCCACTACAATGAGAAGCCCGCGCACCAAAACGAAGAGCAGCCCCCACTCGCCGCAACTAGAGAAAGCCCGTGCGCAGCAACTAAGACCCAATGCAGCCAAAAATACATAAATAAATAAATTTATATAAAAAAAGAGACAAGGTTCTTAGCAATGATTTCTGTCCGTCTTCATTCATCTGGAATTGTTTTTATTTTGCCTTCAGTTTTAAATGATAATTTTGCTTACTAAAGTATTCTTGGTGGACAGGTTTTTCTTTCTTTTTTCCTTTCTGCCATTTGAATATCTCACAGCCTTCTGGCCTCCACTGTTTCTGTTGAGAAGACAGCTTAGGGTATATTGTGGCTCTCTTCTACATCTCAAGTAATTTTTCCTTGCCGTTTTCAATATTTTCTCCTTGTCTCTGTGTTGGAAATTAAACTATGATGTATCCAGAGGTGGATCTCTGCGTTTTTCCTAACTGGATTTGGTTGATCAGCTTGGATGAGTGATGTTTATCAGCAGATTTGGGAAAATTTCATCCATTATTTCTTCACATACTTTTTCTGCCCCTTTCTCCTCTTATTCTGGGACTCCAATTATGCATATGTTCACGTGCTTGAGGATGTTCTACTGGTCTCTGAATCTATGTTCATTTTTCATTCTTTATTTCTTTTTCTGTTCCTAAGATTATATGATCTCTAGTGATTTAACATCAACTTCACTGATTTTTTTTCTTTGCCGGCTCAAATCTGCTGTGAGGACTCTGGTGAATGTTTTCATTTCAATTATTGTACTCGTGGAGCCCAAAATCTCAAGTTCGTTTCTTTTAAAATTACTGTATGACAATTTTTATCCTCTACTTGACAAATCATTTTATTCATACTGTCATTTTAATCTTTTTTTTTTTTTTTTTTTTTTGTGGTACGCGGGCCTCTCACTGTTGTGGCCTCTCCCGTTGCGGAGCACAGGCTCCGGACGCGCAGGCTCAGCGGCCATGGCTCACGGGCCCAGCCGCTCCGCGGCATGTGGGATCCTCCCGGACCGGGGCACGAATCCGTGTCCCCTGCATCGGCAGGCGGACTCTCAACCACTGCACCACCAGGGAAGCCCCATTTTAATCTTTAAATAAGTTTCCATTTAATTTTTTGGCATGTATTAATAAAAGCTGCTTTGACATCTTTGTCTTCTAGGTCTACTATCTAAGCCCTTTCAGGGAGTTTCTATTTACTGCTTTATTTCCTGTGTGTTTGTCAAAATGTCTTATCTATTTGCATATCTCACAATTTTTTCTAAAAAGTGAACATTTTAGATCCTGTACTGTAGCATCTACAACTTCTGCCTGGATTTCTTCTGTAGAGGCTGTCTCCCTTGTAGTGTGTGAAGGCTGATGTATGCTCATTTCTTTATTCCTATCTTTATTTTCAAACCTGGCTACCTAGAGGTCACCCAAGTGTCAGTATACCTTAGTGGTCGGCTTTGATTGGTCAGATTTTGTGCTGAAACACCCTTAGTCAGCTGGTGCTGCCATAAGAAAATACCGTCGATCAGGCGGCTAAACAAAGCCACCGTTCTGGGGTTCTCACAGTTCTGGAGGCTGGTAGTTCCAAGATCAAGGTGCTGGCAAGGTAGGCCATTCTGAGGCTTTTCTCTTGGCTTGCAGATGGTGGCCTTCCTGCTATGTCCTCACATGGGGGAGAGGGAAAGTAAGGCTCTGGTGTTTATTCTTCTAAGGTCACTAAACCTATAGGATCAGGGCCCCACACCTATGATCTCATTTAACCTAACTGCCTCCATAAAGATCTTATCTCCAAATACAGTTACATTGTGAATTCCAGCTTCAACAAATGAATTTTGAGGGGACACAGACTTCTTGTCCATAATACAACCTGAGCCAAGAAGTTCAGCCTTTCCTGATGGATGTATCTCATGAATTGGGGAAGGCACTCAAAGTTCAGGAAGTTTACCAGTCTGCCTTGGCTTTTACTTCCTGGGTATGCAAGGCCTCATGTTCAGCCAGCGACGGGTAGTTACCTGTGGCCTTGTCTGGTCCTTCCTGAGTGCACACAGCCTTCCAGAATGGCTGTGATATGTGGGAGCTTCTTAAGTGTAGGATAGTTGCCCTGTTGCCAGAAGTCTCTGTTAAATTTATGGCTGATTTTCCCATTTTTAGTTCACACCAACCCAGACTGCACCCCCAGGGTAGCTGTGATGTAGCTCTTCCCAAAGGGTTTGGCACAGAGATATGTACTGTTCTCAGTAACAGCCCTCAGCATAGATTTTTCCACATGTACATGAAATCAACCCTCTCGATCATCCAGGCCATTGTGCCTCATGCCTCCTATACCTTAGTGGAACTACTATACCAGTCCTGGGGCGGGGAGGCAGAATAGGAGCAGCTTAGGCTACGAACGCCACAAATTCTCACTGTTATTCTTGCATAAACATTCTTTGTTTGTTGTATGCTTTTTATCAACTTCCAGAGTACTGAAATGGTTATCTCCAGTTTGTCGTTACTTTTTTGGAAGAGAACTGGCCAACTACCACACTCGTTCATTTGAGCTCATTCAGCCACTCTCAAAGTCTGTGTTCTAGATGGCTACCATGATAAGGTTGGAAGGCTGGAAACAGTCACTGTGGGTTGACCATTGTTACCACATGCAAGTGCATCTAGGTGATTCCAGTTTGGATACTTCCACTTTCTGTTCTCCATTTATGTATTTCAACATGTCCTTTGGAAAACAAATACTTTAACAAAATTCGTTGGAAAGTACAGACTAAAAAATGATCAGGAAATGTCTGTAATGTGCCTTTCTCAGTCTTAGAGTTTATAAGGTTAAGAAATCTTCTAAACCCTTTACATTAACAGGGATTAAATGCTGGTGGCATTATATTTATGTCTGCACACTAGAAATATTTGTTAGAGTTATGTAATTTAATTATAGCTTATATTTACTTGTATAGAAAAATAAAAAGAATTCCCCGTAAGTGTGTGTGTGTATGGCCTTTTAATTGCATAGGCTATCTTGGGTGTTCATCTTGATTGTGTGCAATATCTCTATAGATCACACAGAAGAACTTCCTTTTGCTGAAGGCGAATGGAATGGGGTTAGATATGCTAAAGCATCACACTCTATACTACTCAAGTACTTTTAGAAAAAAATAATTAGTTCTTCCTTGATATAGATATGGCCACATTTATCTTAAGTCCTCAATGCTGTTTTGTTACCTCTTCTTTTCATACAGCTAAGGGTCTCCGGGTTTATATTAGGTCAACTGGAGTTTTATTTATTTTTAGTTAGGCAGACAAAGACTGATAGTCCACAGACTGGATTTTGATCTCATTGCTGCTGTCCAACAGCAGAACGCCTGGGGGCTTCCTCTTACAGTAATGAGCACAAGTACTGGTATCATTATTGCTATATTTAAACACCCATGGTTGGCAGGAATGTGCTAAAGTCTGGATATAACATCGTTAATCATGTCGTTGTCCCTGCCCAGGGCAACTGCTACTGAAAGGACACACTCACATGATGAGGAAGACAGCAGATTGGTGGTTGAGAGCTGAATGTCACTTTGCTGACCTAGAGAAAGAGGTTTAGGGTGTTGGCTATGTTTTCTAAAGAGTATCCAGCAGATTTCATCTTGTTTATTAACTTTCCACATTTTTTTAAATTACAGTTTTATGCTTATTATTATATCTCTTTTTAGTTTTCCTCACAGGAGAAAAAGCCAATTCAGTATTAAAACGCTACCCAAGAGCTAATGGACTTTTTGAAGAGATAAGGCAGGGCAATATTGAACGTGAATGCAAAGAAGACTGCACATTCGAAGAATCAAGACAAGTTTGAAAATAATGAACAAAACATAAGTAAATTTTCAATTTCTTTAAAATGTTCACAGATTTGCCTACCTTCATGGTGTATATTTGAAATCTGCATTCCCAAATTGTGTGCATTGCTATCAGTTAAAAACTATCCTCTCAGAGGACTCTGAATGTGGCACCTAAGAATACTGTGTGGGTGACAGACCTAGGTTCACTTCCCCTGTGTGCTGGTCTGTCTTTGAGAGCTCCATTTCCATAGGACCCTGCTGAGCTGAGATGGATCATCTCAGCAAGGTGGAAGCATGTTTTACACAAGGCTTTGTTAGGTAAAGTTACAGATACCGTCATGACCATACCATGTTTGACCACAGACAAAGTGCAGAGGAAGCTAATAGATAGTGACACTGTATTAAACGCCTCTCCCCACTCTGAGAAGACACCTCTCCACCTCTCTTTACTCTAGACCAATTGCTGTTCAAGGTGAACAGGGATGGGAAAGCAGAAGGCACTGGTGCAAATTCTATGGAACTGCTCCACACTTGCAAATGACTACCAGAGGCACCTTTATAGAAAGATCCATTCCTGTGCACCAACCATGAGAATAACACTATATACGAAACAAGTGATGTCAGATGTGCTAAAGATATTCAAATACATCTTGATTCTCACTCTCACACTGCTTCAGATGATTGTGTGTGTATGTGTAGGTCAATGTGTGTGTGTGTGTGTGTGTGTATTTTAACATAACTGGCTTTGTCTTAAAGTAGCCATATTCCTAGACCAATCACGAGCTATGAAATCCTCTAAATAGAATAAAGTGCTGATCTTAGTCGTGACCTACATGCTATTTAGAACCTTTACTACCTATACCAAATATCACAGAATGTTTGGAGTACAATTTTCCTCATGTTTTTAAAACATAAACAAAATCTGGTTGTTCATATTGTGTTTTTTTCAAGGAAAATACATTGCAGATATTCTAGAGTTTTCACAAAGCTAATGACTTTTCATCCTACTTTATCATTTTTGTTTAAAGGAAAGGAAATCCTCCTTTGAAATGCACTGGGCTGAAAGTACTTGATACCAGTGAACAATATTATTTTTAAGTTAAAAATTTTAAATGGATGTGTAAGAATACTACAAACAATGCCATTTACCAGTACCTGCCAATTGCATTTTGTCACATTGGCTTTATTTTCTCTCCCCTGTAGGCGCGTGCGTGCGCGCACACACACACACACACTGTTTCTATCATTTCAGAGAAAGTTGGATATACTGTGCCTCTCTACTCCTGAACACTTCACTGTGTATTTCCTAAAAAGATAAAAAATAGTTTACTCACGCACTATTAATGATCAAAATCAGGAAATTTAACATTGATTAATATTATCTAATATCCCTATTTGAACTCAAGAATCATTCCAATAATGTCCTTTGGAGCATTTTTATTTCACTCCAAGATCTAATTCTGACATCAACTGACGAGCTCTCACAGTGAAGATCCATTTGCAGCTTCCAGTGCTCGCTGAATAAGCTGCAACTTTTCAGGCTTCTGTGAGTAGCTCCTGGAGAAGAAAAAGAAAGTTCTGGAGGACAGAGGAGGCACTGGAGTGGGAGAGAAGGAGGGGCACCTTGCAACCAAGGACAGTGTCACCAAACAAGGAAAGGAAATTAAGCCTGTTCCTTACCCCACTCGCTACATCCCTCAGAAACTTAAGGATGTGAAATCCAAGCTTTAACTCACTGGGGAAAACTCTGGATAAAGTGGAGTAGAACAGGCAGAAATGGGGCCACTAGGAGGTAAACTCAGGCAAACTCTTTCTCGAGAGAGGAGGGAGAAGTGAGTGGGGAAGGCAGAGAGAACCCACAGCATCCTGGTGGAGGTGGAACGCTTTTGCTTGTGTCTTTTTTAACGCGGGTGTGGAAGGCGTTGCATTTTCAACACAGCCACATGGTTCTCGCCTTAAATGATAACAATTACCCAAAATAGCATACGTGTTACTCCAGAGCCCGAGGAATGGCCACGGGAGGAGAGGGCGTGAGACATTGCACTGGGTTTGGCGACCGGGATTGGGGAGAGGTGAGGGGTGGAGATCAGGGAGTTGGCTGGAGCCCGAGGATCCGCGAAGGGCCAGGATGGAGGGGGCAGACTAGGGTGGGGGACACAGGAGAGGCGGGTAGAGGCAGTAGCTGTCCAGACAGCGGGGCGCGGGGCGGTCCGGGGCGGGAGGCAGGGGTCGCGGCGCGCCGGGCCCTCACCGCTGCTGAGTGTGGACTCGCAGTGCCAGATGTCCAAGCTGGCGGGTTTCCGGCAGGACTCCCACAGGGACAGGTAGTACTGGTGGTCGGCCGTGACCCAGGCCGGGCTCAGCACGGCCCCCAGGTCCAGACACAGTGCCAGGAAGATGCACACCAGCCCGACCAGCTTCAGCGGGGTCAGCACCGACACGCGCACCTCCTCCATGCCGCTGCCCGCCGAAGCCATGTCCCGGGCGCCGCAGCCGGCCCGCCCCGCCGGAGACTAGGATGCCAGGCGGGTCCGGAGAGCCGGGAGCCCGACCTCCCACGGAGGGAAGCAGCCGAGCCGCCACGCGCGGGGACTCACTCCCTCGGGGATCCGCGCGCTTTCCGCCGCGCCACGAAGGTGTATCTGCGGGGCGGCCGGCCGGGGACCGGGTCGTTCCCGCCGTGAACCTTCGCCGCCGACCCCGCGCAGCGTTCTGCCCGCGCTCGCTCCGCCCCGGCCCCACCCCGGCTGCTGGAGGCGTTGCCCACCGGGGAGGGTCTGCAGTTCTGCATCCTGACGGCTCAGGGTCCAGCTCTGGCTCCTGACTGGAGAGGCTCAAGCCTGCCCCGCCCCTACCCCTTGCTCCTGGAAGTGGTCCCCCTCTCGTGTATCTCAAATGAGTGGATTTGTAAAACTACTTTGGCTTAGTTCACTTGGCATAATGTTTTCAAGGCTCATCCAATTTGTAGCATGCATCACAATTTAATTTCTTTTTAAGGCTGAGAAATATTCCATTGAATGTGTGATACACATATGTCACGTTTTGTTAAACCATTCACCTGTCAGTGGACATTTGGGTTGTTTCCACCTTTCGGCTCTTGTGAATCTTGCTGCTTCGAACACTGGTTTACAAGTATCTGATCAAATCCTGATTTTTACCTGCTTTGGGTATATACTCAGAAGTGTAAAGTTTCCATCATATGGAAATTCCGTTTCTAATGTTTTGAGATATTATACTGTTTTCCATAGCGATTACACCATTTTACTTTCACTCCAGCAAGGGTTCCTATTTCTCCACATCCTCACCTACACTTATTATCTTTTTTTTCCTCCCTCCCTCCCTCCCTCCCTAATGCATGGGAAGTGGTATCTGGTAGTTTAACATCCATTTCCCTTATGATTAGTGCTGTTGAACATTTTTTCATGTGCTCATTGGCCCTTTGTTTACCTTCTTTGGTGAAACGTCTATTCACCTTCTTTCCCCGTTTTTAAATTGGGTATTTTTGTTGATTTCGTTATTGTTGTTGTCGAGTTTTAGGTGTTCTGTATATATTCTGGATATGCATCACTTATTAGATATATGATTTGAAAATATTTTCTCCCATTCTATGGGTTGCCTTTTCACTCTCTTAATACTGTCCTTTGATGACGACAGCTTTAAATTTTGATGAAAAGCAATTTATCTACTTTTTCATTTGTTCCCAGAGCTTTCGGCATCTTATCCAAGAAATCGTTGTCAAAGCCGCTTTCATGAAGCTTCCCCCTATATATTCTTCTGAGTTTTATAGTTTTAGCTCTTACATTTAGGTCTTTGAATCGTTTTGAGTTATTTTTTTATATGACGTAAGGTATAGGTCCAGCTTCATTCTTTTGCACATGAGTATCCAGTTTTCTGAGCACTGTTTGTCGAAAAGATTGCTTTTCCCCAGAAAAATATAGTTTTGAATTACTAATCTTGACGACTTGCGAAGTCATGAGGAAGGGGTTCTACATAATAAAGAGGAAAGTCTTCACACCTTGCTTGTCTCTTCAGAATCCACATCTGTCCTCTCTTCTCTGTCAGTGCCATCCCTTCCTCCACTCTCCATCTGCTCATTCAGTGGATTCCATCCCTAAGGCTCTAAATCCTTGCTACTCAAAGTAAGGTCCACAGACACCAGGAGTACTGGCATCCTTGGGGAGTTTGCTAGAAATGCGGAATCCCTGGCCGGACCCCAGACCAACTGAATCAGAATCTGTACTTTAATGGGATACGTAGTGATTCATGCACAAGGTAAAGTTTGAGAAGGACTGATCTACAGAATCTTCTCAGGTCTCTCCAGCTTCAACTTGTACTAAAAGAAGTCAATTCAAAGCAGTTGCTAACAGAATAAAAATTCACCATTTTGTACCCTACTCTTCAACACATTACCTGGTGACCAGGAGAAAGGTGTTTATTTCATGTCAACTTATCAGCACGCTCTATTGCCACTGACTTGGTCCAGTTGGAAATGGTGAGTCAGCTTTGTTTGTTTTATCTGGCATCAGTGTATTCTAGACTCAGTGGTTCTCAGCCACCTTGCTTTATTATGTTCCCACTTCTCAGAGCTGTTATTCTCATTGCAGCTCATGCATCTGGTGATGGGTAACTGACGGATAAAGATAAATAATGATGCCCTTCCAAGGGCACTTCAAATACCCACCCTTAAGGTTCTGAGCGAGGTTGGACTTCCAGAATGGTGGTGTACGGAATTTGGGGAAATCTTCTCCTTGGAGATATGTCTGTTGAGCTGGTGAAATTGGCATAGACACGCATTTAAAGTCTTTCATGGATAAACATGCATCAAAGGGCATACAACAAAGAGAAAAGCATTTATTTAACAAAACCTATGAAAACTACGTAAGAATAGTGGGACGCCATGGCATTCAAACTAGAGATGGTACCCAGGCCCCAGCAGTTCTGCCTTGCATAAGAGCTGTTCCGGTAGACTCAGCACCTGAGGGCAGCTCCCATCTCCCCAATTTATTGGGTGGAAGAGCTATTCTGAATGGAATCTAGAGAACTGGACAAGGGAGAGAGAATTAGGATGAAAGACAGTTTGTTTTTGAAAAAATTTATAAAGGTTCAATTTATATGAATAGTTGGTAGGTCATGTAAAAAATAAAAGAGGAATAAGCATTATTGATCATTAGAGTTGATAGTTAAGACTGCAAGACAAGAGGATTACCCTGTAGGGAACAGTTTTTCGTGCCTGGCATAGAATCACAGTGATGAAGAGCAGAGTCTTTTTTTTAACTATTGCCTTGGAGTACAAAAAGGGAAGCTGGAGTTTCTTATACCTCAGTATCTTTACTTGACAAGCTGTCACAAATTTTAATAAAGTAAGAAGGATAAAGTGAATCATGATCACATTCAGATATTTTCTCCCCTCAATATATTCTTTTTGGTACCTACTGAAATAAATTTTTTAATGGTTTGAATGTTTTTACCAATTCACTGCCACTTTTGTTTCAGTCTTGGAACACTCATTTGGTCATATGTTTTAAGATTTAGTATGTGCCTCCTGGGGGCCACATCGTCTTCCATAAACTGAATTGATGGGCACCCCTACCACTCATGATTGTCCTGGAATATGTTTTTTTTATTTTTTATATCAGAGACAGGCTTCATCTGAAGAGAAAGAAGCAAAATGTGCACACAGAAAAACCAAGTTTGGTTTCATTTACTGTTCCAGTTTCTGAGTTCACTGTAAAATACTGTATGAGAAAATAAATAGATAAAAGTTTTCCTTTAAAATACTTTACAAAATACTTTAAGTTATTCCATGCTTCTTAATTCTACATTCATTTATGATGTATTTTAAATTCTTAGTCTTTTCTAATTTCATTTATTTAATATTTATTCCTAAGCCCCTCTATGAAACGGAGAGGGAGGGAGGGAGGAGGGAGGGAGAGGAAGAGGTAGACGAAGAAAACAACAGAAATTTTAAAAAGGCACTTTAAAATAAAGTATACATGATTACTTTTTCTTATTTAAAACTTGCTCTTTTTCTTGCTTTTTGTTTGTTTCTCTCATATATAGTCTCTCACCTGATCCACTTACAAACTGTTTTGGGATAAGAAAGCAGTGACTCACATTTTCTGAAAATACACACACACACACACACACACACACACCTCATTCAACCCATTTTTTCCCTGACTTCAGGAATTTCTTTCTCTCCACCATGAGACTTAACCTTTCAGACTCCACCATCTTTACCAAAAAAACACATACTAGGTTCACATTTTGTAGAGCACGATCTCAATAATAAAACAAACAAACCTGTGTAATATGAGTACTATATTAACCAGGGTTGAGTGAAGACATCTGGCATGCAGGATTTTTTTAAACTTTAATTTGTTATAATCAGTTGTAAAATGTCATTTGTCTTGGCCAACTGCTGTGTGGTAAAAGTAATCTTGTTTTACAGAAGGAGCCTTTTAATTTGCATTGATTAAAATGACCTTAGACTTGTGTGGTCTAGAGAGAACCCTGTGTTCCGTAATATATGCAGAGGTCGTGAAATGCACTAGAAAAGTGCATTTCCTCTCCCTTTTCCTCTACCACCCCCCAAGGAATCCCAAGAGATTCCCTCATCTAGGATAGCCCTTCCATGGGTAACTCCGCTCTCACTATTGTACAAGGAATTAACCGAAGTCCTGGGAGACTGAGAGATCATAAGTGTCAGGCCACCCGTGCTTTCTAGTTCAGATTTCTTTTGTATGGAATATCGTATTTAATGTATCATGAGCTCATTTAACAAACCTATGTCTATTCACCCAGTTCACCTAATGAACAAGTGCTCTCCACTGTCTCTGTACAGCAAGCCAGCTGATGCGATGGGCATACTCAAGACTCAGCACTAGTAGGCTGCTCTGTTGTAGGCCCTCTCCCACAGGGACATGAAAGTTTTCCAAGAATAACCTGTGTTTTTTATGAGATTCCTTATACTACTTGACATGTTCTGATAACTGGATAATTTAATTAATAGTTAAAGGCAATACAAACTATATAAGAGAGAGTAGCTAGTATGAAAACTAGATTGTGTACTTTGGTGTGATTCCATAAAGGTGAGAAGAAACATCGTCAAAATAAATGTGGGAAGAGCAATGTTAAAACTTATAAATAATCTGAAAAAAATCTAGGTGGAGTCTAAATCCAGGTTGACTTCTTAGTATCTTGAGATTGTTTTCTAATTAAAACTCATCAAACAGACAATCTGAACAGGCCTACATCTATTAAGGAAATAGAATCAATCATTAATCACCTTCCAAGACAGAATGCCCCAGGTCCAAATGGGTTCACTGATGAATTCTACCAATTTATTTGAGGACCAAATTATATCAATTCTACCACAATCTCTCCCGGAAGGTAGAAGCTGAGGGGATACTTCCTAACTCATTCTATGAGGCCGGCATTATCCTAATGCCAGAATCAGACAAGGACATTACAAGAAAACAACAGATCGGGCTTCCCTGGTGGCACAGTGGTTGAGAATCCAGCTGACAATGCAGGGGACACGGATTCGAGCCCTGGTCTGGGAAGATCCCACATGCTGCGGAGCAACTATGCCCGTGCACCACAACTACTGAGCCTGCGCTCTAGAGCCCGCGAGCCACAACTACTGAAGCCTGCGCACCTAGAGCCGGTGCTTTGCAACAAGAGAAGCCTCCGCAATAAGTCCACACACCACAACGAAGAGTAGCCCCCGCTCGTCGCAACTAGAGAAAGCCCGTGTGCAGCAATGAAGACCCAACGTAGCCAAAAAGAAATTAAAAAAAGAACAAACGAGAAAACAACAGACTAACATCTCTCATAAGCATACATGCAAAAATCCTCAACAAATATTAGCAGATTGAATTCCACAGTATATTAAAAAATTACACATCAAGACCAATTTGTTGTAGGCAGGCCCTTAAAGGGAGTTGTGTCCAAATCACTGTAAATATTGTAAATAATGTCCACTACTCTAGGGAAACAGCTCCGCAGCAAAGTCCGCCTCTTAAGCAAACTGCCAACCCTAAATTTATTTCACAATCACATTTTTTATTATGAAAAACTGCACACTTATAAAAAGGCATATACCAGTTGAAACAATGACAATTAAAGGAGTGCTCATGTACCCGGCACCAAATTCAGAAGAGAATATTATCAGTATCTCAGAGTCCCCTGTCCGCTCCTCCCTGGCCTCCCCTTCCTCTCTTCAGTCTAGAAGTACTCACGGTCCAAATGCGTATTATTTATCCTCTTGCTTTTACCTTATATGTTGAACACATAAACAATTCGTTTTTCAATTTTGCCTCATTTAGTGGTACATGAATATAATCCTAGAGCATGTCTTTTTCTGTCACTCTTCTTTGAACTGCATAGTGACGCATGCAGTTGCTGTGCATTAATTTTTTCCTGTTGTATAATACCCCAGTGCATATTCCTCCAATGAATAAATTAGTCCATTCTCCCACATAAGGCCATTTAGGCTGATTACACTTTTTTGCCTTTAGGAGCGATGCTGCTCAGGACATTCTGTAAGCATTGCTTAGTGCATGTGTATAAGCCTTACTTACTAAACAATGAACTGTGGGTCATCAACTATGCTCTTGTTTGTTTCAGCGGACATACCAAACTGTTCTCCAATTTAGACTTCTGCCGGCGCTATGTGCAATAGAGTTTGGGTTGCTTCATCCCTTCACTTGGTATTTTCCAAATGTTTAATTTTTACAGTTTTTTGAATATTTAGCCTCTATCCTGGCATATTGGGACTAGCAGACTGTCAGAACAGTGATGTTGTAACATCATCCTATTTCTATTTACTAAGCAGAGCTGTTATTTTGGCCTTATTCCACTTTTAGAGCATTACTTTCAACCTAGAAAGTGACAGCGAGTGATTCTGTGTGGAAATACCAAATTATTTGATGCTAGTACAGCCTGTTAAATTGAACAATCCTAGCTAAAGGGACCACTGCCAGAAGATAGCATAAATATACTACACAGGAGTGAGAATAACTAGTTAGAGACACTTTCCTGGTTAAGGATTATAGAGAGCAGAGCGCTTTAAAATTATAGTGCACAATCCAGTTTTAAAGTTTCTCTACCTCACTTATATTCTCACAGAGCACTTTTGTATTCTAAAGGCTGGATGTCTTATATAACATTCAAATATGTTATTTTCATCTATATTAATACCTATAAGTAGAATTTTTAAAAGGTGAAAATGTGTTTCACTCTGGTCTGGAAAAAATAACATCTTTATTTCAGTTGATTTTTTTCCATACGAAATAACTATTTTATTGCCACTTTAATGTAAAGAAACATTCATAAATATGCTACTAACGTTTAAGGGCTTTTCTAGAATAATTTATTACAAAAAGTGTTTTTATCACATTGAAGAGCCATGCAAATAATCTTTGCAGTGCCTTTTTATACATGCTTTATAACAGGTCCACAGCACAGTATTAGAACCTGCTTCAAGCATGGAGAAGGTAAAAAAAATAAAAAATTAAATTAAGACTCCTATGACTGACTTAGAATCCGTATTCTCATTATTCAAGTTTCTTCAATCATTTAGAAATGTCACCTCAGTTTAAAATGCAACGTCCATTTCTTATTCAGATTTGCCCTTGAGTAGGGAGAGAACAAATCTACAGCAGTCAACCTGGAGTGAGTGGCAGGCAGAGAATCGTTAGCTGCAGTGGTAAGAAAGTGCTAGCGCGTTGCCTGTCACTGAAACCCAGAATGTTCTGGTACTAATTTTAGACAGATTTTTAAGTAAGAGATGTACTACGATCGAGTTTATGACAGATTTTTTTTCTGGTCAACGTTTCAATTTAATTTACTGATACTAAACCTTGCTTAGAAATGAATGTCACTTTTCATCAGAAAACTCGAAAATGCCAACCACATGTGGCAATTTCCTCCTCTTTAGATGGAAATTTAATCTCAGTTCTGCCATTGCAGATCCATGGACCCTAAGGACCACTTCCAGAAACTGTGATGAGGAGAGAACTGCCCCTTGGCCTCTCCTGGAGATAAGGAGTCAGGCAATCGTGGCTCACTTGGGTGGGGTGGGGGGATTCCTTAGAGGTTGGATCCTCCTTAGCCACTGGTCACAAATTAGATTTAAGGATTTTAAGAATGTATTTTTATTGTAGATCCTCTTCTGCCTCCTGCCCTTCATCCGCATTTTTTTAGGGATAGTGGCTAAATTCGTGAACATGTACCACATTCAAATAAAACAGGAAAATACACTGGATACACAGATCTTCCTCGATTTATTATGGGGTTCCATCCCGGTAAACCCGTGATGAGTTGAATATATTGTAAGTAAAAATATATGGAATACACCTAACTACCAAAATGAACATCACAGCTTACTGTAGCCCTCCTTAAACACACCAGAACACCCACATGAGCCTACGGGTGGGGAAAGTCTTCTAACACAAAGCCCGTTTATAAGAAAGTGTTAAATATCTCATGATATTTACTGAACACTGAACTGAAGGTGAAAAACAGAATGGTTGTGTGGGTACAGCATGATTTAAGTGTATCGGTTGTTTGCCCTCGTGATGCCATGGCTGACTGGGAGCTGCTGGGGCCCAGCGTCACAAGAGAGGACCAGAAGGCAGATCTCTAGCATGGGACAAGATCAAAATTCAAAATTTGAAGTCCGGTTGGTTTCTACTGAATGTGTGTTGCTTTAGCACCATCTTAAAGTCAAAAAATCCTAAGTCAAACCATCATAAGTTGGGCACCACCTATATGTTCAGGGAAAACAAACCAAAAAGTAAGGAAACTCCTACAGTGTTACAGTGAACACTGGTCCAAAATTTGACAAAAGCCATTTCGCATGTAAAAGACGTTTTGAACTCTGTAGCTGTTGTGTTGTAAATAGGAGAGAGCTGTCTAGCCAATGTCTCCAGCCCTCGTGCCTTCTCCCTTGGTTTTCTCCTTAACCTTCGTCTTTCTCTCTTCACCACACTCCTCCCTGCCTGTATCTCTTCTCTCCCCTTTATCCTACTTGCTGCTGCAGGATCCTTTTCCTCAACTTAAGTCTGTCCTTCCTTACATTAGCAAGTCTCATCCAGAACTCTCAGTACACATATGTCTGTGGACATGCTACATGGTGTTGGACGAAAAGAGGAATCTATGATCAAATACACCTGAAAAATACAGAGATGAACCCAGTGAAGTGTTTCTCCACTTCCTATAACCTTTCGTATCCCCCAAACTCAGTGTGAACTTGCAAATTAGAAGTGCTTCCCAACTTATTTGTCCCATGACATTTTCTCAAGAGTTGCTTTCCTGTGTTTTGCATATGAGTTACTTTTCTTCGGGTGTGCAGCAATGTGATGGAACTACTGGCCATCCTTTACTCTTGATTTCCCTTGCAGAAGATTGACTAGCACAGTCAGTCACTGGAAAGCAATTGTTATCACCAAAAAACAGCTGCATTTTTCTCTTGATTAGCAGCCCTGCTACAAGTTTATCAGCAGAAATAGATCATCCATAAGCACGCAAATATTGTCTCTTCTGTGTTACTCTATTAGAACATAGATAACATATGTCACAGATCATCAACGTTGTGCTAGACAAACATTCTGACATCCCAGGTGGATAAATGATCAGTGAAGCTGTTCGTGCTGTCTCTTGTTTCTGGGATTTTCCTCTTTTGAGAACTGGACCTTCAGTTTTCCTCATTTCTGCATGAATCTTTGTGTCTTAGAGGATACACATTTGCCTGTGATCTGTGCAAAGAACGGCATCATGCCTATTATGTATCAGTATCACAAACAGATGACTCCTAATTTCTATATGTGTTCTGTGACCCACACAAAAAGCCATGTCTATCTGAAAAAATAAGTCAAAGGACATTCAATTGAACCAGATAATTGTTTGCTGCTTTAAATTATGTACTTTTATGTGATAAAAACTGGTACTCCAGTTTTGATTTTTTTCCCAGCTTCACTGAGATATAGCTGACATCTAACATTGTACATGTTACCAAACGTCACCTGTTGCAGATGCGAAACCAGTCTATTGACATTGGGTTGTGCTGAAGGATAGTACAGGGTTTATTTGCAAGGCAGCAAACAAGCAGAATAGGCACCTAAATCTCAAAAGACCTGAACTCCCCGATGGCTTTTAGGTAAGAGTTTTTAAAGGCAACTTAAGGGGTTAAGAGTTGCCAGGGTACCTGATCAGCTCATGGACGTTCTTCTGATTGGTTGGTGGGAAGGTGATATTTCAGGATTCTCAATCATCAGCCTTCTGGTTCCAACCATTCTGGGGTCTGTGTGCTTGTGGTCAGCTTGTAGTCAACAACCTTTACCTGGTGGGGATCTTAGTTTCTGCAAAACTCAGGGATATGTATCAGCTTGTTATCTATATCACTTGAGGAGGAACTAGGAGTCCTGTGACTCTCTCTTATGGTGGAAATGTTGTTTAAGCTATCATTACTTTTCTTGCTAGACTGCTTTTCCTTTTTTTTTTTTTTTTTGGCATTCCCTCATTTCTCTAATTAGTAACTGTTTGAGTCTGCTCTTTGGAACCTGGGGAAGGCCTAGGAGACTAAAGCTTTTTCTACAAACAAGAAGCTGGAGACACAGAGGGGTTTCTACCCAGAAAGGCCCCACAGGGTCCTACTTGGTTTCATAAAGTTAAGGGGTACAACATGTTAATTTGATACACTTATATTTTGTAAGATGATTAATACCAAAGCATTAGCTAATGGCTCCATCCTGTCACATAATTGCCTTTTTTTGTGTGTGGTGAGAATATTTAAGATCTATTTTCCTAACTACTTTAAAGTATATAATACAACATTTCTAAGTATAATCACCATGTCATGAATTAGATCACCATGTTACCAAACCAGGCTTGTTTGTCCGACACACAGCAAGCCAAATGCTGAGATGCCAAGGTTTGTAGCCCAGAAAGAATTTATTCCCAAGGCAGGCAAGCAAGGAGACAGGAGAATAAATCTCAGATCAACCTTCCTGAATTGAGGGGCTTCAACTATTTATGGGATAAAAACAGGTGGTCTTAGGCATGGAAAAGGGGATTGGAGGTAGGGAAAAGGTGAGGTAATCGGTATTCTGTGCAGGCATATCTGGATTACATACTTCTTCATGAGATACGTGTTCAAAAATGCACTTAGCATGATCTGAGGGTAGAGTCTTCAGCCCTCAGATGTCACAAGTTTGTTCATCGGACACCTGCACAGGCCCAGTTTTGGGGTCAATGGTCCCAACCAGTCTTGGCCATCTTAAACTGGACAGGAGCTGACTCCAAGTTCCTGGAAAACAACTCGAGCCTCCATATTATTTTAGTGACCTGTAAGTCAGAGGCATCATCTCAGTGTCTATTAAGGTAATCAGAGAACACATCTGCATTTTTTGTAGAGCGGCCTGGATGTTGATGAGCCTCAAATTCGTTTGGGTTGTCTCTACCTGTGTAGCTTCAATGACGACAGCTCTCCTTGCCCCCTGGTTGAGGTCCAAAGAAGAGATACTTCGGCGATCCTGGACATGAAATCGTACAAGTCTGATAACAGTTCCCCTTGTTTGGAGTTTGTCATAAGTACCTAACTGTTTAGTCAGAGGAGCCTGATGCCTGACAGCACTTAACAAGATGGGGAAGTGTCTGAAGTTTGGGTTCATTTCTTCCCTGTGCTGTCCTGCCCACCTTCTGGCACTTGGAGGATGCTGTAGACTCGGGGTTCGTTTCCTCTTTCAGTTTCCAAGCCCTACAGGTACTGTCAGTCTGGCAAGTGAGGCTAATTTTCTGCTTCCTAAGCTGGGTGATCTTGTTGGAACAGAACTGTACGCTCCAACCAAAAAGAAAAGAAATCTGGTCAAGAAATCTGGTGATATATATTGCCTAGGCTATGGGAAGCTTGGAGGGTATACAATTAAAGAAAGGAAAAAACACCTAAAGCAGGCTTAACTAGTAAAGGGAGGGTTAAAGTAAAGTAAAGGGTTCCAAACAGAAGGGTTTTTAACAAACTGTTCCCTTATCTGCTGTTCTGTAAGACACAATCACTTAAGGCACCAGCTTCTGTTAACCCTATGGAGTATGTTATCATTCACAGCTTGTTCATCTTATAACTGGAAGCTTGTACCCTTTGACCAATATCATCCCAGTTCCCCCACCCTCCAATTTCAATTTAAAACAAGTTTAGGGAGCACATATATTCATGTTGGGAGCAGAATGATACAAAATTACTATAGTTCTTCCTCCCAAAGCTTAATGTACTTTGTTTGCTCAGAGGAAGAATGCATGGGGAAGCAGCATGATAGATGGAATGGTAACAGATTTGCGGTTCATACATATCAGGTGAAACTCTCCAGCAGGCCCACTCAGTAGCTGTATGGCTTTGAACAAGACAGTTAACACTTCTGAACCTCAGTTCTCCATCTGTAAAATGGGCTCAATAGTAACACTTTGTCAGGGTTAGAGATATTGTATACAAAATGCCCAACACATAGTAGGTTCTCAATAACTGATAGCTATTTTATTACTGTGAAATAAATTTCATATTTTATGAGAAGACAAGAAAAACTGAAGCAAAATAAAAAATCTTCTTTGCCCTTTGGCCTCTTCTCTCACCCCACTGTGCATTGTGTATCTGCATTATGCATCAACCAGACCTCCCCCATAGGCAGAAATAACTGTGCCTTGACTTCTAATGGTTGGAACAATTCTCAGAGCTTTCTGAGAGGCTCTTCCCAGGTAATCTCAAATGTGGCTCAAATAAAATTTTCCATTTCTTTCTTAGATTGACTGATTAACTTTTCATAGATAGTACCTACATCTATGTCTATTTAGCTTCTTATCTATCTATTCATTTATATAGAAAGAAAGAAAGAAAGAAAGAAAGAAAGAAAGAAAGAAAGGAAGGAAGGAAGGAAGGAAGGAAGGAAGGAAGGAAGGAAGGAAGGAAGGAAGGAAGGAAGGAGGGAGGGAGGGAGGGAGGAAAGGAAGGAAGGAAGGATGGGAGGGAGGGAGGGAGGGAGGAAGGGAGGAAGGGAGGAAGGGAGGAAGGAAGGAAGGAAGGAAGGAAGGAAGGAAGGAAGGAAGGAAGGAAGGAAGGAAGGAAGGAAAAAAGGAGTGAAAGAAATAGAAGCCTAAGTTGTGTTGACTTTAAAAAGTGCACATCGGGGCTTCCCTGGTGGCGCAGTGGTTGAGAGTCCACCTGCCGATGCAGGGGACACGGGTTCGTGCCCTGGTCCGGGAAGATCCCACATGCCGCGGAGCAGCTGGGCCCGTGAGCCATGGCCGCTGAGCCTGCGCGTCCGGAGCCTGTGCTCCGCAACGGGAGAGGCCACAACACTGAGAGGCCTCTGTACCGCAAAAAAAAAAAAGTGCACATTGTGAGACTTGGGAGTGAAGTTTTATTTGGGGCAAAATGAGCACTGTAGCTTGGGAGACAGCATTTCAAATAGAGAGTATCTGTATCAGAATTCCAGAACGGTGGCTTTGTTTAGCCACCTGGTTGATGTTATTTTCTTATGGCAGCGCCAGTTGACTAAGGGTGTTTCAGCACAAAATCTGACCAATCAAGGCTGACCACTAAGGTATACTGACACTTGGGTGACCTCTAGGTAGCCAGGTTTGAAAACAGGAATAAAGAAATGAGCATACATCAGCATTCACACACTACAAGGGAGACAGCCTCTACAGAAAAAATCCAGGCAGAAGTTACAGGATCTAAAATGTTCACATTTTAGAAAAAAATGTGAGATATGCAAATAGATAAGACATTTTGACAAAGACACAGGAAATAAAGCAGTAAATAGAAACTCCCTGAAAGGGCTTAGATAGTAGACCTAGAAGACAAAGATGTCAAAGCAGCTTTTATTAATACATGCCAAAAAATTAAATGGAAACGTATTCAAAGATTAAAATGACAGTATGAATAAATGATTTGCCAAGTAGAGGATAAAAATTAAGTCATACAGTCATTTTAAAAGAAACAAACTTGAAATTTTGGGCTCCAAGAGTACAATAATTGAAATGAAAACATTCACCAATCTTCACAGCAGATTTGAGCTGTCAAAGAAAAAAAAAATCAATGAGGTTGAAGTTAAATCACTAGAGATCATATAATCCTAGGAAGAGAAAAAGAAATAAAGAATGAAAAATGAACATAGATTCAGAGACTAGTAGAACATCCTCAAGCATGTGAACATATGCATAACTGGAGTCCCAGAATAAGAGGAGAGAGAGAAAGGGGCAGAAAAAGTATGTGAAGAAATAATGGATGAAATTTTCCCAAATCTGCTGATAAACATCACTCATCCAAGCTGATCAACCAAATCCAGTTAGGAAAAACGCAGAGATCCACCTCTGGATACATCATAGTTTAATTTCCAACACAGAGACAAGGAGAAAATATTGAAAACGGCAAGGAAAAATTACTTGAGACGTAGAAGAGAGCCACAATATACCCTAAGCTGTCTTCTCAACAGAAACAGTGGAGGCCAGAAGGCTGTGAGATATTCAAATGGCAGAAAGGAAAAAAGAAAGAAAAACCTGTCCACCAAGAATACTTTAGTAAGCAAAATTATCATTTAAAACTGAAGGCAAAATAAAAACAATTCCAGATGAATGAAGACTGACAGAAATCATTGCTAAGAACCCTGTCTTTTTTTTTTCCATCAAAGCCTGGGCGAGGCAGGATGACTTTGGCCTGAGCAGCTGGTATCTATTAAGTTTTTAATTTTACATTAATAGTTTTAATTTGCAAGAACTTTATCTTGTTCTCTGCTTGTACATAGCAGCTTTTTCTTATTTCATAAATCCATTTTCTTCCCTTAAAATTTGAAGAATATGAATTTGAAAGTTTGATCACGTTCTCTTCTGTTTTCTGTATTATATCTGGGTGTTTTTTTCCCCCCAGAAAAAGTTCACTTTGTTCATCATGATATTCTCTTTTACTTTCCTCAATATCTGGCAAGCCTTTGTTCATTTAAACTTAGGAATAAAGGACTCATTTGATTAGCCTCAGTAATTAGCATGGAATGGCTCTTAGAGTTGTGATGTCCAATTCACTTACAGTCTCCTCCTCTGTATGGGAGGGCAGAGTGTGTCAGTTATTCAGTGGTCTCCTTTGGGGGATACATGGCATAGAGCTTTCAGGTAGGCTAATGACCCTCACTGTTGCCAAAAGAAAGATGTAATTTCTCACATCAGAAGACAAATGTTTTTCCCTTCGAGGTAGCTGTGTCCTGATGTTTCCCTTCTGTGCAGGTCTACAGGTATCTTAAGCTCATTCACTGTCTTTGGAGTGCAGTTTTGGGAGATTAAAGGTGGTCAAATGGCACAGGTGCTTATGCCCAATGTAAGTAGGGGTGGGGAAGGCTCACAGCCGGGCAGGATGAAGCATGTGCTGTTCACGGATGAGCTCTTTCATCTCACAGCTGACCTAGGATCCTCCATGGTGTTGCAATTTCACTTACTCTGATACAGAGTATTTCTGAATGTGATGGGGTTTTCTGTTGCAGATGTTTCAAGTCCTTTGAATTAACCAATCTGAAAGCCTCTGCTTTTCCTGTCTTTTAAGAATTTCTGGTCTCGGGACTTCCCTGGGGGTCCAGTGGGTGGGGGTCCAGTGGGTAAGGCTCCATGCTCCCAATGCAGGTGGCCCGGGTTTGATCCCTGATTGGGAGCTAGATTCCCACATGCATGCACAACTAAGAGTTCACATGCCCCAACTCGGAATCTGCGTGCCACAGCTAAGAAGCCTGCATGACACAACTAAAGATCCTGCGTGTTGCAAAGAAGACCTGGCACAGCCAAAAACTAAATAGTAAATTAATAAATAAAATATTAAAAAAAACACCAACCCATTAAAAAAAATGAATTTCTGGTCTCCTTACCGCCACCTTTTCTAATGTGTGTTTCTGTAAATTATTTTTATTCACTACCAGGATTCAGTTTGTTTTTGTTTTTTACTATTTATAAATGAAAATAAGTAGTCTGAATGTGCAATACTTTTATGCAGTTTAAAAACCATGGAGTTCTCTCTGTAGGGAACTGTTAGGCAGCAGTATTTTTTTTTAATTTTTAAAAAATATTTTCTTGGCCAAGCTGCATGGCATGTGGGATCCTAGTTCCCCTTCAAGGGATCGAACCCACGCCCCTTGCATTGGAAGCACAGAGTCTTAACCACTGGACTGCCAGGGAAGTCTGTAGGGAACTATTAGGTATTATTTGTTATAATTAGGTGGAGATAAAGGATAAAAAAGATGAAATCATACTAACCTTAAGAAAAATCATGACTTCAGAGTGTACTACAAAGCTATACTCATCAAAACAGCATGGTACTGGCACAAAAAAAGAAACAGAGGTCAATGGAACAGAATACAAAGTCCAGAGATAAACCCATGCACCAATGGTCACCTAATCTATGACAAAGGAGGAAAAAATATACAATGGAGAAAAGAGTCTCTTCAGTAAGTCATGCTGGGAAAACTGGACAGCTACATGGAAAAGAATGAAATTAGAACACTCCTTAACACCATACACAAAAATAAACTCTAAATGGATTAAAGATCTAAATGTAAGGCTGGATGCTCTAAAACTCTTAGAGGAAAACATAGGCAGAACACTCTTTGAAATAAATCACAGCTAAATCTTTTTTGATCCACCTCCTAGAGTAATGAAAATAAAAATAAACAAATGGGATCTAATGAAACTTAAAAGCTTTTGCACAGCAAAGGAAACCATAAACAAGACGAAAGGACAACCCTCAGAATGGGAGAAAATATTTGCAAATGAAGCAACCAACAAGGGATTAATCTCCAAAATATACAAACAGCTTGTGCAGGACCATATGGTCCAGCGATCCCACTCCTAGGTATATACCCAGAGAAAACTGTAATTCAAAAAGATACATGTACCCCAATGTTCATTGCAGCACTATTTACAATAGCCAGGACATGGAAACAACCTAAATGTCCATCAAAGGGAATGGATAAAGATGTGGCACATATATACAATGGAATACTACTCAGCCATAAAAAAAGAACAAAACAATGTCATTTGCAGCAATGTGGATGGACCTAGAGATTGTCATACTGAGTTAAGTAAATCAGACAAAGAAAGACAAATATCATATGATATTGCTTATATGTGGAATCTAAAAAAATGGTACAAATGAACTTATTTACAAAACAGAAGTTGAGTCACAGATGTAGAAAACAAACTTACGGTTACCAGGTAAGGCGGGGAAGAATAAATTGGGAGATTGGGATTGACATATACACACTACTATATATAAAACAGATAACTAATAAGGACCTACTGTATAGCACAGGGAACTCTACTCAATACTCTGTAGTGTCATATATGGGAAAATAATCTAAAAAAAGAGTGGATATATGTATATGTATAACTGATTCACTTGGCTGTACACCTGAAACTAACACAACAGTGTAAATAAACTATACTCTGATAAAAATTTTTTTTTAAATGACGTAAAAAAAAAAAGAAAAGAAAAACCATAGCGTCAATGTGATGGATTTTTAGTAACATATTCCTTAATACAACATTTTTTCAAGTGGACACAGAACATTGATCAAGACAGACCATATTCCAGACAACAACACATCTCCATAAATATAAAATTATTCATATCATGAAAGGTATTTTCTCTGATCACAATGAAACTGGATTAGAAATCATTAACATAAAAAATCTGAAAAACACTCAAATATTTGGAAGCTAATGATACATTACTAAACAACCATGGGTCAGAGAAGTGATCAAAGGGAAATTAGAATTTATTTGGAACTGAATGAAAACGAAAACATTATATCAACATTTGTAGGATATAGCTAAAGCAGTACTTGCATGTTAATTTAAAGCATTAAATTTCTATATTAGAAAGGAAAAAAGTTTCAAATCCCTTATCTAACCTTCCACTTTAAAAAGTAGAAACAGACCAAAATACACCCAGTTAAGCGGAAGGAAGGATTTTTTAAACATATGATCAGAGAAGAGCATAAAAGAAAACATAACAACAAAAAAGAACCAATAGATGAAATCAATTAAATGAAAGTTGACTTTTTCAGAGAATTAAACAAACAAAAAGATAAATCTGTATGTAGACCAATCAGGAAAAAAAGAGAGAAGAACCAAATTACCAGTTTCAGGAATGGGAGAGAAAACATCACTACAGATCATATACTCAGTCAAAGGATAATGAGGCAAAGTAACTGTGATATTTTTACATAGTAAGAAATATATATTTTGAATTTCATCCCCAGCTCCTAGCTAGAGGTCCTGAACCTAGTAATTTTCTAAATGATAAGAGCCACAGAAGCATCTTTGTTATAATACTTGTCCCGTCTCCACCACCCACAACCTCCCTCCCTGTTCCTGAAACAGGTCTGGAGTGATAAAGGTGAAAGGAACATCTTTTGTTATTTATAACAACCCCCCTTAACTACACCTGAGTTTTGGGAAGCCCCAAGTCATGGAATGTTGGTTGCCAGGGGTACCAATCAAGTAATTATAAGGGTGGAACATTCAGCCCTTCCTCGTGACTGCCAGAGTGGGGAGGGGCTAGAGGTTGAGTTAATCACTAATGACCAATGATTTAATCAATCATAATTAGGCCCCTGTAAAAAATCTAATGGAAGGGGTTCAGGCATCTTCCTGGTTGGTGAACACATGGGGTGCTAGAAGCATGATGTAACTGTGAGCAGATAGGTTTGGGGGTCCCCGGAGAGAGAGAGAACCGGAAGGACTCTGACATAAGAGAAACTATTTTGGTCTAAGTCAGTTTGTGATCTAAGCCTGACCTCAGTGCTTGCCCTTGAACAGGTCTCAGTAATTAATGCGCTTAAGGGAACGAAGGAATACAGGAACAGAGAAAAGGCGGTCAAATGATAGTGCAGTGATAAAGCAGAGTCCTAGTTCCTCCTCAAGGGATATACATAGTAATATATCTTTGAGTTCTGCAGGAACTAAGGCCCCCACCCAGGTGGAGGATAGAATGATGATGTTGACCCTCCTGACTTCAATCAATTAAAGCTTCGACTCCGTTGACCTTTGTCCCAATTCTCTGCTGAATTCTCCTCTGCTCAAGCCCCTTCATGAACATGCATGTACCCTTAGCTTAAAACTTCCCCAGTTTTGCTGTTCAGGGGGACACTGCTTTGGGAAAGGTCCCTGGTGTTCTCCTTACTTGCTGCAAGTAATAATAAATCCTTCCTTCTCCCTAGCTTTGGCTTGGCTGTGTTTGTTGTTTCAACACCCACCAAGAGGCAAACTGGATTTTCGGGTAACACAGAGAGTGCATGGAAGCTCTCTGCCACTTCCCCCTATACCTTGCCCTATGCTACTCTTTCATCTGGTTGATCCTGAGTTGTATCCTTCTATAACAAACGAATAATCTAGTAAACTATTTTCCTGAGTTCTCTATGCAATTAGACAAAATTATCAAACCTGAGGAGGAGGTCACAGGAACTCCAGTTCCTACTGATCAGAGCACAGGTGACAGCCTAGACTTGCAACTGGTCCTTGAAGTATGTGTGTGGGGAGTGGGGCAGGGTGGAGGTGCCCATCTTGTAGGATTGAAACCTTAATCTGTGGGATGTGTTCCAACTCCAGACAGTTTCGTGACTGAATTTTAGGACACCCAGGTGGTGTTTGGAAAGTTTGCAAATTAGTTGATGTGGGAAAAAAATCCCACACATTTGATGTTAGAAGTTGTAATATGAACAACCTTTATGCCAATAAATTCAAAACCGTAGGTGAAAATTAAACTGCAGGCTAGTCTGATGTATAAACATAGATACAAATATCCTAAATAAATATTTTACAGAAACAAATCCACAGTACAAATGCTGTGTGTGTGTGTGTGTGTGTTGTGTGTGTATATATATATGTATCTATGTTCACTCAAGAAGAAATATATACCCTGAATAGCCCTTATCTATTAAATAAATTGAAGTTTTAGTTATAATCTTCCCACAAAGAAAATCCAAGCCCACATAGCTTTGCAGATGAATTCTGCTAAACATTTAAATAAGAAATATGCAAATTAAAAAAACTCTTCCAGGAAATTGAAGAGGAAAGAATATTTCCTGACATCTTATGAGGCAAGCATTAACTTGATACCAAAACCAGGCAAAAAATTGCAAGAAAACTACAGACCAGTATCCTTTATGAATGTAAGCACAAATATTCCTAACAAGTTGAAAATGGAATCCAATAATGTACAAAAGAATAGTATATCATGGCCAAGTGGAGTTCATCCTGGGAATGCTATACTAGTTCATCATTAGAAAACCGATTGGTGCAATTCATCATATTCACAGACTAAAAAAAGAAGAATCATAAAAGCACCTCACTAGATGCATAAAAAGCATCTGACAAATTCAGACAGCCATTCCTTATTTTTAAAAAATCTTAGCAAACTGGGAATTGGTGTGGGGAACTTTCTCAACCTGATATAGGGCTTCTATGGAAGATCTATACCTACCATCATACTTAGTGGTGGAAGATTGAATGATTTCCACCCAACAATCAGGAACAAGGCAAGGATATCCACTTTCACAAGTCGGAATCAACACTGAACTAGAGGTACTAGCTCATAAAATAAGAGAAGAAAAGAAAAGACACACAAATTGGAAATAAAGAAATAAAACTGTCTCTACTTGCAGAGAACATAATTGTCTACATAGAAAATCTTGAAGTGTGTACAAAGAAGCTACTGCAAGAAATAAATGAGTTTAGTAACATCTCAAGATATAAGGCCAATATACAAAAATCCATCTTATTTCTATATATTAGCAACATATAGTTGAAAAAGGAAAAAAATACCATTTAACATAGCACCCAAAAAAGCTCTATGAAATACTTAGGTATAAATCTTATAAAATGTGTGAAGACCTGTACACTGAAAACTACAAAACACTGATGAAAAAAATCAAAGACTACCTAAACAACAGGAGCGATAAAGCGTGTTCATGGACTGTAATACTCAATATCATTATGTCAATTTCCCCCAAAACTGATCTATATATTCAACACAATTCCAACAAAAGTCCAAGCAGGACTTATTGTAGAACTAGACAAGCTGACTACTAAACTAATATACAATGTCAACAAAACTAGAATATCTGAAAGAAATTTTTTTAAAATATCAACATTTGAAGACTCACACTGTCTGATTTCAAGCCTTACTATAGAACAAGTGTATTCAAAACAGTATGGTACTGAAAAAACTTTTTACATAGATGAATGGAACAGAAATATAGATGAATAGTACAGAAATGAACCCATATCTTTATGATCAATTAAAGTCTGACAAAGGCGAAAGGCCATTCAATAAGGAAAGACATTATTTTCAGCAAATAGTGTTGGAACAAGTCAACATTTATCTGCAAAAAATAAAAATAAAAAAACTTAATTTCTTTCAGGACATAAAAAATAACTCAGTGTGGATCATACAACTGCATGTAAAAATGAAACTATAAAAGTTCTCAGGAAAATATAGGAGGCAATCTTTGAGACCTAGGGTGAGATAAAAATTTCTTAAGACACTGTACCAAAACATGATCCATAAAAGAAAAAAATGATAAATTGGATGTCATTAAAATTAATAACTTACGTTCTTAAAAAATCACCAGAGAATGAAAAGACAATGCACAGACTGGGAGAATATATTTACAAACCACATTATCTGATAATGAACTTGTATTTAGAACACATAAAAAACTCTCAATAATAAGGAAAAAAGGGAGAAAAACTCGGTGAAAGCTTTGAACACACATTTTACTGAAACAGGAGATATACTGATGACAAATAAGGATAAGAAAAGATGCTCAAAATCATTAGTCACCAGAGAATTTCACATTAAAATCACAATGAGCCATCACTATACAACTATTAGGATGTCTAAAATTGAGACACTGACAAGGATGCAGATCACCTGGAACCTTCACATAATGCCAAGGGGAGTGAAGAATGGGATGGCCACGTTGGCATATGGTTTGGCAGTTACCTATAAAGATCAACATACATTTACCACATGACTCAGCAGTTTTAGTCCTAGGTATTTATTCAAGCAGAATGAAAATGTATAGTCATACTAAAACCTCTATGTGGGTGTTTATACCAGCTTCTACTTGTAAAAAGCAAATATCCTTCAACTGATGAATGGAAAAACAAACTATTATGTTATACCCATATCATGGAATTCTACTCAACAATAAAAAGGAATGAATTACTGACTCATGCAATAATGTGGATGAATCTCTACTGCATTATGTTAATGAAAGAAGTCACATTCGAAAGGCTCCATTCTCTATCATTTCATTTAATGACATTCTGGAAAAGGCAAAACACTTATAGACACAGAAAATAGGTTAAGTTTTCTGGAGGTGGGGGGGGAGTGATGAAACTATTCTATATCTTGATTGTGGTTGTAGTTAACACAACTGTATGTCTTTATCAAAACTCTCGAAACTGGATGTCAAAAAACTTGTATTTCCTTCTACATAAATTATACCTTAATTTTAAAAGTCAACTAGGGAATTCCCTGGCAGTCCAGTGGTTAGGAGTCAGAGCTCTCACTGCCGAGGGCCCTGAGCAGGGATCTACTAAAAATCCCACAAAGCCGCATGGTGTGGAATGAATCAATCAATCAACCAATCAAGTAAATCATAGAGATAGAAGAGAAGAAACTAGGATTTTAGTCAGAGAAGTACAATAGACATCAACACGAACACACACATACATACCTACACACACACACACACACACACACACACACACACACACACATAACCTAAGAACATTTACAAAGAGTCAACTCAGTATCCATTCATGTACAGTAATATGAGTCACATCTACAGGTGCCCCAGGAAGATATTAAACCAATGACAAGTACTTCTTGTAACAAAAATCATATCATAACCGTGCTGAGAACTGTTGATAGTCTAGCTTAATTCTTCCCCAGTTTCTGTGTAAAAGTGTCATGTGATATAGACTAAAAAGCCTAACATATTTCACATCAAAATATGGATAAAGAATACTTTCAGGATATATATTTTCCTTTTAAAGTAATACATGTTGACTCACTGAAAGTTAGTAACATATAAAAAGTATTAACTTCAGTTTTAGAAAAAAAGAAACAGTGACTAATGCGTATTTTCTATTTTAATGACTTTTGTGTAGTCTTTCTGGCCTTATCCTCACTGTAGGTGGGGAATGATATGGGAATTTGATGACTGATTTTCCTTTGGGGAAGGAGATTATACTATTTGTATGCTTATGTTTTGCCCTCCCTGTATAGAGAAAATGAATTAATATTTCCTCTGGACTGGGAAAAAATCTGTAGCGTAAAATAAAACCTGAAACAATTAAATCAATGGTGCCTGTAGCATTTTGTAAAATTCTGGAGTGGCACATGGGCTAAAAACAAATTAACCTAAAGGAAAATTCTGTATCATGTAAATTATTTTCATTTGCATGAGACTCTTGAATATATAGTACTGTTTACTGGAAACCTTTTTTTTTTATGGAGACTATGTAGAGCATTTTAGAGAACAGTCTTGTGCAAAGAACACATCAGAGACAAGGAGCTGCACACGCCCTAAGGAGACTGAAGATTTAAAAAGTCCATTTGGTACCTCTAGAGAGATTTAGGATGAGGAGAGCTACTAAGGACCTACCTACACTTGGCAGGCACTGAGGTGTACACAAACTTTATCTCTTTTAAACTTCAGAACAGCAAATCTATAAAATGGTACCATGTGTACAATAAAACTGATAGGTATTAATGGTCCCATTTTACAAATAAAGAAACCAAGACCCAACCAGATAACTAAATGGCCTCAAGTCATATAGCCAGCGGCAGAACTAGGAAATGAATCCAAGTCTACCCCATGCAAACTTACTTTGTCACTAAAAAATACAATTTCTAAAGGGGGTGTCTAGTTATTAGAACTAAGAGGGTCTAGAAGAATAGCACTGTTCACTAGAAATATAATATTAGCCACAAGTGGAGGCCATATATGTAATTTTTATTTTTTTAATATCTACTTTACAAAAGGTAAAGAGAAACAGGTGAAATTAATTTTAATTATATATTTTATGTAACACAATATAACCAAAAAAATTAAAATTTCAACAAGTAGTTGATATAAAAAATTAACAAGATATTTTACATGCTCCTCTTTGAACTAAGTCTTTGAAATCCAATGTATATTTTACACTTACAGCACATTGTAGTTGGACTTGTCACTTTTCAAGGGCTCAATTGCCACATGTGACTAGTGCCTATCATATTGGACAGAGCATTTCTAGGGGCCAGCATGGACCTGGGAGCACCGTCCAATTGGATTGGAGGAGAAAAGCTGACATGGGCACTGGCAAAGAAGAAGCTTGTATCAACTCCAAGAGACTACTTCCTGGTATATAATGAAATTGCATCTAAAATTTAATAGTGTTGATCACTGAGGTAGTGTCTTGATCTCTGTCACATAATCCTTAAAGATTAATTCTAGAGGTGGGAATTTCAGGCATGAATCTTGCCAAAGTTTTGTCTCCAAATTTAGGGCCTGCCTGTATGAGGCAATGTTATGAAATGAGCCCCCGGGGCTTGGGAGCATCCCCGGGGTTCCTGAGGCAGTGCTCATAATGAGATTGAGACACCGGGCAAAGGTCATGACTCCTGTTCTTCCTTTGACCGTCCATTCAGCAGCCTCTGAGCCACGGGCACAGTGGGAACGTCTAATTAATAGAACCAAAGGTCAAGCATTTTAGAATAGAAAGCGATTCTATAGATCTTCAGTTTCAATGCCTCAGCCAGTCTAGAGACACATGTTCATCCAACTGTGTGAATACTTCCATTATTGGGGAAGATATTCTTGCCCAAGTCAGCTAATTCCATAGTTAGGCTGGTCTAATTCCTTTTATATTGTCTCCGTATCTGTCTCCTAAAGCTGTCCCCTTTGGTTTCAATTCTGCCAAATGGAGCAAAAGAGACTCTCCCAGACTCATTTCAAAATTTTCAAAGCCTCATTTCAAAAATGATAAGAGCGCTCATATATCAGTGTCACTTTAGCGGCCCACACTATCTACTGCACTTCCCTTATTTATTCATATATGCATTAGAATAAGAACCTCAGAAGTACATACATTTTCCAAATAATGTTTGATCGTTTCAGAATACCGTGGGAATTCTATGTCCATTGATCTGGATATGACACTTCCATTAATTTATAATAAGATTCCATTACTTTTTCCAGTGGGTCAGTTACAACTGTTAATTCATATTAAGGAGCAAACCCTCCTGGGTGTTTTTCACATTAATTGCCATCGTGCTGGGTCTCCTCCATCCAGTATATTAATCCATCTTTTGCACTTGAATGCAAGGCTCTTGTTTTCCCTAGTAGGTTTCACCTTGTTGCCTTCACCTCATCATTCTCTCCCAGTAGGTTCCTTAAAACCTCTTGTTTCTATTATTTGAGGTCTAAGTCAACTGTCCTCTGCAGAAAAGAGTTAACATAGCAGGCCTGAGACTAGTATCCTTAGAAAGGTAACCAATTTGCAAACTTGGCCCTTGGCTGGTATGTAGGCGTTTTGAGGGGGCTATGTTCTAGTTTGGTGAGAATAGGACTGAGTTGACGCCCTGCATTCAATTTGTGCTTTTCCTGGAATTTCTTTTCTGTTCTTTCCGGAGGGGAAGGGCCGAAAAAGGACCATTCCAGGGCGCGGCGCTGGGCTTGCCACATTTGGGAGCGCCGCCTGAAGTTGGGCGCACAGCCTCCCGACGCCCTGCCGTTGGGCTGGTGGAGGCCGCAGCACTGCTAGGGTTGTATCAGTCCTCCTGTTTGCACTATTTCTTTTTGCGACCATGGCCCCGCCTTAAGTATTTCTAATTAAGAAACAAAACCTCAGGAAACCGAAACTTAACCAGCCGCTCTCGCTTCTGTAATTACGCCTGCTGACCCCCCCCCCGCAACCGTCCAACCAATCAGACGGCGACTAGTGTCTCTGTTTGAAAGTCAACCAATCGGCGACTAGTGTCTCTGTTTAAAAGTCAACCAATCGGCGACTAGTGTCTCTGTTTAAAAGTCAACCAATCGGCGACTAGTGTCTTTGTTTAAAAGTCAACCAATCGGCGACTAGTGTCTCTGTTTAAAAGTCAACCAATCGGCGACTATGTTTGTACCGGTCTATAAAAGAGCTGTACTAAACTCCGCCAGGACCTCTTAGCGTCACCGGCAACGAGTGCGCGGAGGTCCAGGTTCGAACCTGCAATAAATGACCCTTGCCGTTTGGCTTTGACTCTCGACTCTGGTGGTCTTGTGGAGGGGCCTCGCGACCTTGGGCATTTCATTTGGGGGCTCGTCCGGGATGCCCCCAAGCCCACCAGACATCAGGTCAACGGGTCATCGCTGACAACCGATCGGTAAGTAAGCCGGCTCAGGGTACCTTCTGTTTTGGGGACTAGGACAGTCCTGGCAGACGCGCTATAGGACACCTAGTCGGGTGTGGTTGGAGACGTCCACCACGACCCATCTGGGGCTGACAGCCCATCTGAAGCGCGCACGCGATAACCTCCCCTTCCTCCTTTTACAGACTCCGCTATTGGGACTGCTCTTAATCACTTTTGTTTTCAGAGTAACCTTTTCTAATCAATCTCTTCCAGGACCTAGACATGGGCCAAGCACAGAGTACCCCCCTCTCCCTCCTTCTCGCTAATTTCGGGGATGTAAAGTCCCGAGGACACAACTTCAGTCTGGATATCCGGAGAAGAAAACTAATTACCTTCTGCCGCTCTGAATGGCCAACTTTCGGGGTTGGCTGGCCCACCGAGGGTACCTTTTGTCTTCCTATAATCCTAAAAGTTAAATCTAGAGTTTTCTTGCCAGGAAAAGAAGGCCATCCGGACCAGATCCCCTACATCCTGGTATGGCAGGACCTGGTAGAAAACCCTCCTCCCTGGATGACCCCCTTTTTGTCATCAGGGTCATATAAGATCCTTGCGGCCCGACCAACTAAACCTCCCAAGCCTCAGACCCGAACTGCACCCATACTCTCTGACAGCCAAGACCTCCTTCTCCTAGACCCCCCCCCCATATCAATCTCCTCCTGTGGCCCCACAACCAGTCCCCCTTCCTGCTCCTGGCTCTGCTCCTCTCCCCTTGGTAGAACCTCCTGCGGCCCCTCCCGGAGGGTCACCCAGGCCAGAACCGGAGGACCGAGAGGCAGAGGCACTACCGGTCCCCCTGCCCAATGAAAATAATTCCCAGGGGCCGGCTGGGCGCACTCGCGGACGCACTCAGCGCGACCCAGGGTTCCGCCATCCTGATTCCACCATAGCCCTACCCCTGCGAGAAATAGGCCCTCCCGATGAGACAGGGAACCCCCGACTCCAGTATTGGCCATTCTCTACCAGTGACCTATATAATTGGAAAACCCAGAATGCCCGTTTTTCTGATAATCCTAAAGACTTGATAGCTCTTCTAGATAGCGTTATGTTCACTCATCAGCCCACCTGGGATGACTGCCAACAGCTCCTCCGGATCCTATTCACTAACGAAGAACGGGAGCGAATCCAGCTGGAGGCGAGAAAACTGGTTCCTGGAGATAATGGTCAACCTACCGCTAACCCTGACCTCATCAATGCAGCTTTTCCCTTAACTCGCCCCCCGCAGGATGAATGGGACTATAACACCGGAGAAGGTAGGGGACGACTGCTCATTTATCGCCAGACTCTAATGGCGGGTCTCCGGGCTGCCGCGCGCAAGCCCACTAATTTGGCCAAGGTATATTCAATCGTACAAGGTAAAACAGAAAGTCCCTCCTCTTATTTAGAAAGATTAATGGAAGCCTTTAGGCAGTATACCCCTATGGATCCAGAGGCCCCCGAAAATCAGGCCGCCATTGTAATGTCCTTCGTTAACCAGGCAGCCCCTGATATTAAAAAGAAACTCCAGAAGTTAGAAGATCTGGAGGGCAAACAGATACAGGACTTACTCCGTATCGCCCAGCGCGTCTTTAATAACCGGGACGCCCCAGAGGATAAACAACTTAAAGCCACTGAGAAAATGACTAAAGTCTTGGCGGCCATTGTTCAGAAAGATCAAGAGGGCCCCCCAGCCACTCGACCTCCCAGGCGACCATTGGACAGAGATCAATGTGCCTATTGCAAGGAAAAGGGCCACTGGGCTCGGGAATGCCCCAAGAAAAGGCAGCCGCGCCCCAACCAGGGGCAATGGCAACCGAACGCCACCCCAGTCCTGTTTACGCATGATACAAAGTAGGGGGGACGGGGTTCGGACCCCCTCCCCGAACCCAGGGTAACCCTACGAGTGGAGGGGAAACCAGTCCAATTCCTGGTGGATACAGGGGCACAGCATTCGGTCTTGGTTAAGCCCCACGGGAAAATTTCTAACAAATCCTCCTGGGTCCAGGGAGCTACGGGAGCCAAACGTTACCTTTGGACCACTCAGAGAACTGTGGACTTGGGCACGGGAAGGGTAACCCATACCTTTCTGGTCATTCCCGATAGCCCTTGCCCCTTACTGGGGAGAGACTTACTCACTAAAATGGGGGCACAAATTCATTTTCGGCCAGAGGGGCCAATCGTAACAGACCCTCACGACCAACCCATATCTGTGCTCACCCTGAACTTGGAAGATGAGTACCGACTTCACCAGGAACCACCCTCCCAAAATCAAGATATAGAGTCATGGCTTCAGCAGTTCCCCGAAGCATGGGCAGAAACAGGGGGGGTGGGACTAGCCAAACACCGCCCAGCCCTATTCATAGAGATCAAACCGGGGGCAGATCCTGCACGTGTCCGACAGTATCCCATGCCCCTAGAGGCCAAGACTGGTATCACTCCTCATATTCGCCGGCTTCTTGACCTGGGGATACTGCGTCCCTGCCAGTCGGCCTGGAATACACCCCTGCTGCCAGTCCGCAAACCTAACAGTAAAGACTACCGCCCAGTGCAGGACCTGAGGGAAGTCAACAGACGGGTCATAGACATCCATCCTACTGTGCCCAATCCATATACTCTTTTGAGCGCCCTTAGTCCAGAAAAACAATGGTATACTGTGCGGGACCTCAAAGATGCCTTTTTTAGTTTACCCTTGGCGCCCAAAAGTCAAGAACTCTTTGCCTTCGAATGGTCAGATCCCGAGAGAGGTATAAACGGACAACTCACCTGGACCAGACTTCCCCAAGGATTCAAAAACTCGCCTACCTTGTTTGATGAGGCCCTACACGAGGATCTCAGTGAGTACCGGAGACAAAACCCCAATGTAACCCTCCTGCAGTATGTTGATGATCTCTTAATAGCTGCTGAGACCGCTGAAGCCTGCCTGCAGGGAACCAGAAACCTCCTACGGACTCTCGGCACCCTGGGATACCGAGCCTCTGCCAAGAAAGCACAGATCTGCAGGCCTGAGGTAACTTACCTGGGATACCTATTGAAAGGGGGGCAACGATGGCTCACAGATGCACGGAAGGAAACCGTCCTCCGCATCCCCAGACCCACCACGCCTCGACAGGTGAGGGAATTTTGGGGGTCGGCTGGGTTCTGCCGTTTATGGATACCCAAATTTGCTGAAATGGCCAAACCGCTATACCTAGCCACCAAAGAGCAGACGCCCTTTGAATGGACAAAAGAGGCTGAGCAGTCATTTCAGCAGATCAAAACTGCCTTGCTATCCGCACCCGCCCTGGGTCTCCCTGATGTCTCCAAGCCCTTCCACCTCTTTGTAGATGAAAGCAAAGGCATAGCTAAGGCCGTATTGACCCAGCCCCTCGGTCCTTGGCCCAGGCCTGTTGCTTACCTATCAAAAAAATTGGACCCAGTGGCTGCCGGCTGGCCTCCTTGCCTCCGGATGATCGCCGCCACGGCCCTAATGGTAAAGGATGCTGACAAACTAACTATGGGGCAGGAGTTACATGTTACCACCCCCCACGCCATCGACGGGGTTCTCAAACAGCCTCCCGACCGATGGATGAGCAACGCTCGATTGGTCCACTACCAGGGTCTACTATTAAATCCCCTCAGAATCAGCTACACTCCGCCGCGGGCATTAAACCCTGCCTCCCTATTACCTGACCCAGATTTGGACTCCCCACTCCATGACTGTGCAGAGGTATTGGCCCAGATCCATGGGGTTCGGGAAGACCTACGTGACCAGCCCCTACCGGATGCACAAGTCACATGGTTCACTGACGGCAGCAGCTTTGTCCAGCAAGGTCAGAGGTATGCGGGGGCAGCAGTAACATCAGAAACTGAGGTGATATGGGCAGAGACTCTCCCCCCAGGAACCTCAGCCCAAAAAGCTGAATTAATTGCCCTGACCCAAGCTCTCAAGATGAGCAAAGGCCAAAAAGCTACCATATACACAGACAGCCGGTATGCTTTCGCTACCGCACATATACATGGGGCAATATACCGAGAGCGGGGACTACTCACAGCAGAGGGCAAAGACATCAAGAACAAAGAGGAAATCCTGGCCTTGCTAGCGGCCATATGGGAACCCAAAAAGCTAGCCATTGTACACTGCCCGGGGCATCAAAAACCCACGAATCCAGTCACCCGAGGCAACAATTTGGCAGACCAGACGGCTCGAAAGGCGGCACACACTCCAATACCATTACTTCCCCTGCAACTGCCGGATCCAGGCCCCCGGTAACTACCGCCCCAACCCAACTACTCGGAGGATGACATCAGATGGATGAGCAAGCTTCCTCTAACCCAGGTTAGAGACGGATGGTGGCGGGACGCTAAAAACAATATCCTCCTTCCTGAGAGACTAGGAACCCTGGTCCTTGAACGGATCCACCGTAGCACCCACTTGGGCGCCCGACGGCTACAGGATCTCATCAGGCAGACTGGACTTAAAATTAAAAGTGTCTCCGAGAAGACTGAATGACTGGTTGCTGACTGTGCAGTCTGCCAACTCCATAATGCCAGCACCCACCCGCCAACCACTGGCATCCGGGAGAGAGGAAACCAGCCTGGAGCCTACTGGGAAGTGGACTTCACGGAGGTAAAGCCTGGCAAATATGGGTATAAATATTTACTGGTGTTTATAGATACCTTTTCAGGTTGGACTGAGGCATTCCCAACCAAGAATGAGACTGCACGAATAGTAGCTAAGAAGCTACTAGAAGAGATCCTGCCCAGGTATGGCTTTCCAGTTATGATAGGGTCCGACAACGGGCCAGCCTTCGTTTCTAAGGTAAGTCAGGATCTGGCTTCCATACTTGGGGCTAATTGGAAATTACATTGTGCATACCGCCCCCAGAGTTCAGGACAGGTAGAAAGGATGAATAGAACTCTAAAAGAGACCTTGACTAAATTGACCATGGAGACTGGCGCTAACTGGGTAGTCCTACTCCCCTACGCTCTGTTTAGGGTGCGAAATTCCCCCTATAAGCTAGGATTTACTCCCTACGAAATAATGCATGGTAGGCCTCCTCCTATCATCCCTAACCTAAAGACTAACCTTATCCAATTGGACCCAGAAAATAATCTCCTGTCTTCCCTCCAAGCCTTACAGCGGATACACGAGACAATCTGGCCCAAACTAAAAGAGCTATATGCAACAGGACCCCCACCTACTCCACACCAGCTCCGGCCAGGTGACTGGGTCCTTGTCAAACGCCATCGACAAGAGACCCTAGAACCCAGGTGGAAAGGACCTTACCAGATCATCCTGACAACGCCGACAGCCATCAAGGTGGACAGCATAGCTGCCTGGATCCATCACACACACGTCAAGCCGGTGGACCCATTTTCTGACCTCATCAAGTCCACTAAAGCTGACGTCACCTGGACTGTTGACCGGAGTAAGAACAATCCCCTCAAACTGACTTTGCGCCGTACTCTCCCCCATGATGACCAAGGTACTGCTGATAGCCCTAATGATAGTCCTAACCCTCAACCCTCGGGCCACGAGGGGAGGATTCGGCCCTCCCCCCAATAAGAATACTTTAATACAACTACTATATGGTGCACCGTGCGAGTGCAGGGGAGGTACTATGGAGACTCCTGTTGTTCCCCGAGGGTATACTCATATGCAGGACTGCGGGGGCATAACTGCGTATCTTGTTCAGGAATATAGGGTTACCGGGGCCTCTCAAAACTGGCAATGCTACCATAAGCCTAAGCCACTCCCCCCTCGAGCTACTTGCCCCTGTTCCACCTTCCAGGAATCAATGCATAGCATGTGCTATTCCTCTTACCAGCAATGTATAGGGGCCAATAACAAGACTTATTTCACAGCCATACTACAGAATAATAAAAGCCCCACCATTAGTGATGATAATAAATACCTTCAGGCTGGATGCACTGGCACCCCCGGGACCCCGGTATGCTGGAATACCAGGGCCCCCACACATATGTCAGACGGTGGGGGGCCCCAGGACGCAGTGCGCCAGATAGAAACCCGAAGACAAATAGAAGAGGCCTATCGGCATCTGTACCCACAGCTCAGCTACCACCCCCTAATTCTCCCTAAGGTCGATCCCTCTGAATTAGACTCCCAGACCATGTCCATACTAGAAGCTACTTTTGCACTTTTGAATACCACCAACCCCAACTTAGCACAGGATTGCTGGCTCTGCCTTCCTCAGGGACCGCCCCGCCCTATAGCCATCCCCACCTTCGCCAATTTAAATATCAGCGAACGATGTAACCCTACTTCACTCCCCGAGCCGTTCCCCATACAATTTTCAAAATTTTCAACCACCTTTAATACCTCATGCTTTGTCAAGAACGATTCCCTCTCTAACGCCAGTATTGACTTGGGAATCCTTTCATCCACTGGATGTAGTCAATATATCCCCGTGAACTCCTCCCTCTGTAGTCCTAATACCACTGTCTTTGTCTGTGGAAGTAACCTAGCATACACCTATTTACCCCCGAATTGGACAGGGGTCTGCACCCTGGCCACCCTTCTCCCCAATGTAGACCTGATCTCGGGAGACACCCCGTTGCCCATTCCCAGCTTTGACCTCTGGGCAGGGAGAACCAAACGAGCCATTACAGTCCTACCCCTCCTGGTAGGATTAGGAATTACAGGAGCTGTGGCCACAGGGAGTACGGGTCTTGGGGTCTCCCTTCACTCCTATAGTCAGCTGTCTAGGCAATTAATAGAAGATGTAGAAACTCTCTCTGGGACCATTCAGGACTTACAGGACCAATTAGATTCGCTGGCCGAGGTGGTCCTACAGAATAGGAGGGGCTTAGACTTGCTGACAGCTGAACAGGGTGGGATATGCCTCGCCCTAAAAGAAAAATGTTGTTTCTATGCAAATAAATCAGGCATTGTAAGAAACAAGATCCACCAGCTCCAGGAAGACCTAGCTCGCTGCCGGCAAGAATTAGCGGATAATCCCCTTTGGTCAGGATTTCATGGGATGCTCCCCTTCCTCCTCCCCATCCTGGGCCCTCTACTATGCCTCCTTCTCCTCCTCACTATAGGCCCCTGTATACTCAGTAAAGTCATGAATTTTGTTCGCGAAAGAATAAATACAGTCCAGCTAATGATATTAAGAACACAATATCAGCCCTGCGAGGCCTCAGAAATTGAAGAAATGGAGCCTTGAGGACCCAAGATTGGCTCCTCTGGTTCATGAGAAAGGGGGGAATGAGGGGGCTATGTTCTAGTTTGGTGAGAATAGGACTGAGTTGACGCCCTGCATTCAATTTGTGCTTTTCCTGGAATTTCTTTTCTGTTCTTTCCGGAGGGGAAGGGCCGAAAAAGGACCATTCCAGGGCGCGGCGCTGGGCTTGCCACATTTGGGAGCGCCGCCTGAAGTTGGGCGCACAGCCTCCCGACGCCCTGCCGTTGGGCTGGTGGAGGCCGCAGCACTGCTAGGGTTGTATCAGTCCTCCTGTTTGCACTATTTCTTTTTGCGACCATGGCCCCGCCTTAAGTATTTCTAATTAAGAAACAAAACCTCAGGAAACCGAAACTTAACCAGCCGCTCTCGCTTCTGTAATTACGCCTGCTGACCGCCCCCCCGCAACCGTCCAACCAATCAGATGGCGACTAGTGTCTCTGTTTGAAAGTCAACCAATCGGCGACTAGTGTCTCTTTAAAAGTCAACCAATCGGCGACTAGTGTCTCTGTTTAAAAGTCAACCAATCGGCGACTATGTTTGTACCGGTCTATAAAAGAGCTGTACTAAACTCCGCCAGGACCTCTTAGCGTCACCGGCAACGAGTGCGCGGAGGTCCAGGTTCGAACCTGCAATAAATGACCCTTGCCGTTTGGCTTTGACTCTCGACTCTGGTGGTCTTGTGGAGGGGCCTCGCGACCTTGGGCATTTCAGTTTCAGGGGATTTTTTTTTTCTTATTTGATATTAAGATTTTTTATAAGGTTATCATAGTTAAGACAGTGTGGTTTTGGTGTTGGGACAAAATACTTAAGGCGAAAAAGGAATGACTATTCCATAGGATAGTAAATAACCAATATGATAATTGGTTATTCATATGCAAACAAAGGAATTGCCTCTCTATCTTGCTCAATATATAAACAGATTCTATGTGGGTTAAAGACTGAATGTAAAAGGTAAAACTTTTAAACTTTTAGAAGAAAATATAGGAGGCTATCTTTATGAATGTGTAGTAGGAAAATAATTATGAAACGTGGTCCACAAAGCACATATCAAAGAAAAAATTGATAAATTCAACTATATTAAAATTAATAATGGCTGTTTATCAAAAGATACCTCAAAGATAGTGAACAGATACGCTACAAATGAGAGAAGATATTTTCCACACATATCACCTAGAAAGGATTGTTTTACAGAATAAAGAATCTCAAAAAGCTGTATGATAAAAACATAAACAACCTGATAGAAAATGAGGCAGAAGAAAGGAACCGTAAGTATTTCTTAGGGAGATACTTTGAGACTTGAGTTCCTATAAGCTGGCTTCTCTGTCCTTTTGACATGGCTTTGAGTACTTATTAATGCTACAATTTGATGTTCCAAGCTCATTTGCACTTACCCTTTCTTAGCCCTAGAATCAGCCAAGGAACACTGATTCCTTTTAGGGGAGAATAGTATTTGGGAACCAAGATCTGCATTCTAGGTGTAATTATTACTATTGTGGTGTCATTGTTCCCATTCTCCCTCTGTGGACGGATGGGGGTATTTGCACATACACATATGCACATGTACACATTTACATTTATGTTTATTTCCATGCATTTCTACAATACTGAAAACTGTTAAGTTCACACCAACATCTCCAATTATAATCCATCACCACGTAGTTCAATCTCATTTTCTCCTCTGATCTCATTATCCTTAAAACATTTACTTATTTGATCAAGTACCTTAGGTGTACCAATCTCCCTCTGCAGCCACCACCACCTCCCTTACAGCAGTGACTTCCTTACCCCACTTGGACCCCAGGGCTGCTGCAGGTGGACACCACCACTTGGACTCCCTCTTCATCCGACCCAGTCCCAACACCCTGAGCCAGGCCACCCGTCATGCCTGGGCTCCCTGTTTACCCTGCTCAGGCCCCAGCACCCACTCCAGGCCTTCCTCCTATGCAGATGCTCATGTTACCTCACTCTGGGCCACCGTGGCTTTCCCTATCCTGGTGCAAATGCCTGTCCTGCTTGTCTATACCTCACGGCTTTATGATTGAGTTATTCAGGAAAAGAAGGGAAGAGGAAGAGAAGAGCTACCTCTAGATCTTTATGGTTTCACTTTTTATAATTATCTCTTTAATTCATGGAAATATTTTATGATTTAAAGAGGGAAAAGAGGTTTGGGGGGCAGTGAAGGGGATTAGGAGGTACAAACCTCCAGCTATAAAATAAATAAGTCACAGGGATGTAATGTACACATAGGGAATATTATTGACACACAGTAACATTTCAGTAACTTCGTATGGTGAGTTATGGTAACTAGAATTACTGTGGTGATTATTTCATAATGTATAAAAATACCAAATTACTATGTTGTACACCTGAAACTTATATACTGTATGTCAAGCATAACTTAGTAAAAAAAGATAATTTTATTTATTTCAAACCATCATTTACTAAATAATTCTTTAAATTCTCATATAAATATCTTTTGATTAGTATAATATACAATGTTGAAATAAAGGACAACTTTTATTGTTGAAGAAAGTCATAGACAACCCTAGGAGCAAGAAAGCTAATTTGTTCACAATTTCACCTACAAGTGAAAGAAGAAAAATAAAGTTGAATTTTAACAAGGCTGAATTTCCCTTTTAGGAAGGCAGTATGTAAAGTCCAATTTGGAAAGTTTTTAAATTAAACAGAGAAAACTATTCACTAAAATGTGAAATTTCAGGATGAATAGATGTAATCATGTCTGGACTCTGTGACCGTAATACATTAGTTCCTCATGAGGGGTTGTTCTCTACCATATTTTGGGGTGGCAAAATTCTGCCCCCCTTCACCATTAAATAATCAGCCCTTTCCATGTAGTTGCATATTATTTTTGGGATATTTTTGTATTCAAGGTGTTAAAATCCATTATACTTTTTGATGCCTGAATTGCCCCAAGTTTGTCCACTTGGAGCCCCTTCAAGCTGGTTCTTGGGTTTTAAATTTTTTTATTAAATTTTGAAATAATTTCTAAATAAATTTTAGACTTGCAGAAAAGTTACAAAAGTTAGCAGAGTTTCTGTATATCCTTCACCAAACTTCTCCTAATGCTAACACCTTACATAACCATAATGCAAATTATCAAAACCAGAACATTAACAATGATACTATACATTTAACTAAACCACAGACCTTATTTGAATTTTGCTAATCTTCTCACTAACGTTATTTTTTTAGTCTACTAGCCAAAACAGGTTCCCACATTGCCTTCAGTTGTCATGTCTCCTTATTTTGTGACAGTTCCTCAGTCATTCCTTGTGCTTCATGACATAGACACTTTTAAAAATATATATTTATTTATTTGCCTGCGTTGGGTCCTATTTGCGGCATGCGGGATCTTCACTGCTGCACGCGGGATCTTCGTTGCCATCTGCGGGATCTTTAGTCGTGGCATGAGGGATTTTTCAGTTGCAGCATGTGAACTCTTAGTTGCGGCATGTGGGATCTAGTTCCCTAACCAGGGATCGAACCCAGGCTCCCTGCATTGGGAGCACAGAATCTTAGCCATTGGACCACCAGGGAAGTCCCTATAGACACTTTTAAAAAGTACTGGTCCGTTATCTTGTAGGATGTTCCTCAGTTTGAGTATGTCTGGTGTTTTCTTACAATTAGAGTGAGCTTATACATCTTTGGCAAGAATACCAAAGAAATAATTTGCCCTCAGTGCATCATATCACGGATTCATGCTGTTGAAGTGTCTTAGAGGTGTTGTTAAACTTGATCACTTGTTTAGGTGGTGAAAGGGTTCAGAACAGGCCTCCCTAAAATATGCCACTTTGGCATGTGAATTATTTTGAGCTGCAGGCAATCTAGACCCTGTGAGCTCAAGATAAACTTTTACCTTTCCCTTAAAAAATTTAAATTGAGGGTCTTGCCATAATAACAGTTATTACTGGAAATAACTTCTTATGACCTATTTGTATGGCAGGACAAACATCTAATTACTACAAATATACTCTTCTTATCGTCCTCTGACTTACTCTCCTCCCCTCTGAAACTCCATACCCTTAATCCCATTCCTTAACTCAGGATGGCACATATACCTCATTATACCTTTCTGCCTCTGAACCTCTCATGTATGTGGGGTATCTAGACGTACGAAATTAAATTAGGTTTTCTCCTGTTAATCTGTCTCATGTCAATTTAACTCTTAGACAAGCCAGAAGAATCTAGTGGGTAGGAGAAAGTTTTCTTCCTCCCTGACAGTGGTGTCTGCTTGGATTTCTCCACTATAAAGTTACTGGTTTTCCTTTTGTAATTAACAAATGTCTTGTGGGCACAGCTTTTGAGACTACACAAATATCTTGTTTCTTTCCATACTTTCATCCACTAGTTTTAGCATCAACCAACAGTTCTTGCACACACTAGTTTTTTCTGTGATGTTTGCCCAAAGGTGATTTTCCTATTTCCTTCATTCCTTCTTCACTTATTAACTGGAATTATTCTGTAAAGAACAGGTATACTTTCTCCCCAATTTATTTGTTAATTCAATTATTTAGTTAAATTATTTGACTACTATAATTATATTCATATGAACTCTTTTGATCTTGGAGCATCTTGTGAGTCTAGTTTTCTGGAACTCTCACTTTGTGAAGTAACAGTAAAAATATGTTGACATCCACCAGGAATGGGCTAGCAATGTAACTAGAGACTTAAATTCTAACTACTTTTAAGCCTTTACTAAACATCATTACTTTTTGACTCTCAATGTACATTGGCATAAATAAATAATAGTCATTATTTTGCACCATCTGCATGGCATTGTAACATAAGTCACTAAAAATGCTGCTTAAAGGGAGTAATTAATTCCAGTTCTTCTGTTTGGTACCACATATGCTACAGACAACTACTTATAATTTTTTTAATAATTGGTATTTGATAGTATTCCTGATAAACAGAAAAATAGCATACTTTCTTAATATAATGCTTTTATGATGACAAAATGTTTTTTCCAGGTAACTTTTAGATGTTGATATTTATAAATTCACTTAAATTGGTGTTTGAAGTGAAGATTATGTAGTCCAACTCGCCATGCAGCCATTGTTTCAAGCCATCCCTACTGAATTCCGCTATTAGCAGTCAATAATGTCTTAAATGCAAAGGGTCTGGGACAATAAAATGGTTTGATCAACACATATCTCTATTTTTCTATCATCTATCTATCTTTGAGAGTTTCTCTAATAATTGTGATTTATAGGAAAGTTTAAGAATCTCTTTATTTAAGAAATACAATAATACGTGATTTTGTCTGATACTCCAGTACATGACTTTGCCTGCTTGTGTTCCAAATTTCTCATGTTCCCAAACTCTGTTACGTTTGCTTATTTATTGTATTTCTTCCATAAACCTAGGATGGTTTAAACTTTCCTTCTTTTCACGCTCCTTGGGTATAAGCCAGTGATGATGAAATTTAGACATATAGCTTAAGATTAGACACTATATAAATTAATTACAGCTTCTGACCTGAAAAAGCTTTAGGTATACCAGTTACCATTGTAATAGGGAGCCTGTGAAAAATATCATCAAAAGGGTACAGCTGAGGTATTATAGTTTAATGGAGAGAGAAGTGCTTTATGGAAACAGAGGCTTTGGACAGGATTAAAGAAGAGACAAGCTTTAGATACGTGGATATGGGGAGAAGCAGGGCATTCCAAGTAAGTGGATAATGTAAGCAATAGATTGGTGGGGTAGAAAGGAGGTAACAGACCAATGCTGAGGTGGAATCAAGATCATATTTATATAGACACTGAGTAACAGAGAGATCCACACTAATATCTGAAGCAAAGAGAAACTGGTGACTGGACAATCACTTTTGGGTAAGAGATAATGATAACTTGAACTAGAAGCAATGGAAACTGAAAGAAAAAATGACTGGGCCAGCCTTGGAACTCCTAGAAATCTCATATCCTAATCACTGCTTGCAGCTGAGGGATGAGGAAAAGGAAAAGGTAGATGTAAAAGATGAATGATACTGGTGACCTGTGCAGCTGAGATAGGCATGGGAGACCACAGTATCATTCATAGGAAGAAGAAGTTAAGACAAAAAGCTCACAGAGGGGCACGTGCTGGTGTGAAATACACCCAATATTAGCTCCTGACAGAAGCCTAGGACTTCACAATGCAACAGACTACACCCAGATTTTAAGAAGATAAACTAAGTTGGAGGCTACAGAGAGGTTGAGAGCTGAGTAATGTGGGTAAACATTTAATTAATTTGATTATACATAAAAACATCACACTATTATTGCATTATTAATAAAGGAGATGTATCTTGTTGACTCATGCATAGAAATACATACATAAGTACATATTAGCTTTAACAATGCAAGTCTTTTAAATGTTCTTGTTTTATTTCTATTCACAGTCTTTATCATCTAGAATCATGAAGAAAAAATGAAATAGAAACTGAATGTTTGTTAGAAAAATTTCCAGTGTAGGTCAAGAAACTGGTTAGCCCATGGATGGACCTAGAGAATATTATGTTCAGTGAAATAAATCAGAGAAAGACAAATACTGTATGATATCACTTATATGTGGAATCTAAAAAATAAAACAAATGAATGTATATAGCAAAACAGAAACAGACTCACTGATAGAGAAAACAAACTAGTGGTTACCAGTAGGGAGAGGGAAGGGGGAAGGGGCACGACCGGGGTAGGGGATTAAGAGAAACAAACTACTAAGTATAAAATAAATAACAAGGGTGTATTGTACAGCACAGGGAATTATGGCCATTATTTCATAATAAATTTTAATGTAGTATCAATATAATATACACAAATACTGAATCACTATGCTGTACATCTTAAACTAACACAATAAAAAAATAAACTGGCTATTCATGGAATAAATGTCTACTGAACATTAATTATATCTGACACCAAAACACTCATGGTGAAGACATAAGTAAATATAAGTTCATCTCTCTCTCTCTCTCTCTCTCTAGTGACTTATAATCTTGGTGAGCTCAAATAGTACTCTCATCTGAATCCTGATTAGAGTATTATATTTTCATTTGTTACATCACTATAGATTATGTCTCATACTGGACCATAGGCTCCGTGAACTAAAATGTCTTCTACTTCATTATAGCAGTAACAGACATTATTGACTATTTGTTCAAATTACTAATCACACACAGTGAGTCAACATATTCCCGTCCTGAAAATCACAGTCTTCAGATAGAATTTAAAAATAATAGGAGCTTGAAAGATATTATAGAGGCCCTTTATAAAAACAGGTAAAAATATTACCATGTAGGAACTAACATAAACAGTAAGTTAAACTTAGTTGTTAATAGTCTGTCTCTGCCCTTTTTGGAGGAACTTTGTCAGAAATGGATTGACTTTAGTTCAGTAGCTGATATCAACACAAATGGATTCTTTTGTTTCAGGACTTAACATATATTGACAGTTATTTTCTAGAATGAGGTAGAAAATAATACATAAACATCAGCCATTAATTATTAACTTCAGCACTTCAGCAATCCCATACAATGTGCTAAAATTCATTAATAGGGCTATGTTTAAGGAGGGGGAGGGATAGAGAAAACAACCCCAAAATCAAGTAGGCAGGTGGCATAGCTTTCTAACCAACCAAATTATCATGACTTTCTTGAGTGTCTACTATGTAAAATATACTATGTGACGTGCCAGATAACAAGAAACATAAGATGTAACGTACCCTGACCTCAAACAACTTCCAACCAAACTGGAAGTAAACCACTACCCCCTGCATATAAGAACACAACAAAACACACTCAGAGACTAAAAGAGAACCCTCTTGTAACAGTGTTTTAACAAGTTATATGAAGAGTAATGCAAAGTCCTTAAAGTACAATTGCCTGAAATAAGAAATGAAAATAACTACAGTTTATGTCTATTAAAGGCTAACAACCTGAAAGGTAGGCAGATGAGAAAACTGAGGCACAGAAAGATGAAGTAACTCGCCCAAGGTCACACACCTGGAATCAATGGGACCCAAAACCAGGTCCAAGTCTTTCCATATGCCATGCTACTTTTCTTCTATGGACTGAATTGTGTCTGCACCAAATTTGTACGTTGAAGCATTAATCCCCAATATGACTATATTTGGAGATAGGGCTTTTAAGGAGATAAGTAAGGAAAAATAAGGTCACGAGGGTGTGGTCCTAATCCAATAGGACTGGATTACTTATGAGAAGAGGAAGAGACACCAGAGCTTGCTCTCTCTCTCTGCACACACACACAGGAAAAACCACGTGAAGACCCAGTGAGAAGGCAGATATCTATAAGCCAGGAAGAGAGGCCTCACCAGAAACAAACCCTGATGGCACCTTGATCTTGGACTTTCAGCCTCTAGAACTGTGAGAAAATAAATTTATGTCTAAGCCACGCAGTTTGTGGTATTTTACTACAGCAGTCCTAGCAGACTAACACACTCCCTGTAAAAGAAAAGACATGAATCCTTCCTTGCATTAACAATGGGGAAACACTTAGTGTTTTTACATAGTTCAGAACTCTTTTCTCTACCTTATTTCCAAGTTCTCCACCTGCACGCATGTGCACACGCACACACACCTTTCAATCAGTAGTTGACATTTAGTTAACTATGCAAATGTATTCCAGTGGCTAATTGTGGATTATCTCACTAAACCCAGAGGAGCTTCATACTTACACAGTACAGGCTCATTTATTTTAGGAAGAAAAGAGAAGGACAAGAAGAGTCTGGGATGTACTGAAGATCTCCCATAAGCCATTTAAAAATACTTAACTAATGTTCATTTAGAAATCTCTTATTTTAAGTTTCACACACATCATCAGCTTTTCAGCTAACTGCCTATGGCAACATTAATGCTTTAATAAACTAGGAAATAACTGATTTAATGTGTAGGATCATGTAGGTTGGCAACATTAATGCTTTAATAAACTAGGTAATAACTGATTTAATGTATAGTATCATGTAGGTTATTGCCATTATAAACCATACTTAACAGTTTAGAAAATCAATAACATATTAAACTAAGGTTAGTGCTTCTGGGAGAGTTCCTTGGCAAACAGTTGTTTTCTGACAGATTGTGACTGAGTCTTCTGCTTCTTGGAAGGTAGCACATGTTCTGCTGCCTTAGTAACTGTTAAGGGCTGTGTCTATGGAAAAATCACATACACACACAAACCCAGACACCAGTGAACCATGGAAGCACATCTCAAGTTCCATCAGTGGAGCTGCTCTTTTCTAGATCTGAAGATGGGGGAGGAGACAGGGAAGGGGGGCGGCTAAAATCCAGACCTCATGCTTGTCTCCTTTGCTGTCTCCACACACAAACCCATTTACTGGTGTGGGGTAATTAAAGGGAAAGCAGGGAGTAGGGTGACACATTTGGCAGTGTTCTTTAAATGTGAGTTTGCTGTCCCCAGCTGTCAGGGGTCATGCTAATCTGGTGAAAGAACTCTCCATGCTGTGGCTATTTACTTAACGTCGCTGCTTCTAAACATTGTCTTGAAGCTGCCAGAGAGAGAGAGAAATGCAGATTCACGGGAGACTTAGTGGCAGTGGTTCCCAGGGCAAGATCGTCTGTGTTCTGTCAGAACATATTCCCCTACCTGAGTTTCTGGAGAGTCAGCTTAGAGAATAACTGGGAAGTATCTGTGAGGACAATAAATAGATGGCATCATGCTGACTAATCGTTCTGGAAAGAATGAGTTCGTAGCCTATATATAAATGTGTGCTATTTTCATTGGAATCCCCATCGCCACACTCCAAGGCCCTTCATTAAGCATACCTCTATAGGTTTTATGCTTTATGCATAAAATCTCATTTTATGTTTACTTTTCCCTCTTCCCTACTACACGTTCTACAGCAAAAAGTTACTATTGGCTTGGCCAAAAAGTTCGTTTGGGTTTTCCATAACCTCTTACAGAATACCCAGACGAACTTTGGCCAACCCAGTAACATGAATGCATATCTTATTGGTGCAGCACAGGGGCAAAGCTCCAGTACATTATTTGTAAAAGGGTAAAAGAGTTACAGTGTAACGTAGAATGAAAAGCATGCAACTGGGAGGCAGGAAACCTGTGTTCCTCTTCTGAGCTTGTGATTAAACTACTGGGTGACCACAAGGAAATGACAACATCCCAGGATGTCAGGTTTCTCATATACACCAGGGAACTGGCCGAGACCTCATCTAGGTCCCTTCTAGTGCAAGGTTATTCCAGTGATTACTGCACAGTTTCTATGTGCTAGTCACTACTCTGCACATTTTCCCATCCCTTTGATGTTCACAACACCCTTGCGAGGTAGGTGTCATCATCCCATTTCATGACTGCAGATCCAGAGCCTGGAGAGAATAAGCAAAGTGCCAGAGACACAGCCTGCAAATGGCTTGGCCAGAACTCTGTGTTGTAATGACTACACTGCACTCTTCACATGGACCAAAATGCTATGAATGGACAAAGCTACTTTTTGTCATCAAAGCTCTTCCTCAAGGATCTTGGATTTAGGAGCTAATACCTGAGAGGTGGGCAAATTATATCAATATATTGAGGTGTTTGAGTACTAGCTGATTATCAGCCACTTCACTGAGCTCCCAGACGTCCTCTTTGTCATTGCCCTAGACATCCCCCCTCACTACCATATGATCCATTCAGCAACTAGGGTGGCACACCTGGAACTGCCTTGCAGGACCCTCTTCAGCATTAGGACCTGTCTCCATTCTGCTTGGACACTACACTGTAACACCGGTTGTGAAGAACTTTCAGAAGTATCCCTGAAATTACTATCATAGCCACCCTCCCTTCCTTTTACCTGCAGGCCGAGACAGAATGAAGTGACTTCTAGCCCAAGACATTTTTCAAATCTCCTAGTTGAGGGTGAACGTTGATTTAGAGTTAAGGTTAGCTTGGCTGAGTTGTTCCACATCTGCTTCTCAAGTTCTTTGGCTGAGTTCTGTCCCCTATTACTGAGATCCTGTTTGGGGATCTGGTTCCCGATTACCCCTACCTACCTCTGAGCTCCTATTAAGAGACTGTCTTCAGTTTGTCCTCTCTTATGTCTGGCCTTATCTTCAGTACATGCCTGATATTTCCTCCTCTTCTGATTACCAGGTTTCTAGATCTATTTCTTGCTTTCATTTGCCTTATGACCTTACCTAACATATCCTCTGATCTTCAGTAGAATTCATTCCCTCTCTGGTGGATTTGGCTGGTTTGAGGTCCTCAACTTCTGTTCCACCTGTGGCTATAGGCTACTGGGGAGTCGTTACCTGTAGAAGAATTTGTCCATGTGAGAGATTTTCCTTCTGCATGCAGTGTTTTCCCAGTCTTACTAATGTTATATCTACCTCTCCACCTTAAAAGGAAAGAAAGTATTTCTTTCTTTGCTGCTCTTTAAAAAAAAAAAAAATCCAATCTCTATCACTCTCCAGCATACCCTATATTTTACTTATTTATCTTGTTTATTTTATTTACTTTATTTTATTTTTGGCCACAAGGCACGCAGGATCTCAGTTCCCCGACCAGGGATTGAACTCATGCCCCCTGCAGTGGAAGCACAGAGTCTTAACCACTGGACTGCCAGGAAGACCATATCTTGTTTATTTTCTACCTGCATAGAAGGTAAGCTCTATTATGGTAGGATTTTGTTTTTGGTTTTGTTCATTGATGTATCTCAAGCACTTGAAACAAGGTCTACCATAAGTAGGTCCTTGGAAAACATTTGTTAAATGAATGGGTGAATGAATGAATTCACCCTTGTCTTGCTGTCTTTAACAACTGAGTTACAAAAGTTATCTCCTCATAGTTTTAAAACGAACTAAGAAGAAATAAATCATTGTACCAAAGTAGACAATAATTTGGCAATAAAGTTATGCCCTAGAATAGACAGCACGGTGCTTGGTCAGAAGAGTGGAGAACTGGTCTGTTTGGGTAGATAAATTGTGTAAGCTGAGTCAGAGCAGGGGCTAAAGGCCAGAGTAGCAATTGTCCTAATTACTCAGCCAGCACACCTCACAGAATTGGCCTGTAAATAACATACTCATCAGCTCCACAGACCTCTCTGCACAGATGGTTTCATTTGAGTTTGAGCTCTCATGCCCCTTTCTAGGAGGTTTATGTGGATGTTTTTTGGCATGCCTGCCTGCTACGTGAAGCCCCTTTACTTTCAGGAAGATGTTCACCACACAGGCAATGGCAGACACAGTTCACGTTAATTCTGCCCACTGCCATGTCAGACGCTGATTGCTATGAAGACAGTTTCATAGAAAAAATTTTACTTTGTATTTCTAGAATTGGCTTTGAATTATTATCATTGTATTGATGATCTTAAACTACAACAGAAATTCTCAAAGTAAATAGGCTTAAGTAAAACGCAGATGTATACTACCAGCCAAACTCATCAAAACCAATAACAAGCATTTACCATGATTCTTTTTTTTTTTTTGCGGTACGCGGGCCTCTCCTGTTGCGGAGCACAGGCTCCAGACATGCAGGCTCAGCAGACATGGCTCACGGGCCCAGCCGCTCCGCAGCACGTGGGATCCTCCCGGACCGGGGCACGAACCCGCATCCCCTGCGTCGGCAGGTAGACCCTCAACCACTGCGCCACCAGGGAAGCCCTACCATGATTATTTCTGATATAAAGAAACATTGGTACAATATTGTGAAAACCTGCATTTATAAATACTTTCTTTCCAGGATGCTGATCAATACCAATCAGCCCCGCCTCTCCTTCAGGAAACTGCTTCCCTCATAGCCTTTGCTTCTTTGATAGGCAGGTTTTATAACCTAAACTCATGTCCAGGCCATGGTGAGGCTGTCAGGAGAGGGCATCTGACTGGAGACTCATTAATCCATGGACAGCCCTGTAGCTGTGTGCTTTGATAGGACAGTTATGCCAACCTGATTTTCTTTCTCAAGAATTTGAACACAGAGAGTCAGAAAATAATTTATCAATCAGAACTGGAGGCAGAAACTGAAGGGATGAAGTGAGAATGTAAAAAGCTAACATATACCGAGTCCCTACTATGTGACTGAGACTATCTAGCACATTTCATGGGCTATCTTTTAAATCCCTGTAATAGCTCTATGACCCAGGCACTAGTCTTAATTTGCAGGCCCAGGGAAGGTAAATTACTTGATTGTGCAATAATTCGTGGGGTCATGACTGAAGCTGAGGTCCATGTGATTCCAGAGCCTCTTCCCTTTTTAATTTTTTTAAATTTATTTTATTTATTTATTTTTTGGCTGCATTGGGTCTTCGTTGCTGCGTGTGGGCTTTCTCTAGTTGCGGTGAGCGGGGGCTACTCTTTGTTGTGGTGCGCGGGCTTTTCATTGCTGTGGCTCTCTTGCTGTGGAGCACGGGCTCTAGGTGCGCAAGCTTCAGTAGTCATGGCTTGTGGGCTCTAGAGCACAGGCTCAGTAGTTGTGGCGCACGGGCTTAGTTGCTCTGTGGCATGTGGGATCTTCCCAGACCAGGGATCGAACCTGTGTCCCCTGCATTGGCAGGTGGATTCTTTTTTTTTTTTTTAACATCTTTATTGGAGTATAATTGCTTTACAATGGTGTGTTAGTTTCTGCTTTATAACAAAGTGAATCAGCTATACATACACATATATCCCCATATCTCTTCCCTCTTGCGTCTCCCTCCCACCCTCCCTATCCCACCCCTCTAGCTGATCTCCCTGTGCTATGCGGCTGCTTCCCACTAGCTATCTATTCTACATTTGGTAGTATTTATAAGTCCATGCCACTCTCTCACTTCGTCCCAGCTTACCCTTCCCCCTCCCTGTGTCCTCAAGTCCATTCTCTACGTCTGACAGGTGGATTCCTAACCACTGCACCACCAGGGAAGTCTCCCAGAGCCTCTTCTCTTAATCACTGCATGACACTGACCACAGAAGAGAGTGAATTTTGTAAAGGTCATGTTAAATTTAAGAGGGAAGAAAACCCATGAGCAAATAGAGAATACCAGTTGTTTCAGAAAAGAAAATAGAAATGGAATGGTCCGAAGAGAACCAAGAGTAGCTTGTGGAAAAACACATTTCCCAGGAGAAAAGAGAGAGAGAGGCTGGACTTAAAAATTACCTTGAGTTAGCACAGCATTCTGCTATATATTGCTTGAGAATTTCTCTGCCCTTTGCCAGAAAAAGAATGTCTTAAAAAGTTGTCTGTACTAATTAATACCATAAAAGTCTATTTTGGAGGGAGAACAAATATAATCATAACAAGTGTGCTGCAAGAGTCCAGTTCTTTCCTCCTGTGTCTATGCTCAGTTGCCAGCCTGTCTCTCTCAGGAAGACCGGCATGGAGGTGGACCCCAGGGAGCCAGGGCCAAGAGACCCGAAGCTCATTTCTTGTTGGGATGTCTCCTCGCTGGATGCGTTCTTGACAATGAGCAATACTGTAGCCCCAATAAAGCCAGTTTCTCTTTCCTTTTATGCCAGAGGACTTCCTTCAGTGCCTCATTCTGATGACCCAAGCACTTCCTAGAAAAACTAGTCTTTGAGATAATCCTGAGGCTACAGAAAAGCACAGGTCTGCACATAAGGAGGCCTGGACTCCCTGACCTAGCAAGGGAAGTGAACCACTTATGCACATATGCCGTGCACTCCCCAGTGCTCCTGGGGGTCACGGTACTGAGGATGTGTGCCTCCTCACAGTGTAATACCCAGGCAGGTCTCCTTTGTAATGACCGCCGCTGGGCCCCAGGATCTGAGGAACCCAGGAACTTCTTAGCTGAACTCCTGGCACCCATGAACATGATGAGACCCTTCTGTACTCATGGAATAAGATTCTCATCTCCTACACTGGAGTTGGCCCTAGGAATTTGTTTTCTTCATCCTTGGATCCCTTCACTTTGTTCTTTTAACAAGCCTTGGTGAAGTTTTAAACCAATCATCCGGAGCACCTTAGAATCCTGTTCCTTTGAAAATTGTAAATGAAGAAATGTTCTATGAAGACCAGATTGACCTGGTCAATCACTGAAAAGATCCTTTCCATTTTACAGGTCCCAGTGACCTCACATCAATTAAATGGCAATGCACTTAATTTTCAGGATGTGCTATGATAAATTAGGTATCTAAATGTCAGATGAAACCCGGGCTTTCTGGAATTTCCTAAGATGCAACCTGGGCGTGTGTGTATCTGGGGAAGATATGCATGCCGGCTTTTTATAGAAAAGGACAAAACTGCAAAGTTTTCCTCCATTATTTAGATTATAAATGGGTTGATCAACACAACTTCACTGTCCAATCCATCAGAAGGCATTATTTTTAAGGTAATGAATACTTTTGAGACTACAGGACACAGTTCAATTTTAAAATGTATATTATATAAGTAAAATTATGAAATGCAGAGTTATAGAATTCGTTGAGCTGGTATCGGTAATCTTTTTTTTTTTACGTCTTTATTGGAGTATAATTGCTTTACAATGGTGTGTTAGTTTCTGCTTTATAACAAAGTGAATCACTTATACATATACATATGTTCCCATATCTCCTCCCTCCTGCATATCCCTCCTTCCCACCCTCCCTATCCCCACCCTCCAGGTGGTCACAAAGCACCAAGCTGATCTCCCGGTGCTATTTACAACTTTGATTTCTAAATGTTAACCTTCACCTGATTTTAAATGTAATTTCTTTTTCTGCTTATTTATATGTGTAATTCTTGAGGTAACTTACTGTAAATCAAAAGCTACAAATTTCTAATTTAGTGTCTGGATTTACAGATCCCTGACTCTTCATTAACTTCTTGATTTATAAACAACGGAAAGTCCCTGCAGTTAGATGCAAAAACTTGTGCAGGATTTATGCACTCTAAGAGCCCTGCTATAAATCAGTCACGTTTACAAATATTCCCATTAGTTAGTGCTTTGGCTGTCTGATTTGAAACACCTTCTCTTTTTACTATTTAATTCTGATTTATCTTTTTAATATACAGCTCATTCTGATAATTTGTTACTACCAAGTGCTGATTTATAAGGGCACTGTAATAAATTTTATAACATAAATTTTAAAGGCTTTGAATTAGATACACCAGACTTTTGAAAGCTTTATGGCTGAAAAACAATTCTCAGAAGCATAAAGTAAATTTTACGTCCTACAAAACAAAACACGGAGTACTGGCCATAGGAATGTTTGTCTTTTCTTTCCATACTGTCTCCCCACCCCCTGCATTAAGACCTTCCTTTTTAAACAAGTGCCTACAGTTGTTGGCTGGACCTTCTTCTTAGACTTCCAAGGGCAGAGAAGTATTAGTGTTTGACCTGAACAGATTGATGTGATTATCGTGTACTAAGCCTCTTGTTGAATTTGGGGGGCCCTTCATGGTTTTATCTTGGTTCTCTCTTTCATCTGTTCTTTTCATCTGCTGGGGACACACTGAAGCACAATGGGGCTTAAATCCCTGATTGGGGAGCTCAGGTTTCTTGCTGGGTTTCCCTGGCTAAGGGCCGAGAGACTCACGTTTATCAGTTTTATTCTCCTTGCCTACTGGTGACTGAACTACAGCCCACTGTCAAAGAGACTTGCTCCTATAGGGGATTAGGGCAAGACGTGAGGGCATTGAGTAAGAATGAGCATTTTATAATGATCATATTCTGGAAGGCGTTATTCACAGTAAAGGAAATGGGTAATTTTCCTCTTAATTCTCTCCAATCTATCAGATCTGTGTGGTTGACTTTGTTCATTAGGTTCATGTGCTTTTACCTTTGCACTTTTTTCCGTCAGGGTGGTATATTAAAGTCACATGGTGACTTTAACTACAAAGGTTTTATCTTACTGAACTGCCAAGAGCTGAAAGCTATTTAAAAGGACAATTAAAGGCACAGATGGGGCTTCCCTGGTGGCGCAGGGGTTAAGCATCCGCCTGCCTATGCAGGGGACGTGGGTTTGTGCCCTGGTCCGGGAGGATCCCACATGCCTCGGAGCGGCTGGGCCCGTGAGCCATGGCCGCTGGGCCTGCGCGTCCGGAACCTGTGCTGTGCGACAGGAGAGGCCACAGCAGTGAGAGGCCCGCGTACTGGGGAAAAAAAAAAAAAAAAAAAAGGCACAGATGTTCTTTTGGATGAAGTGACAAATAGCAGACAGAAACTGTTACCCTGTACTCTCTACATAGCCCTGAGATTTGTAGGAACCTGAGAAATCATAGGTGACCAATTTGCTGTACAGCAGTTGGGACTGACCATAAAGCATTTTTTTCCCTGAAATACTTTTAACAACAAAATATTTAGAAAAAAAGTAGCCCATATACTTAAAGACCTCTTTTGGGAGTATTTTTGAGTACTGGGGTTGGAGTTGGGCACAGAAACTAACACAATATTCTGGCACTTCAATACATGGTCTGTGTCCTCAAGGGCAAGTCAAAGTAGCAAGGAAGGATTCAAATCCGAAGTAGTTAATAAACAACACGAGATTTTTATGGGAAACTCCGAGGTTTCAGCTAGGTTTGCCTGCTGAGTACTGTATGAGCCACTGTAAGTGAAATCAGTTTTTCAGGGTCTTCGTTCCTCTACCTTAAATATAAAAGACTTAATGAACAAGTATTCATTGAGCACTTATTATGTGGCAGCCATGTCAAAACTATTGGGGAACGGGTGATCATTGAAGCCACAGTACAATTTTACAGAATTAAAATACAGGAGAAGGCAACATCTTTATAACTAACATGGGCAGATATAGGCTAGATAAGTTTGAACAAACACTGCATAAGAGGAAGAAAATTCCTCGTGGCCCCTTTCAGCTGTGCAGTACTCCTGAGGCAAGAGATAGATGGGCCCCACTGTTGAGCAGCTGGAATTTGTCCCCTGAGGACAGACACTTCAAGATAAAGATAATGGCAGAAGCAGAGAGGAGCTGAGCCCTGCCTGGGTAAAACGATAAGGAGTCTACATATTTCTCATTCTTGAGATCAAGGAGACCTCCCAAACTACAGGTATGGAAAGGTTCCTCAGGGGTCAGAAAAAGGAGAGGGTGCTAGTTCACAATATGTTCTGCCAATCTCCTAGAGACCCACACGCTGGAATCCATCTTGGCTAAAAGATGCTCATGCACATCCAGGAGGGCCCTGAGTCAGACCAAATATGGACACAGAGCCAGACAAAGCAAGATGATTGGCCAGAGGCAACCTGGAAGAACTATCCCCATATAAATGATTTAAACTACCCCAAAAGCGTGTGACTCCCTCTGAGCTCGCCCATGTATCTTTCCGCATGTACTTTGCTCCTAATAAACGTTCTCTCTTCTTTACAAATTTCCATCTCTTTGCTGAAATTCTTTCTCCAAAGAAGACAAGAGCCAGGGCCCTGCTTCTAGCCACTAGAACCTGGTGGTCTAGTGGTTAGGATTTGGCACTCTTACCACTACAGCCCGGGTTTGATTCCCAGTCAGGGAGTTGAGATCCCATTTCAAGCTGCCACAAACTGCAGCCACCCCAGATCACTAGTGGTTCTAGGTGTTGCTTGCAGATGCTGGAGGGGGCCACACAAACTTTATTCTCAAAGAATTCAAGTTTTGTCCTGAATGATGGCTCTCTGAAGGATCAGTTTAAGGGCTTGCTTTTGTTTTGCCCTCCATGGAATGTTCTCACAGCTAGACTGGCCTCCTAGTAGGCAATGATTAAAATCATTTAATATACAAATATACTAGCCCTGGCCACCTGAGGCAAGAGATATAACAGATTAGAAAATACTTTGATATTAAAAATGAAACCCACCATACCAAAACTTCGGGGCTACACTGAAAGTAAGGCTCAGAGTGAAATGTATAGCTATAGATGCCTACATTAAAAAAAGAATAAACATCTCAAAACAATAATGTAACTTGCCACCTTAAGAAACTAGAAAAAGAAGAAGGACCAAACTAAACCCAAAGGAAGCATAAGGAGGGGTGACAAAAATTATGGTGGAGATAAATGAAATAGGGAATAGAAAATAATAGAGAAAATCAACAAAGCCAAAAGTTTGTTCTTTTAAACATATCAAAAGAAAAAGGACAAACCTTAGGTAGACAAATTAAAAAAAGAGAGAAAACTTGTATTTCTAATATCAGGAATTAAAGCAGGATATTACTCCTGACCTTACAGGAATAAAAAGTATTATAAAAGAATATTATGAGCTATTATATGCCAACAAATTATATAACCTGAATGGAAAGGACAAATTCCTATAAATACAAACTACTAGCCTGACTTACGAAGAAATAGAAAATCTGAACAGACCCATAACAAGTGAAGAGATTTAACTTGAAGATTATAAGGTTTACAATGATAAGAAAAACCCAGTACCATACAGATTTACTGGTGAATTCTACTAGATATTTAAGATTTAAAACCAACTGTTCTCAAACTCTTCCAAAAAACAGAAGAGAAGGGAACACTTCCTAACTTATTCTATAAGGCCAGTATTACTTGATACCAAACAGATAAAGATGTCACAAGAAAAGAAAACTACAGAAAAATATCGCTTATGTCTACAGATGTAAAAAGACTCAACAAAATACTAGCAAACTGAATCCAGCAACATATTAAAAGAATTATACACCTTGTTCAAATGCGATTTATCCCAGAAGTGCAAAAGCAGTTCTATCTATGAAAATCAATCAATATTATACATTGTATTAATAGAAGGAAGGAAAAATCCCCACATGATTATCTCAATGAATGCAGAAAAGCATTTAAGAAAATCCACCACTGTTTAATGATAAAAACACTCCACAAACAAGGAATAGAAGGGAACTTCCTCAACCTGACAAACTGTATTTGAAAAATCCACAGCTCACATCACACTTATGAAAGTCCCCCTAAAATCAGGAACAAGAAAAAGATGTCTTCTGTTGCCACTTCAATTTAACACTGTACTAGAAGCTCTATTCAAGGTGATTAGGAAAGAATAAGAAATAAAATGCATCCAGATTTGAAAGGAAGAAGTAAAACTTTATGTATTCACAGATGACATAATCCACAAAAACTATTACAGCTAATAAATAAGTTCAGCATAGTTGTAGGATTCAAGATCAATATACAAATATCAGCTGTATTTCTATATACTTGCAATGAACAACCCAAAAATGAAATTAAGAATTCCATTTTTAAAGGAATCAAGTAAAATAAAATATGTGGTAATAAATTTAACCAAGGAATTGCAGGAATTGTACACTGAAATTTACAAAGCACTGATGCAAGAAATTAAAGAAGACCTAAATAAATGGAAAGGCATCCTGTGTTCATGTACTGGAAAATTTAATTTTCTTATGATGGCAGTACTCCCCAAATTGACCTACAGATTTAATACAATCACTATCATAATGCCAACTGTGTTTTTTGCAGAAATGGACAACCTGATCTGAAAATTCATATGGAAATGCTATGAGCATAGAATAGCCAAAACAATCGTGAAGAAGAAAAACAAAGCTGGAGGACTGGTACTTTCAGTTCCAAAGCTTACTACAAAATGACTGTAATCAAAACAGTGTGGTACTGGCATAAGGACAGACATATAGATTAATGGAACAGAAGTGGGAATCTAGAAAAAAAAATCCTACATCTATGGTTAATTGGTTTTTGACAAAAGTGTCAAGACCATTCATTAAGGAAAGAATAGTCTTTTAAACAAATGGTTCTGGTACAACTGGATATCCACATGCAAAATAATAAATTTGGACTCCTATCTCACATGGCATACAAACATTATTGCAAAATGGGTCAAAGACCTAAATGTATACATTAGGTACATTTAGCTGCAAGTATAAAGCTCTTAGAAAGAAATATAGGTAGAAATCTTTGCAGTCTTAGATTAGACAACAGTTCCTTAAATATGATACCAAAAGCACAAATGAACAAAGAAAAAAACAGTCAAATTGAACTTAATCAAAATTAAATATTTTATTCATCAAAAGGCTAAAAAAAGTCAAAAGACAGCCCACAGAATGAGTGAAAATATTTGCAAGTTATATATCTGATAAGGGCCTAGAATCTAGGATACATAAAGATCTCCCAACACTCAGTGACAAAAAGATAAACAGTCCAATTGAAAAATGGGCAAAAGGCATGAATATATATTTGTTCAAAGAATATATACAAATGGCCAATAAACACAGGCAAAGTTGCTTGGCATCATTAATCATTAGGGAAATGTAAATCAAAACCGCAAAGGTGTACTGCCTCACACCTATGACTACAATTTTAAAAACACAGATAAGAAGCGTTGGTGAGGAGACTCCCGGGAGGGGAGGTGTGGATAGTGAGCTGTGCTCGCACACAGGCTTCTTGGTGGCGGCAGCAGCATTCTTAGCGCCTCATGCCCGTCTCTGCGATCCGCGCTGATAGCCACGGCTTGCACCCGTCTCTGGCGCTCTGAATCTCCTCTCCTCGCGCAGCCAGAAACAATGGTCTCTTGCCTCTTCGGCAGGTCCAGACGTTTTCCCGGACTCCCTCCCGGCTAGCTGTGGCGCACTAACCCCTTTAGGCTGTGTTCACGCTGCCAACCCCAGTCCTCCCTGCAATCCGACAGAAGCCCGAGCCTCAGCTCCCAGTCCCCGCGCGTCCCTGCGGGTGAGCAGACAAGCCTCTCGGGCTGGTGAGTGCCGGTCGGCACCGATCCTCTGTGTGGGAATCTCCCCGCTTTGCCCTCCGCACCTCTGTTGCTGTGCTCTCCTCCGCGGCTCCGAAGCTTCCCCCCTCCGCCCCCCGCAGTCTCCGCCCGCGAAGGGGCTTCATATAGTATGTGGAAACCTTTCCTCCTTCACGCTCCCTTCCATTGGTGCAGGTCCCGTCCCTGTTCTTTTGTCTCTGTTTATTCTTTTTTCTTTTGCCCTACCCAGGTACGTGGGGAGTTTCTTGCCTTTTGGGAGGTCTGAGGTCTTCTGCCAGCGTTCAGTAGGTGTTCTGTAGGAGTTGTTCCATGTGTAGATGTATTTCTGATGTATCTGTGGGGAGGAAGGTGATCTCCACGTCTTACTCCTCCGCCATCTTGAAGATCCCCTCAAACTTATTTTAAAAATAAATTAGTCTTGGCTGTTCTCGGTGAAAATGGGGGTAATTTTAGAAAAAAATATATATTTCACTGAATATTAAATTCTAGTTTTCTTAATTAAGGTCTGTGTTTACTAAGACTCATAGTTCCTTGTTGTTACGTTATACTGTTACAAAATTTAATTACATTGTCAGAAGGACACTCTAAGTTTGTTTCTGAAGCCTAACTTCATAATCAATCTTTGGATAAAGATCAGATGCTCCATGATCTACAACCAGGAGATTAACACCAGGCTATGGTCATTAAAATTTAAAGAAACAATCAGACTACACTAAGGATAACCAGCGCTAGGAAACTGGGCTGGGCTCCTTGTGGACAATTCCAATATATCATTTCCCTGAAAGATAAGGATTGGTGCAGAACAGACTAAGTCAGATGACCAGGGATATATTAGGCTGCACCTAATAGAAGTTCTTGACTTAAATTCTTACTTATGACCTTAGTAATACTGCTAGCTATATTATTTTCTACATTGCCTGTTTTACAAAATTGTTGTTTCTTACATTACCAAATGTGTGACTGAGCCTCTAATAAAATGATGATATATCGTTCCATATGAGATCAATGATTGTAATAGTGTAACTCTAGATATGAGAAGCAGCAGCAAGAGGGAATATTTTCCTGGACCATAAGAGACTAGTAAGGCAGGTGATCCAGACTTTTGGCTACTGTTAACAAGGCCTAGCTCAGTAACAGCACATTGAGTGGCCTGTCAACAAAATCTTCGCCAGAACTGGGAATGAGCATTCCTAGCACCATTGGACGAAATGGTCATGAAATGACCCCCCAAACCATGGTCAAACTTATGACCATGAAGGGGCCCTGCCGACTGGAGACTGACACTTGCCATCTACCTCTACAAGGTAAAGCTATCTCAGAGGCTGTCTTTCTGGGCTCTAGTCCTCAGTAATGCCCCAAATAAAACATAATTCTCAACTTTTAGGTTGTGCATTTATTTTCAGTTGACAGGATCTCTTTATTTCTGTACCTCTTATGTACCTTCCTTGGGAATATGGGCTAGGTGGGACTGAAGTAATTCTGGGTCCTTGGACCAGCACCAAAGTAACACCACTCCCTAACAGGACCTCAATCATTTGTTTCCCAAGACCGTTGACCAAAACCGCCCGCCTTGGCCAGGCACGATAATAACCATTTGCCTCAGTTGTCTCAAAACAGGAGGTCGCGATAAAGAACGCCGAAAACTAACCAGGAGAAGTTTGGAGGGGCCAGAAGGAGGGAGGAGACACCAGCCCGTAACTGACCCAGAAGAATTCAGGAGGGGCCAAAAGGAGGAGGGAGGAGACAGTATGTCCTGCCCTAACCTCCCAGAAACCCTCACACTGGCATCCATCTTGGCTGAGAGATGCGCAAGCCACCAGGAAGGACCCTGAGTCAGACCAGATATGGGTCAAGCAAGACCAGAGACCAGGTTGTCCAGAGACAACCCAGAAAGCTAACATCACCACCATAAAACCTGAGACTGTGAGCCATGTGGCAGAGCAGTTCTCCTGGGTTCCCTTACCTTGCTGTTCTCTGCCCAGGCGCCCCTTCTCAATAAAGTGTTTTGATTTGTCAGTACGTGTGTCTCCTTAGACAATTCATTTCCAAGTGTTAGACAAGAGCCCACTCTCGGGACCTGGAAGGGGTTCCCCTTCCTGCAATGGTACTGGCAACTAAAAACTGTCACTCACCATCTGGTTCTACAAGGATAAAGTCACTAGCCACTGTAGCTGCTGACCTTCAACACCCCCTGAAAGGAGTTCAGGGCAGAGATCAGGAATGAGGCACTCTGTGCTCTGAAAAAAACTGGCAGAACAGGCCTTCAGAAAGTTAGATATTTTCAGAAGATTTTATGAGCCCAATTTCTTGCATCATCTCATATCTAGAAAAGCACTAAAATCATCAACGGAGACATCTGCTCCTTGTGACTAGCTGCAACCTTCTCATGACCAGCATCAACCTTCTGCCAAAATGTGTGCTTGATTGCACATACTCCCCCTTCACTAAAACCTTATATATACTGACTTCCCGCCCTACCTCTTCAGAGCAGTTCCTCAGAGCTATATGAGAAGCTGTCTCCTGAGCGATAGTCCTCATTAGGCCCCAAATAAAACTTAACTCACAGCTCTCACATTGTGCATTTTTCTTCAGTCGATAGTACTGACAGGAATATTGATGAGGAATATCTTCTACTGGGCCAGAGAGGTTAGAGTAGAGGCCCTTATGAAGTTTCTATAAAGTATTCCATTTATATAAAAACTGTTTTTTGTATTATCTTCACAAATCACAGATATTAGTGATACTAAGGTAGTAAAACAGAGGGAAGAATAAAAATTTAAATGATTATCTGCAAAAGCAATGCATCTTAAAATGTATTTTATTATGTCTCAGTCTTTTACAAACCAAATTACAAATGAATTCTAGAAATCAGGGAAGTCTGAGAAGATAAATATCAGACAAATCTCAAGTGTGTTTCAAAATCATTTTGCTGTAAGCGTAACAGCCTGATGTCCAGAGCTGGAAACAATACATTAATTCATCTCCCTCCTGCAATTTTCCATTCTTCCCTTTTCACATGTCAAAGGCAGCCATAATGCCTGCATATTTCTCAAAGTAATTTTTTTTTTTTTTTTGCATTTTCTAACCTTTACCATTGCATCTTTATCTTCCTTTTGGGCCTGTTTCCATTTCATAGAGACATCATGCTATCAAAATCTCCAGACAGGAAAGATGGGAGCTAGCCAGTTCTCCTCAAGCAATGCTAACAGAATATCCATCCCTTTTGTTAACCCTTTGGAAATGCCAAGCAGTGATTTACAACTCCTCGCCCCTGCAGGGCCTTTGTAAAGAAATCACCCAGATGGTGTGAGAGCAGTGCAGTGCAGGATGCAGGGCTCTGGGCAGCAGGAATGTCTTGCAGGCCTGGTGCCCTCAGGACAAGGCTTGAACCATCCATGAAGAAAAGGATAAAGGGAAAAATAATGGAGCTCAAACTTGAAGCCTGTATCCTAGATTCCTTGAGGGTGAAGCTGTGCAAAAGAATAGTATCCTGTATTTATGGGAAGTGATGTTTAATTGGAACTGAATAAATACTAAAACATATAGATGTATTTCAGAAACTAGAAATAGGCGTATAGATATACACATATGAATATATATATTGCACATACTAAATAGAATACATCCATGTGTTCTTTCTTTTTTGGGTTGTTTTTCAAAATCCAACATATTTTAGAGCAGGGGATCAGCAATAAAGAGCCACACAGTAAATATTTTAGGCTTTGTGTGCTACACATAGTTACAATTACTCAGCTCTTTTGTTGTGGCTTTAAAGCAACCACAGACAATGTGTAAACAAACAGGCATGGTTGTGTTCCCATGAAACTCTATTTATGGACACTGAAATTAGAATTTGATACAATTTTCACATGTCACAAAATATTATTCTTCCTTTTATTTTTTTTCAACTATGCAAACACGTAAAAACCACTGTTAACTCATATGCCGCTGTACAAAAATAGGTGGCAGGCTGAATTTGGCGCATAGGCCCTAGCTTACTGACCTTTGTTTTAGAAGATCAGGATCCATAGGATGAAATAAAATTTGATGCTATCTAAAAACTGGAAATATTTTACATTTGTGGAACATCTAAACGCAATTCACCACTCCTACTGGAGATGACTATTTTGAAGTGTTAAAATAATCACTAGGTGGCTCTGTACTCTGTTTCCTCTGTACTTGCGACAGCGTTTCACCCATCCTCTGCCAGGCGTTCAGCACTAGATGGTACCAACAGCTGACAATGTGGGGTTTTTTTTTAATCTTTCGAAGTTAATACTGCTAAACATAGAAATTATTTATTTTCCCTGTACAGCAAGAAATACACGATCAATCTCTGTTTCTATTCCCAGAATGCTACATATTTACTTTACTGTCAGCTTTCAAACTGGGACTTACCTATATATCCTACCAAAAGGAACATTTTTGAATAATGATAGATTAAAATAATGCATTTGGCCAATAGAAGCTATATGGTTAGGAGCTACAGAAAATTAACCTGACACATTAAAGTAGTTCCCAAGTATCTACTTCTAAATTCTATTTTGTAAAACATGTAGACATGAAATAATTTAGTAATGCAAAACTAAAGTTGACTTCGCTGCTTTTGTGTTTTCGGTGAAATGAAGCTATCATTTCTGAAATCCAAAGAAATGATATATTAACGCACCCTCAGTGAAGTAGAATCAATCCTACAGGTCACTGCTTGACTTTGTGGGTTAAAATTGCTTTCAAAATATTATTATTAGCACTGTTGCACTGGAGGCTTCTAAACTGATTAAGGTAGAGGCAGGATTGCATTTTTTTTTTTTTTATAAGAGCTTGCTAGCTTTCAAAATGCAAAGTTAGAAGTACAGGCCACTTTGAGTAGACTTGATTTTCCTAAATTGAAAGAGATTAAGTTCATTGTCGGTTACTTGTCACAAAGGCAAATTTTCAAAATTTACAAGTTAAAAGTGCTGGCATAATATATAAATAAATAAATCACTGGCACATTTAAAATTCAAATGTTTTTGAAATAGCTGGCTTTATTTATGACTTGCTCATTTTACCTTCTTTACCACCTTCTTAATTTAGATCTGCCTCAAGCTGGAAAAGAATAAATGAGGGAATCCAATTATGTCATTTTATTTTACTGCCAAATCCATACTGTAATTTCTTTTCCACATGCTGTTTTCTAAATGTCATGCGATTAGAAGGCTGTTTGTTTTTATTCAACTTTAAGTGGTTCTGTATATGTGAAATGAATTGCATTATGTGTGCGCATAACCGGTGCATCTCCAAGAGAAAGAATAGCTCATCATATCAACAGATTTAAAATCTAATAAAAATATTTTCAGTGAGATACAATTCATTGCAGCAGGGTTAAGCAAAGCATATGTAGTTATCTCTGCTTCTTCATTCCTTTTCATTTCCATATGAAAAATGAGTTTTGCTTTGATCTCTTTTTATTCATGTGTACATTAAATCAAGAAACTACATGATGGGGAGGGGGAAGGGTGAGCTGTGACAGGGCGAGAGAGAGTCATGGACATATACACACTAACAAACGTAGTAAGGTAGATAGCTGTGGGAAGCAGCCGCATGGCACAGGGATATTGGCTCGGTGCTTTGTGACAGCCTGGAGGGGTGGGATAGGGAGGGTGGGAGGGAGGGAGACGCAAGAGGGAAGACATATGGGAACATATGTATATGTATAACTGATTCATTTTGTTATAAGGCAGAAACTAACACACCAATGTAAAGCAATTATACTCCAATAAAGATGTTAAAAAAAAAAGAAACTACAGGATACATTCTGGAACTGATAGAATGCTGTTACCAACTCAAAACAATGTCTACTTATTGTCATAACTATGTACCAACAGAGAAATAAAGGTTACCCATTATCAGCTACAAATTGGCACTTGCCATGGGCACTTGCCATCTACCTCTACAATGATTAAATCAGGTGCCACTGCAGCTGCTGACCCTCAACACCCCCTGAAAGGAATTCAGGGTGGAGATCAGGAATGAGGCACTCAGTGCTTTGAGCAAAACTGGCAGAACAGGTCTTCAGATAGTTAGATATTTTCAGGAGCTGATTTTATGAGCCCAATTCTTGCATCTCCTCATATCTAGAAAAGTACTAAATTCCTTCATGGTGACGTCTGCTTCTCATCACCATGTGCTTGATTGCATGTATTCCCCCTTCACCAAAATCATATTTATTGACACCCCCCCCCGCCACTACCTCTTTGGAGCAGTTTTTCAGAGCTACGTGAAATGCTGTCTCCGGGCTGCAGTCCTCATTTTGCCCCGAATAAAACTTAACTCGCAACTCTCACATTGTGCATTTTTTTTCAGTCGACACCACAGTTCTTGAAGTAGCATCTCTAATGATGCTAGCTTTGTTTGTTTGTTTTTTGGCCATGCCACTCGGCTTGTGGGATCTTAGTTCCCCAACCAGGGATTGAACCTGTGCCCCTGTGGTGGAAGCTCAGAGTCTTAACAACTGGACCACCCAGGGAAGTCCCAATGCTAGCTTTGTTTTGCATTGAACATAATTTCATTTCTCCTTATCGTTCTTTAACTAAACTATATTCATCTGAATAAAATATCTGAACACATTATTTTGATTAGTCAGAATATTTTGTTCCACTAAGGAAACTAACTTTGCTCTTTCTAAGAGATTTTCAACTGACTTTTTGGGAGGGGTATATTAAAAACAAATCAAGGAAGGATGTCTGTGCTTTAAATTTCACTTTCTTAGTGAAAATCACATGTAAACTACATCTACACAGCATAAAGTTGGAAATGTAGTTGACAGTTATATAGACAACTGAGGTTTAAATGTTAAGTCTAAAAATAAAATTCAGATCTCAATGATTATCTAAACTATTTTCAAACAAGTTCCCTTAATATCATTAAACTTCTGTTGTTTAACCACATGCAACTGACAAACCAATCCTATAAACCAATTCAACAGGCTTCTGTCTCCATCCTTACATGTGGTGTACTAAGCACAATGGTAGTAAAATAGCATAATCCTAAGGATAGCTGTCAGTATAAGTTTATGCTCCACTGTTGAATATTCCCTTTAGCTCTAATAGTTTTGTCAGTTATCCTGAATTGTTTCATAAATGATATTATCTGCAAATACAGATTCCCGACTTTTTGAAAGTTCGTTTTTATGCCACTTCACTTTTACGAAAGGCCTACGTTATTACCTGTTTTTGCTAACGAAAAGAAATCTGAAAAGGATTTCTGTTTTTACAAAAAAAGGTGAACAGTGAAAATGGTGTTCAGCATTTGTTTTACAGCCAGCTGTTAAAGAGGCAGCACGCACCCCAAGCAGAGAGTGGCCCCTCCAAGCTCCTTCCCTGGGAACTACACTCAGCTTCTCAGCATCAAGCCACCCTGGCTTTGAAATGTGTCTGTGAACATCTCTGATTTATCTCAATTTATTTTGTGCATCTGTCAGCAAGAAGCATCCTAAGGTAATTGCTTCTTCACGTTATGTCATTTTGGTTTACGAAAGGTTTCATAGGAACGCTCTACTTTCATATAGTGGGGGGAAATCTGTAATATTTATTTCCTCTTCTTTAACTTTTACATCCACGCTCTATTTTTTCTCTTGTTTTATTGTAATGGGGAGGAATTTTAGCACAATTTTTTTTTATAAGAGATGATATTTTTATTCCTGCCTTTAAGGTAAAGTATTCGAGAACTTTGCATCTTAAATTGTATATATTTGTTATAGGTGTCTGGTAGATACACTTATGAAAGTTAACTTTGCCAAAAATATTTATCTTTAATTGTTACTACATTTTATTCAATGGTATGACAATGAGTGTTAATGAAATATTTCTCTCATTTGTTATTTTAGTGAATTACTTTAATAAATTATCTAACATGGTACTATTCTTGCAATTTTGAGATTAGCCCTTCGTTTTCATGTCATTTTTATAAAAAACCGTTGATTGTGTTTTGCTGATAATTTATTCAGCTCTTAGTTTTGTTGATCTTTTCTATTGTTTTGCTGGTCTCTATTTCATTTATTTCTGCTCTGATCTTTGTTATTTCCCTCCTTCTGCTGACTTTGGGCTTAGTTTTAAAGTTCTCTTTCTATTCTAGTTCCTTGAAGTATAAAGTTAGGTTGTTTGAGATTTTTCTTTGTTCTTCAAGTAGGCATTTATTGCTATCAAATTCCCCCTTAAAACTGCCTTTGCTACATCCTACACATTTTGGTAGTTGTGTTTTGATTTTCATTTGTTTCAGAATTTTAAAAAAAATTTTTCTTTTGAGTTATTTTTTGACTCATTCATTTCTCAGGACTGTGTTGTTAATTTCCACGTATCCGTGAAATTTCCAGCTTTCCTTCTACTTCCTGGAGCTGTTTACAGGTCTATAGCTAAGAACATGGTCAGCACGTCAGCTGCCTGGGTGTGGGCCTGTCTTCTCAAAATGGCTCTCCTCATTCTTGGACTGCACTGGGTTTTCACAGCCTCTTACCTGGATCCCAAATCTCCCACAAAGGCACTTTTGTTCATGGATGCATGGCAAATTATTGCTGTTGAGGGAGGGATATTTGACCATCTTGCTAAAGTCACTCCTTTTCATCCTAAATTCTAAGCCCTCACAGACTTTTCTTACTTTTCACACTTCCACTATCACCCTTCTTCCCAAACCAAGGAATTTTTTTTCTACTTATCATAATTTCTCATTAATAAATCTCTGAATACAAATTATACCTTATTCTTCTGATCTTAGATGTTTGAAATTGAAAAGCCAAAATTTGATTATTTGTATGTCCCCCTCTCTTCATTTCTGCTGAGTCATGGACAATGGCTATTTGACTGAATAAGTGATAGTCAAAGGGCAGAAAGAGTGTAAATTTATTTAGTTCTTCCTAAATATCACCCTGTGATGATATTTCCTGGTGCTGACTGCACTTCCATTTCTTTTTCATGACCTGCTCTCCCCTTCACTCCTTCCTTCTGCCACAACCTGCAAAATCAGGCACTTTCGAGAATGAAAACACTTTTTGGTCTTTATTAAGATGAAGAACATGTACCACTTCATCACTGGGCATAAGAAACTGCAAAATGGAACTTTTAATATTATAAAGCTATTTAGAATACAGATGGCATAAATAATTTCATATGATTTTCTAAAGATCTATGGAAAAATAATGACCCTGGAGAATCTGAACTGACAACCATGGGACAAAGACATGCGGGAATAACTTGTAACTATATACTTAATTGACCTTGAAGGAAAATGAGTCTCATATTTGGTACTGAATACAATTTAATAAAGATTCAAATATATTATTATCCAAACAAGTTACCTAGGCTATTTTAGGATATTATTAGAATCATATAATGTTTACGCTCTGAATTTTTTTGGCTGTCCTAACAATCATTATCCTGATTTAGAGCAAAAGTAATGGAAAGTAGTTAGATAAAATAAAGTGTACCATCCATCAGTATTTTTAGTAATTTATTTTCACACATCACTTTGAAATGTTATATCTGTAGTTAAGTGAGATAAAATGTATAATGTAAGTTGGCTTACTGAAATTATACAATTTCTTGTAGTTCTTGTTGGAAAAGATTATACTTAACTCTCTATAAAAATATTAGTATTGTAGAAAGTGTTACATCTCTAAATATTTATTACCTTTCAAATAATGCCAAATTGAACAAATTCCAAAGTATACCATTGTTTGTGAAGACAACAAATTGTGAAACAATTATTTAGTTACACACACACACACACACACACAAACACAGACAATGTCAATGTGTTATGATTGTTTTGACAAAAAACAAATTTTGAATTCTTATACATTAACAAAGTACTGAATTTTAGATTTTGAGAGTTTTTCCAGTCAAATATTTTAAAAACACTTTGAATTATTTATATATTATTTATATACTTATTATATTTATACAACATATAATTACATATATCCACATATATATATATCCTTAAATATATACATATATATATCCTTAAATATATACATATATATATATATATATATATCCTTAAATAACAATGTGGTGGTAGATTATGCAAAACTCCTTAAGTAACAATGTCTATAGATGGGGATGATAACATTGTAGCCCCATTTTACTAATGATAAAAAGGATGATTTTAGTTACAATTCAGTTTAAATGAAAAAGATGATATTTACATTTGTGTTTTATTCTGCTTGAAAATATAATTTTTTCATTTTTAACTGCTTACATTACATTATTAATCCTCATCATATACTGTAATTCTCATATATTCACATATGTGTATTTAGCTCACATTTCAGCTGTAATCAGAAAACTTGGCTGTCAAAACAAAACAGACTTTGATGGTTCCCACACTGTATTTAAAGGCATTAAGGTATTCAGACATTGGAACTCTTCCACAGCATGTTGGTAGCAGACAAGAATTAAAAACACGTCTTCTGAATCCTTTTCATATGCTTAATAATTTAGTAGTCCTAATGATCATATAAATATTATTTGCATCCCAGGCATAAAAAATAAAGACCAAACATGCTTCTGAGGCAAAAATACTATGAGCACATAAACAGCTGTTCTCTTTGACATTGCTCTTTGACGCTGGTATCAAAAATAGTATTTTCCAGGTCAACAAAGGGAGAAATAACTAAATGATGGAGTTACGTATCCTCTGGTGACAAATAAACACTCTGTAGAAATAAGCACTCTGCTCTGCCATCCCACTTCTCCCCTACTCCCATCATTTCCTCTAGTGAGTTTAGATGTAGACTCCCTGGCAACGATATTTCAAGGCCTGTGACACTGCTAGTTAACTACAGGTTGAATACATTTCCAGGAAAAAATGCCCCCTTCCCTAACTAAGTTTCCCGGTATCTACCTTTATGTTATTTACAACCTTGTGAAATCATTAAGTTTTCTACATATGTTGTCACGTTGGTCAGAGCTAAGAGAATTGTTGTTTTAAAGAATGATTAATTCTATTTTTTCCAAGGGCATATGTCCTAAGAGCCTGTTCAGAATCCTTTAGAGCACTAAAAAGATAACACATATAAAAAGAAACACATTAGCTCACCTAAAAATAGAATTCAACTGAGATCCTATGTATAAGGGGAAATGGAAAGAGAAAAGTTTTAGAGGTTATAAGGTAAGAAATGATCACTGTTTAATATGAGAGAAAGCAAAAGTATTTTCTCAGACACAAAACATAAACCAGGCAGTCACTTGCCATGATTGGCAAAGATTTGGGGTGAAAATAGAGAACTCTAAAGGCACATAGGAACTGTGAATTACTGGAACTGCATCTCAGCTATTTATAAATACATTTCCATTTAGAAATGTGTTCACTGCAGTGATGACTCTCAGAATATAAGCCACGAAACATCTGGCAATGTTTAACACCACATCCTATCTGCCTCCATCTTGGGCTGTATTAAAAGAAGCAGTGTCCGATTCACAGGAAGGAAGAATCCCACTGTAATGATCAGAAACCACATCTCTGAATTCATCCTAGGTGTACCCCAAGGTAAGTTATACAGAATAATGACATAAGGAATTCTTTGATTTGACAGTATTCTTTGATTTCATTTTTTTAGTCAGTGTAAAGAAGATTTCAGGAACAGCAGTTACATTCTTCTAAAGAATCTTAGAACTCTTATGGAAAAAATAATTTGATTTAAATGCTTTTGTTTTACCAGAAAGTAAAAAACATTTTAAAAACTCAATAACAAAAAACAAACAACCCAATCAAAAAATGAGCAGAAGACCTAAACAGACATTTCTGCAAAGAAGACATACAGATGGCCAATAGGCACATGAAAAGATGCTCAACATCACTAATTATTAGAGAAATGCAAATCAAAACTACAATGAGGTATCACCTCACACCGGTCAGAATGGCCATCATCAAAAAGACTACAAATAATAAATGCTGGAAGGATATGGAGAAAGGGGACCCTCCTATACTGTTGGTGGGAATATAAATTGGTGCAGCCACTATGGAAAACAGTATGGAGGTTCCTCAAAAAACTAAAAATAGAGTTGCCATATGATCCTGCAATCCTACTCTTGGGCATATATCTGGACAAAACAATAATTCAAAACGATACATGCACCCCTATGTTCATTGCAGCACTATTTACAATAGCTAAGACATGGAAACAACCTAAATATCCATTGACAGATGAATGGATAAAGAAGATGTGGTACATATATACAGTGGAACACTACTCAGCCGTAAAAAAGAATGAAATAATGCCATTTGCAGCAACATGGATGGACCCAGAGATGATCGTACTAAGTGAAGTATGTCAGAAAGAGAAAGACAAATACCATATGATATCACTTACATGTGGAATCTAAAATATGACACAAATGAACTTATCTACAAAACAGAAACAGACTCACAAACATAGAGAACAGGCTTGTAGTCGTCAAGGGGGAAGGGACATGGGGGAGGGATGCATTGGGAGTCTGGGATTAGTAGATGCAAGCTATTATATATAGAATAAACAACAAGGTCGTCCTGTATAGCACAGGGAACTATATTTAATACCCTGTGATAAAGCATAATGGAAAAATAATATGAAAAAGAAAGTGTATATATGTATAACTGAATCACTTCTCTATACAGTCGAAATTAACACAACATTGTAAATCAACTGTACATCAATAAAATAAATTTTAAAATATTTTAGCTTACTAGAAGTACGGTCCAGTGACACAATATACTTCCTATCTACATTACTAACTCTGGGATAGTATGGTAGATCATCAAGGCCCAATTTGCCTAAGGATTCTTGAATAAAATTTATGGGCGATTTTTTTTTTAACATCTTTATTGGAGTATAATTGCTTTACAATGGTGTGTTAGTTTCTGTTTTATAACAAAGTGAATCAGTTATACATATACATATGTTCCCATATCTCTTTCCTCTTGTGTCTCCCTCCCTCCCACCCTCCCTATCCCACCCCTCTAGGTGGTCACAAAGCACTGAGCTGATCTCCCTGTGCTATGCGGCTGCTTCCCACTAGCTATCTACTTTACGTTTGGTAGTGTATATATGTCCATGCCTCTCTCTCGCTTTGTCACAGCTTACCCTTCCCCCTCCCCATATCCTCAAGTCCATTCTCTAGTAGGTCTGTGTCTTTATTCCCGTCTTACCCCTAGGTTCTTCGTGACATTTTTTTTCTTAGCTTCCATATATATGTGTTAGCATACGGTATTTGTCTTTCTCTTTCTTACTTCACTCTGTATGACAGACTCTAGGTCCATCCACCTCACTACAAATAACTCAATTTCGTTTCTTTTTATGGCTAAGTAATATTCCATTGGATATATGTGCCACATCTTCTTTATGGGCGATTTTTAAAGTCCTCAGATACTAGAAATACAATGTTCCATAAAAGAGGGAAATTGCATAATGCCTGTCTTCTATGTAATGGAAAGAAAAAGTGCTCCTACTGATTCAGGGAACAATAAAGACATAAGTCCCTCCTCCCAACACAGACTCAGAGCAGGAAGAGGAAAAGTAGGTGTGCAGGACATAGTACCACCATTCTGAGGAGCTTGCCAGCCAATCTCCTGAGAACTTCATTCATTCATTCTTTTAGCATCAACAAAGGGGAAGACACTGAAGATGAAACAGGAAGATAGTGGGCTAGAAACTCTGAGTACAAAGAATATGAAGTAGTTACTAGAGTTGAAATTTCTGGAATGATGGAGTAAAGAGCATGGCAACCCCCCTGCCTAGCAAAACTATTTATCCAGCAAAAATTACAAAACAAAAAAATCTTTTTATTAAAGAAGTCTCTAAATTTTCCTAAAATCATACAGCATAGGAGAAACATTTATTAAAGAAAATCTATGGAATCATGGTAAGAATGGTGAGAGTCTGTGGTGTCTAACCTGCAACCTGGTCCATTACCCACCCATTCCCAGTTCTGTGTTACAGACGTTCTACCAGGCATGTAAAACAAAGAACATAGCAGATCCCTCTCACCCCACCCCCCAGTCTGGCTATATTTTCATCCCAGGAGGGTCAGACTGCTGGTTTTCCTCACTCCTCTCACTCCCAAAGTGCAGAACCTCTGTTCTGAGTGGGCAGAAGAGAGGAATGGTCTTCCTTCTCATATCCAGTCTCCACTCACAAGGTGAAAGCTCTATCTCAGGTGCTACGGGCCAGGAATCCTGGCCCCAGATCAGTGATAGAGTGGAGGTTTCATGCCTGGAGGGACAAACTGAGAAGACCAGGCCTAATGTTTCAGTCCCCCAGGGCCCGTTCTTAGAATGAGGCTGTTGCACTGGAAAAGCGGGTCCTCACCATCAGCTCCAGTGCAGTGGCAAAGGGGTTCATCCAGGAGTAAAGGAAAGATTGATGGGACAAAACCCCCTCGGCTCTTCCTGAGAGGATGGATGGACATTATTTGGATCAGTGAGTAGGGAACACATGCCAGAGAATGTTGCTGAGAACAATGGAGACCTTAGTGGACTAGAGATGTAGTTAAGATATAAACAAATTGGCAGAACGGCCAGAAGTTTATTAGCAAGGACCAGGGAATGACAGCACAATGAAAAGCCCTCCTAGGATCAAAGTCAGTCCTAGAGCTTGAGAAGGCTGTGCATATGCATTATGTTGCATCCACTCAGAAGCAATCAGAGCAGGACATGAGGCAGAGCCACACATAGACCCATTAATACAGGGCAGAAGTCTTACTGGCACAAGAGGCTTAAACAAAACCTCTGACAAAACACTGAATATCCAATGAGCTCCTTGAACCCAGGTGTGACTCCTAAGAAAGGCTTAAAAATATCACAATCATCGCTGGTAGTATGGCACACTGTGTACATGCCTAAGGCTGCACTCTATCTAGAGTTATCAGAGATGAAAACTTCAAGCCACTAGTGCCCAGCTGAATGTGGCACAAAAAAAATGTAAATTCCCCGAACTCACACAGCAGCCTCTGAACCATACAAATATCCCATGGTAAAGATTAAAAATCTAACTGGCTAAGGGTTCTTAAAACACAGCCTTTGACCAATAAGTGCTTTATGACAGCAAAAGGTAACTCTAGGTAGCCAGACTAAAACATAAAAACAAAGGGAAAAATAACTCAGAGCCTATACGCTGAGGGGGAAGTAGACTTTGCAGAAATAGCTGAGCCAAGTTACTAAACAAACAAACGAGAAAAAAAACAACCATGGTTACCTCTGGAGAGCGGTCAGTATCTAGAGTTGCTATAATAAATTATCTAAAATGTCCAGTTTTCAAAAGAAAATTATGACACATAAAAAGAAACAGGAGAGTGTGACTCACACATAGGGAAAAAAGCTGGCAATAGAAACTGTCTATAAAGGGTCCATGATGGTGGATTTATTAAAAACTTCAAAGCAGCTATATAAGTATGTTCAAAAACTAAAGGAACCCATACGTAAAGAATTAAAGGAAGGTATGATGATGGTGTTTCATTCAAAAAAGAATATAACTAAAGATACAGAAGTTATTAAAAAGAACAAATGGAAAATCTGAAGTTGAAACATATAATAATTGATATTAAAAATTCAGTAGAGGGTGTAACAGTAGTTCGAGCTGGCAGAAGAAAGAATCAATGAACTAAAAATATAGATTGATAGAGATTATGCAATCTAAAGAACAGAGAAAAAAAGAATGAAGAAAAATAAACACAGCCAGAGAAATAGGAAACCGTTAATCACACAAATATACATATAATGGGAGCCCTTGAAGGAAAGGAGATAAAATGACAGGAAAATATTTGAAACATAATAGCTGGGAATGAAACACTAATTTACAAATCCAAGAAGCTCAACGAACTCCAAGCGCTATAATGCAAAGAGATCCCCACCCAGACACATTATATTCAAAAATGTTGAAAGCCAAAGAGAGCATTTTGAATGTAGCAAGAGGAAAAAAGAAATCACTCATCACATTTAAGGGAACCCCATAAGATTAACAGATGACATCTCATCAGAAGTAATAGAGGTCAGTGATTTTAGCAAGATGGCAGAATAAGAGGACCCAATGCTCATCTCCCCGCACAAAAACAGTAAAAACAATGGCTAAACAACTGATAAAACTAGCTCTGAGAGAGTTCCAGAGTGAAAGAAGAAGGCTGCAAAAACCCCATAGAACACAAAAAAACTCAGGATCACCACATAGAAAGGCATAGGAAAACATTTTTCCTGCATCATCTAATCCTCCATTCTGGCAGGACTCAAGCATCAAGAGGAATTCCCTTAGCTGCAACCATGCTTCACATGGGTAAAAGAGAGCAAGAGGACTCTAGCGACCCTTGTCACCACTGCAGACACTTGCAGTTTTTGCCACTGCAGACCCCTGCAGTCTTCACTGACGCTGATACAAGTTGATGGTACAGCCTGGAGTCCATACTACCTCCCCCATTAAACTGATACCCCACATTAAAATGAAAGAGAAAAAACATGCGATCCTTTCCCTAGACACAGAAGAAGCATTTGACAAAGTTCAACGTGCATTTATGATTAAAACACTTAACAAAATAGGTATAGAAGGAGCTTACCTGAACACAATGAAGTCCCTATATGAAAAGCACACAGCTAGTATCATAATCAATGAGGGAAAACTCAAAGCCTTCCCTCTAAGACCTAGTACAAGACAAAGATGTCCACTCTGACCACTTCTATTCAACATAGTGCTAGAACATGCTAGAAGTCCTAGCAAGAGTAATTAGGCAAGAAGGAATAAAAGGCATCCAAATTGGAAAGAAAGAAGTAAAATGATCTCTGTTTGCTGATGACATGATCATATATGAAGAAAACCCTAAAGAATCAATCAAGAATGTTTTAGAACTAATGAATTCAGTAAAGGTACAGGAAACAAAAATCAATCATGCTTCTGTAAAGTAACAATGAACTACCCAACAAGGAAATAGGAAAACAATCCCATTCACAAGAGCAACAAAAAGAATAAAAGACATAGGAATAAACTTAACCAAAAATGTAAAAGATTTGCATACTGAAAATTATAAAACTTTGATGAAGGAAATTAAAGACACAGATAAATGGGACGACATCCTGTGTTCGTGGATTAGAACACTTAATATTGTTAAAATGTCCATACCACCCAAAGTGATCTACAGATTCAATGCTATCCCAATCAGAATCCTAATGGCATTTTTTTACAGAAACAGAAAAAACAATCCTAATATACATATGGAACCACAAAAGACCCCTGAAAGCTATTTTGAGCAAGAAAAACAAAGCTGGAGGCATCACACTTCCAGATTTCAAAATATTCAATATATTACAAAGCTACAGTATGATACTGGCATAAAGACACACATACAGACCACTGTAATAGAACAGAGAGCCTAAAAACAGATCCACGCATGTACTGTCAGCTGATCTTTGTCAAAAGAGCCAAGAACAAAGAATGAGAAAAGGATAGTTTCTTCAATAAATTATGTTGGGAAACTGTATGTTTCTATGTCATATGCATTAGAATGAATTTGAATGCTTATCTCATACCAAGTACAAAAATCAACTCAACATGAATTAAAGAATTAAAAGTAAGACCTGAAACTACAGTACACTATAAGAAAACAGACAGAAAAAACTTCTTGACATTTATCTGGGCAACGATTTTCTGGATATGACACCAAATGCACAAGCAAGAAAAACAAAAGTAAAATAAGTGGGACTACATCAAGCTAAAAAGATTCTGCACAGCAGGGAAACAATCAACAGAGTGAAAAGGCAACCTACAGAATGGGAGAAAATATTAGCAGACCATGTCAGATAAGGGGTTAATGTCTAAAATATATAAGGAACTCATACAATGCAAAAGCAAGAAAAATAAAATAACCTGAGTAAAAAAATGGGCAAATGATCTTAATAGACCTTTCTCAAAATAACACATAAAAAGGGCCAACAAGTACAGGCATATCTCAGAAATAATGTGGGTTCAGTTCCAGACTGAGGCAATAAAGCAATTTTTTTGGTTTTTCAGTGCATGTAAAAGTTATGTTTACCCTAAACTTTAGTTTATTGTGTGTGTAAAGCATTGTGTCTTAAAAACATACATATCTTAATTAAGAAATACTATTGCTAAAAAAAATGCTAACCATCATCTGAGCCTTCAGCAAGTCATCACTTTTTACAACAGTAACATCAAAGACCACTGATCACAGATCACCATAACAAATACAATAATGAAAAAGTTTAAAATATTGCAAAAAATTAACAAAATGGGACACAGAGACACAAAACGATCAAACACTGTTGGAAAAATGGCACTGATACACTTGGTCGATTCAGGGTTGCGATAAACCTTCAATTTGTAAAAAACACAGCATCTGTGAAGCACAATAAAGTGAAGTGCAATAAAACAAGGTATGCCTGGATATGAAAAACTGCTCAACATCACTAATCATTAGGGAAATGCAAATCAAAACCACAATGAGATATCACCTCACAAACCTCACATTAAAAAGACAAAAGATATCAATATTGGTGAGGATGTGGAGAAAAGGGAACCCTTGTGCATTGTTGATGGGAATGTAAATTGGTACAGCCATTATGGAAAAGAGTATGGACGTTCCTCAAAAAATTAAAAACAGAACTAACTGTGATCCAGAAATCCCACTTCTGGGTACCTATCCGAAAGGAAATGAAGTCAGTATCCTGAAGACATATAAGCATTCCTATGTACACTGCAGCATCATTCACAATAGCCAAGACAACAATCTAAGTGTACACTGACAGACTATGGATAAAGAAAATGTGATACATACCACAAAGAAGAAGGAAATCCACCATTTACAACAACGTAGATGAAACCAGAATATGTTATGCTAAGTGAAATAAGCCAGACATAGAAGACAAACACTCCATGATCTCACCTATATGTGGAATATAAAAAAGTCAAACTCATAAAAGCAGAGAGTGAAATGATGGTAGTCAGGGGATGATGGGGGTGGGGGAAATGGGGAGATTTCAGTCAAAGGGTACAAAGTTTCATTTATGCAGGATAAGTTCTGGATCTCTAATATACAGCATGGTAACTATAGTTAATAGTATGCTGTATACTTGAAATTTGTTGAGAGTATTCTCACCACAAAAAAACTATAACTATGTGAGGTTATGGATATGTTAATTAATGTCATTTTTGTAATCATTTCACAATATATACATATATCTAAACATCATATTATATACCTTACGTATATACAATTTTTATTTGTCAATTAAAACCTCGACAAAGCTAGAGAAAAAAGAAATAAGAGGTGAAAAAGCAGCAAGATGACATATTCGAAGTGTGGAAATTTTTTGAGCACGAGCCACCCATCCTCGTTGCTTGGACCTGCAATAAACCCTTCTCTGCTCCAAACTCTGATGTTTGTTTGGTCTCACTGTGTGTTGGGCACACGAACTTGTGCTTGGTAACAAAATGAGTCATCACATCTACCGTAAATGGCACTGAGCCTGGTCCTTAGCAATCCTTAGCAAATGATACTTTTCTAACTATTTAGAGAAGTTTGGAAGTCACACTTCATAACCAAATAGTTTACAATCAAGAGTTTTATAACCAAGTAACTGATTTGGGACTATTTTGTTCCTCCTGGAAATCATGTGTAGAAAAAAGGAGAAATGAAAACCATAAAACTTTATATTTTCAGTGAATCTAGGAGATAGAGAAAACTCACAGACTCAGTTGCATATAGATTACATTGAAGGTGAAGACACACAGGAAGCAGGTGGCTGTGAGAGGACAGAGGGGGTGGACAGGGTGGGCAAAGAGCTTCAAAGAGCTCTGGGATCTCAGCCGTCTCCAACCAATAGTTGCTTCCCAAATGAGGGCATTGTATCTGAGTGGGAAATATAGGGAGTATAACTGAGACTGAGAACCTCAAGGGCCCTGGGGAAGGAAGAGAGAGACAAGGTCCAGAAAGAGTTCGGGAGCCCAGAGGTGGCAGACAGCAGGACATGCCAGCAAGAAACAGCATCTAAGGGTGTGTGATGGTGGAAGAAAGGGCCATGGAGGGAACTAGGAAATCTAGGGCTGGCAGAAGTTCGCTCTTATCAGCCTGGGCTCAGAGAGTCAGAGCAGGGCTGGCTACAAAGTTGACCATATTGTAAGGCACTCACTGTAGTGACAGAGGAGGGAGGTGTGAACTGTGAAGCTGGGAATGATATCATGGCACATCCCTGTATTCCTCACACCAGCTCCCTACTAGAAGTCCAGGAAAATCCATCTCATTTAAATGAAAACAATAGGAAAGGTGGAAGTTCTGCCCACACAGAAAGGTACTACAGAATAAAGCATGAATGAGAGGAACATTAATTCCTATAGATAATAGGAAAACTCACCTGAAAATGGTTTTGATGAAGCAGATAAAAATTATAATTTTACATTTCCACAAAAAAATTTTAAAAAGGAAAAAAATAAAATAGAAAACAAAAACAAATGCTTGAAAAAGCAATTATAGTTATGTGGGAATATCATGGAATACAAACGTAAGAACTCAAAGAAAAGCTGGCCAAAAAAACAGGAAGTGATGGCCTGAAAATAGGATATGAAATGTGAATCAACAGAATTCAGGAAACAAATTAAAAAAAAATATTTTAAATGACGATGAAATTACAAGGAACACAAGAATAACCACTACAGAAAGCACAGTAAAGGATAGAGAAGAAATAAATGAAGAGCAAAGTTTATGGAAACGTAAGTAAAAAAAGAAATTTAAAAAATTAAAAGCAAGTCTCCCTGTAGAAACGGCTGATTATATACCTGAGGATGAAAATGTGGAATGTGAGCCTAGAACATCTGTTCATACTAGGAGATTATTAAATAATATTTGAATCATGTCACACCAACTAGAGAAGAATTATACCCTGCCCAAAAGGGGACATTTAGGGCATGTATAATAAGTGCAAAGAATGAAAAACAAATACGTTTTAAAATATCTTTAAAGCCATTTGTACCTCTCCCTCCCTCTCCCTCTCTTTCTCTCTCTCTCTCTCTCTCACACACACACAGACACACACACACTCACACACCCCATCACACTCACTGGTCAACTTTGAGGGATGCAAAGGAATGAATTCATTACTTAGAAAATAAATAAAAGGAAAGAATTAAGTATTTATCTTGCCATTCTAGAATTAACTGTAACTTCAGGTACTTCTTTATAGAAACATCCTAGCCAATAAATAAATGAAAAAAGAAAAACAGAATTAGAATCTCATCAATTTGCAACCATTATTTAAATAATGGAGCAAGACAATGCCTATCAATGGCTGTTACTCTAACAAAGATAGCAACAGATATTCTGTGCCTTCTAATGAAAGTACACTATACCACTTACGAGGCAGTTTTGTTAAAAATGCAAATCAGAATCTAATGAAAATTCTATATCTAATCAACAATTTATATAAAATACAAGAGACGGGGAGCATGTTAAACTAAACTGTAGGGATTCAATTAGTAAAATCCAGATTGTGTGAAACAGTATAGAAGAAACCATTCCGTTATTTTGTTGTTGTTTTTTGTGTTTTTTTTTTTCAAAACATAAATGGCAAGAAAATAAAGGAAAGAGAGGCATTTTATCAATAAAAAGAGTCAAGGGACATAACCTATTGCAATGTAAAGGCTTTATATGGAACATAATTCAAACTAACTATAACAAAACATGTACAAACTGGGGAAATTAAAATACTAACTAGATATTGGATGATATTAAGCTATACTTACTGCATAGAGGTGATAGTAATATTCCTGTTTTTTTTTTAACATCTTTATTGGAGTATAATTGCTTTACAATGGTGTGTTAGTTTCTGCTTTATAACAAAGTGAATCAGTTATACATATACATATGTGCCCATATCTCTTCCCTCTTGTGTCTCCCTCCCTCCCACCCTCCCTATCCCACCCCTCTAGGTGGTCACAAAGCACCAAGCTGATCTCCCTGTGCTATGCGGCTGCTTCCCACTAGCTAGCTATTTTACGTTTGGTAGTGTATATATGTCCATGCCACTCTCTTGCTTTGTTTTTAAAGAGTGTTTTTCATTTAGAGATACATTCAGAAATATCTACAGATGGAATAATATGATGACTGGGACCTGCTTCAAAATAATTCAAAGGGTATGCTAGAAGATGGCTTGGATGTTTGCTAAGAAAGTGGGTAGGTATATGGATGAAACAATATAGATGTCCATTATTTTTTGTCTACCTTATTTTTACTCTTTCTCATAATAAAACATGAAAATATTTCTAAACTTACTAACTAATAAAAGGAATGCTCCTGAATGACATTTCTTTTAGGAATTTTACAGAAATTTTCTTTAGGTTAAGGAAATTCCCTTATCTTCTTAGTTTACTGTTTTTATCACAAAATGTGGTGAGCTTAGTAAAAAATTTTCTGCTTCTGTAGCGATGTTACTATTTTCTTCTTTTAAGCCACTGATGTGGTTTTTGTGGATTTATGTCTTTTACATACTTTCCAAAGTTGAACTATTCTTGATTCCCGAGAGAAACTTTATTCGAATCCAATGCAAAAAAACCCTCACAAAACTACAGAAATTAGTCAGAAAAAAGTTTCAATATGCACATAATTTGACTCCTCAAAGAAGTTCAAAACAATTCAACAAAACAAATATTCAAAACTATTATTTAAGAAAATGCTCCTGAAATAAAGGAAGATTTGAATATACATTTGAATACCAACTTCATGTACCTGATGAAAATGATCCAGGATAATAAATCTCAAGACATATCCTGGTAAAATCATTGAACTTTTGAAGGTATTTTTTTAATATATATATTTTATTTATTTATTTTTATTTTATTTTGGCTGCACCAGGTCTTAGTTGTGCCATGCGGGATCTTCCTTGCGGCATGTGGGATCTTTAGTTGCAGCATGTGGACTTCTTAGTTGCGGCATGCGGGATCTTTTAGTTGTGGCATGTGGGCTTCTTAGTTGCAGCATGTGGACTCTTACTTGCAGCATGCATGTGGGATCTAGTTCCCCAACCAGGGATCGAACCCAGGCCCCTGCCTTGGGAGCATGGAGTCTTACCCAATGGACCACCAGGGAAGTCCCAAAATCACTGAACGTTTAAGATGAAGAAATAATTCTATGGCCATCCAGGTAAAATGCAAAGGTAAAGGAAACTGGGTTGGTATTAGATCTTTTTCAATAGCACCATTAAATAACAGAAGACACTGAAGTAAGACTACAAGATAGTTCTTAAAAAAAGTTTGAAACAATGATTTTGTATCCAAGCAAGCTGTCCTTTAAGAGTTTAAAACATTCAGTAATAGAGGGGTGGAATAGGGAGGGTGGGAGGGAGGGAGATGCAAGAGGGAAAAGATATGGGGACATACGTATATGTGTGACTGATTCACTTTGTTATAAAGCAGCCGCTGACACACCATTGTAAAGCAATTATACTCAAATAAAGATGTTAAAAAATAAATAAATAAATTTAATAAATAAATAAAACATTCAGTAACCAGGGTGATATCATTTTCATGTGCCTTTCCTAGAGAATGAGCTTTAGTCAACTAGTGATGATTAGGAAAACTTTTGGCAAAAAGACTGCAGATAAACATTAAGTAACTATATATTTAAGATAAAATAATGGCTTGAAACAGCATGTCAGAGTATGATTTAAATATTATATGTTCTGAAATTATATATATTACAAATAACAAAAAAAAAGATAGAAAGGAGAAGAAACACAGGAAGTAGAATAAGCTTACAGATGACCTCATGTGTATGAGCTGTAAATCAGATACAACATTAGGCTGATAAATCAAATAAGGTACACATAGCCTCAGGAGAATCACAGGATTCTACAATAGAACATCTGTCGGTTACTAATATATTAAAGGAATTAATTGTAGGCATTCACCAATGTGGTTTCTGAAAAATACAAATTTGAAGCAGTGATTTTTTTTTTTTTTTTTGCAGTACGCGGGCCTCTCACTGTTGTGGCCTCTCCCGTTGCGGAGCACAGGCTCCGGGCGCGCAGGCGCAACGGCCATGGTTCACGGGCCCAGCTGCTCCGTGGCATGTGGGATCCTCCCAGACTGGGGCGCGAACCCGTGTCCCCTGCATCGGCAGGCGGACTCTCAACCACTGCGCCACCAAGGAAGCCCAGAAGCAGTGATTTTTAAGTAAAAAAAAAAAAAAAAAATCACAGGTAAAAATCTGGACGATCATTTGCTAATATGGCTTTTCCACTACTTAGGTGATTTTAGGTAAGGAACCTATTCTTCAGCTTTCAAGAAGTGATTCATTAGGCGAATGAAGGGGTGGATTTTTGCTCTCCTAGTCTGATTTGAAGGAAAAAGCAAATGTTTTCAACCAGTCAGCCCTGTGTTAAAATATTCTCTCTTCCACTTATTATCTATGACTTGGGAAAGTAGCTTAAAATGGCTGAGACTTACTCTTCACATGTACAATGGAAAGATGGGCATTATCTGCTAGCTGCCCACCTGGGATCTATTTTTCGCTCTTCTTTACTAACATCACAAGGATGTTGTCCAGGCAACGTGTTCAGCTAAAATACTTGTTTCTTCAGCCTCCCTTCCCATGAGAGATGCCCTTTCACACAGTTGTAGTCAATCACTATTATAAAATACTCTTCCCTTCATTACCTTATTTTCATACCAAAGAAAGATAATTTTTTTTTTTTTTTTTTTTTTTTTTTTTTTTTTGCGGTACGTGGGCCTCTCACTGTTGTGGCCTCTCCCGTTGCGGAGCACAGGCTCCGGACGCGCAGGCTCAGCGGCCATGGCTCACGGGCCCAGCCGCTCCGCGGCATGTGGGATCTTCCCAGACCGGGGCCCGAACCCGTGTCCCCTGCATCGGCAGGCAGACTCTCAACCACTGCGCCACCAGGGAAGCCCAAAGATAAATTATTTTAAAGCAACATCTATTATCTTCTTTCTTGCTCTCTGGGCTTTGTCTGGAACTTTATTGTTTGAGGACACGTTTACTAAGGTTTCCAAGTTGTTTTCCAAAATGCTGTAGCATCTGCAACAGAATGGGCTACACCTGAGTAATATTTATCTCAAGTTATTGCTGTTTAAATTGAAAGTGGCTTTTCACTCCCTCACGATTAGCCATATCCAAATAAATCTCAAAGAAAGGTCATCGAGCTTTCTAACCCAAAGAATCTTTTCACCTCCCCTGTTATTAGCATTAAACTTTCCTAAAAGGAAGGAGGCTAGCAAGTTCCTTTAGAACACCTATTAATCACACCACCGTGTCTGTGCCCTGGGAGGATGACCTCAACGCATTATATCAATTGGGTCCCTTTGAGTTCTGGCTTCTGGTTGGGTTTAGGCAAAGTGAGACACCAACAGGAGATCAGGATACACATTCTTTCAGGCTCCTGTCTCTTGGGTCAGGATTTTGTACGGTCTGCTTTCTTTTCCCAAGGACTTGAGTTTCTAACGGCGTGGCTCTCACCTCCAACTATCAGTTCTCTTGGCGTTCCAGTGGCTGACTCCCCCTGCTTCTTCACACCTAGCTGCTACTTGTGATCCACTATTACAGCAATGGCACCTTCACCAAACCCTATCAGTTCCCCTTAACTCTGCCTTTCACTCAACCTCAATTACCACTTTCTGAATGTGGCATTTACTTCAGGCCACAAAACTGACCTACACCGCCCTACGTAACACAGTGCTTACCCATAATCAGTGCTTAACAGATGCTTCTTGCTATTATTATTTTTATATGGACAATGTGGTTAATACATCTAAATTCGATTTTGTCCAATTTCAAGCCAGGGTGTTTTTCATCTCAGGGTATTTCCGGCAATGGAGAATTTCTAGTCATTACCAGTCTTCACAAAACTTCAGCTTAAGGAGTACAATGTGATGATTAGAGGGGCCAACACATATGGATGTATTTCCAAAAGTTCAAAGCTTGGAACTGAAAAACAGTTTAAAAATCTCATCCATATGAACTCTAAGGGTCAATGTTTTTGTCATTTTTAAAGAATCTGTCAAAACTATTTTTGCTAAGAATATTTGTCTAGTTGGCTGAAGTCTGGAATTCTCTGCATTTTCATTTTATTAGTTTTAGGGACATATTTACTGTTATTTGGCTTTGAGTTTCTAAGACCTATGTCTATATGCTTCTCCTTGTAATTATCACAGCACCCTCTTCCTCTTGTTAGTTATTTTCCATGTGCCTAATATTTACTGATAAGTTTCTGATCTCTTTGAAAGTAGGGATCATAAATTTTACATTTTATTTCATCCACAGTTCTTAGTGCAGTATTTGACCCATGGCAGGAGAGTGATATTTATTGAAATAATAATTAAGTGTACAATATCACATTTATGGGATAAGACTGTATGTGTGCAGGTGCGTCTACGAAATGTTCAGGCGATAATAAAAGATTAGGTGATTCAATAATAAAGTACTACACAGTGTGGTACAGAGTTCACTGAGAGAATGTTTCATGGGAGTTAGAATAGCCAAAGAGTCATTAAACCATCTAAGGAAATAAAAGCTTAACCTTGAGCTGCACCTTGAAGTTTGTAGGAGATCTGGCTAAGAGAAGAGGCAGGGACTGACATATAACTGCCTGAAAATGGTGGTTCCAGGTGAGTCATACGTAATGAAAAAAGTGTGGAGACAAGTAGCAATGAATAGGGACTTCCCTGGTGGTCCAGTGGGTAAGACTCCGTGCTCCCAGTGCAGGGGGCCCGGGTCTGATCCCTGGTCAGGGAACTAGATCCCACATGCATGCCGCAACCAGAAGCCCACATGCCTCAACGAAGATCCCGCATGCCGCAACTAAGACCTGGCGCAGCCTAAATAAATATTTTTTTTTAAAAAATAGCAATGAATAAAAGATGTGGGACTGAAGAGGAGAGAGAGTCGAGTAAATGAACGTTGTTAGGGTTTGGAGAGTTCAAAGAGCCTGGGGAGTCTGGGCTTGGTCTCCTAAGGGACTGGAAACCACTGTAAGTGTGGGGGACAGGATGGCTTGCCCCTTGATGGGAGGGCTGTAGGGCTGGGAGGCCAGAGAGGACATAATAAACTTAAGATAATACAGGCTGCACGGTCTCTTTTTCCTTCGAGTCCAAATGAATCAGAAAGAAGTTCTTCATGTCTGCCTTCTCATTATGGGCACTGGGGCATAAACCAGGCTGTGGACCAGGTTTGGAGTCTAGAAACTCTGTGGGGAAGTGGAGACAGTTCGAACTAGCCTTCAGTCTCTACTACTTTGGAAACGCCTGTCTTCTAAATCCCCACAATCCACAACTCTCTGTGGACAGAGACTTCTACAGAGAATCATCTTTTAACAAAAGAAAACCGTTCAGGGACTTCCCTCGTGGTCCAGTGGGTAAGACTCTGTGCTCCCAATGCAGGGGGCCCGGGTTCGATCCCTAGTCAGAGAACTAGATTCCGCATGCACGCTGCAACTAAGAGTCCGCATGCCGCAACTAAAGATCCCACATGCCGCAACTAAGGATCCTGCATGCTGCAACTAAAACCCAGTGTAGCCTAAATAAATAAATGAATATCAGTTACAATTGATAAAAAGAGAAAACCCTTTATTATTTTGAGAGAGGCACAGGGAGATTGTCTTTTGCCCAAATACATATCTCTACTTTATTTTAATCAAATGCACGAAATGTGGTGAGACAGTTGCACAGAGGAAAGTGGCAGTGTTAAAATCATGATTTTTTCTTTCCCTCGATCAACCCCATCTTATGAGTAATGTGAGCCTGACTAAATGGCAAACACGTTCTCTTGCTCGAGAGGACCAAGAGCATCACACATCTTGAATAGGAGCACAAGTTGTAGAGCAAGATATGCCACGGTGAGGGTGGGTGACATTACGGAAATAGAAAGTAGCAGTTATCTGCGTGGGCTTGCCACCCTAGCAAGATGTGATTGCCCTTCTTTCTGTCCTGCCTACTCCCAGATTTTCACACAATTTCCACTGCACTCGCCAAGCTCAACTCCTAAGTCAGGCCCAAGATGTTCCATTACTAAACTGTTTTCCGAACAACAGCATAACCACCTGCGTGCTACAATGCTGCCCGTGCTGCTGTCTGGCTGATGGGAGCCAATAAACAGCCCAAGCACCTGTGTTTCCACAGTCATGAGGCAGGAGAACGACAGTATTTCCTAGGGGAAGAGAATAAAGGCAGAGGTGTCACCAATCCAGCTGTGAGTGAGGTTAAGTCCAGGAAAGGAGCCTTCTAGGGCCGCGCGGAGACTCATCTCTAAGGATCTCTGAGATCAGGAAGTCCCCTCATTCCAATTCGCAGTGATATCTGGTGACAGAAGTTTCTCGCATTCAGGCAGTTGAGGGAACAGTCAGCCAGACGATATGGGAATGCTCGCAACGAGACACCGGCTGCCGAGATAACGCCCAGCTGTGACTTTTATTTCTCTCTGTTTGGATAACATGACTCATTCTTACTGCCTTCACTGAGAGAGACTGCCAAAGAAACGGCCAGTTTGGAAGAACACACACTGAAAAATCAACATCCCCGACTCATCTTGAGATCATGGCAGCCAACGGGAACGTATTTCCAAAGAGCCACAATAAAACAGCAGCAAGTCTAGGAGAGATGTGGTCTTGCCAGACTGTGGCATCATCTCACACAAACACACAGAACTGAGAGGATGAGGGCGGGCATGAGACTTTCACCGCAATATTATGGATTTCTTGGAAATATCAAATGTCAAGCACAACACGGTCCCCACTGCAGCCACCGATCTTTCAGTAACTTCCGTTTATTCCTATTTCCCTCCTCTGTTCATTTTCCACTTGCACAAAATAAAAAGATGCCAAATTGGTTTCATTTTTAAATCCTAATATTAGTCAATATATATGCCCCTCAGGAAATGGGTTTGGCTCATAAATGCAGAGCCTTGCTCATTTTTCCTCTTAATGTGGATGTGATTACTCAAAATGCAGTGTTCTTATTGTTATATTTCTGATAAAACTGTGATTATTACATAGTTGATTTTAGCAACAGAGTTTTCTACTTTTTTAATATTTCATTTCTGGGAAACCAAAGATTTTAGTAGACTGGATTCTGTGCAGAATTGAGGCAGAGACGGATGAAAAATTCAGGATTTGCAATGATAATTCACCTCATGAATTTCATCTACTTCTAAAGCATATCCAATAGCAATAATGTAGAGGATTTCTACACAAAAACCTGGCTACTTACATTTTATCTCTAATATGAGCAAAATGGTACAGGAGCCTTAGCTTAGCATACCTTTTCACCATTTCTTTCTTTTTTTTTTTTTTTTTGCATGAACCTCTCCGACTCCAACCCCACCACTATTCATGTTTCAAACGTTATTTTCCTAGATTCGACATAACTTCTAATTGTTCAACATATGTCAACAATGTCATGCTTTCTACCATGGAAAGCCTTCTTCCCTGATTTTTCCTACAGGAAAAAAATGGAAAAGAAAAAATAAAATTGTCATATCAACGTCATGTGATATTTGTCTTTCTCTGTCCGACTTACTTCACTTAGTATGATAATCTCTAGGTCCATCTATGTTGTTGCAAAAGGCATTATTTCATTATTTTCTGCCTTTTTTAAACGAAGTACCAGAAAATTTTAAACTACATATGAGGTTCATATTATATTTCTATTGGACAGTGCTAGTACAGACTATTAACTACAGTTGTTCTTCTAGGTAACTGCTTTGCAATGAGAAAGCCAGTTCATGTGAGATCAGGTGATTTTAAGGAGTTACTAGTGGGTAAATCCAAAGCCTTCTGTCAGCCCTGGTACTAGTTCCTTTTCAGTCTCTTTGCAACAGTAGAGATGAAGGATTTATTCAAAAATAATGTGTGGAGCACCTGCTGTTTGCAAAGTGCTGCATCAGGTACTGTGAAAAGACACTGTTATTTCATAGCCCAGATGCTCATGGAAGTTAAAATCTAGCAGAGGTGGTAAATAATTGCAGCAATAATTATTCAATTACAGTTGTGACGAGCTACAAAGGAAATGCACAGGATTATTGCATTTAGGGGTAGAGGGGTGACTGGATAAAAGGGCCAAGTATAATTTTCCAGGTAACGTGGTATTTAAGCAGCACGGTGTAGTGTGTTATATGTGTGTATATGGTAGTTAATGTTAGAGATGTGTATCTTGGATTCCAACCCTGTTCCTGCTATTTTTAAGCAGCATGTTCTTAGGAAACTTACTTATAAACTTTCAGAGTTTTCACTTTTCTCATCAATAAAACAGGGATAATTATATCTACCTTATAGGCCTAATGTAAGGGAAAAACGAGATAGGATATGATAAACAACTCGCATGGTGTTTCGTACATTAGGCACTCATCAAAGTTAATGCCCACCTTTCATCTTTGCTTTCCATGCTTCTGGCCCTGTGCCTCATTTCTTATTTTACAGTCTCCTTGCCAACTATGATATCAGTCATCTCTATGTTGATGAAACTTAAATCAACATCCTCAAGTTTGTTTCTAATTCAACCAACAAACCCAAAAGTCTGACAGACATAACATAACCAGATAAAGGAACCATATTATACATGTATTTCGAAAAGTACAGGTTTGTTAGTGACCGATTATTTCAGCTTTTGTATATCTGAAAAAGTATTTTGTCTTTGTTTTTGAAAGATGTTTTTGCTGGCAACAGAATTTTAGGTTTACAGTCTTTCTTCCTCAGTGCTTTCTTCTCACTTTTATGTTCCCAACATGATATGTGTTGTCATCCCTAAATTTATAACTTTACGTAACACGTCTTTTTTTCCATGGCTGCTTATAAGTCTTTCTCTTTATCACTGGTGTTGAGCAATTTGATTATGATGTATATTGGTGTAGCATAAGGATACCCTGAAGATATTGTGGGTTTGGTTTCAGACCACTGCAATAAAGCAACTATAACAATAAAGCGAGTCACACAAATTTTTTGGTTTCCCAGGGCATATAAAAATTACATTTACATTATACTGCAGTGTATTAAGTATGAAATAGTATTATGTCTATTAAAATGTACATGCCTTATTGCTAAGAAATGCTAACCATCATCTGAGCCTTCAGCAAGTCATAATCTTTTTACAACAGTAACATCAAAGGTCAATGATCACAGATCACCATGACAAATATAATAATAATGAAAAAGTTTAAAAAATTCCAAGAAGCTAATAGCTTTTACTAAGTTTGAATACAAAGTTTATCATGACAACAAAATACTACTAAGATAACTACTACTGTTCCCAACCATGTCCCATACGACCCCCTCCCCCTGAAAAAAAAATTTTTTTTTTTTTCAGAGACAGGGGGATTGAATGAAAAAAAAAGTAATGTGTTCCATTTAAAATTTTGGTATATGGCATTTTCTAACTTAGGAAGCCGCAATGTTCTTGGCCATTGTGACATTGGCTAGCATTAACTGTAAGTTTCGTGCTTCCAAATCACTTTTGTTTTTAAGAATTTCTTGATACTCTTATAGCCTGCCTTCAATTTTGATCCTTTATTCTTTCTATTTGTCAGGTGCACAGGACTACCTTTTTTAAGCCTTGTGTCTTGTCACCAACCATTCCTACTTGGTGGCCATGTACTTGGGGAAAAGGCCGCATGATCTTTCTGGCTCCACTCAATGCCTAAGGATACCCTGCTTCCTTTGCTTGCATCCCACAAACTATTTCCCTCATCCTATACACTGCAGCAAATCTCTCCTTAGTTGATGAGATCATGTTTATCTCCCTGTAAACCCTACCTATACTGAATGGTCGGTCATTGTCTTTGCCTTTAAAATCCTTCCTCTTCCTCTCTTTGAACAATGATGGGGCTAAGTTATACCCAAAACTCATCCTACAAGCTGTTTCCTCAGTACCTTGAAGAAAACACCAAACAAAAATACCATTTTAAAAGAGGTGTATTTTTTTTTCTTTTAGAATGTAAGCTCCTCGAGAGCAGGGACAAGGCTTTCTGTATGTTCTACTGTGCCTAGTACACTGTAAATGCTCAATAAATACTGATGATGGGGGGAAAAAAATTGCAAGAATTACCAAAATGTGACAGAGAGACATGAAGTGCGCAAATGCTGTTGGAAAAATGTTGCCAATAGACTTGCTTGACACAGCGTTACCACAAACCTTCAATTTGTAAAAACCATAATATCTACGAAGTGCAATAAAATGAGGTACACCTGTACTTTATGTTTCTTTTGCTTCAATTTTGTTGAGTTTCTTGGATCTATGAGTTTATCGTTTTCACCAAATTTGGAAAATTTTTGGTCATTTCAACAAAAGTAAGTAGCTTATGTAGAATTTCCTGTTTGATAAAAGGGATATTTCAAATCAAGTGGTGAAGCTGGTGGCAACACAAAGAGGTATTTTTTTTTACCTTTTAATTTATATGAGTTCCCCTTTTCTTCAATAAAATGGTATCACTTATGTAATTTAAATAAGAAAGAAAAACAAAAAAGACAGAAAACAAAAGAAAACAAATACTCTGGAATTTGTCAACATAATACAGGCACACCTTGGAGACACTGTGGGTTCAGTTCCAAACTACTGCAATAAAGCTAAAATTGCAATAAAGCTAGTCACAGAATTTGTTGGTTTCCCAGTGCATATAAGTTATGTTTACATTATACAGTACTCTATTAAGTTTGCAATAGCATTACATCTAAAAATACATACCTTAAAAAAAAATACATACCTTAATTGAAAAATACTTTATTGCTAAAAAATGGAACCATCATCTGATAACACAGGGTTGCCACAAATTTTCAATTTGTAAAAAACATAGTATCTGAAAGCACAATAAAGTGCAATAAGACGACGTATGCCTCTAAGTGAAAAGATGTTCATTATAGTGAATAATGTCTCATTTTTTGACACTCTCCTCAAGAAAAAAAAAGTCGTATTTTCGTAGTTCAAGGAGTAAGTGCTCTTGGATAACTATGTTGTTTAATCTGGTATTTCGAATTATGCAATTGTCTAAATTTACTTCTATATTGAATGTTGGAAACTTGTGGCCCACAAAATGTAAGTCATAATTGAATGCATTTTAGCCTAATTTGTCAGTGTGCTTTGCCCTCACTCTGCATTTTGTTTTCTCATGGCACAACTTTAAAAAATTTATCATACAATTTCCAATCTTCGATATTCTTTTTAAGCTTCCTCAAATTCTTTTTGGAACAACATGTTGTATAAATATTCAAATTAATACACAAAAACGTGATTAAGTGTTTAGTTCTGTTAAATAGTATTATACATGGATACACCCTATCTATACCTGTCAAAGGGCCTAGAATATTCATGGCAAATGGTCAAGTTACACTCTTGCAAAATAGAACAATTTTTACTTTTTAACTAATTTCTTAAATTTCAACAAATCACTTCCCTTCATATTACAGAAACAATACACAAAGCAGGTGGGCATTATTGTCAATTTCACATTCTTTTACATGAATTACATTTCAGTGTCTCTGTTAGAGACTTGAGATTTGTCCTAATCCATACATGATGATAGGGAAACATGCTAACTTCAGCAGGAATATTTTCACAAATCATCTCTAAGGGCTACTACCCCTGTATATGTCCCAATGTTTCCACTATCTCTTCCTGATTAACAATCTGATCCATATTAAGTGGTGTAAAATAAGAACAATTTCTAATTAACATTTCTTTACAGTTCTAGGGGTTGACTAAGCTCAGCTTGGTGGATTTCACTTGGAGTCTCTCATCATGTTGCACTCGAACAATGCCTAGAGCTGGAACCACCTCTGAGCCTTCCTTACTCGCATGCCTGGTGATTGATGTTGGCTGTTGGTTGGGACCTCAGCAGGGGCTAACAACAGAAACACCTACACATGGCCTCTCTATGTGGACTGGGCTTCCATCCACCGTATCAGCTTTGTTCCAAAGGCAAGTGTCCTAACAGAGCCGGTCAGAAGCCCTGCTGCCTTTTCTGAACTAGCCTCAGAAGTTATACACCATCACTCTAGCTGTGTTCTCTTTAGTAGCCACTGTTAACTAAGGCCAGTCCATATTTAAAAGGAGGCGAGGTGGGAAATTAGACTTCACTTCTTGGTGGGAAGAGTGTCAAATAATTTTCAGGTATGCTTTAAAACCAGACACTCATCTTGCCTCTGTGATATTGAGACTTACTAGTATCAATTTGGGATGACTACCTTTCTCTTTCTAAGGGTTCCTCCATTCCTTACTAGGCTTCTTCAAAGTTTATGTCCTTCATAACTTCATCACTACACAGCATACAGCATAATTACCTACAACTCCCTATCTGTTGTCATTGTGCTTTGTCCTAAGACAACATCGCTGCATTCTGTCTTAACTTTCTTGAGCTTCAGGGGACAATGGGCTGTGCCCAGATTAGTAAGAGCTATCACTCTGTGTTGCTGATGGTAGGGCTTTGGTAGGGCTAAAAGACTCTCTGGATACATTAGTTTCTGGAATCAATTCAGATTTCTGGAAGTTTATCATTATTCTATTGCTTTTAGTCCATGAGGTGCTATTCTTGAATGATGCACAAAGGCAAGAAGACTCACTGAAGACCATGTACAGTTATGCTAAGTGAACTAAGTTGATTTCAAATTTGATTTAATTGTCAATCTGTCTGGTTGAAGAGGTTCTGATCAAAGATCAATTTATTCATAGTATGGTTCCAAGGATCAAAAGGTTTGAGGGTCACTGTAGTCATGTGAGATCACTGGAGAGTCAACAGATTGACCTTTCTAACTACTGTCCCTTTATGACCAGGCTTCCAAGAAATTACTGTTTGGGATAGTACTCTCTGCTCTTTGAAATTTGAAACCTTGAAAACTTTCAACAATACAAATTTGTCATTAATAAATGCAAGACCGTAAATATTTCTACAGTTAGAAAAGTAATGAGAAATACAATAAAGGTTATTATCCTCCTATTTGTTAACCTTATTTGCAACCAGTTTACTGGTTATTTTTTAACCAGTAAAGTACAAGTTTTAAATCAGGTTGACATCCTACCTGATTAAATTTGCTTTATGGGATTTAATTTGCTTTAATCAACATTAATAAAGAAAATTAAAAACACAAATAAGTGGAAAGACATCTCATGTTCAAAGACTGAAGAATTAATAATGTTTAAATGTCCATACTACCCAAAGTGATCTAAGATTCAACACAATCGCTATCAAAATCCCAATGGCATTCTTAACAGAAATAGAAAAGACAATCCTAAAATTCATATTGAATCACCAAAGATCACAAAGAGCTGAGACAGTCTTGAGCAAGAAGAACAAAGCTGGAGACATCACACTCCCTGATTTCAAAATATTTTACAAAGCTATATGGTACTGGCATAAAGACAGATACACAGACTAATAGACAATAAAGAGTCCAGAAATAAATCCATGCATCTATGGTCAACTGATCTTCAACAAGGGTACCATGAACACAAAATGGGGAAAAGATAGTGTCTTCAATAAATTGTGTTGAGAAAACAAGATATTCACATGCAGAAGAATGAAAGTAGACCCTTAATTCACACCATATACAAAAATCAATTTAAAATGGATTAAAGAGTTAAACATAAGACATGAAACCGTAATACTACTAGAAGAAAACATAGAGGAAAAGCTTCTTGACATTGGTGGCCTGGGCAGTGATTTTTTGGATAAAACACCAAAAGCACAGGCAATACACACAAAAAATAGACAAGTCAAATTGCATTGAACTAATTAAAAAGCTTCTGCACAGCCAAGGAAACAACTGAGTAAAAAGGTAACCTCCAGAATGGGAGAAAATATTAGCAGGTCATATATTGGATAAGGGGTTAAGAACCAAAATATAAAAGTAACTCAAACAACTCAATAACAATAAATAAATAAGTAAATAACTCTATTAAAAAATGGGTAAAGCACCTGAATAGATATTTCTCAAAAGAAGACATGCAAATGACCAACAGGTATATGAAAAGGTGCTCAATTTTACTAATCATCAGGGAAGGGCAAATCAAAACCACAATGAGATATCACCTAACACCTGGTAGAATGACTATTATCAAAAAGACAAAAGATAACAAATGTTGGCCAGGATGTGGAGAAAAGGGAATCCTTTTACACAGTTGGTGGGAATGTAAATTGGTACAACCATTACAGAATACAGTATGGAGGTTCCTCAAAAAATTAAAGATAAAACCACCTTCTCAACCAGCAATCCCACTTCTGGGTATACATTTAAAGGAAATGAAATCGGTATCTCAAAGAGATATCTGCACTCCAATTTTCATTGCAGCATTATTCACAAAACCAAGACATAGAAGAAACCTAAATGAAAAGGGGTGAATCTAGAGGACATTATGCTAAGTTAATAAACCAGACACAGAAAGACAAATACTGCATGATCTCATTTGTACGTAAAATATAAATAGTCAAACTCACAGAAACAGAATAAAATGGTGGTTGCCAGGGGCTGGAGGGAGAAATGGAGAGGTGATGGTCAAAGGGTACAAATTTTCAGTTATGCAAGATGACCAAGTTATGAAGATCTAATTTACAGCAATGTGACTAAAGTTAACAGTATGGTATTGTCTACTTGAAATTGTCTAAATGTTCTTATTACAAAACACAACACAAGAAAACAGTAACTATGTGAGGTAACAGATATGCTAATTAGCTTGATTGTGGTAGTTATTTCACTATATATGTACATCAAAACATCAAGTTGTGTACCTTAAATGTATACACTTTCGTCAATTAGATCTCAATAAAACTCGAAAAATTAACATGTTCAATTTGAAGCACAATTCAAATTCATCTGCCTAGCACAGCTATATGTAATTTCTAACAGAGGCGGAATCTCCCACTGTGTTAAACTCTGAAATATAGTTAAAGAGGATTAAAAAAATACTAGCACTTTATAGTCATTTGCAGGTGAAAATTGCCTTTGAAGTAATTTATGAAGTGGGAAAAATGAGATTTTAATAATATGGAATATAAACCAGTTTCTGGTAACATGTGTAAAACATTAAGGGAAATTTAGTGTGTAAATTTATGTTTAATAGTATACTTTTGTGTTATGTTAGCATTTTCATTAAAGACCCTAGAGCATTTTAAATAGGCTTATTAAAATTTCCAGTTCTCTGCTCTGATTAGGGAAATGCTCACATCTTATACCTGGTATTTCCCTCATAGTTCTAGAATAGTTTCACAGAGAATTATAGAGCAAGTGAATCAGACCGCTGATTGTGAAAACAGAATTATTCATTAGGATGACCATAGGCGAGGAATTTTGAATAAACCCAAAAATATACATATGAAACGTATATTATCACCATCTGTTTTGTTCTTTGACCCTAAAAGATAACTCAAGTCTCCAGGAATGGAAAGCCTTTGTACAATGCTGTCTCTCTCAGAGTTAGCAGTCAAATGTTCTTCTAGCAATGAAAAAAAAATCAGAGGACCGCCACCTCCACCCCAAACACTCAGCTCCAATAGAACATGTTAACATACACAGTGTCAGAAACCCTAGTGCTCTTCCTGGTTGTGTTTTACTATCACAAATTGACACCACTATCACAATTTCTTTACCAATCACTTCTCCCTCAACTAACAAGTTAGTCTCTTGATGGCTTCCTCTGTAAACTATGATTAACTTAATTTTTCCTAGGCATCCATCTGTCTGAGGGGTGAGTGTTAACTGGTTACACAAGACTTAGGTAATATTCGTTCATTTTCTAAATTGGATTATGACACTAGGTGGCAGCCTTGCAAGACTCGTATTATCTTTAGAGACTATTTTCCAAATCTTAGGCTATGAAGCATCAGCCGTACAAAGCCAATTTACAGTTATTCCTTATCCCACTCATGAATGATTTTAGGCTCTTAAATTGACTTCTCAATGGTAGAAGGAAAATAGAGCATAGGGGGAGTTTAGAGAAATACTGCCCTCTTCTGGCTAAGAAATGATGTAAAGAGGAAGAAAAGGAGAGAGGAAAAGAAGGAAGCAGTCACCAATTACCCAGTTTATAGCTGCAGATTACAGGAAGGAGGTACTTTTTAAAAAATTTAACTATAGCTGATTTACAATATTGTGTTAGTTTCAGGTGTATAGCTTCAGATTCTTTTCCATTACAGGTTATTACAAGATACTGAATATAGTTCTCTGTGTTATACAGTAGGTCCTTGTTGTTTATTCTAAATATAGTAGCATGTATCTGTTAATCCCTTTCTCCTAATTTATCCCTCCCCCTCCCCTTTTCCCTTTGCTAACCCTAAGTTTGTTTTCTGTCTGCGAGTCTGTTCCTGTTTTGTAAATAAGTTGATCTGTATTACTTTTTAAGATTCCACATATAAGTGATATCATATGATATTTGTCTTTCTCTTTCTGACTTCACTTAGTATGACAAGTGCATCCATGTTGCTGCAAATGGCAATATTTCATTCTTTTTTATGGCTGAGTAGTATTCCGTTGTGTATATATACCATGTCTTCTTTATCCACTCATCTGTTGATGGACACTTAGGCTGCTTCTATATCTTAGCTACTGTGAATAGTACTGCTATGAACATTGAGGTGCATGTATTTTTTCGAATTAGAGCTTTCGTCTTTTCCAGATATATGCCCAGGAGTGGGACTGCTGGATCATATGGTAACTCTATTTTTAGCTTTTTAAGGAACTTGTATACTGTTTTCCATAGTGGCTGTACCCATTTATATTCCCACTAACAGTGTAGGAGGGCTCCCTTTCCAGGAAGGCGGTACTTTTGATAAATAAGGATAACATTAATGACTGAGAAGGAGGATACTGCTTTTATTCTCCATTGAGGGATCTAAGAAGTCAGTTGTTGGGCTGTCCCTCTCCCAACAACCTTGAACAAGACCCTAAGAATTTGGCCCGATAATGAGATCTGACAGAGGGAAGCCCTGAAGTTTGCTTTTAATGAGCCAACCCCAATTCCCATATGGCACAGACTGAAATCTGAGTGGCTTGATAAGGGTGGGGGGGCACTGTAGCTGTCAAGCCAGCAGGTGTGAAGGGGCATCAGTTGCAATCAGTAACCTGCCACTGATGGAGACCAAGCTGAGGTTCACTTATTCTGACCAAGTTAAAAGAGACCAGATCATTAATTGAACCAATAAGAAATTTCTCCCACACTGTTAGCAAGGTTAACCACGCTCATGTTTACAAGGAACCTTGTCCCAGAGACCAGAGAAATAGAGGGCATCATATCTGAGGCCTCTGGATCTTTCTCATGTCAGGGAGATCCTTAAAACCCTTCTGTCCATCTATCCTGGCACCACCTGAGAGAGGGGAGCAAGGGGAAGGGAAGGCTCTCTGAAATATGAAATATTTCAAAGTCTGATAATCTACACTTCTGAATGATGTTCCTCAATATTTTTGGATCACACTAATTTTATATCAGATTGAATACATAGCGATATTTTTTCTCCACTGACAAGCTGGTGGGGAAGGGGGCTCTTTGAATGATAAAATAAATTACGTTTTATTCTGAGCTACTTTACTCTGCCAGAAGAGTAGAGCAAGTGTTCCCCTAAGCTGCCCTTAGGGGAGTAGGGTTCCTCCTACTTTCTTCCCTATCAAGTCAGTGAGAAAGAGAGAGAACATTATAGGATCCCTGTGCTTCTGACATACTTTGTGAGTCTGAGTTGATGTGCAAATGTCTACTCATCTTGAGATACAGGAAAAGATAAGAGGCTCTAAGCTCCATCTTTAAAATAAAAAATTAGTTTTTAATCAGAGTACAGTCTACTGAGCGTGAGAAGCTGTGCTTGGGGCTGTAAATGCAAGTGTTCAGTACAGGATGTCATCCTCAGGGTGAAGACTGTCCCCTCCTTTTGTTCCCTGTCCAGTCTCTCACACACTAAACCAGTTCTCCCCCACTGCTGAGTGCTTCCTCTCTGGCCGACACGTCTATCAGTCCATCAGCTCTTTTCTAGTCTCATTGTGCCTTCCTAGCTTGGACCCCATGAGTAGCTGTGTTAAAGATGAAAGGCCAAATTTTATGCCCTAAGTTGATGCCCTCCAGAGAGAGACCACCAGGGACACTTACAGTCAACAAAGTTAAGTTTATTGTTGCAACCAGGGAGACTGAATCACGGGAACAGTGGGACACTCCAATAAGGAGCTGGGGGATTATGCTAGGATTTGGGTTTATGGTAATTGATTGTAGGGAGGCTCCAAGAAAGTGTCTGTCTGTTCTGGAGTGCATGTTGTCAGAAAGCAGGAATAACTTGAGGATTGGGTCACTGTAATTACTTTCTAGGTGGCAAGGAGGAAAGGAGTGCGGCTAAGGTTGTTATTGGGGAAGAAGCGGCAATTACTTATATTAGCTGAAAGAGGGAGATGTTTGTTTATTTTTGTGCTTGCATGATTATGGAACAGGTTTGTTCTTGTCCTGTTCAATCACAGTCATGGAGAATCCTTATCTGATGATGATATCCTGTGATTTTATCTTCAGCAGAGGAACATCATGGCTTAGCTAGAAAGAACTAGACCAACTACGAGCTATCATCTCTCAGAGCTCTTATTTTCTTTCCAACAATGAAGCTTTTATGCTCTGAACCACCGGTTGGCCTTGCCACTTACCAACCTTTTGCTGTCAAGTTGATGTGAAGAAAATTATGATCATTTGCTTTGAAAATCCACTACAAATTAATGTTTCCTAACTCCAAGTGCCCCTTCACTGCTCCTTGACAATTAAAAAATACACTTCTTGTTGAATTTCTATTACAGTGACCATAGAAGCCATTTCAAACTCTTCATGCACTCCTCAGGGTATAATTTAATCACAGTATCTCTTACTCTTGATAAATGAATACATTTACAAACTACTGAAAGAATAAGACCATGTAATAAGAAAATCCTCTTTGTAATTACCTCCCTTCCTCATTGCCTGTAAATGCCTCTTTGTATTCTAGTTCTTCTTCCTCTCTATAAAGAAGAATTCCCACAATCCTGTCAGATCTACTGGAGCTTCTAATTCTATGTCATCTAATTGCTCATGTGACGCTGTCTAATCAGTCGTTTCCTCTCTGTCCACCATCTTCTTTTTCTTCTTTTATTTTCATATACTTATTATGGGCTGAATATTTTTGTCCTGCCAAAATTCTTATGTTGAAGCCTAACCTCCAATGTTACTATCTGGAGATAGGGCCTTTTGCGGAAGTAATTAAAGTTAAAATGAAGTCATAAAGGTATGGCCCTAATCTAATGGGATTTGTGTCCTTATAAGAGGGGGAGGAGAAACGCAAGAGCCCTCTCTCCACCATCTAAGATACAGCGACAAGGCAGGCTTCTGAAAATTGGGAAGAAAGATCTCAGCAGAACCCAACCATGATGGTATACTGATCTTGAACTTCCAGCCTCTAAAACTTGAGAAAATAAATTTCTGCTGTTAAAGCCACCTAGTTTGTGTTATTTTGTTATGGCAGCCAGAATTAATACATACTATACACCAATTTCCCCTTATACACATATATTCTCATCTTTCCCCCCAACTAGAAATTAGCTAACCTATTCTTCCTTGTGCTCTCGTTTCTTAACAGACTCATTTACTCTCCTTGCCTTTATTTATTTTCTTTTGAAAAATGAAAAAGAAATCAGAAAATTACAGAGAAACACAGAAAACCTGTGTTTTTACTGTCAGGAATTAATAAGTATTCATGTTATGTTAAAGATTTTTTTAATCAAAAAATTTACAAAAAAATTATCAAAGTGTAACTGACACTTTGTTGTCTCATGGACACTGCAAGAATTACCCAGGCTGAAGGCCAATATAATGTTATAAATACCAAAATAATAATATAAAAGCAACTAAGTTCTTCCCTGGAATTTCATTTTTTTTCTGTTATAATTACTTTGATCTTTAAGTCACTATAGTCTGAAATTCTGTTGCCTCCCGACGAGTTCTTTAAATCCTAATGCTTTTTCCTTCTCATAATCTCTCACAGTGGTACTGTCTTTCTATGGAAAAGATCAATATCCAAACCCAAGCCTTATTTCATGCAGAAGCTAGTCCAATATTTTTCTTATTAGCCTCCAAGGTCTAATTCCAAATAATTTTAATGTGATGTTCACATAACAAAATTAGCCATTTTAAATTGAACAACTCAATGTCATTTAGTGCGTTCACAATGCTGTGCATCCACCACCTCTGTTTAGTTCCAAAACATTTTCATCACCCTAAAAGAAAACGAGGAACCACTAAACAGTTCTTTCCATTCCCCCTTCCTCCTAGACCCTGGAAACCACCAGTTTGCTTTCTGTTTCAACGGATTTACCTATTCTGAATATTTCATATATATGGAACCATATAATATGTGATCTTTTCTTTCTGGCTTCTTTCACTTAGCATAATATTTTGGAGATTCACACATGTATCCATGTATCAGTGCTTCATTCCTTGGTATGGCTTAAAAATATATATATATATATATCTCAGGGCTTCCCTGGTGGTCCAGTGGTTAAGACTCTGTGCTTCCACTGCAGGGGGCACGGGTTCAATCCCTGTCTGGGAACTAAGATCCTGTAAGCCGCGCGGTGCGATATGTGTACGTGTGTATGTGTGTGTGTGTATATGTGTGTGTGTGTGTGTGTGTGTGTGTGTGTGTGTACCATAATTTATTTGCTCACCTATTAATGGATGGTTTCATTACAATGTGTCCCAGTGTATATCTTTCAATTTATCATATTTGGAGTTTGTTGAGCTTCTTGGATGGGTAGAGTCATAGCTTTCATCAAATTTGGAAAGTTATCGGCTATGATTTCTTCAAGTACTCTTTCTGCCATTTTCCTTCTCTCTTCTCCTTCTTGTACTCCCATAATATGTATTCTGGTATACCTGTTGATACTCCACAGGTCCCTTAGGCTCTGTTCATTTTTCTTAATTCTTTTTCTTTCTGTTCCTCAGACTGGATAATTTCAATTGTCCTATCAATTGCCAATTTTTTCTTCTGCTTTCTTGGATCTGCTGTTGAAACCCTCCAGTGAATTTTTCATTTTGGGTATTGTATTTTCAGCTTCAGAGTTTCTGTTTGTTTCCTTTTTATAATTTCTACCTCTTACTGATATTCTCTGTTCATACACTGGTTTCCTGATTTCATTTAACTCTTGTCCATGGTTTCCTTTAGCTCCTTGAGTATATTTAAGACAGCTGATTTAAAGTCTTTGTCTAGATTGGGAGTTTGGGATTGACATCTACACACTGCTATTTTTAAAACAGATAACCAACAAGGACTTACTGTATAACACAGGGAACTCCGTTCAATACTCTGTAACAACCTAAATGGGAAAATAATTTGAAAAAGAATAGATATATGTATAACTGAATCACTTTGCTGTACACGTGAAACTAATACAACATTGTTAATCAACTCTACTCCATAGAAAATAAAAATAAAATAAAGTCTTTGTCTAGTTTGTCCCATATCTGGGCTTCATCAGGGACAGTTTTTGGCAATTTCCTTTCTCCTGTGCATATGCCATATTTTCCCTTTGTACACTGTGTAATTTTTTTCATTGAAAACTGGGTATTTCAAATATTTTATACAGTAGCTCTGGAATGCAGATCCTCACTCTTCTCCAGCGTCTGCTGCTATTGATTGTTGTGGGTTGGAGCTGTCCATTTGTTTAGTGACTGCTCCAAACCATTTTTTCAAAGACTGAATTTTTTGTTATGTGTGGTAACTGAAGTCTCTGTCCTGTTATGAGTGGTCAGCCAGTGACCTAACAGAGATATCCTTAAGTTCCAGGAGCAAAAAAACAAAAACGTCTCCTGGTCTTTGCATATTGGCTCTGAGTTGGGGTACTCCTTCAACTTTAAGCCAGGATGCCTACAACTCAGGTTTCAGGTTTCAGCCTGAACCTCCTGCCTGTGCCATCCACAAATCAGCCCAAGGTACAAAATCTGCATTCCTCTTACATTTTCACTGAGCATGTGTCTTGCCCTGGGCATGAGCTTAACACTACAGCTTCTTCAGTATATACAGTAGTCCAACCAAGGCCTTATTCCCCCAAGTATCTTCCTCCTGACTCCTCCTTCCCAGACTTTTGGGTCTATCTGCTATGTGCCCTTTTATCCTGCGCTCTAGGTTACTATGAATAGTGTATATCTTTAAATGATTTCAGTAGATGCTGCCACACAGAAAGCCCCTGGAGCTGAAGTTTAGCAAAACAAAGGTCTGCTTCTGTTCTGGTCCCTCAGTGAACCACCAGACAGGAAAAACATACAACTACAGTTTTTTGAGAATAAGGTCTGCATTGACACCAGAAAGCCACACCAGGATCATGGGCTGCCATCCCTATGGACTGCTGATGCCCAGGGGAATGGGAAATGATTGGCTAGTAAGTAAAATCACCATGACACTTTTTTTTGGTTAATATTTAGCAGCCTGTTTCTTCATTAAGCACTTACCTGGTAGCTGTATCTTTTTATATTACATTCAAGAGCTCCAACAAATTTGATACTCTCAATTTTTTGGACCTTAATGATTGCTTCAGTGGAAGGACTGATTCTGTGAGCCCCTACTTTGCCAATTTTTCTTCAACTCATTTTTTATATACCTAGATTGACCTTCCTGAAATACCTCAATGAGAGTACCTCTTGTTTGTTAAAACAACAATCAGTTACTCTCAAAATGCACCCATATTCTTTTAGGTGCCCATATTCATCAAATTTTATGAATTGCAAAAGAGAATTTCAAGCTGCTACTCTGGTGAAAGAACGCTAAAATCCAGCCAGACTCAAATACTCACCATTCTTCAATGATGCACTGTTTTTACTGTGTTAACTTCTGTTCCCATGTTTTTTATTTACCTTGTGTAGAATCCAATCTTAATTATTTCGTTATTAATATCTACCCATTCTTAAGGCTAGTTGGCTTCCTCCACCTTGGTGATTTACCTGCTTAGCCCAGGTCTTCTTAATTACAACTTGGTATATGCCAGTTTGTGAGTCTGGTCACATACCATCATTCAGCAAAAGCAACACTAAGAGGAAATTTTATACCAATAAACATGTACATTTAAAAAGAAGAACTATCTCAAGTAAACAATTTAACTTTACACCTCAAGAAGCTACAAAGAGAAGAACAAACTAAACTCAAAGTTAGCAGAAAGAAGAAAATAATAAAAATTAGATAGAGGGCTTCCCTGGTGGCGCAGTGGTTGAGAGTCCGCCTGCCGATGCAGGGGACACGGGTTCGTGCCCCGGTCCGGGAAGATCCCACATGCAGCGGAGCGGCTGGGCCCGTGAGCCATGGCCGCTGAGACTGCGCGTCCGGAGCCTGTGCTCCGCAGTGGGAGAGGCCACAACAGTGAGAGGCCCGCGTACCGCAAAAAAAAAAAAAAAAAAATTAGATAGAAATAAATGAATAGAGATAAGAAAAACAATACAAAAACTCAACAAAAACCAAGAGGTGGTTATTAGAAAAGATAAACAAAACTGATACAACTTCAGCTCAACTAACCAGCAAAAAAGAAGAGACTCAAATAAATAAGAAATAAAAGAGGAGACATTATAACCATTGCCACAGACATACAAAAGATCATAAGAGACTACTACAAACAGCTATATACTTACAAATTGGATACATTAGGAAAAATGGGTAAGTCCCTAGAAAAATACAACCCTCTAAGACTGAGTCATGAATAAACAGAAAATCTGAACAGATCTATAATGAATAAGGAGGTTGAATTAGTAATCAAAAAACCGTCCAAGAAAGAAAATCCCCAAATCAGATGGCTTCATTAGTAAATTCGGCCAAATATTTAAAAAGAACACCGATACTAATCAAACAATTATAAAAAATCAAATAGGGAAAACATCTCCAAACTCATTTTATGAGGCCAGCATTATTCTGATACCAAAGACAGAAAAACACACTACAGGAAAAGAAAATTACAGGCCAATATCCCTAATGAACACTGATGAAAAATACCTCAACAAAATACTAGTAAACTGGATTTAACAGCACATCAAAAGGATCATACTCCATGATCAAGTGAGATTTATCCCTGGGATGCAAGGATGTTTCAATATATGCCAATCAATAAATGTGATGTGTACATCACATTAACAAAATATAGGATAAAAATCACAAAATCATATCAATACATGCAGAAAAATAATTTGACAAAATTCAACACCCTTTCATGATAAAAATTCTCAGCAAACTAGGTATAGATGGAATGTACCTCAACATAATAAAGGCCATATATGATAAGCCCACAGCTAACATCATGCTAAACAGTGAGAAGCTGAAAGCTTTCCCTCTAAGATCAGGAACAAGACAAAAATGTCCACTCTTGCTACTTCTATTCAACAAAGTACTGGACATCTCAGCAAAAGCAGTTAGACAAATAAAAGAAATAGCAGGCATTCAAATCAGAAAGAAAGAAGTAAAATTCTCTCTTTTTTCAGACAACATGATCCTATATGCACAATACCCTAAATACACACACACACACAACTGCTGGAACTAATAAACAGGTTCAGTAAAGTTGCAGCATACAAAATCAACATACAAAAATCATTGTGTTTTAGACACTAACAATCTAAGAAGGAAATTAAGAAAACAATCCCATTTACAATAGCATCAAAAAGAAAAATACTTAGGAATAAACTGACCAAAGAGGTGAAAGACTTATAAACTGAAAACTAAAAAACATTAACAAAGAAAATTAAACGAGACACACAAAAGTGGAAAGACATCTTGTTTCATGGATGGGAAGGCTTAATATTGTTAAAATGTCCATACTAGTCAAAGTGACCTATAGAATCAACACTACTCCCAACAAAATCCCACTGGCATTTTTTACAGAAATAGAAAAAATACTCCTAAAATTCACATGGAACTACAAAGATCCAGAATAGCCAAAGTGATCTGAAGAACGAACAAAGGTGGAAGTATCACACTCCCTAATTTAAAATATATTACAAACATAGTATTTAAAACAGCATGGTCCTGGCATAAAGACAGATATAGAGACCACTGAAACACAAAAGACAGACCAGAAATAAATCCATGCATATATGGTCAACTCATCTTTGACAAGTGTGTCAAAGAACACACAATGAGGAAAAAATAGTCTCTTCAACAAATGTTGCTAGGAAAACTGGATATCCACATACAGAAGAATGAAATTTGACTCTTACTTTACATCATAAACAAAAGTCAACTCAAAATGGATTACAGACTTATATGTAAAACATGATACTCCTAGAAGAAAATTTAGGGGAAAGCCTCTTGACATTAACCTAGGCAAAGATTTCTTGGATATGATACCAAAAACACAGGAAACAAAGCAAAAGTAGACAAGTGGGACAAAATCAAACTAAAAATCTCATGCACAGCAAAGTAAACAATCAATGGAGTAAAAAGGCAAGCTACAGAAAACATCTGCAAACCATGTATCTGATAAGGAGTTAATTTCCAAAATTTATAAGGAATTCTTACAACGCAATAGCAAAAAAACTCAAATAATCTGATTAAAAACGGGCAAAGGACTTGAAAAGACATTTCTCCAAAGAAGTCGTATAAATGGCTAACATGTTCATGAATAGATGGTCAATATCATGAATTATCAGGAAAATGCAAATCAAAATTACAATGAGATATCACTTCACACCTTTTAGGATGACTATTATTTAAAAAAAGATAGCAAGGTTGTGGACCCCAAATGTGACCTTCTTTTTATCAGGTTCTGAGGAAATACCCCAGAATGAAACAAAACGGTGGTACTAAACTTGGAAAGCCTAACTACAGCCTTGATCATGTGTGGACCACCAATAATCCCTGGGAGTACCACTGTGTGGGCCACTTAGGAAGTTCACTGAAATTCCCACATTTTCCATGCTTTACTCTAGGAAGTAACCACAACTCTGGACATCTCACCAAAACCACCAGCATCATCACCAGAGGACTGCAAGAGCCCCAACGTGCAGTCCTTCACAATCATCTGGCATTGGAAATGATCTGGCTTCCCCAGAGGGTACTTACACAGTGGTTGCAAGTAACTGTTCCCCAGAATCTCTGACATCTGTACCATCGCTTAGCATATTCAGATCACAAACTGGGAAATCACTGCACCACCACAGCTGCCCTCATACCACTGACCTGAGATACTTTTGAATCCATGGCCTGGAATCCATTGAAAGATTGCCTCCTAATGTAAAGTCTTGGTTTTAACCTCTTATCCATCTACTAATCTTTCTCCTTCTCTTTATTTTTAAATGCATTCACTTGATAAAATGCCTCATCAAAGAACCATCCAACAACTATCAGTCAGGCAACACACCCAACAAAGGGTATGAATGGTCCTCCAGGAAGAAAAACACCATGTGCACTCTGGACCTGAGGACTGTTTCACTCAGCCATCCGCTACTTATCTTTGAGTTGTCCAAGAACAATCTCTTTGATCAAATGTACCCCACATAACCTTAGGCTGGCTTGAATAAGACAGCTTGACCCTAAACTCTTTACATGAACTTCCTACACTATAACCTTTTTTCTCCATATTGGGTCCAGACCCCAGCCTCACGTGCCTAAGAAAGACAACATTCTCTGCCTCGACTGTCCTGTTAATGCAATGCTTGATGCAGTTCACTGGCTTTCTAGAACTCTCCTAGCAGTATTTAGCACCCTGCTTCCTCGTTCCATACCTACTGTCTCTGAATATAAAAGTTTTGCTTCTCTACTCCTTCCATGAGATGTTTCTGACTCATGCACCACCAAATGAATCCTCACATAGGCTGGATGCTCTGACCACCCATCCACTTCCTACCTGATCCTTCCCCAGGATGACTGCTTCCTCCATTTATGCATGTCCTCCAAGTCTTCCCCTAGGTTGGAAGGCCCTCATGCTGAGTCTTCCCCTAAGAGGAAGACTGCACCCACAGACATCAACTATGTCCTCCTCCAAGATCACTGCACACTCCATCCATCCACCACCCACCAAGTCCTGCCCTAGTCAAGATTCACGCTCTACACATGTACTTCCCATCAGGTCTTCCTCTAATCTGTCTGTATCCTCCACATGTGCACTTTCTGCCAGGCTGTCTGCTAGGCTGGCTGGACCATCCACCCATTTACCTCTTGCCAAGACCATGTGTAGGCCGGATGCTTCCCACACACATGCACAGCCTGCTGCATCCTCCTTTGAAGGAGTGTTCCTTCCACAGATGTACCTCCTACTGGATCCTCCCCTAGGCAGGATGCACCATCCCCTAATGAACATGCAGCAGGATCCTCCTCTAGGCTGGCTACATTCTGCATTTATGCACTCCCTGCCATTTCCACATGTGAGCTGGATACAACATGCACCCATACATCTTTAGCCATGTCCTTCTAGAGTGGATGTTCCTTAGCACTAATGGACATCATGCCATGATTTCCCATGGGATAAATATTTCTTCCTCTGGAGTCCTAACTTAGGATGACTTCACCCTACATTCATGAACCAAATGATTAGCCCTGACCCCTAGGTTGGCTGCAACTTCCACCCATGCACTTCCTGCAAGCTTCTCACCTAGGCTGAATACTCCATCTACCTACACACCTTCTGTCATGTTCTTTCCTGGGCTGGCTACACTCTCCACCCATATTCTTCCTGCCATGTATCCCAAAGTGGGCTGCAACATCCACCCCTGCAGTTTCTGACAGGTCCTCCCAAAGGCTGACTACATTCTGTACCCATGCAACTCATGCTGGGTCTTCCCCAGCCATGTCCTTCCCAAGACTGGATGCTCACTCCACTCATGCCATCTCCTGGCTAGTCCTCCACTAGGCAGGCTGCTTTCTCCAGCCATGTACCTTCTGCCATGTCCTCCCCTGGGCTGGATGTTCCCTCCATCCATTCACTTCCTACAGGATCCTCCTATGGGCTTTCTGCACAATTCCCCCATCCAAGGTCTGCCGAGTCCTTCGCAAGACTGGATGCTCCTTCGACCAATCCACTTGCTGCCATTAACGCAACTAGACTAGCTGTAGCCTCCACCCATGCATTTCCTGCAGGACCTCCTCTGGGCTGGCTGCATTCAACACATATACACTTCCTGTCATATCCTCCCCTAGGCTGTATACCCTCTATCTCTGCATTTCAGCCAGGTCCTAGGATGACTGTACCATGCAGCTATACACCACCTTCCATATCCCCACCCACCAGGCTGGCTTCTCTCTCCACACAAACATCTTCTGCCAAGACCACCCTTAAGCTGGATGCTCCCTCTACACTTCCTGTTGGATCTTCCCCAAGGCAGGCCACAACCCACAAACACACACCTCCCTCCATTGACTCGACTAGGCTGGAAGCTAGCTTCACCCATGCACCCACTTAAGCTGGTTTCACTGTGCATTGAAGCATACCCTGACAAGTTCCCTCCAAGTCTTCTCGCACTTTCAACCTATTCATTTCAAAGTCCTTAGTCATTAGGGAAATGCAAATCAAAACCCAGTAAGACACCATTTCACACCCACTGGGATGGCTATAAGATAAAGAAAAGAAAAATAATAAAGTTTAAAATGGATATAGAGAATATAGAAATCTAATAACATTTCCTGGGATAATGTAAAATGGTGCAGCTGTTCTGGAAACAGTTTGGTGGTTCCTGAAGCAGTTAAAGATAGAATTACCGTATGACCTAGCATTTTTACTCCTGGATATATACCCAAAAGAACTGAAAACAGGTGTTCAAATAAAAACTCGTACATGTCTGTTCATAGCAGCACTATTCACAATAGCCAAAAGGTCCAAATGTCCAAACAACCCAAACACCTGTCCACTGATGAATGGATAAACAAAATGTGGTACAGATACTCAGTGGAATGTTATTCAGCCATTAAAAAGGAATGGAGTACCGATTCATGCAACAACTTGGATGAACCTGAAAACGTGCTAAGTGAAAGGAGCTAGACACAAAAGGTATGATTCCATTTACATGAAATATCCAGAATAAGCAAATCCATAGAGACAGAAATCAGATTAGTGGTTGCCAGGGCCTGAAGGAGGAAGGAATGAGGATTAACTTCTTAATTGGTATGGGTTTCATTTTGCAGTGATGAATATGCTCTGTTATTAAACAGAGCTGATGATTTCACAGCATTGGGAATGCAAAAACATTCCCCCCAAATCCTAAAATTCAAGTGGATGAGGACAAACCATCAAGAGACACATTACCTGTATGGTATCAGTGTATGTGAGTTAAAAAAAAAAAAAAAAAAGAAGCAATGGCACAGCATCTGACTAAGTTTATAATAGAGAATAGCAAACTAGTCACTAGGTACTCACTGGAAAGAACAGCTGCAGTTGGGAGGGTTTTGGCTTTTCCATAGCAGGCAAGTGCAAGGAGTACACCTCAAGAAGGACCAAAGGTACTAGAGCAGAAGACCACCGTGAACTTTCAAAACTGATACCTCAGTGTTTCCTTCTAGGGCAAGACTCCACGATTAGCAGAAACTCTGGGGCTGGAAACAATTCAGGAGGAAATGGACAAGAGAGATGAAGGAAAGGAGAAGGTGCAAAATTGTGTTGTCCACTCATGTGGCCACTGAGCACTTGAAATGAGGCTAGTCAGACTTGAGATATGACGTAAGAGTAAAATATGTACCAGATTTCAATGATTCAGTACAAAAGAATGAAAAATAGCTCATTAATAATCTTTATATTGCTTGCACATGCAAAATATAATATTTGGGATAGACAGAGTTAAAAACATATTATTGAAGTTAATTTCACGCTTCTTTTTACAAAGAATTTTGACTACTAGAAAACTGTTAATTACATTGTGTGGCCAGTATTACATTGCCCATGGACAGCACTCTATTATTACTGACATCTGAGATGCCTGTTAGACCTCAAGTGGAAAAACCGATTACACAGCTGTATGAATGGAAGCACAAGGGAATGAGTAAAAATGAACATACATATTTGAAATTCATCAACTTAAAGTGACATTTAAAAACAGGAGTCTAGATAGGACCCCCTAGGAAATGAATGCATGTAGAAAAAAATGACCAAAACCTAAAGCCTTGGAAATTCTCACACACAGAAGTATGGAAAATGAGGAAATTCCAGGAGAATACAAGGTGAACACCAAGAGGGAAATCTTTAAAGACCAAGAAAGAACATGTATCAAGGAAAAGGAGTGATCAACTGTATTAAATGCTGCCAAAAGGTCAAGTAAGATGATGTCTAACATGTTTCCATTGGATTCTGCAGTGTGAAGGTCTGCTATGTGATGGTATTTGGTCCTTTCTTAAGGAGAGAGAATAGGTAGGTCTCAAGGTCAAAGGAAGGAAGAAGAGCTTGTGGCCAGGTGGAGCTATGTAGATTTTGGTGTGGAGGACCTGAGTTAAGGACACTGGATTCGTGTCCACACTCAGGCATATCAAATGCCCAGGAGACCTATTAAAACCATAGGATGAAGTAGGATGGTTGGATCTTTGATTCCGCCTGTAATGCTGGCTCACTGAAGGAAGGAACCAGACCTAAGGCCTCAAGTACTGCTTTCCTCGGCCTCTCGTATATGAGGGGGTGTTCTGTGGTCAGGGCTACCTCCAGGAATAAAGTGTAGCTTCCTAGATATACATCCCTGGGTGTTTCTAACTCTCTGGAGCTGGGCTACAGAGCTAACGACACATACACACCCACCACTAACTTCTGCAGTGCCTATGGCAAAAGTAAAATGGAGGCCACCAGCCCATGTCCAGGATCCCTTCTTCTCATGGCCATTATGTCCTACACCATGCAGTGCTTCACACCTAACACTAAGAGCAGCTCAACCCACACCTCCAAGCTTTGTCTACCCCTTGCTCCCACAAACAGTGACCACATAGCCACCTTTTGTGCCCAAGATTGAGCATATCATAGGCCCAGCTCTTCTTTCCTTCAGAATGACTTTGAGAATAGGACCTTGCTGGCCCTGGAAGTATCCTTAGGGAATTAGGGTACCTGATATATTTTCTACAAAAGTAACAGGGTGTCAGGAGCCTTATCACCTTGTCCCTGTGGACTTTTAGCTCTGGCATGAAGAGCAGTAAGGAGAGCCTAATACAGGGCTCAGCACTATGACCCTTCTTGACCAGGTCAAATGCCAGTACTGGCCATATACCAGAAAAGTAAAAGAAAAGAGAGGAGAACCTAGAGATTATTGTACTAAGTGAAGTAACTAAGAAAGCGAAAGACAAATAGCGTATGATATCATTTATATGTGGAATCTAAAATATGACACTAATGAACTTATTTATGAAACAGAAACAGACTCACAGACTTCAAAAACAAACTTATGGTTACCAAAGGGGAAAGAGGGCAGGGGATACATTAGGAGTTTGGGATTGGCAGATACAAACAACTATATATAAAAGAGATAAACAACGAGGACCAACTGTATAGCACAGGAAACTATACTCAATATCTTGTAATAAGCCATGATGGAGAAGAATATGAAAAAGAATATATATCTATGTATAACTGAATCACTGCTGTACAGTAGAAACTAACATAACATTGTAAATCAACTATACTTCAATTTAAAAAAAATACTACTCAGAGTATATGTAAACCTGGCCACAAAAAAAAAAAAAAAAAAGAGAGAGAGAGAGAGGAGAAATATGGAAATGAGGGAAAGGGAGTTCATTTTACTGTTGTTTTTTTTTTTCCACTCCACTCACTTCAATGTGGTTTCCTACCATGTTTCCACAGCTTAAATTTTTGAAAATCAGCTTAGTCACATCACAGAAATGATGCTATGATCAAGGCGAAAAAACAACTGAATATATATCCTGTTCACAGCATGTTATATGCCCATCCAATTCTATACAAGTGTCTACACACACATACACAATCATGCTCACTTATCTGCTCACAAACTCAGTCACAACTATTTTTTTAAACGAGATTATCCATTAACATCCATTAATCTTAATATCCATTAATATTGAAGCTCAGGCAAAACGAATCATCATCACAGTACGACGGAAAAAATATTTTTTCACTTAATATTTGACCATTTTAGCATGTCAGTCATTAACCTTGAATAGTTGCCCAGCCCCCTTTCTCCCCATCTTGTAAGCTTCAGAAGCCCCTGTTTCCTCCTCTAAAAACCAAGACCTTCCCCCCAGGCTTCTGACCTCTGTCTGCTGTTTCCTCCTTCTTGATTCTGAATCTTCCTCCCAGCCCTCCCTATTCCTATCTGGGTTATCCTCCTCTCTCATACACTTGATCATGCACTGCCTCTTCCTGACACTGGGTACCTCCATCACCCCTCCCATTCTCTAGACACCTTGGGTTAAACTCTAGTTCTCTTATCCAAGTTGTAAATTACCTATGCTAAGAGGGTATGAACTGTCCAAATGGGAATTTTATGGTCATAACTCCATTTCAAATAAAGGCCATAAATGATGACCCTTTGTCCCTTCTAAAGAGTCAACTAGCATGCTACTTTCTTTTAAACCTCCAAATATGACATAAAATTAACAACTTTAGAGACCACAATAAAAAATTACATTAAAAAATGAAACCAACACTTCAAGCTTTATTTATTAAAAAAAATCATTCTATGAAGAAATAATTGCCTATAATTTTTCAAAACTGACTGAAGATATCAAGCTGCAGGATTAAGAACCCCTACAGAACTCAAGCAAGCAAGATAGATACAAAGAAAACCATGCCTGGAAACATCAGAGTAAAACTAGTGGGAAAAATATAAAAATGTCAATGAAACACACACACACACACACAAATCGCAAGATAAATGGTAATATACACTATTTTCATGGACAAGAAGATTCATTATTACAATAATATAGACTCTGCAAAATAACCTATAAATTCAAAGCAATTTCAAATAAAACCCCAATGGGATATTTCATGCAATTTGACATATTAGTATGTATATGAAAAAGGAAAGGGTCATGAAATATGAATAGTATGAAAATATTCCTGAAAAAGAATGATGTGGGATATTTGCCCTACAACACAGAGGCTTTTTATAACAGTGTGGTATAAGTGCAAATAGAGACAAATGACCCAGCTGTACAGAAAAGAGTCTAAACATAGAACCATGCATAAATTAAAACCTATTCCACTTCAGGGCTATGGTGCTAGATCATGGGAAAAGGAAGAAATTGTTATTGATTTATTTACTATAGATTTATTTATTTTATTTATTTATTTTTGTCTGGGATGGGTCTTCATTGCTGCGCGTGGGCTTTCTCTAGTCGCGGCGCGCAGAGGCTACTCTTCGCTGCTTGTAGTTGCGGTGCGCGGGCTTCTCATTGCAGTGGCTTCTCTTGTGGAGCATGGGCTCCAGGCACGCGGGCTCAGTAGTTGTGGTGCATGGAAGCCCCCAAAAAGAAGGAAAGTTTTAAATGCTACTGGACAATAGGTTATCCATATGGAAAAAAGGGAAAAAATGGGAATCTCTCCACTAAATTGTACACGGAAACAAATTTCAGGTAGATTATTCTGTGACAAGTAGAACTTAAAGCATATAGAAAAAAATAAGACTATCTTATATACATTGGGACTAGTAAAAGATTTCTTAGTTAAAATATAAAAAGCACGAACTACAAAAGATAGTCAAGGGGGCTTCCCTGGTGGCGCAGTGGTTGAGAATCTGCCTGCTAATGCAGGGGCACGGGTTCAAGCCCTGGTCTGGGAGGATCCCACATGCCGCAGAGCAACTAGGCCCGTGAGCCACAACTACTGAGCCTGAGCGTCTGGAGCCTGTGCTCCGCAACAGGAGAGGCCGTGATAGTGAGAGGCCCGTGCACCGCGATGAAGAGTGGCCCCTGCTTGTCACAACTAGAGAAAGCCCTCGCACAGAAACAAAGACCCAACACAGCAAAAATAAATAAATAAATAAACTCCTACCCCCAACATCTGTATAAAAAAAAAAAGATAGTAAAATTCAGCTGCATAATAATTTTTAAACTTTTAGTTATTAAAGGAGGGTATTGGGACTTCCCTGGTGGCACAGTGGTTAAGAATCTGCCTGCCAATGCAGGGCACACGGGTTCCAGCCCTGGTCTGGGAAGATCCCACATGTCGCGGAGCAACTAAGCCCATGCACCACAACTACTGAACCTGCACTCTAGGGCCCACGATCCAAAACTACTTAGCCTGTGCGCCACAACTACAGAAGCCTGCGCGCCTAGAGCCCGTGCTCCGCAACACGAGAAGCCACGGCAATGAGAAGCCCGCGCACCGCAACTACAAGCAGCCCCCCCTTGTGCAACTAGAGAAAGCCGGCGCGCAGCAACGAAGACCCAACGCAGCCAAAAACAAAATTAAAAAAATTTTAAAGAGAGTACTTATAAGGTTAAAGAACAAGACCAAACAGTGGAAGTATTTGCTCCACGTGAACCAGAAAAAGGGTTATTCATAATGCACGTTTTTTTCAAATAATGAGTATAAATAGGCATTTTACAGAAACATAAATGCCCAAAGACAAGAACAAAAGAAGTGTTTACTTTTACTTGTAATTATGGAAAAGCCAGAATGAGATACCATTAAAGAAAATTTCGTTCTATAAAAGGCAAATTGGAAAAGGGAAATTTCAGCTCAGGAGCAGAGGCAGGCCATTTTCAGGGAGCAGGGGGCCGTTAATCAAGGGTTAACAGCAGATTAAGTGCTGACTGCTGGAGCCATGGGGAGGAGAGGCTTTTAAATTGCTCTGAATCTTGGTTAGAACTCTTGGAAACCTCACAGGTGAACACGAACAGGCAGCTCAATCACTGCAGTGGCTGTCTGTCTGTTCCACGTTTGCTTCTAGGAGGTTGCTTACAGAGGGTCACAGCACAGTAGGTGGAGGGTAGGGGTGTGCCTGCTCTCCTGGAGAGGCAGGGCTCGGGGCATCAAGTTCAGGCAGCAAGACGGGCCTAACTCTCGGAGGACTAGGCTTGGAGTCGAAGCTCAGGCAAAACGAATCATCATCACAGTACGACGGACAGCTGAGCACAGAAACCCCCATGAGGGAGGAGAGGGGCTCAAAGCAAGAGACCTGAAGGAGGAGATGCTCTCAACACACTGCCCAGCAAAATGAAAGGAGAATGTGCCACGAGAGCAGAAGAGGAGGCACTAATGCAGATGGCATTACCACCAGGGCACAGGGGAAGAGCAGCCTTCCTCAGGTCAATCTAGGGGGGAAGCAGGACTCAGGCCAGCCGGCCCGGAGTGGAAAAGGGCAGCAGCGAAGCACCGTTCTTACCTGTGTGGCGGCTCAGGAGGGTCGGGCCTGGTGTGGGGTTGCGGCTGGGAAGACCAGGGTCTGGCCGGGATGCTGGACTCCAGACAGAAGCCTTGAGAAAGGAGTCTGCTGCTGGGCTCAGACTTTGGAGTAAACGGCAGCAAAAGCTCAGACCTCTGAGTCCTGGAAGCTCTAGGAAACGGAAAGCACGTTGGAGGATTCCGTATCCCGGCAGGCTCTTCCTTGTGGAGCTGCTTTTGGGCCCGTGTTTACCCTAAACCACGGTCCGAGCTCGTCCATGAGGGAGCCAGTGCCCCGTGTGGGTCGTCCCGTGGCGGCCTCGCTCCAGCGTGCAGGTTCTTGATTCTGGTCTTTCTGGGCCCACGTACCTCTGAGGTCTGAGCGACAACCCGTGCAGCCTTGTAGATCAGAACCTTGCCAGTCCTAAGGGTATCAGTAGCGGCAGAAACGACCTCGTACTTAGACCCACTGGCCACCTCACCCTGCATGAAATCAGACTGCTGCTGCTTCTCTCCTCCTCCTCGTCTGACCGGGCGGCCATAATGCCAGGTTCTCAGAAACAGAGGTACTCTGCTGCAAACGCTGGCTCAGGTAGAGCCAGGGTTAGTAGAACGAGGAAGATGGGCGGGCCCTGGTGGAATCTTCGCTTCTGATTGGCGAGCTGGATATCACCTGACACTCATCTTCCCAGAGTCCAACCCAGATCCTTCTGGCAGCAAACAGGAGAGCGTGCACCACCGCTTTGGGGTCTGCCCTGGACTGGTCAGTAATATTAATTTCCTCAGTATTTAAACATAGCCCCTAAAAGTGTGTGACTGTGTGTAGGAGGGTGGGGTCTCTAGATAAACATTTTGAGTGACCCCCAAATCAGCGTGTCAGCATCACGCTGGTGGCTCAAACCGAAGAAATGACTTGAAAGAAATACCACACTGGTCAGAAAGAGATAAACCCCTAGCTAGGTCGTGCTCATGGAACTGGTCAGAACACTGGGTCCATGGATGACCCCAGACGGAACAGTCCTGGGACTCCTCCTGGCATCTGGATCACCCCACGCCGAATTGGTGTGGGTTTAAGAGTTGGAGCGTGGCTTTCTGAAAGGGGAGAAACGGGATGGGGCCCCACGCTGTTCTTGAAATGTTCAGCCCTGCTGCCTCGTGGTTCCCAGGCACCAGAGGGAGTTTTAGACAATTTCCCGGAAGACTGCTTCGGCCCACCTGGCTCCTTCAGGCAAAGGCAAGGGTTGCCTGGAATTAAGAGTGGTACTGCCCTTAAATACACATCAACATTTGTATAGGCTACATAGTAGTCTAGTGATGAGTGTATGCTATGTATCTGACCTAGTCTTCATTCTTGGCCACCGATGTCTAGTTTCTGTTAATATAAATATGTTGTGATGCACAGACTTCAAGTTTAACATTTGGACATTTATTTTTAGTCATTATCACAAAAGGGTTGCATATTTAGTACCCCAAAAAGAAAAGCAAATATAAGAAAACTTGAACCTAAATTTCCACACACCCATAGGTAACTACTGCAAATGTTTGATTATATGTTGGCAGAACAGCCATTCATTTATTTCGTAATTTTTCTCTTGTTTTATAAAAGTAGAATTATTTATCCATACAAATTATTTTGTAACTTGTGATTTAGACCTAGAAAACCCACTTTCCATGTCAATTAATAAATTTACACAAGGCCATTTTGTAACTAGAAAATACTCCATTTACAGAAGAAACCTAGATTTCTAAATATTCTTACATTGCCAACATTTGTGTTGTTTTCAACTTTTCACTCTCTAACACATCACTGAGACACACCCTTCCTGCTAAAATTTGCTCATAAGTTTGCCATTGTTATGCATAAATTCCCAGAAGTGGAAATTGTTGGTACATATGTAATTGTACCAACACATATGTACCAGGCACATATGTAATTCTTTGATAAAAATACTGGCAAGCTGATCTCCTGGAAGTCATTTTTATAACGATTTTGGCAAAATGGAATGGGATGTTTAATGGAATTCATGAACAACTGGAAACACAAAACAGAATGGAATGGTATTTAGAGTGTTAAATAATATGGAATGTAAAGTGGATTTGAAATGTAGTATAGAAGGGGATGAAATGGAGACTGGTTGCAGAGGAAGCTGGAATGAAATGAGGAATAGAATATGGACCTGAACAGGGTATGGAAAGGAAAATTGAATAGGATGGAAATTGAATGGAATATAATGGGAAAATGGAATGGAAAGGAGAATGGAAATAAATATCTAATGGCATGCAGAATAAAAAATATAATGTCATATGAGAAAAGGAATGAAATGGAATATAGAATAAAATACAATTTTAAAGAAAAAGAACGAGGGCTTCCCTGGTGGTGCAGTGGTTAAGAATCTGCCTGCCAATGCAGGGGACACGGGTTCGAGCCCTGGTCGGGGAAGATGCCACATGCCGTGGAGCGACTAAGCCCACGTACCTAGAGCCCGTGCTCTGCAACAAGAGAAGCCACCGCGATGCATGAAATAAATGGACTATGAAATATACACTGTAGACTTTTAAATAGATGAAATAGAAAAACTGGAATGGGATTTGGATTGAAATATAAAATACAACGTTTTGAAGGATGGAATAGAAATTGAATAAAAATGAAACAGAAGATGGAAAATGAAATACTGATGAATCAGAGGATGCATTAAAATGAAGAATAAATTAAAAGAATGTGTTTAAATCAGTTACTGCTCCATAATTTGGTGTTGTGAAACGACAATTATAGATTCTGTACATCTAGTATTCAGACACAGCTTGTCTCTATTCCACTATATCTGGGCCCTCAGCTGGTAAAATTTGAATGGCTGTGAGGTCATGAGGGAAGAAAAATCAGTGATGATGCCTAGACTTTGGCCAGAGAATCTGGGTGGATGATGGTACCACTTAACTGAAACAGGGAAAACTTGCTCAGTAGAGGAGTAGATCGGGAAGAATGGAAATTGGTGATTCTGTTCTGACCATGTTGACCACTACAGTCCGTGTGGTTGTGCTAGTCGTTTAGAGGAATAAACACCCCCAACTTATCTCATAACATTCCATTAACTCTAGAGGGCAACTTTCACCAGTTTCATGGATCCAGTAGTCCTCTAGGGTATCATTTCAGGTTACTCTCTGATATCTATCCCTTTACTCCTTTCTGGAATCTGTCTGGGCCTTAGTTATGATCCTTGACTTACTAAGATACCTCCATTTGTCCTTGCTCTCATTTAAAGATTTTATATATATATATATATATATATATTCCTATATATATATATGTAAGGAGAAATATATATAGAGAGAAAATATATATTTCTCCTTATATGTATATTTCTCCATACATATTTCTATATATAAATAAATATTTATATAAAAATTATAAAATTATCTTCACATATATAAAGATAATTTTATTTTTTAAATAAAAATATATATTTCTATATTTTTGTATATAAAGAGAAATTTTATATATATTTCTCCTTTATGAATATATATAATTGCATTAAATATATACTTTTATATACAATATATATAAACATAATTTCTCCATATATATATTTCTTTAGATGAGGGCAATATATGTATTTTTTTCTTTCACTAATTGATTTGGCTAACCTCTAAGATCTCAAACTTTCTTCGATACAAGACCCTCTCCTCTTTAACTCTTCTGGTGTATCTTTAATGCTGTCTTCTTTCTCTTCCCCAACTGCTCCTGTTTAAACAGTATATATATATGCTTAAAGAAAAAGAAAATTCTGGAAGGAAGATTTTTTTCCTCTTTGTACTTTATTTTCTGAATGTTTTCAATGAATATACATTACCCTTATATTCAGGAAAAAATACAGCTATTTACATTTTGAAAAAATATGAGTTTTAAGTGTTTAATTAGGTTTTAAGCTGTTGTAAGAAAGCAGACTCTCTCATGTACTACTAGATGGTGTTTTAAATTCATAACATTGACAGATGGAAATTTGACACTATATATTTAAAGTCATAAATATGAAATCCATTTGACACTATAATTCTTCTTCTAGACATTAATTCTGAAGGAATACTGATGTATACCCACAAAGTTGTATGCTCAAAGGTGATTATTACAGTGTCAATTTTTTTTTTTTTTTTTTTGCGGTACGCGGGCCTCTCACTGTTGTGGCCCCTCCCGTTGCGGAGCACAGGCTCCGGACGCGCAGGCTCAGCGGCCATGGCTCACGGGCCCAGCCGCTCCGCGGCATGTGGGATCTTCCCGGACCGGGGCACAAACCCGCGTCCCCTGCATCGGCAGGCGGACTCTCAACCACTGCGCCACCAGGGAAGCCCGTGTCAATTATTTTTAAAAGTCTGAAATTATCTCATTTTCCAAGAGGACCCTGGATGTCCATAAAATAAACTTACGCAGCTTCCACATGGTTGTTTCTAAGAAGTTTTAATGACATAGGGAAAAAGCTATATTATACATGTAAAAAACATGATAACTGTATATACCGATCAATATTTATATCTATTTATCTATCTATGTATCTGTCTACCTACTTACCTATCTATCCATCCATCTATCTATCTTAATTTCCTTTGGTTTCTGTAAAAAAATTACCATAAGTTTGGTGGCTTAATATAACAGAAATGTATTCTCTCAAAACCCTAGAGGCCAGACATACAAATTCAGTATCACTGGGACAAAATCAAGGTATGGGCAGGCCTGTAGTCCCTTTGGAGGCTCTAGGGGACAATCTGTTCCTTGCCTCTTCCAGCTTCTAGTGGCTCCTGGCCTTCCTTAGCTCATTGCCATTATCACCCCAATCTCCACCTCTGTCTTCACATAATCCTTCTCTGTGTATTTGTATCAGATCTGTCTCTGCCTCTCTCTTATAAGAACATGTGGTTGCATTTAGGGCTTACCTGGATAATATAGAATAATCTCGTTACCTCAAGATCTGTAACTTAATCACATCTACAAAGTCCTTTTTAGCCATATAAGGTAACATTAACAGGTTCCATTGATTAGGACGTGAATATCTTTTGGTGGATCGTTATTCGACCAACCACACTATCATCAATCTCTCAACCTACCTATCTTTATACCTACCTAGCTTTTTACATATATTAGGATCTCATTCCCTAAGGAGCAGTGGTTCTCAACCAGTTACATTTTGTCCCTGAGGAGACATTTGGCAATTCCTGGAGATATTTTTGGTTGTCCCAACTGGTGAGGGTGGAGGTGCTACAGGCATCTAGTGTGTAGAGAACAGAGATGCTGCTAAACTCCCTCAATGCACAGGACAACATCCTACATGGAATTATCTATCTGATCCATAACGTCAAGAGTGTCAAGGTTGACAAACCCTGATGGAGAAAATTTAGACAATTCAGAAAAGTTGATAACAAAATTTAAATCCCAAGCAATCGTGCCAGTGATTGATAACTATTGTTCAACACTTGATATGTCATCAGAGTGAAGTCACAGGAAGATGGCAGAGTAGAGAAATCAAAAAAATCTATCCCTCCATAAGCAATGATTAAGTTGGCAAAACTATCAGTATCAATTTGTTTTTGAACTCTGGAATTTAATTTTAAAAACTTAGAACAACGAGAGAGTGCTGATTTCTAATTTTGGTAAGAGATCTCTGTGGTGATTTTGGTTACCTGCCTACCATCCCCATTCCCCAGCTAGGCAGTGGCTATGTGGATGGCAGTCTGTATTCCTGGTTCAGCTTGCTGGTGTCAGAGGGAGAAATATAGACATAGTTCTCAGAGTTGTGGTTGTGCATTTTGGCCTGTTTTGTGGTTCCCTGAGGAATCAGCTCAGAGATTTGCCTTTGCTTCACCAACCTTAGAACTGTTAGGGCTGGAGCAGCCTCCCAGGTGAGCATTTGTTGAAAGCATTTAAAAGCAAATAATACCTCTCACACAACTCAATATCTAAAGAACAACCAACCTGACTAAAAAATGGCAGAAGATCAGAATAGACATTTTTCCAAGGAAGACACACAGATGGCCAACAGGCACATGAAAAGATGCTCAACGTCACTAATCATCAGGGAAATGCAAATCAAAACCACAATGAGCTCTCCTCACACCTGTCAGAATGTCTATTATCAAAAAGACAAGTGTTGGCGAGGATGAGGAGAAAAGAGAACACCTGTGCACTGTTGGTGGGAATGTTAATTGGTGCAGCCACTATAGAAAACAGTACAGAGGTTCCTCAAGAAACTAAAAATAGAACTACTATATGATCTAGTAATTCTATTCCTGGGGATATATTTGGAAAAGACGAAAACTCTAATTCGAAAAGATACATGCACCCCAGTGTTCATTGCAGCATTATTTACAATAGCCAAGATATGGAAGCAACCTGAGTGTCCATCAACAGATGAATGGATAAAGAAGATGTGGTGTATATATATACAAATAGAATACAATGGAATACTCAGCCATAAAAAAGAATGAAATTTTGCCATTTGCAAGAACATGGATGGACCTGGAGGGTATGATGCTTAGTGAAGTAAGTCAGACAAAGACAAATACTGTAGGTTATCATTTATATATGGAATATAATAAAATAAAATTAATTAATATAGCAAAACAGAAACAAACTCATAGATACAGAGAATAAACTCGTGGTTACCAGTGGAGAAAGGGGTATGGGGAGAGGCAAGAAAGAGGAAGGGCATTAAGAGGGCCAAACTACTACATATAAAATAAATAAGATACAAGAATGTAATGTACAGCACAGGGAATATGACCAATATTTTATAATAACTTTAAATGGAGTATCATAAAAGTGTCAAATCATGATGTACACCTGAAACTAATATCACATTGTAAATCAACTATACTTCACTTAAAAAAAATACTACCCACAAGCCCTTGAGGCAGAAGATGGTGGAAGGAGCGTGGAGCATGCTGTGGATAGGTGACTTGCCCAGCCCTGAGGTAGGAAAGTCTCACTGCCAAGGAGACTGAGACTCCCAGAGCGGGCTGCTTGTTGTGCTGATGCCTGCCACCTTGGTGTCTCTGTGTAAGAAGAGTCTCACGCAGATAAAGAGGTTTCCGGGACCAAGTTGCTTGCCCTGACTGGGTCCCCTTTATCCTGTTCCTCTCCTGCCACACTCCCACCCCCACAGACCCCTGGGTCTCTGGGTAGGGAGGAGAGTCTTTGGCCCACAGGAACAAAGACTTCCTGGATCCGGCTGCATTTGTGACTTGGATTTTCACCATTCTGATAGGCGTGCTGTGGGTCCCAGTTCACTTTTAACTACAGGTTAGTCAGCCAGCCTTCATTAAAGCAGAACTGTTACACAAATGAAATCAAACATAAATGAAAAGTAAAATCTGCCAAAGGGCAAGAGCAATATTAAACATAGAATTTGGGGGTTTTAGGGCTTTTATAAGATCCCTTGAGGCTATTCATAGCCAAACCTCAAAGTTGGACCAAGAAGGAGCAAAGTCTGGGGTCTTAAAATTTCCTTTTTCCCATTAGGGAGAAAAAGCCATGTACAACTTGTATTGGAAGGTGTTTAAAGCATCCTGCAACAAATCTGGGATTTTCTGTTGTTAAAATTCACAAGCAGAGCAGGAAGAAGGTTGTATAAAACATTAAAGGTGGGAAAAGTCAATGCAAGTAGAATACCTAGGCAGAGCACTACAGATTGTGCATATCTGGTAATCCCGGTATCTTTTTGAAAGGAAACAAAAGCTATTATAAAAGCCCTTTTTCTTTACTATAAGAGCCTCAATCCACCAACAATTCATTCAGATGAGGTTAATTCTTCTTTTATGCCTAAAGCATCCAAGTAGGGCATTCCTGTATTTTCACCATGTAAATCCCTGTGATATTAATCTGATCAACAGTTGGGTCTACGTTGGGGAGTAAATAGGTCAGTGGGAAATCTTGAGACAGTTATGGAGAATAACGTATTTGACTCACCTGACTGAAGGATACAGGTGATACTAATTTGGGGAAACAGGACTTTCTGTATTTCATCTTTCCTGTCTTTAAAGTAGATTGGGCTCCACAAAGAGAACCTTAAGTTCTGCTGCATAATTTCAAATCTTTTTTCTATCTTCTTTTTTTATTTTGGCTGGTGAAACAGAGTCTCTGACTTTAAGGCTGCCTGAGTGTGAGTTCTAGTTTTACCTTTTAAAAATGCCACCCTGAATTCTGGAAAGACAGGTACAGCAGCCAAGATCTGCTTACATAATCATGGTTTTCCCTCAAGGAACCACGCTAAGTTCTCAGGGTAGAGAGTCAAGAAATATCCCTCCTGGCTTTGGCAGAGGGAGGGGAGACTAACCATCAGTAAACACTCCCATAACCTTCTCCATAACAAAGTCCTACTTTCCAGGATAAAATACTTCTCTAGAGCATAATTCTGAAATCTTATCCTGGCTGGAAGAGGGAATTCCTCCTCAATCCATCCCCTACAGTCTTCCTGGCCTCAGCTGTTGGGGGGAAGGAGGGAACTTTAAGAAAATGAATTGGGAATGTTGCAGTCTAAGTAGTAGGAAAGAGGCAAAAATGATATATCACTGGAGGAGGGACAGAAACCATTGTGAAGGCCACAGCACTGAATCACAGGCCTTCTAAAAGACTGACAGTTAATCAGAAGGTTATGGCATGCTTCCTGTCCTCCGTACCCTACCACCAAATCAGCAGGCTCCAATATAGTAACAATGGGTAACAACTGAAAAAGCTGTAAGATACACTCACTCTGAGGAGCAGTGTACAGAGAAGCCCCAAAGCCAAGATGGGGAACCAAATTAAGGATATTAGAGGAATCTGATGCTTCTAGTACACATAGTTATGATGAACATTTAAAACAGCCCACCTCTTAGCCAGATTAACACAACTCTTCACACTAAAAGACTATTTACCTCAATTTTATTACCCAAACATTTATCTTTCAACAAAAAAATGACAAAGCATATTAAAATGCAAGAAAAAAAAAAACACAGTCTGAAGAGACAAACCTCAGAACCATACTCATATATAGTACAGGTATTGGAATTAACAGACAATGAATTTAATATATCTATGAGTAATATGTTAAGGTCTTTAATGGGAAAAGCAAATAACATACAAGACCAAATGTGTAATGTAAGCAGAGAGACAGAAACGCTAAGAATCAAAAAGAAATTCCAGAAGTCAAAACAGAAACAGAAATGGGAAATGCCCTTGACTGGCTCATAGTAGATTCCACATATCTGAGCAAAAATGTGAGGATAAGTCAGTGAAAACTTCCCAAAGTGAAATGCAAAGAAAATAAATATTAAAAAAAAGTCAGAACAGAGTAACCAAGAACTGTGGGACAATATAAAAGAATGCAACATACATGTAGTTAGAATACCAGAAGGAGAAAAAAGAGAAAATGGAGCAGAAGAAATATTTGAAGTAATAATTACTAAGAACTTTTCAAAATGAAGGACAGGTAACAAATCACAGATCTGGGAATCTCCGAGAACACTAAGCAAGATAAATATAGGACAAAAAGGCTACACCTAGACATATTCAATCTGCACATAAACAAAGACAATGAAAAATTTTGAAAGAAGTCAGGAAAAGAAAGTACCTTATTTATAGAGGAATAAGGATAAGAAGAATTACAGTGGACTCCTTGTCAGAAAACATGTAAGCAAGAATAGAGGGGTATGAAATATTTAAAGTGATGAAAAGGGATGAATTTATCCTTCAAAAGTGAAGGAGAAATAAAGACTTTCTCAGAAAAGAAAAAAATGAGGGAAATCATTGCCAGTAGACCTGCCCTGCCAGTAATGTTAAAAGAATCAAATCTTTAGGTATAGGAAAAAATATATATATGTATATATACTTATATATTTATATATCAGATGTATATATCTCAGAAGATTTGATTTTCATTGAGCAAAACAAGCATCTCAGAATAAGTGAAGATAAAATATTTTCTTTTTCTTAATTGATTGACCTAAAATATAACTTTCTTTAAAGCATTAATAATAACAATGTATGGGGTGACTATATCATATAGGTAACTGAAACAAATAAATGCAAGGTTCCAAAGGAAAGCAGGCAGGAACTGAGAATATTCTGTTATAACCTTATAGTGTTATGTGAAGGTAAACTTGGACTAATTAAAAGTATGTGTATTTTAAATGCTAGAGCAAGCACTGAAAATTTTTTAAATAAATATAAATAATATGCTGAGAGAGGATATAAAATAGAATAAAATAAAATGCTCAGTTAACACCAGAGAAGGCAGATAATGATGAGGAAAAAAGAAACAAAGAGGAAATTTAATAAATAGAAATCAGGGACTTCCCTGGTGGTCCAGTGGTTAAGACTCCACACTTCCAATGCAGGGGGTGCGGGTTAGATTCCTGGTCGGGGGAAACTAAGATCCCACATGCTGTGCGACGCAGCCAAAAAATAAAAACAAACAAAAAAAGGAAAAAAAAAACAAATAGAAATCAGTAACACTGGTGGTAGATATTAATCCAACTATATAAATAATCACTTTATATGTGAATGGTCTGAACATCCCAACCAAAAGACAGATTGTCAGAGTGGATAGAAAAACTAGACCGACTATATATTGTCTAAAGGAAATTCAATTTAAATATAAAGACTCAAGGAGGTTAAACATAAAGAGATAAAGATACCATGCTAACATTAATAAAAAGAAAGCTGGAGGGCTTCCCTGGTGGCGTAGTGGTTGAGAGTCCGCCTGCCGATGCAGGGGACACGGGTTTGTGCCCTGGTCCGGGAAGATCCCACATGCCGCGGAGCGGCTGGGCCTGTGAGCCATGGCCGCTGAGCCTGCACGTCCGGAGCCTGTGCTCCGCAGTGGGAGAGGCCACAACAGTGAGAGGGCTGTGTACCGCAAAAAAAAAAAAAAAAAAAGCTGGAGTACTATATCAATGTCAGATAAGGCAAACTTCAGAACATGAGAAATTCTCAGGGATAAAATGAGGCATTATCAAATGATAAAGGAGTCAATTCATCAAGAAGACACAGAAATCCTTAACATATATATACCTAACAACAAAGTATCAAAATTCATGAGGCAATACTACAAAGCTACAGGAATCAAGACAGTATGGTGCTGGCACAAAAACAGAAATAGAGATCAGTGGAACAGGATAGAAAGCCCAGACATAAACCCACGCATATATGGTCACCTTATCTTTGATAAAGGAGGCAAGAATATACAATGGAGAAAAGACACCTCTTCAATAAGTGGGGCTGGGAAAACTGGACAGCTACATGTAAAATAATGACATTAGAACACTTCCTAACACCATACACAAAAATAAACTCAAAACTGATTAGACAGCTAAATGTAAGACTGGACCCCTGATCAGAGATTGTCTGCTGCCCACATTATTCCCACTCCTCCCAGCCATAGACCTTTTGTCTCTTAATTCCTCTGGAGGCTGAGCCCTGCTCCCAGTGGAACAGACAGCCCAGAATCACCTGCCCTCCCCCTGATGGAATGTTCCAACTCCTTGCAGTCATCTCTTGACTGACCCTCATCGTGGGATCCCTCTGATAGCAATAGCCCTAACTATGTAGAGTTCACATTGGACAGTGACTTTTAGACACGTGGTCATCCTCCATCAGCATCTTCATCACACTCAAGGCAGTTTTCAAATAGGCTGGTTAGTAGAGCATGATTTGGCACAGAACCTACTGGTTTCGACGATATAACTCTGAAGTTAGAAAGGGGTTTTTGAATTCACCTTGATATCTGCATTAGGATTTTAATTGAGTGTCTTATTTGAAACTGAACACATGTACCTATAAGTGAGAATACCTATGTGGTCAAAATCAAAGCCTCTTTTACAAATAGTTAATAAGGAAACACCATGGAAATCACTGTACAAGCAAACATCTAGAGAAGCTGAATTCCTAAAAATTCTGGAATACTTCTAGAAGGTAGAAAATGGTTCCTTGGCAGTCACACTAGCTTTGATTTAAAAAGAAAGAAAAAGAATTCACCATCCTTCCAGTGCCTCTTATCTGTGTACTTTCCCCAGAAGAAAATGCTGGTTTTCAGGGTGTCTAATGGCACCTGTACAGGTGTTCCATCGTATTCAGTCAGGTGGTATGTAGCAGGGACTCCCATGTTAAGATATTGACCACGCACCAAAAGGAAGGAGAAAATTCTCAGCCTACTGAGATTACAGAGGCTATTGCAAAGGGTAGTGTAGAGAGGTGCTACTGAGTGAAGAAGGGTGAGCCCTTCCTGCAGATATTTTTCAGGTTCCTTTTGAAAATGAAATATCATCCTGTATTGGAAAGCACCTATCACATTTTAGGCTTTTGAAAAAGCTGGTTAATTGCAAGATGAATTTGCACTTCTCAGAAACTTCTCCAAGAAACAAAGAGGGTTGTTACCATACAAATTATATAAAAATTGCTCTGTATTGAGCACATATTATTTTAACAGTTTGTGGGAGAGACTGCAAATGTTCATCCATATCTTGGCTTCCTCTACCTCCTAGATTCCTGGAAATACTACATTGCCAAGTGCACTCATAGCTAGAAAAGATCGTGTGACTTAGCCCTTGCCACTGAAATAGAAGTGAAAGTAATATTTTTCAGTTCCAGGCTAAGACAGTTGAGAACCAGTTTGACACTTGCATGGTTTTTTGTCTATTTGGCAGCAAACATGGAGAGACTATCTTGAGATGGTGGAACTATAAAAGATGGAAGCAGCCTGGAACTCCACTTCAACTGAGAGCAGAAAGCCCCTGCCAACCACATCCACTTTATGTGCAGAATGAATAAATGTTTGTTGTTTTAAGCCATTCAAATTTCAGATTAGGAGAAACTTTATCTTATGGATACACAGCTACTCTTTCTGGTGTCAGACGTATTTAAATATTTCCATTACAAAGGTAACAGTACAAAAAGCCTTCTTCCAAAAGATAAAAAAATCTAACAAGACAGATAAATCACAATTCCACTCTTTACAAACGTTCCTCGAAAATTCAGCCCTTTTTCAGAGTTAACCACAATGAACAATCTGGTGTGTTAAAGCTGATTCTAGGCTTTCTTCATGTATAAGTATTTAATAAGCATATATTGTGATTTTTTTAACAGACATGGGTAGTGATGTATATAGTCTTCTCCCACTTGCCTTTGTTAATTAATAAATTAAATGATCAGCTAATAAAATGAAGTATTCTTCCATAGCAGGACATATATATCTACTTCACTTCTGTAACTGCTACCTGGAATTGCCCATGTATGTGTGCCACAACATAACAATTCTTCCACTGATAGACACATAATTGTTTCCCACTTTATGCTATGATAAATAGAACTGAAATAAACATGTTTGAACATGAATTCTTTGGAAAATGTGCATGTTTTCTTAAAGACATAGCAGAGTGGAAACTGTATTAAAGTAGAAAATGTAATTATTTTCAAGTTTTATAAATATTGCTAAAATTTCATTCTAAAAATACCTTACCAATTCATATCTGCACCAATTATTATATGTGAATACCTTACATTCTCACAGACATTTTATTTTGTCATTTGTCATAGTTATTTTAATTTATATATCCCTGTTTATCCCTGTTCAATCAATAAATAGATTGAACAGAAAATTAACATGGCTAGGCTACAGTTCCTATATATTCAATCAAACAATTAATGTAGGTGTTGCTGTGAAGGTACTGATGATGGTTAATACTGTGGTTTTAATTTTATGTGTCAACTTGGCTGGCCCATGGTGTCCAGAAATGGTCAAACATTATTCTACATGTTTCTGTGAGTGTATGTTTGGGTGAGAGTAAAATTTAAATCAATGGGCTTTGAGCAAAGCATACTGTCATCCATAATGTGTGGGGGCCTCATCCAGTTGAAGGCCTGAATAGAACAAAAAAATGACCTCCCCCGAGCAAGAAGGAATTCTGCCAACAGACGGCCTTTGAGCTAGAAAGGAAACATCAGCTTTTCCCTTAGTATCCAGGCTGGTGGCCCACCCTGAATATTTTAAACTTGCCAGCTTCCATAATCCCAAGAGCCCCTCTTCCTCTCTTCCTCTCTCTCTTCCTCTGGCCGGCCTTCCTTCCTTCCTTCCTTCCTTTCTTTCTTTCATCTATCTATCATCTATCTATCTATCTATCTATCTATCTATCTATATATCTATCTATATCTCCTAGTGGTTCTGCTTTTCGGGATAATCCTTACCTATACAGAACTTTACAGATGTAATTAAACCCCTAATTAGTTGACTTTAAGTAAGAGAAATTATCCTGGATAATCTGAGTGGGCCTGATTCATCAGTTGAAAGACCATAAAAGCAAGGTTGCGGGGATACATAACTAATTAAACATTTGAAATCAGTCAATGTAATCCACCATATTAACAGGCTAAAGAAGACAAATCACATGATCATATCAACTGATGCAGGAAAAGCATTTGAAAAAATTCAACACCCATCATGATAACAACTGTCAGAAAAACAGGAATAGGGTGTAACTTCTTCAAGTTGATAGAGACCATCTACAAAAAAATCTATAGCTAACATTATACTTAATAGTGAAAGACTGCTTTCCCCCTAACACTGAGAACAAGACAGGGATGTCTGCTCTCACCATTCTTGATCAACATAGTGCTGGAAATCCTAGCCAGTGAAATAAGGAAAGAAAGGGCAACAAAAGGCATACAGATCAGAAAGAAGAAATAAAACCATACCTGTTTGCAGATGACATGATTGTCTATATACAAAATCCCAGGGAATCTACAAAAAAAAGTAAAATGCGGACCGAGGCGGAAGATGGCGGAAGAGTAAGACGCGGAGATCACCTTCCTCCCCACAGATACACCAGAAATACATCTACACGTGGAACAACTCCTACAGAACACCTACTGAAGGCTGGCAGAAGACCTCAGACCTCCCAAAAGGCAAGAAACTCCCCACGTACCTGGGTAGGGCAAAAGAAAAAACAGAGACAAAAGAATAGGGACGGCACCTGCACCAGTGGGAGGGAGCTGTGAAGGAGGAAAAGTTTCCACACTCTAGGAAGCCCCTTCGAGGGCGGAGACTGCAGGAGGCGGAGGGGGGAGCTTCGAAGCTGCGGAGTGCACAGCAACGGGTGCGGAGGGCAAAGCGGGGAGATTCCCGCACAGAGGATCGGTGCCGACCGGCACTCACCAGCCCGAGAGCCTTGTCTGCTCACCCGCCGGGGCGGGCGGGGCTGAGAGCTGAGGCCGGAGCGCAGGGAGAGGACTGGGGTTGGCGGCTTGAACATAGCCTGAAGGGGTTAGTGCACCACAGCTAGCCGGGAGGGAGTCCGGGGAAAAGCCTGCACCCGCAGAAGAGGCAGGAGACTTTTCCTTCCCTCTTTGTTTCCTGGGGCGTGAGGAGAGGGGTTTAAGAACGCTGCTTAAAGGAACTCCAGAGACGGGCGCGAGCCGCGGCTGAAAGCGCGGACCCCAGAGACGGGCGCGAGCCGCGGCTGAAAGCGCGGAATCCAGAGACGGGCGCGAGCCGCGGCTGAAAGCGCGGAATCCAGAGACGGGCGCGAGCCGCGGCTAAAAGCGCGGACCCCAGAGGCGGGCGGGAGACGTTAAGGCTGCTGCTGCCGCCACCGAGGGGCCTGTGTGCGAGCACAGGTCACTCTCCACACCCCTCTTCCGCGGAGGCTGTGCAGCCCGCCACTGCCGGGTTCCCGGGATCCAGGGACAACTTCCCCGGGAGAGCGCACAGCGCGCCTCAGGCTGGTGCAAAGTCACGCCGGCCTTTGCCACCGCAGGCCCGCCCCGCACTCTGTGCCCCTCCGTCCCCGCCGGCCTGAGTGCGCCAGAGCCCCCAATCAGCGGCTCTTTTAACCCCATCCTGTCTGAGCAAAAAACAGACGCCCTCCAGCGATCTACACGCAGTGGCAGGGCCAAATCCAAAGCTTAGCCCTGGGAGCTGTGAGAACAAAGAAGAGAAAGGGAAATCCCTCCCAGCAGCCTCAGAAGCAGCGGATTAAAGCTCCACAATCAACTTGATGTACCCTGCATCTGTGGAATACCTGAATAGACAACCAATCATCCCAAATTAAGGAAGTGGACTTTAGGAGCAAGATCTATGATTTTTTCCCCTTTCCTCTTTTTGTGAACGTGTATGTGTATGCTTCTGTGTGAGATCTTGTCTGTATAGTCTTGCTTCCACCATTTGTCCTAGGGTTCTATCCGTCCATGTTTTTTTTTTAATTTTTTTCTTAATAATTAATTTTAATAACCTTATTATACTTTACCTTCGTTCTTTCTTTCTTTCTTTCCATCCTTCCTTCCCTCCTTTAGACAACGAATCATCCCAAATTGAGGAGGTGGTCTCTGACAGCAAGATTTAGGATTTTTCCCCATTTACCTCTTTTAGTGAGGGTGTATGTGTATGCTTCTGTGTAAGATTTTGTCTGTATAGCTTTGCTGCCAACATTTGTCCTAGGTTCTTTCCGTCCCTTTTTTTTTTTCTAAATAAGAAGTTTTTAATTCAATAACTTTATTATACTGTATTTTATTTTTACTGTATCTTCTTTCTTTCTGTCTTTTTTCCTTCTTTCCCTCCTTCCTTCCCTCCTCCCTCCCTCCCTCCCTTCTTTCCTTCTTGCCTTCTTTCCTTCTTTGCTTCTTTCTTTCTTTCTTCCTTCCTTCCTACCCTCCTTTCCTTCTTTCTTTCCTCATACTTCTACTAATTCCCTCTACTTTTTCTCCCTTTTATCCTGAGCCTGTGGATGAAAAGCTTTTGGTGCTCCAGCCAGGAGGCAGGGCTCTGCCTCTGAGGTAGGACAGCCAACTTCAGGACACTGATCAACAAGAGACCTCCCAGCTCCACATAATATCAAACAGCGAAAATCTCCCAGAGACCTCCATCTTAACACCAGCACCCAGCTTCACTCAACGACCAGCAAGCCACAGTGCTGGAAAACCTATGCCAAACAACTAGCAAAACAGGAACACAACCCCACCCATTAGCAGAGAGGCTGCCTAAAATCATAATAAGGCCACAGACACCCCCAAACACACCACCAGACGTGAACCTGACCACTAGAGAGACAAGATCCAGCCTCATCCACCACAACACAGGCACTAGCCCCCTCCACCAGGAAGCCTACACAACCCACTGAACCAACCTTAGCCACTAGAGACAGACATCAAAAACAGGAGGAACCACAAACCTGCAGCCTGCAAAAAGGAGACCCCAAACACAGTAAGATAAGCAAAATGAGAAGACAGAAAAACACACAGCAGATAAAGGAGCAAGATAAAAATGCACCAGACCTAACAAATGAAGAGGAAATAGGCAGTCTACCTGAAAGAGAATTCAGAATAATGATAGTAAGGTTGATCCGAAATCTTGGAGATAGAATGGACAATAGATTGGACAAAATGCAAGAATCAGTTAACAAGGACCTAGAAGAACTAAAGATGAAACAAGCAACGATGAACAACACAATAAATGAAATTAAAAGTACTCTAGATGGGATCAATAGCAGAATAACTGAGGCAGAAGAACGGATAAGTGACCTGGAAGATAAAATAGTGGAAATAACTACTGCAGAGCAGAATAAAGAAAAAAGAATGAAAAGAACTGAGGACAGTCTCAGAGACCTCTGGGACAACATTAAACGCACCAACATTCGAATTATAGGGGTTCCAGAAGAAGAAGAGAAAAAGAAAGGGACTGAGAAAATATTTGAAGAGATTATAGTTGAAAACTTCCCTAATATGGGAAAGGAAATAGTTAATCAAGTCCAGGAAGCACAGAGAGTCCCATACAGGATAAATCCAAGGAGAAACACGCCAAGACACATATTAATCAAACTGTCAAAAATTAAATACAAAGAAAGCATATTAAAAGCAGCAAGGGAAAAACAACAAATAACACATAAGGGAATCCCCATAAGGTTAACAGCTGATCTCTCAGCAGAAACCCTACAAGCCAGAAGGGAGTGGCAGGACATACTGAAAGTGATGAAGGAGAAAAACCTACAACCAAGATTACTCTACCCAGCAAGGATCTCATTCAGATTTGATGGAGAAATTAAAACCTTTACAGACAAGCAAAAGCTGAGAGAGTTCAGCACCACCAAACCAGCTTTACAACAAATGCTAAAGGATCTTCTCTAGGCAAGAAACACAAGAGAAGGAAAAGACCTATAATAACGAACCCAAAACAATTTAGAAAATGGGAATAGGAACATACATATCGATAATTACCTTAAATGTAAATGGACTAAATGCTCCCACCAAAAGACACAGATTAGCTGAATGGATACAAAAACAAGACCCTTATATATGCTGTCTACAAGAGACCCACTTCAGACCTAGAGACACATACAGACTGAAAGTAAGGGGATGGAAAAAGATATTCCATGCAAATGGAAGCCAAAAGAAAGCTGGAGTAGCAATTCTCATATCAGACAAAATAGACTTTAAAATAAGGACTATTAAAAGAGACAAAGAAGGACACTACATAATGATCAAGGGATCGATCCAAGAAGAAGATATAACAATTGTAAATATTTATGCACCCAACATAGGAGCACCTCAATACATAAGGCAAATACTAACAGCCATAAAAGGGGAAATCGACAGTAACACATTCATAGTAGGGGACTTAAGCACCCCACTTTCACCCATGGACAGATCATCCAAAATGAAAATAAATAAGGAAACACAAGCTTTAAATGATACATTAAACAAGATGGACTTAATTGATATTTATAGGACACTCCATCCAAAAACAACAGAATACACATTTTTCTCAAGTGCTCATGGAACATTCTCCAGGATAGATCATATCTTAGGTCACAAATCAAGCCTTGGTAAATTTAAGAAAATTGAAATTGTATCAAGTATCTTTTCTGACCACAACGCCATGAGACTAGATATCAATTACAGGAAAAGATCTGTAAAAAATACAAACACATGGAGGCTAAACAATACACTACTTAATAATGAAGAGATCACTGAAGAAATCAAAGAGGAAATCAAAAAATACCTAGAAACAAATGACAATGGAGACACAACGACCCAAAACCTGTGGGATGCAGCAAAAGCAGTTCTAAGGGGGAAGTTTATAGCAATACAAGCCCACCTTAAGAAGCAGGAAACATCTCGAATAAACAACCTAACCTTGCACCTCAAGCAATTAGAGAAAGAAGAACAAAAAAACCCCAAAGCTAGCAGAAGGAAAGAAATCATAAAAATCAGATCAGAAATAAATGAAAAAGAAATGAAGGAAACAATAGCAAAGATCAATAAAACTAAAAGCTGGTTCTTTGAGAAGATAAACAAAATAGATAAACCACTAGCCAGACTCATCAAGAAAAAAAGGGAGAAGACTCAAATCAATAGAATTAGAAATGAAAAAGGAGAGGTAACAACTGACACTGCAGAGATAAAAGAGATCATGAGAGATTACTACAAGCAACTCTATGCCAATAAAATGCACAATCTGGAAGAAATGGACAAATTCTTAGAAATGCACAACCTGCCAAGACTGAATCAGGAAGAAATAGAAAATATGAACAGACCAATCACAAGCACTGAAATTGAAACTGTGATTAAAAATCTTCCAACAAAGAAAAGCCCAGGACCAGATGGCTTCACAGGCGAATTCTATCAAACATTTAGAGAAGAGCTAACACCTATCCTTCTCAAACTCTTCCAAAATATAGCAGAGGGAGGACCACTCCCTAACTCCTTCTACGAGGCCACCATCACCTTGATACCAAAACCAGACAAGGATGTCAGAAAGAAAGAAAACTACAGGCCAATATCACTGATGAACATAGATGCAAAAATCCTCAACAAAATACTAGCAAACAGAATCCAACAGCACATTAAAAGGATCATACACCATGATCAAGTGGGGTTTATTCCAGGAATGCAAGGATTCTTCAATATACGCAAATCTATCAATGTGATACACCATATTAACAAATTGAAGGAGAAAAACCATATGATCATCTCAATAGATGCAGAGAAAGCTTTTGACAAAATTCAACACCCATTTATGATAAAAACCCTGCAGAAAGTAGGCATAGAGGGAACTTTCCTCAACATAATAAAGGCCATATATGACAAGCCCACAGCAAACATCATCCTCAATGGTGAAAAACTGAAAGCATTTCCACTAAGATCAGGAACAAGACAAGGTTGCCCACTCTCACCACTAGTATTCAACATTGTTTTGGAAGTTTTAGCCACAGCAATCAGAGAAGAAAAGGAAATAAAAGGAATCCAAATTGGAAAAGAAGAAGTAAAGCTGTCACTGTTTGCAGATGACATGATACTATACATAGAGAACCCTAAAGATGCTACCAGAAAACTACTAGAGCTAATCAATGAATTTGGTAAAGTGGCAGGATACAAAATTAATGCACAGAAATCTCTGGCATTCCTATATACTAATGATGAAAAATCTGAAAGTGAAATCAAGAAAACACTCCCATTTACCATTGCAACAAAAAGAATAAAATATCTAGGAATAAACCTACCTAAGGAGACAAAAGACCTGTATGCAGAAAATTATAAGACACTGATGAAAGAAATTAAAGATGATATAAATAGATGGAGAGATATACCATGTTCTTGGATTGGAAGAATCAACATTGTGAAAATGACTCTACTACCCAAAGCAATCTACAGATTCAATGCAATCCCTATCAAACTACCACTGGCATTTTTCACAGAACTAGAACAAAAACTTTCACAATTTGTATGGAAACACAAAAGACCCCGAATAGCCAAAGCAATCTTGAGAACGAAAGAAGGAACTGGAGGAATCAGGCTCCCTGACTTCAGACTATACTACAAAGCTACAGTAATCAAGACGGTATGGTACTGGCACAAAAACAGAAAGATAGATCAATGGAACAGGATAGAAAGCCCAGAGATAAACCCATGCACATATGGACACCTTATCTTTGATAAAGGTGGCAGTAATGTACAATGGAGAAAGGACAGCCTCTTCAATAAGTGGTGCTGGGAAAACTGGACAGGTACATGTAAAAGTATGAGATTAGATCACTCCCTAACACCATACACAAAAATAAGCTCAAAATGGATTAAAGACCTAAATGTAAGGCCAGAAACTATCAAACTCTTAGAGGAAAACATAGGCAGAACACTCTATGACATAAATCAAAGCAAGATCCTTTCTGACCCACCTCCTAGAGTAATGGAAATAAAAACAAAAATAAACAATGGGACCTAATGAAACTTCAAAGCTTTTGCACAGCAAAGGAAACCATAAACAAGACCAAAAGACAACCCTCAGAATGGGAGAAAATATTTGCAAATGAAGCAACCGACAAAGGATTAATCTCCAAAATTTACAAGCAGCTCATGCAGCTCAATAACAAGAAAACAAACAACCCAATCCAAAAATGGGCAGAAGACCTAAATAGACATTTCTCCAAAGAAGATATACAGACTGCCAACAAACACATGAAAGAATGCTCAACATCATTAATCATTAGAGAAATGCAAATCAAAACTACAATGAGATATCATCTCACACCAGTCAGAATGGCCATCATCAAAAAATCTAGAAACAATAAATGCTGGAGAGGGTGTGGAGAAAAGGGAACACTCTTGCACTGCTGGTGGGAATGTGAATTGGTTCAGCCACTATGGAGAACAGTATGGAGGTTCCTTAAAAAACTACAAATAGAACTACCATATGACCCAGCAATCCCACTACTGGGCATATACCCTGAGAAAACCAAAATTCAAAAAGAGTCATGTACCAAAATGTTCATTGCAGCTCTATTTACAATAGCCCGGAGATGGAAACAACCTAAGTGCCCGTCATCGGATGAATGGATAAAGAAGATGTGGCACATATATACAATGGAATATTACTCAGCCATAAAAAGAAACGAAATTGAGCTATTTGTAATGAGGTGGATAGACCTAGAGTCTGTCATACAGAGCGAAGTAAGTCAGAAAGAGAGAGACAAATACCGTATGCTAACACATATATATGGAATTTAAGAAAAAAATGTCATGAAGAACCTAGGGGTAAAGCAGGAATAAAGACGCAGACCTCTTAGAGAACGGACTTGAGGTTATGGGGAGGGGGAAGGGTGAGCTGTGACAGGGCGAGAGAGAGTCATGGGCATATACACACTAACAAACGCAGTAAGGTAGATAGCTAGTGGGAAGCAGCCGCATGGCACAGGGATATTGGCTCGGTGCTTTGTGACAGCCTGGAGGGGTGGGATGGGGAGGGTGGGAGGGAGGGAGACGCAACAGGGAAGACATATGGGAACATATGTTTATGTATGACTGATTCACTTTGTTATAAAGCAGAAACTAACACACCATTGTAAAGCAATTATACCCCAATAAAGATGTTAAAAAAAAAAATATGTAAAAAAAAAAAAAAAAAAAGTAAAATGCCCCCTTGGGCTAAGAAGTGTGTTCAGCAAGGGCACAGGACACAAGGTAAACATATATAAAACAACTGCATTTCTATACACTAGCAATGAACAAGTGGACACCAATATTACAAATTTAATGCCATTTACAATCACTTAAATATTAGATACTTAGATGTACCTTTAACAAAACATGTACAGGACTTGAATGGTTAAAACTATTGAGGCTGAAATTCTGAAAGAAATCAAGGAAAATCTAAATAAATGGAGAGACATGCCACGTTCATGAATTGGAAGACTCAACATAGTAAAGATGTCAATTCTTCCCCAACTGATATATTTACTGTAATTCCTATAAAAATCCAACCAAGTTTATTGTAAAAGTTATAAGGAAATGTAAAGGAACTAGAGTAGCTAAAACAATTTTGAAAAAGAATAACATGGGAGGAATCTGTTTATCAGACTTTAAGACATTATATAGCCACAGTAACCAAGGTTGTGTGGTATTGGCAGAGGGATAGACAAATAGATCAACAGAATAGAGAACCAAGAAATAGACTCACCTAAGTAAGTATGTCCAACTTATTTTTGTCATCTGCAAAAGCAATTCAGTATAGGAAATATAGCCTTTTCAACAAATGGTGCTGGAGCATTTGGACATTCATAGGCAAAAAAAAAAAACCTGACCTTGACTTAAGCCTAACATTATATACAAAAATTAACTCAAAATAAATCATGGACTTAAATTTGAAACTTAAAATGATACAACATTTAGAAAAAAAGGAAGGAACATTTCAGGATACAGGGTTAGGACAAGAGTGTTTAGACTTGACCCATAAAGCATGATCCATAAAAGGAAAAATTCATAAATTGGCTCACACCAAAATTAAAATCTTGTGCTCTGTAAAAGACCCTTTTAAGAAGATGAAAACACAACCTACATACTATAAGAAAATATTTGCAAACCATGTTATCTGAAAAAGAACTAATATCTAGACTATATAAAAACTCTTAAAACTCAACAAGAGAAAAACAATCCAACTAGAAAATGGGCCAAAGGCATGAACAGACATTTCACTGAAGAGGAAATGCAGATGTCAAATAAGTACATGAAAAGGTGTTCAAAATCATTAGCCATCAGAAAAATGCAAATTAAAACCACGATGAGCTATCACTACACACCTACCAGAGTAACTAAAATAAAATAGAGTGACCAAATGCTGGTGAGGATGCAGAGAACCTGGATCACTCATATGTTGCTAATGGGGATGTAAATGGTACAGCTGCTTTCAGAAAGAATTTGGCAGTTTATTATAAAACTAAATATACAACTACCACACAACCTAGCAATTACACTCTTGAGCACTTATTCCTGGGAAACGGAAATGTCCTTTCACACAAAAATCATGCATAATTATTTATAGGAGCTTTATTCATAATAACCAAAAACTAGAAAAAACGCAGATGTCCTTCAATGGATGAAAGGTTAAACCAACTATGGTATATCCCTTCTACAGAACACTACTAAGCGATAAATAGGAATGAACTACTGATACGTGCAAAAACCCAAATGAATATCCAGAGAATTATGCTGAGTATGATTCCATTTATTTAAATTTTTAAGATGATAACTTTATAAAGATGGAAAACATATTAGTGGTGGCCAGGCATTGAGAAGAGAATGTGGGTGGGAGGGGGGTGGTTGTGGCTGTAAAAGGAACAACATGAGGGATCTTTGTGGTGATGAAAAAGTTCTGTCCCTTGACTGTATCCATGTCAATATCCTGGTTGTGTTACTGTGGGTTTGCAAGATGCTGCTCTTCAGGGGAACTAAGTAAAGGGTATATGCCATCTCTCTGTATTATTTATTTATTTGGCCACACCACGCAGCATACAGGATCCTAGTTCCCTGACCAGGGATCGAACCCATGCCCCCTGCAGTGAAAGCATGGGGTCCTAACCACTGGACCTTCAGGGAAGTCCCCTCTCTGTATTATTTCTACTTCTCTGGTTAAACCCTGACTGATGCACTGAGGAAAAACACTTAATAAACAAAGCAAAATGAAATAACAAGGCACTTAATTTGAGCTGTCTGTGTGAGGATGGTGAGGAGGAAACAACTTGGAGAGTTTGAGGTAGTCAGTGACTGTTGAAATAGTGTATGTGTGTGGGTGTCCATAATGAGAATTTTGTCTGACTAAATTGAAGTTATTCCTCTTAAGTGACATTTAGAATAGAGACTAGAGGAAACTGGGGATAGAGAAGGAGGGAGAGTTGGTGGTGATTTGAGTTAGAAGTAGACATGAGGAAGGGGGTGATGGTTGAGGTCAATGTGAGCCACTTAAGGTTCTGTGGGCTGTGTAGGTGGAGATGTCCAGTGTGCAGTAGAAAACATGGGTCTGGTTATCAGAAGAGGGGCCCAGGCTGTAGATTAGGCTTAGCTGCATTAGTAGAGATCGTTTAAGGCCACAAATTTAGGTAAAATCAAGTGTTGTATATATAGTAGCCCACATGCTATAGTATGTCATACCCTCTCCTGTAAACACAGTTGGAAACCCAAATTACACAGCTTATTAAAATTAAAAGCTTAAGAAATCCAGGAAGAACTTCAAAGGGGAAAGTACTCACCCAGAAACCCACCAATCAGAGAAACTTTTCCTATGTTTCCTTAAGCTTTCTTTTCTAAGCATATAACTGTGCCTTTGCATATGCCTGTGTATTTGTGGCTTATACATAAAGTTAACTACCCTGATTGTTCAATTTCACCTGTTCTACCTTGGGTGCCCTTTAGGACTCTACTCTTGACAGCCTTTGTCCAAGGTTGACCTTACACTCCGCACCAGTACCCAGACACTTATCTGCTATCATTACTCTGTTTGTTTTAGTCAGCTAGCAGCTCTCCATTAACCCAAGTTTCTCTCCACATACAGAGCAGGGTGTTGAAAGCAACTTTGAGCACAGGTCTCTGAAGGCTGAGACTCCATGATGCACGCTGTATCTAACCGCCAGACAGTGGACATGAACATTTTAGACATGAGACTGCTTATTCCGGCTGAAGCTTTCTCCAAAAATCCAAACTATGAACATAAGGAAGGCCGAGCAGTCTGGGTAAAGTGGGGACTGCAAGCCCACAGCCCTTTCTTCCCCTGGGGACAGTGGGCCCTGACACCCACAGAACTCTTGGCTGCTGCCTGAACACTGCTGGGAAAGCTTGGTTCTAGAAGACCCTGCCTCAGGCATGGACTTCATCTAGGGTTGGCAGCCGTCCTGAACACACAGGACACATCCTCGATGTGATTTTGTCCTGCATTCTATATTGGCTTTGTCAGGACATCCTAAATGTCCTGTATTCAGCTTTTTCAATAAGTTACAAAAATTCAGCAGTTAGAGCTATTTTTCAACCACAGTAATTGGCGATTAAATCACTTAAGGCAACACTAGCTGAGAAGCATACCTCCACAAATAAACATCTGGTCCCTTCTGCAGGTTTGGCTGAGGGAAGATCAAAAGGGAGGGAGGGAGTTAGAATTAAAGGAAATATTCACAAAAGAAAAAGCCTGTGTTTCTGGCCACCGTCCCAAGTTATGAACAGGTAACCACCATTAACTAGAATCAGCCCATAAATGACTGCCTTTCTCCAGTAATAGGCTTCTGAAAGACAGCAAATCAATGACAGGGCCAGGCTTCTGAAAATTCAGCCAATCACACTTCTAGTCAGCAAGTCCACAGCAGCCTTACTCTAGTGGCCACAAGATCACCCCTGAAAGTCTGTCAGTCCCTAAACGCTTCCGCTTCTGAATGATCACCAATCCTTGAATCCCCAAACTAACCAAAATCTTATATAGCATCGGCTCTGGATTGTTCTGGAAGACTGAACCTTGCAGGGACACTTCTCCCTTTAGGCAAGCAGGAAGTTCAACGTTTTGCATCAAATACCGAGTTCGGGACTTCCCTGGTGGTCCAGTGGTAAAGAATCCGCCTTCCAATGCAGGAGACGCAGGTTCGATCCCTGGTCAGGGAACTAAGATCCCACATGCCGCGGGGCAACTAAGCCCATGCTCCACAACTACTGAGCTCGTGCGCCTCAACTAGAGAGCCTGTGTGCCGCGCCACAACTGCAGAGCCCACTGTGCGCACTCTGGAGCCTGCGTGCCACAACTAGAGAAGAGAAAACCCACACGCCACAACTAGAGAGAAGCCTGCACGCCGCAAAGAAAGCTCCCATATGCCTCAATGAAGATCCCGCATGCCACAACTAAGACCCGATGCAGCCAAAAATAAATAAATAAAATAATAAATAAATCTTAAAAAAAAATACCGAGTTCAATTTATTTATACTTCCTAAGTTCACAGCCCTTTCAACCAATCAACCCTTGTTTACTTGTGAGTGACAGACACACTAACATGGCCTTGAAGTTTTCAAATTCAGTCTTTTCAATTTCTGCAATGGTTGCATTCATCTAGTTTTATCTGTGTACATTTGAACCTTGAAATGCCCAGACAAAAGTGTAAATATTGTAACAAATTTTATCAACAGTACACTTTTATTCAATGAGAAACAATTCCTTTCAAAGATATTTGTGCAGCATACAATTGTCCATTCAGTATAGAAAATGGTGGAAAGTCGGTTATAGACCAGCAAATACTACAGCGCAGCATGAGAGATGTATGATTTCCTCAGCCAGTACCAAAGACAGTAAAACAAATAAAAAAACAAAAAAACAACTCTTTAATTAAGAGAAATTCACATGAAGAAGATAAAATAGTCACAGTGGAAGTTGTAACAGTCTTCTACACTATATATGAAAGATATCAGTCTTTCAGCTCAAATGACTGTTTGAATATACTACTACCAGAATTATTTTCTGATTCCAAAACTGAAAGCAAATTTCAAAATGCCAGGGTGAAATCATAAAAAATGTAATAGCTCCATTTACTATTACAAAGATTATCAAAGATCAAAATGGTAAATCTAAATCATCCATGCTAAGATATCTAAACCTTTTTACAGCATGGCCACAGATGCATGTGATGACAATGCAGGAAACGTTTTCTTCCTTGGCTTGTGTTTTTTTCCTTTTTCTTATGAAAAAGGCTATTGTGAGTAAAATCCCTTCCAGATGAAATTTCAGAAACAGATGATTTTTACAGAGACTCTACTTGAGTTTGGAGTGAATGAAAAAAAATGTACTGGTTTTTGTAGGGATTATACAAGTTTTGGTGGAGATTGTATATATCAATACTTGTATACAGGTGCAAAAAAATTTATTCAAAGTTAAAGCAGAACATGAATGATTCTACTGAAAGTGTTGGCTGTACTTCTCAAATTCTGCATAATTCTACTCAAACAGTATCTGATATCCTTTCTACTGACATTGAAATAACAGTCATAAAATTTTTCTCTTATTTCAGCATTTATACAATTTGAACATGGGAATTCCCTGGCGGTCCAGTGGTTAGGACTCTGCACTTTCACTGCCAAGGGCATGGGTTCGATCCCTGGTCACCTGGTTGGGGAATTAAGATCCCACAAGCAGTGAGGTATGACAAAGAAAAAACAAACAAACAAAAAAACGTGAACATAATGACTAAATGATTTTAGTGATTTTATTAGCATCCAGTATTTTTCAATTCTTTCTCATTCAAAAATCCATTGGCTCTCTTTAACAAGTACAATTGAAGGCTCTTCAGTTTTTTTTTTTTTTTAAACACTGAATCATACTTTAATTGTGAAGGAAAAAAAAACAAATTCTTTCTGACTTATTAAATTATCTGTTGAGGGAAGCCTACTTATTTCTTGTTTTTGTTTTTATTTTTTGCGGTACGTGGGCCTCTCACTGTTGTGGCCTCTCCCGTTGCGGAGCACAGGCTCCGAAGGCGCAGGCTCAGCGGCCATGGCTCACGGGCCCAGCCACTCCGCGGCATGTGGGATCTTCCCGGACCCGGGCACGAACCCGTGTCCCCTGCATCGGCAGGCGGACTCTCAACCACTGTGCCACCAGGGAAGCCCCCTACTTATTTCTTGCTCAGAGTTTTCACTATCTCATTTGCAAATGGATTTTACAAAGTGAAAGAAAAACAGGGTTACTGAAGTACTCCATTGCTTAAAGGAACTTGTTGAATATGTTAAATAATTGATGAAAAAGTTCATCTCTTTAAGTGTCGAGGCTTTTCATAAAAGGGACAACATTACTTACGAAGGGGAAAGAAATTCTGACTTGAAGTGGATAATTATTATGGCACTTGCCATGAGTATCTTTTGAAATGGATTTCATTGCTTGAAGAATCTGCTTCTTTCACTCGGATATTACTATATACACTTCCAGCATGGGAACAAGTGAAATCATACGTAGTGCTAAAGAAAAAGGGGATTAAAAAATGATAACAATGTTCTGTTCTGTCAGTGGACAACAGCAAAAAAATTTGTGGATCAACAGGTACAACACAATCCGAAAGAAAGGAAAAACAAGTTCTATTATGCTTATATCAAATTTGGAGAAAAATTCTCAAAATTGTTAACTTTATGTCAGTACATGTTCAGTATGTGAACTAAAAAAGCTGCCTGCCATGTCAGTAAACAAAGGCTGTTGCAGCCATCAGCCACTATAGCTGCTCTCGACAGTGAGCCCTGAGGGAACTCAGGATGAGAAAACACAGGATTCTGTCCTCAGATAGCTGAGGCGCATATCAAAGGAATGATTTCAATGAGCCCAGACTCTTGTATCTTCTCATACACAGAAAAGCGCTAAATTATTTAATTTGAGATGTCTGGTTTTCTTTCATTAACAGTAAGCTTTTAATGTTCCCACTACGGGTCTTTGTTGCAAACACTCCTATATATCTTGGCTACCCTAGTCGCCTCTTCAGAGCAGTCTCTCAGAGTTATCTGAGATGCTGTGTTCTGGGCTTAAGTCCTCACTTTTGTCCACCAAATAAAACATAACTCTCAACCTTTAGGTTGTGCTCTTTTTTTCAGTCGACAAGTATACTGGCTGATAATGCTAACACTGAATTTATGTTCTCATTAATGATTCTTCAATGAACGAAAGAATGAAATAAGTTGGCAGCGACCAGTGTAGAAGCTATGCTACAATGTAAATAGACTGTAGCTGTCAGGAATTTTATAAGCAAATTTTGCAAAACAAGGAATTGTTAAAGAGAAGCAAATAATCAGGGAAATATAATTAAAGAAAGAGCTATATAACGTACATGTCCATTATTTCAGATAACCAAAAGACAATTTTTATACATATCTTCCAAGCAATATTTTTCTTTTATCTCTGTGTATACATACACATATGCAATTAAAAATTATTCAATTCAATTTTGAAAAAAAGAAGTAAGACACAAAAGGGCACATCCAGTTCTGTTCTGTTTATATAACGTTCAGGCTAAATTAAACAGTATATTCTTTATGATTTCGTACATATGTCATAAAACTAAAAGGAAAAGCAAGGAGGAAATTCAAGACTCAGAAGGTAACTCTAGTGGAAAGAGAAGGGATACAGTAAGCAATGAACTCACATAGGGTATCTGATGTGTTGGTGGTCTCTTTTCTTACACATATGAGGTTCACACTCTTTTCTACCTTTTAATTATTCTTTAAACTATGCATATATACATCTTCCTATACAAATATATATCTCAATAAATATTTTAAAAATATTTCATTATAAAGTTACCTCATAAATTCCAGGAAGTCTAAGAAGATTTTTGAAAATTATTCAACTTACTACTGATAATAAAATGCAAAACTGCAAAACTTTGTAGACACAATCTCAAAACTTGGATTATTATCATACAGAAACTACTGACTGATATGAAACTACTGACTGGATTAATAAAGGTGGGTTTTACAATGAAATATTGAATTTTAAAATAAAATCCTAAAGAGTTAGCTAGCATTCCTAGACACATTAAAGTTTGCCCAGCTTTACCTCTATGGAAGTCCTGGTTTTCAGAAAATTATAATGAACTATATAACTCATTATTGCAATGTGTTAATCCAACAAAGTATCCATGTTGCTGCCATTAATTCTCTTTTAGTTTCACCATCACATCTTTACTCCACGCAGAGATACATTTTATTTCAATGCCTATGTCAAATTGATAACTGGAAGTGATATGTCACTCTAAAATGAGGAAAGCTGTCCACAAGCAGTTGCTCGAGAAGCTAAAAATACATTTTCACAGCTGACGTGTTAATGGGGAAGTTAACTCTGCCAGCAACATGAAATGAGAAACTCAAGGCATTTTGAGCATTTGAGAGGCAGCTGATCTCCATTTCACTGGTATTTACCCTTGCTGCACTGGGACCTCTGGCTGGGGACCAGCCTGCTACCTCTACTGTGACTGTAAGGCTCCCAGTCCATCTCTGTACTGAGGGCAGAGGACTGGAGGAACCAGCAGGGCTTTCAAGACACATCTTTCCTCCTACCTACCACGGAGAGAGAAAACAGCACTTTTCTGTGAGGGGAAAACCTGCTACTCTATATATGAATGAGCTAGATGTTGTCAGTAAAGCCTTCGGAAAGAAGGAAGCCTAAAAATAATAACCAAATCACTTGGAAGATTTCCCAAGATATTAAAGCAGCATCCTCAGTTTCAAGGCCACCGTCTCCACCGATTTCTCCTGAAGTTCACTAGGTCAGGGAGCTCTAGTGCCCGGAGGAGCCGGTCAGGGAGGAGGAATGTGGGGCAAGAGTGAGGAAATGGCTACAGGACTCGAAGATACGAAGATACACGGGATAAGAGGCTCAGCCTTGCCTTCGAGTTACTACGGCTCTTTCTTCTTGGTCCTGAGTTATCCTTTTTGTCTATTTTCATTGATTGAATAATGGCATCCTTGCAAAAATTCACTCCACCCGTTGCTCTGTGATCACAGAAGGGCAGATGTATCGTAACTGGATCTTCATTCCTCTCTGAGGTGGAGCACACCACCGCTTTCAGAGTAAATGAAGAGGATATATTGAATTCAGAGCGAGAGTCTCCCATAAATGAGCACACCATAGTCTGGAGCATTGCCTAAGTGTAGATTGAGTGTAAATGGCCTTCGGTGGAGTATGTAAATAATTCATTAGGCAGGAAATGAGAATCGGCCATTTTACTATTAGAAACAGTGAGATTCTTTTTTTCTTTATAAGAAAGCTTTTCATGACAGATGAGAATCAATCATCTGATCAAATGCCTTTTCGGCCTTTTGAAACAGCAGAGTGCTAATGCATTTTCCCTTCTTCCTCTTCATAAATGTGAATTCTTATTACACACAGTCTATTGTTGGTAAAGAGAAACTATCAGTCTGGCTTCAGAGTAAGCAGGACACTCTCGAGAGTTATAGCAGTGCCCCACCCCTTCTCTGGCCTGATCTGCCTCAATTTAGTTCCCTCTTCCAATATCCTGAGGTTCTGTAGCCCAACACTTCTAGGGTAGGATTTATTTCACTGTAACAGAGGATAGATATTTCAAAGGACCTGACCTATGAAATCTGTACTTGAGCAGCACCAATCTCCTCAATTCTTCTGACAGTTTTCCCAACCAATAAGCAGTAGTTTCCCTAAAGTTCTCTGAAATGAAGTCACACACACACACACACACACCTGTAGATACTGTGTTGTAATAACATATTTCAAATTTAACTTAATGCCTGGAAGAGAATGTTTAATTGCTTAATAATAGGTTCTTATTCCTTTAAATTGAAGGGAGAAAAAGGTAAGAAACTAGAGAGAGAGAAAGAGAGTGTGAGAGAGAGATCAAGGTGGGGAAGACAGAGAGGTAGGGTGGGAGAGAAAGTGGAATTAGGAAAAGGTGATTTGAAAAAAATAAGTCTGAGAAAGGGGCAGCATGAAAGAATTTTCCTCTTTGGTCTGAAGAATCTATCATAGTGTTGCTGATGGTCTTGGATGAGATATTTCTGGGGAGATGGGGCTGGGAAAGTTCTGAGATGATAGCACTGCCTCTGTCTAGTCACCACCACACAACCCAGATGCATATGGTTCACAGGAGCCTCCTAGGAATTATATTACAACAAAAACGTAATGGTGTCTGTCTTTGGATTTTGTGATTTTTAACATTTTCTTTGTGCTGTTCTACACATTCCACAATGTGGAAACCATTCAAATATTAAATACTTTTAAAATGATCATCCAGACTCTTTTAGGTGTTATCATAGATCCAACTCTATGATCTATCCAACTCTTTGGGTCTAAGAGGGCCTCATCATTTAATGAGTTACTCCTCAGAATTATTAGTACCTTAAAAAGTAACACACTGATTTTTTTATGATTATACAGACAACATTATTATGGAATTTAGATAAGCTACAAGCATAAAAACAGAATTAAAAGACATACCTAAAACCTCATCACTTCATTACTCAGTTACTATTAATATTTTATGTATTTTAATCTTTTTTTAATATATAAAATTATTTACTTATTTTTGGCTGCATTGGGTCTTCGTTTCTGCGTGCGGGCTTTCTCTAGTTGCAGCGAGCGGGGACTACTCTTCATTGTGGTGCACGGGCTTCTCATTGCGGTGGCTTCTCTTTGTTGCAGCGCATGGGCTCTAGGCTGGCGGGCTCTAGAGCGCAGGCTCATAGTTGTGGCACACGGGCTTAGCTGCTCTGCGGCATGTGGGATCTTCCTGGACTAGGAATTGAACCCGTGTCCCCTGCACTGGCAGGCAGATTCTTAACCACTGCGCCACCAGGGAAGTCCCCGTATTTTAATCTTTTTATTACCCAAATACTACTACTGATGATGATGATGATGATGATAATAATGGCTAAGTGCTTTCTTTGTGCCAGATCAGTTTTAAGTATTAAATGTATTAACTAATTTACCTTTCACCCAATTCCATGTGTAGATATATCATTATCTCCATTTTGCAAGTGGGGATATGGACACTTTAAACAATTAGGTGACATGGCTAAGGTCCCAAAGTTAGAGATACAGCCAGAGCTTAACCACTCTAAACTGCCTTAATTGCGCGCGCGCGTGTGTGTGTGTATGTGTGTGTGTGTGTGTGTGTGTGTGTGTGTGTGTTGGACATTTGACTTATGCATGCATCAAAATACAACTTGAGGCTTGTAGCTCACAGCTGTTTCAAAACCCAGTTAAGAGGGTGAGTGGGGGTAATCTTTCTTTGCTACTGGGTGAACATTTTGTTTATTCATATATCCATGGATGGACACTCTACCTCTTGGCTATTGTAAATAGTGCTGCTATTAACATGGGTATGTAAATCTCTGAGATCCTGCTTTCAATTTTTTCGAATGTATATCCAGAAATGTAATTGCTGGATCATAGGGCAATCTTAATTTTTTGAGCTGTTTTCCATACCTGCTGTATCATTACATTCCCACCAACTGTGCACAAGGGTTGCCATTTAACTACATCTTCACCAAAACCTGTTATTTGTTATTTACATATTTTTTTAATGTTAATAGTAGCCATCCTAAGGTATGAGGCAATATCTGATTGTAGTCAGTTTAGTCTTTTGAGGGAGGCTTTCTCTCCTTCTGGGAATCTGACACTTCCATTAATCCTACAGTGTTTATAAGCGAATAGAAAATATAAACTATGTAAATTGTACTATCATTAGTGGCATGCAGATTTTAAGATAATCAGTAACAACTGCCACAAAGAGAGAACACATTAAATGTAATTAGAGAGAAATTTTTCGAAAGGAGCATATTCAGAATCTCCTATCTATATACTCCCCACAATCTTCAAGGAATCATCCACAACCAGATATCCTAAATTGTCAAGCCCTGAGATGATCTTTACAGTTTAATTTCTTTCCATCCAATGAATAGCCAATTGCTATATCTAGTCATCTTTCTTTGTGGCAATGATAGATCTCATGCGAAGCCCCTTATCTAAGTCTTGACTCTTGACTTTCTCTAAACCAAAGCATAGCAAGCCCTAAATTTTAAATCATTTTCCATTTCAGATATACTGTACTTGCTCACAACAATTCAGGAGCACCCCAGGGTTATATACAAATTTCTGACTAATCTTCAACATTTTCACCCAAAATTCAGTGTTACATGTGTCCTCACTTTTGAATGATCACCCCAAATTTATGGGTACAATTCCCACATTATCCCCAGAAAACATCTTCATCCATTTATTTTAAGAATACAATTCTGTACTTAGAATTATAGAATCTAGAATCCTTTAGAAGGATTAACAGTAGTTTAGTCCAACCATTAATATTTTATAATTTTTCTATCAAGCTTGCCCTAATCAAGCTTCAATTTCTCCAACGAGTAGAATTGTCTCTGCCCACAGTCTGCTAACCAGAGCTTCTTGTGAAGGAAATGACCTCTGATGGTAGGAATAGGAGAAGGTAGGGCTTGCTGCATGCCAAACGGTGTGGCACTACTATTAGTTCTAATTCTTGAAGCTCTGTACCAGAAGGGAAAACTAAGCCAAAACTGAGGAATGAGGAGAATAGAAGTTTGGAGGTACAAAAAAAAAATCAAGAATATATCTTGAAGAAGTTAAGCAGAAGCAGGGAAAAGGAGAAGGGGAAAACTCAGTAATGAGGAACTGAAGCAAATTATGTACAGTGTAAAAAACTTTAGTCCTATATACTGCCCCTGTGTGCTTCACAGACTGAGAGTGGGGATGGAAAGGGGTTGTCCCCTTGTCTGGGTCTTTTGTGAGGTGCTTTTTCAGATCTGCCCATCAAAAGGCTGCTGGAGGGTGTCTATAGGCTGTCACTCCATGAGACATTGCAGGAGACCTCAGGAGTCCAGAATGGCCTAAGCATCCCTTCCTGTGTCTCAGCAGCTCTTCACTAATGACTGAGGTGGGCGGGTTGTAAAGAGAAGCCGCGCTGAACAGCTATCTGTGAGGGATTAGAATTAAGGTCCATCATCTAAAAAACAGTACAAATGAACTTATTTACAAAATAGAAACAGATTCACAGACACAGAAAACAAACATGGTTACCAAAGGGGAAGGTGGGGAGGGATAAATTGGGAGTAAAGGACTAAAAGATGCACACTACCACCTACCAAACAGATAAACAACAAGGATTTTCTGTACATCACAGGGAACTATATTCAATATTTTATAATAAACTATAATGGAAAAGAATTGAAAACAACACAATAGATATATACATGTATATGCATAACCAAATCATTTTTCTGTACATCTGAAACTAACACAATATTGTAAATCAACTATACTTCAATTAAAGAAAAAACAGGAAGCCATCCAGACAGATTTTTCTTGACGATGTATTTATGGAAAAGATTTCTGATTTTTCTGATTTACAGATTTATCTATAAAATACCATTGCTTATTAAAATCAAAGTTCTTCATAAAAAAAAAAGAATTAAGGTCCATCAGGGCTTAACTGAAGAAAGGGAAACTAGCATGCAAAATAGAAAACCAGAAAGAAGCCACCTCTTGTCTACAAAACTCAAAAGTAGGGAGCTGGGGCTTCCCCGGTGGCACAGTGGTTGAGAGTCCGCCTGCCGATGCAGGGGACACGGGTTCGTGCCCCTGTCTGGAAAGATCCCACATGCCGCGGGGCAGCTGGGCCCATGAGCCATGGCCGCTGAGCCTGTGTGTCCGGAGCCTGTGCTCCGCAATCGGAGAGGCCACAACAGTAAGAGGCCCGTGTACCGCAAAAAAAAAAAAAAAAAAAAAAGAGTAGGAAGCTGGAAGCTTGGCAAACCCTTGGCACGTCAGATGCAAGGCTTTGAGGAGTATGACTGCCAGATCTGGGTATGAAGCTAATATGTTACCAGCCTTGGTCAAGATCTAATTAAGATCAGAAGTTAGGGACTTCCCTGGTGGCCCAGTGGTAAAGAATCCACCTTACAATGCAGGGCACGCTAGTTCGATCCCTGGTTGGGGAACTAAGATCCCACATGCCGCGGGGCAACTAAGCCCATGTGCCTCCACTAGAGAGCCCATGTACCGCAAACTACAGAGCCTACGCACCCTGGAGCCTGTGCACCACAACTAGAGAGAAGCCCACACGCTGCAACGAAAGATCCGTATGCCACAACAAAGATCCCAAGTACTGCAACTAAGACCAGATGCAGCCAAAAAAAAAAAAGATCAGAAGTTAGATGTGGCTTGAGTCTACAGTATGAGTGATCTCAGTGTGTGCAGCTGAATGAAATTTTGGTAAGAGAGCAATGGATATTCACTAATTAAATGGAGGAGCACACAGTGAATAGAATGATTATCGGTCAATATTCATTGGTAAACCAAATGAATACTAGCAATGTAATCACAATGCAAACTCTCAATTTTTTTTGGTGCCTTAAGAAATATGCCCTTAAAGGAACTTTTCATTCTTTTTTTTCCTACTCTCATCTCACATTTTGTCTTTTGGCACGTCAAGCTTGAGGATACCAAGTGTTTGCCTTTGGAAAGAATTTGAGTGGCTTAAGCCAGATGGGAAATTGGACCATCTGGGGTTATCTCTGCATGCAATGTAAGTTTAAATACCGTAAGAGGGACTGGCTAACTGCCCAGATAACACCACTGATTCTCTAGATTTATTGGGTTTTTCCAAGAGCTTCACTTCACCATGGGAGTTTATTTTCAAGCAGAGTACTGTTCTGATTTCCTTGGAAGAAGAAAAAAAAAATTAAAGGAATGGATGAAAGAATAAGACTTAAAAATGCAGTATTTTATTGTTATCATATATCTCATACTAGGCTTTCAGCTCCTAAAATTATTCAAATTAGCAATAATGGGACCTCATGAGGACCAAACCTTCTAGAAAGATATGAACACTGTAACCTTGAATATATGTAGTATCCCTTTTTCTTATCTAATGTAATATTTTTTTCCAACTAAGAAGATTCCTTTTGCAAGGTTGTCTCAGGATTGTATCAGGGGAATTCCCCTTGGATGCTGTAGTATAGTAAAGAAAATGTGTTTCCTCTACTTTCTCGCCTGGTGAGTTCTCAAGGGGTATATAAAATCAACAGCAACAAGCACAACAAAAAAGAAGTGTAATACCTCTAGAAGGGATGTCACCAATGGGACTACTTTTGCCAATTCACCTTTAGAAAAATTCTTGCACGGTGACCCATAGGCACTTTGTCTCTTGAAAGAGTCAGGTTTTGTGATTCTAATGCATTGACCAGGTTGGATTTTAAGAGATACTCTAAGCAGGAGTCCAAATAAAAGACTCACTCAAGGATTTGTGGACAGAGACCATAACTTTCTTGTTCTTTAGCTTTGCTGAATACTTAATACAGAGCTTGACACAGAGCAGTAGTTCAAAGATTAAGTGAACAAACTATTTTCTTATCTGTTCCTACCTCACTCCTAACTCCATATTTTTTATTTCTTTTGCCTAAACAACTCATTATTTTTCATTATATCATCATTTCTTTTTATTACTGTTTCTCCTGCTATATATGCTCCTAAACTTCCTGGGTGTCACATCAACTTTTCTCCATGTTTACTTTCATCTTTCCATTAGTGTTTGACACATTCATAACACTGCTAGGTAATTTCACCCTAGCCAGGTCCCAAATACTCCTTTCTGCATATGCTTACTAAAGGTTACCCCCTCCTAACATTTAAAGATTAAAGTATCAGGAACAACCTTATCTAGCTTCGTAATTCCTAAAGAAGATTTAATTCTTATCGTTTAGGTTAGGGAAGAAATTCAGATTTATTTTCATATTGGGTTGGCCAAAAAGTGCCTTAGGTTTTTAAGCAAAAACAAAAGACACATTTTTCATTGTCACCAAGAACTTTATTGAACAACGTATTCACCCTTTTGTTCCACTACCTTCTGCCATTTCTCAGGCAACTTCATAATTCCATCTTCCCAAAACTTTTTACCTTTTTGAGCAAAGAACTGTTCCAGATGCCTTTTACAGTCTTCTGGGGAACTGAAATTTTTTCCATTAAGAGAATCTTGTAAAGACCAAAATAAATGGAAGGTGCAATGTCTGGTGAATATGGCAGATGAATCAGAACCTCCCATCCAAGCTATAACAGTTTTTGCCTGGTCATCAAACAAACATGTGTTCTTGTGTTATCCTAAAGGAAGATTATGCGTTTTCTATTGACTAATTCTGGACACTTTTCGTCAAGTGCTGCTTTCAGTTAGTCTAATTGGGAGCAGTACTTGCTGGATTTAATCGTTTGGTTTTCTGGAAGGAGCTCATCATAGAGGACTCCCTTCCAAACCCACCATACACACAGCATCACTTTCTTTGGATGAAGACCGGCCTTTGGTGGGGTTGGTGGCAGTTCACTTCGCTTGCCCCACGATCTCTTCTGTTCCCCACTATTGTACAGTATCCACTTTTCATCGCCTGCCACAATTGGTTTTAAAAACGGAACGTTTTCATTACGTTTCAGTAGAGAATCCCATGAGTAAATATGGGGTCAAGAAGGTTTTTTTCACGTACGTGGAACCCAAACATCAAAGCGATTCACAAAACCAAGCAGGTGCAAATGATTTTTAGCATTTGATTTGGATATTTTGAGTATGTCAGCTATCTCCTGCATGGTGTAATGCTTATTGTTCTTAATTTTTGTCTCGATTTGATGGCTATCCACTTCAACTGGTCCACCCGACCGTGGAGCATCGTCCAATGAGAAATCTCCAGCACGAAACTTTCGCAAACCACTTTTGACACATTCGATCAGTCACAGCACCTTCTCCATACACTGCACAAATCTTTTTTTTGCGTTTCAGTTGCATTTTTACCTTTCTTGAAATAATAAGGCATAATATGCCAAAAACGTTGCTTGTTTTCTTCCATCTTCAATATTAAAATGGCTACACAAAAATTCACCAATTTGATATGTCTTTCTTAAATGCACACTGATATGACAGCTGTCACATACAATCTAACAAAATTGTTTTGAATGAAGTTAAAGACAACTAAGTGCTACTAGAGCCATCTTATGGAAAAAAACGGAATGAACCTTTTGGCTAACCCAATAAAATTCACTTTTTGTAATTACATAACTCTTCAACTAAAGCTAAGAACATATATGATTGAGGCCAGCTTTGAGACCCAGTGCCGTTTATTGGAACTGATTCATATGGTAGAACATGAAATGATAAATCAGCAAATGTTAATGGCCAACAATCTATGTCAGGGCATCCTTATTAATTTGCTGTTATATTTCAGCCTAAATCTTGTACATGTGTGAGTGTGGGAGTCATGGTTTATGTTGATATGAGTTACAGAAATCACACATCAGATGAATTTTCTATTGACAATTTCCTTAATCTCAGGCAAGGTAAATTCAGGTACCTTTTCAGAAATGGTTATATCTGGCTATGTGTTGCAAATAACTGATATAAGGGAAGGATCATAGCAACAGAAATGTGTACAGAACTACCTGTTCTCTGAGTTATTATATTTTGAGATGGGGGCATTTCAGTCAAACTTATCTTTCCTTTAAGATGGAATCATAAATTCAGGCTTCTTGGTCAGTACCATGTAAATACAGGTAACCTGGTATATGCTTCATTCTTTTCTGGTTTTTCTTAGAACTAATCAGTAACTTATCAGTAACATTCTAACATCCATTTCTTTATCCATACATGGGGTTATAGTATACACTACATGTAACACAGCTAAGAAAATGACTACTGCTTTCGTCAAAAATCAGTGGATTTTCTCCACAAAGACTCCATTTGTGGAAAGACTATTCATGTGGATGGTTTTGAATAGCTTGGTTTCATACAGTGCCTTCTTCACTTTTTACCTGCTATAAACATACACGATGGCAAAAAGCAATTTATTAGTGATTTAATTAAATAAAGGTGGATCAGGAATATTCTCAAATGTTAACATGCTCCATGGCTGACTCTACTCATTGGATGTAGTACTTTTAGCTTTGGGGCAAGTAAAAGCACAAAAAGCCAAATGCTGAATGAGAGAAGATGAGGGAAAGGAGTTGGAATGAGAAACTGAGGAGCATCAAGAAGAATTATGTCTCTACTTGAGGAGGCCTATGGAGTGTCCCTGGATGACCCTATCCCTCTACTTCCATCCTTCGCCCACAGCTCACAATGACACAGGCAGCATGGCGTGTCTCTGTGTGCAGTACAGCAGTGGTGCTAGACTACTGTGTTCCTTTCCCACCCACACCCCATCCCAATCTATTTGGTTTTGGAACAATCATCTGATTCATTTGTGACCCTCTTATGGCCTCATTAGAGTCAGCATATATTTTGATTCTAGGAAAAGCAGGCCAGACGGTACTGGAAATAGGTAGGAAGGGTCTCTCTACCCTTCTAAGCCATCTCCCTCTGTAGTTGACTGAGCACCCAGATGGTGAATTCCAGGAAGTAGACCAAGCACTTCTTGCTATCCCAAACCATTTATTTTAAATGACGAGCCTACTCATTGTTCAAGCTGACAATCAATTCCAGTTTTATACCAATAAATAGTCTAAAGAGGTGACCATCTGTCACCAACATTTTCTGTAATAGTCTACGCTCATTTTAAGTTTCCAGAAAAGTGACTAATGCGATGGAAGAATGCCTTCTCTAGACTTGAACTAGAGTGCATACTCTTTACATCAGTAGTGTTCGACCTTGACTGCCCATTAGAATCACTTGGAAAATAGTTTAAAATCCAGATGCTAAGGCCATGACCCAAACCATTAAATTAGAATCCCTGGATGTTGGGTCCAGTCATCAGAATTTTGTTTTTTTGTTGCTTTTGTTTGTTTGTTTGTTTTTGGCTGCACTTCGCAGCTAGTGGGATGTGGGATCTTAGTTCCCCAACTAGGGAATTGAACCCGGGCCCTTAGCAGTGTGAGCACAGAGTCCTAACCGCTAGACCGCCAGGGAATTCCCTCACCAGAGTTTTATAAACTCTGCAGGTGATTCCAATGTGCAGCCAAGTTTGAGAATCACTGCTTTATACAACAGTTTGCAACTAGAAAAGCCTTGTTGAGGACTATCCGTTCATAATCATCTATTCCAGTAGTTTGTGTTTCTATAATGGACATAGATCTGAATAGATGTGACATAACACAGACCTCCAAAGATGCAAACTCACTTTGATAAGATATGAATTTGTGGCAGGTGTGATTCTTTCCTAAGTCAGATGTTTTAATAGGGGCTACGGTTCTAAGAGCACATGTCCTTTGTCCACAAACAGCTCTCAGAGCTAGGTGTTCTGATATGATGCATCTTTCCCGTGGTGCATATTAGCACGTGCAGTAAAAGTCCACAGAGGCAGGCGTCATTAGCAGGATGCCAGTGGAGTCAGGAGAAAAAATCAATGCGGCTCACTCACTGCCAGCATTGGGAGTATTTGATATTTAATATTCACTAAAGTGCATGCTGAAGGGCCATTTTCTATTGATTTTCACTCTGCAGTGAGGCGGTGGGGAGGCACAGCAGTCCTTTAAAGAGCTCTCACAAGCCCATCAGTGAGGTCTTCATGCTATTATAGTATTTAGTGTTGTAACTGGTTTTAGTCTTATATTCCCAAATTCTGATGGGGTTACACATGCTACTTATTACTGGAATATTAAATAAGAGTTCAGTTCTACTCCTCAAGAACCTTAGCACTTCTGTAAAATCTTTATTTCCCAAATTTATGCACTTCTGAAATCTGCATAACTTGAGATGAAGCACTGAATCATCCCAGGTGCTTACTCTGTCAAAGCAATTTCCCACTACTCTTTGCTCTTTATCCCTTATTTTTCATTTCTTTACCTCAGTGTTAGGAAATAAAGAAAGTAAAGGTGAGGAAGGAGGTGGAATAGTATATTTCTTATTGACAACTCTCTTGAACACTTACCATATAAAACTTGGTTTAGCATCTAAAACACTGGTGGAGTTAGAATTTAATCAGTGCCCCATATCTCTAGAATTCATAAAAATCCCAAACTCTTACATTGCTTAGTTTTAAGGATTATAGGCTTTATTTCAGACCTACTTCTCAGATTCTTCTCAGACCTACTATCTCAGACCTACTGACTCAGATTCTAAATACATCATGTATCTATTCAGCTTGGGGAACCATGATTTAACCAAATGAGTTTGAACTCATTTTTCTTCGAAACTAAATCCATTCTCAACATGAAAAGGAAAATGGGGACAAAGTTGTAAAAGGAACTCTTTGTGGAAACATTTACTGTTTCCATTGTAGAGGAATAAAGATGTTACAATTGGACTACATCTCCAAAGTGTAAACGATCTTCATGAGTGCAGAAGAAATTTAGATTAAAATACATAATGTATTTCCCAAGTTTATGTTTCTGGGTCCAAAGCACAAGTTCTTGGAAGATACACAGGTGGACTGATTCAATTACTTTCGTCAGAATTATTCAATGAATACCTGGTATTTTCCAAAAATTGACCCAGGTGTGAGGATACAATATGTGTTCTCAGGACATTTCCAATATAGAGAAGAAGAAACACAAATAAATACACTCAATTGGGACTGCAATGGCTGTGTGTATGAGGATGCTAAGGGACCACAGCAAAGGCCATCCCAACGCTTTCCTGATGTACTCATCAATATCTTTGTTGAGAAAAATTATATTTGAGTTGATTTTTGAAATGTGAAGGAATATACAGGAAAGAAAGGGAAAAGCAAACTCCAGGAAGAGGGAAAAGCACATATAACCTGCAAACAGTGCAGGGGACTTGGCAGAGACTCAACTCTCAGAATGAAAATTGGGGAGTTGCAAGTGATGAGGCCCAAGGAATAAGCCTTGTAAGTAAGGCTAAGGAGTCTGAACTTCATTCATTTGGGAAATCACTGCAGGCTAAGGCATGATCAGTTTTTCCATTTGGAAAGATAAATCTGACATCAGTAGGAGAGCTGGAATGACCCAAGGAGGAAAGACATTAGGAGGCCAAGGCAATAGTCCAAATAAGAATCTGAATGTCTTCAGCTAAAAACGATGCTGCATTTAAAAACAGCATGTTGGGGACTTCCCTGGTGGTCCAGCGGTTGAGACTCTGCGCTCCCAATGCAGGGGGCCCGGGTTCGATCCCTGGTCAGGGAACTAGATCCTGCGTGCCGCAACTAAGAGCCTGCATGCTGCAACTAAAGATCTCACATGCCGCAATGAAGATCCCGCATGTGGCAATAAAGACCCCGTGTGCCGCAACTAAGACCTGGTGCACCAAAATAAATAGATAAATAAATAAATAAATATTAAAACAAACAAAACAGCATGTTGGGTGATGTCAGCAAGATGGCAGAGTAGGAGCTCCCAGCCCTTGTCCCCCCTCAGAAAAAAATTTAACAATTACTGGGATTTCCCTGGTGGTCCAGTGGCTAAGACTCTGTGCTCCCAATGTAGGGGGCCCAGGTGAGATCTCTGGTCAGGGAACTAGATCCCACATGCCGCAACTAAGAGTTTGCATGCCGCAAATAAAAAGATCCCGCATGCTGCAACTAAAAAGATCCTGCATGTCACAACTAAAGATCCCACATGCCACAACTAAAAGATCTCACATGCCACAACTAAAAAGATCCCGCATGCTGCAACAGAGATCCCACGTGCAGCAACTAAGACCCGGTGCAGCCAAATAAATAAATAAATTTTTTTTTAAAAAGTTAACAATTACCCACCAATGAAATAACTCTGGGAGAGTTCTGGAGTACAATGAAGAAGCTGCAGCAACCCAGGGAGCACAAAAACTGAGGATGTCCACATAGGAAAGCATAGGAATCATTTTACCTATGTCATCCTATCTCACAGCCCAGCCCAGCTTGGGGCCAAGAAGCATCACACTGGCCACGACCTCCCCTCATGGAGAATAAAGAGACCAGGAGGGCGCTAGCACCCTTTCCCACCTAGGAACTCAGCAATGCTGTGGACACTTAAGAGTTTTTATCATTCAAGACCCCCTCTCAGTCTTTGACGATGCTGACCCCAGCTGATGGAGATTGCCTGGAGTCCACGCCACGGTGTCCTCCTCTGGCTGGAGATGCCAATCCTCCACTCCTTTTCCTGGTGCTGCTGCTGCTACACTCATACTAACACAACAGGCATGCAATTAACAGCAATACAATAATAGTGGGGGACTTCTATATCCCACTTACAATAATGGATGGAACATCAAGACTGAAAATCAATAAAGAACCAGCTGACTTGAACAAATTATAGACCAAACGAATGTGACAAACATACAGAATTTTCCACCCAACAGGAGAAGAATACACATTCTTCTCAAGTGCACACTGGACATTCTCCAGGATAGATCACATGTTAGATCACAAATGAAGTCTTTACAAATTCAAGAAGATTAAAATCATTCCAAGGATATTTTCTGGCCAAAATGGAATGAAATTAGAAAACAACAATAATAAAATGGAAAAAATTCACAAATATGTGGAAACTAAACAACTCACTTTTGAACAACCAATGGGTCAGAGAAGAAATCAAGAGAGAAATTAAAAAGTGAAAACACAACATACCAAAACTTATGGAATGCAGCAAAAGCAGTACTAAGAAGGAAGTTCATAACAATAAATGCCTACATTAATAAAAAAGAAAGATCTCAAATAACTTTACACCTCAAGGAACTGGAAAAAAAGAACAAACTAAACCCAAAGTTAGAAGAAAGAAAGAATCATATTAAATCAAATGGAGAGAGCAAAAATAAAACAAATAGAGAATAAAAATAGAAAAAAATCAACAAAACTAAGAGTTGACTTTTTTTGAAAAGTAAAATTGGAAAACCTTTAGCTAGAATAATTAAGAAGATTCGAATAAATAAAATAAAAACATGAAAGAGGAGATGTTACCACAGATGTCTCAGAAATAAAAAGAATCATAAAGGATTATTATGAACAATTATATGCCAACAAATTGGATAACCTAGAAGAAATGCATAAATTCCTAGAGATATACAACCTACAAAAACTGAATAAAGAAGAAATGTAAAACCTGAATTGACCAATAACAAATAAGAAGACTGAATCAATAATCAAAAACCCTACAATAAAGAAAAGCAAAGGACCAAATAGCTTCATGGGTGAATTCTATCAAACATTCAAAGAAGAATTAATACTAATCCTTATTAAACTCTTTAAAGAAACAGAAGAAGAGTGAATACTAATAAACTCATTTGATGAAGTCAGCACCACCCCAATACCAAAATGAGACAAAGACACTGCAAGGAAAGAAAACTATAGACCAATATCTATGATAAACATAGATGCAAAAATCCCCAATAAAATACTAGCAAACTGAATTCAACAACACATTAGAAGGATCATATACCATGACTTAGTGGGGTTTATCCCTGGGATGCAAGGAAGGTTGAACATCCACAAATCAATCAATGTGATACACCACATTAACAAAATGAAAAAACAAAACAAAACACATGATCATCTCAATAGATTCATAAGAAACATTTGACAAAAATCAACATCCATTCATGATTAAAACTCTCAACAAAGTAGGTATAGAAGGAACTTACCTCAAAAGAATAAAGGTCATGAAAAACCCACATCTAACATCATAATCAGTGGGGAAAAACTGAAAGATTCCCCCTATGATCTTGACAAGGCAAGAATGGACACTCTTACCATGTCTATTCAGCACAGTACTGGAAGTCCTAGCCAGAACAATTAGACAAGGAAGGAATGTAAGGCACCCAAATTGGAAAGGAAGAAGTAAAAGTATCTCTGTATAAAGATGGCATGATCATATATGCAGAAAACCCTAAAGACTCAACAAAAAACTGCTAGAACTAATAAACTAATTCAGTAAAATTGCATGTCACAAAATCATCAAACAAAAGTCACTTGTTTTTCTATACACTAACAGCAAAATATCCAAAAAAAGAAATAAAGAAAACAATACCATTCACAATAACATCAAAAACAGTAAAATACTTGTGAAAAAATTTAACCAAGGAGGTGAAAGATCTATACACTAAAAACCATAAGACAGTGAAGAAAGAAATTGAAGAAGAAACAACTAAATGGAAAAACATCTCATGCTCATGGATTGGAATAGTTAATATTGTTAAAATGTCCATACTACCTAAAGCTATCTATTAAATTCAATGTAATCCATATAAAAATTCCAAAGGCATTTTTCATAGAAATAGAAAAAACAATCCTAAAATTCATATGGAACCACAAAAGACACTGAATAGCCAGTGGTCCTGAGAAAGAACAAAAAGTTGGAGACATCACACTTCCTGATTTCAAACTATATTGCAAAGCCTAGCAGTCAAAACAGTATGGCACTGGCATAAAAACAGACACATAGACCAATGGAACAAAGAATAAAATCAATCAGTCCATACATCTATGTTCAATCGATCTTCAACAGGAGTCAAGAACACAAAATGTTATGGGGGAAAACTGGATATCCACATGCAAAAGAAAGAATTCGGACCATTTTCTCATACCATATACAACAATGAACTCAAAATGGATTGAAGACTTAAATGTAGACCTGAATCAGTAAAACTATTAGAGGAAAAGATGGGAAAAAGTTCTTGACATTGGCCTGGGATACGATTTTTTTTGGATATGACACCAAAAGCATGGGCAACAAAACCAAAAAAGAGACAAATGGGATTGCATCAAACTAAAAATCTTCTGCACAGCAAAGGAAAAATTCCACAGAATGGAAAGGTAACCTATGGAATTAGAGAAAATATTTGTAAATCCTACATCTGATAAAAGATTAATATCCAAAGCATGTAAGGAATTCATGAAACTCAATAGCAAGAAAATAAATAACCTGATTTTAAAAACTACAAAGGACCTGAAAAGACATTTCTCTATTAATGACATACTAATGGCCAACAGGCATATGAAAAGGTGCTCAACTTAACAAATTATCAGGGAAATGTAAACCAAAACCACAATGATATATTACCTCACATCTCTTAGAATGACTATTATCAAAAAGACAAAAGATAACAAGTGTTGATGAAGATATAGACAAAGGAGATCCCTTGTTGGTGAGAATGTAAATTGGTACAGCCATTATGGAAAATGGCATGGCGGTTCCTCAAATAATTTAAACATAGAACTACCATATGATCCAGCAATTCCACTTCTGGGTATATATTCAAAGGAATTGAAATCCATATCTTGATGACACCTCTGTCAGACCCCTGACCCCAGGAACTGTAAGATAATAACTTTGAGTTGTTTTAAGCCACTAAAATAATGCTAATTAGTTTTAGCTGAAATTAGAAGATAATACATGTGCCATCGCTGGATCCTAGATTTGACTCTTACCTGAGATCAAGGCATCTCTACCCAACACCTGCTCAGAGTCAGAGTTTAATCACAAGAAAGGGATAAAGAGAGATATCTGTTGGACAGGCAGCCATAGTATCTGCTACAGAAACCTTCCAATAGCACTTATCATATATTATAAATTCATCTTTTCACATAACTGCCTCTTCCCTTAAACTATGAACTCCTCATAAACATGAACCAGGACATATTCATTTTGATATTCATATTGGCTATTGTGGGAAATGGCCTATTGTAGGTTTCAATAATTTTAAAATTAATGGATAGTAGAATGAATACATAATTATCAAAGTCACAATTTTGATAAACATTGGGCTAGAAAAATGGGTAAATACAGTGGTCCAAAGTAAAAAATAAGCGTCTGTCAGTTATAGGTTTTCACTACTGTAGAGATATTAGAGTGCTTTTTTGTGTGGGTCTGTCACTCCTGGGCCCAATGCTTCCCATAGTCAATTGTATTATTTTTGATGATTTTTACAAGTGGACTTCTGAAATGACCCTTTATTTTACAAAGTTTAGCTGTCTTTAAGAGGAACCACAATTCAGTTTTAAGCAACAAAAATGTAATTCTTCACAGTATCATCAAAATTTCATGAATATTTTATAAAATTGAGTCATGAGCACTGCAATTTTCTCTTCAAATGCTGTGAGACTGAGATACTGGAAGTCGTAATAGACTATTAAAAGTTTTGGCTTCATGTTTGAAGATCACCTAAAAGATTACACCTTCCAAAAACTCTCAAGCAATTAATTATTCATCAAAATGTAAAAAAGGTTTTTGCATGCAAAAAAGGTTTATGAATGCAAAAAGTTTTCAAATAATATATTCTTTACTTATCCTCAAAGAAACTAAACATATTAAGAATAAATCTTGCCTTTCTTCTTTGTTTTACTTATAACCAAGGTAAATGTATAGTGTAGGTGTTATTCTGTATACACAATACCAAATTTACACTTTAGATGATCCATTTGTCAGAGAAAAAAATCTAAGATTTAGTAATGTAGTAACTTTCAATAGTTGATTCTCTTAAAATAATTACTCAGTGAAATAAAGAATGAAATTAGAAAAGTTAGTGACTATTTTAGCACTATTTGATTTAAACTCATATTTCCTTCTGGTATTGCAGGTATACCTCTCTGTTTTTCCTTTACAGCTAGTGAATATATGGTCTTAGAACACTTTAAATAATTCATGATTATTAGACCAGGAACCAACTATTTCAATTAAACCCAATGGTTTAACAAACCTCTCGAGAACTTAGTATCGGGAATCACAGTGCAACTAGGGGAGCTTTCTATTTTCCAATTAGAGAATAGTGGGGCCATATGTTGAAATGAAAAATTATACCATCAGTATAGTTTAAGAAGTTTTAAGGTATTAGTGATAAAGGATCTTGGTAAAAGAAAGTAGAGTAACCTCTTCCCAAAATTTTGTCACCCAAAAGAGGTAAAAGACAACAAAGGCCAATATCAAGGGCAATGAATGCAAGTGTCAGAATCAAAATCTCCGTTAGAACTAGAGTCTGAACAGCACTGAGGAGTTTGACTAGAATTCCATAGCCAGTGGGCATAGAGAAATCGTTGGATTGTCCACATTAGGAAGGATTAAAGTGTTCAGACGCCAGATACTGGAACGACTGGATCTCGATAGAGGGGATACAAACAGGTTTAACTGTGCCCATCAAAGTAGGCAGATATAGAGAAGGAAGCCATGCACCATTGGGTTGGCCTGGGAGTCCCAGTTTTCAACCCTGTCCAGTTTTGTGTCACTCAGTGTAGAGAAATGATTGTGGTAGTACAGATACCAGAGGTGGTACCCTGGTACTAATTCACACAGATCTGGTTTTCCAGCAGTATTTGAAGAACAACATTTTCAATGTGATTTTGAGAGCCAAAAGCAACCCCAAATCACCAGAGTTATGTATCTATATCTATATCTATCTATCAATCTATCTATCTATCTATATATATATATTTGTTTCAAATGGCTCTTTCTCAAGTATAGAAAAGTAAAATAATGTTAAGGAATGAGGCAGTTTTGTAGCATTCTGATGCCTTAAGCAAAAGTAGCCCTTTAGAATGATGGTTCTATTAAGCAGAATTACTCAGAATAGATCATTGAGAGTTGGAAAGAGAAAGTAAGAACATTTGAGTGAACACAGGAAAAGAATATTTTGAAGAGTGAAACTCTTCCTTAGTGGTAGAATCACTGGCTATGTGGAAACTACCATGGGATCACCACCACAGTTCTCTGCCACAGTTTTACTGGTAACTTAAAGTAATGAAATACATATCAAATCTACAAAAATTCTTGTGGCCTTCAGCAATCCCTTTATTACTTTTGTGTCTCAGTTTCCCCAAATGGAGACAAAGGGCTAGAATCCAGTGATCTGTAACATCCATCAGTCTTAAACATTGTGAGCATCCTTTTTCATACTGCTCTCCCCCTTTCTGTCTTTTGTGCTCAAATCCATCTTTCTTATTCCCTCTACTCCAGTCTTGATAAATCTCCCTGCTGTTTCTTGTCACCCCTAACCTGAAGGAAACAGCTCTAGAGACTATTAGTCAGAATTACTACATGGTCATCACCAATATCAGACAAGCAGCCTTCATCAGGGAGAGAAGGGCTGAACAAGCATGAAAGCAACAGTCATTGGACCGGAATGAATGAGCAAACACTGGGTATTGCACTGGATTGCCTCCGTATTCCTTTCTTTATATGCTTTTCTTTCCTGATTCTTTTTCTTTCTCATCTGAGAGTTACAGGAATGTTTTGCCCAAACTATACAGGAATGGCTAAGCATAACAGCTTCCTGTTTTTTCCACCTTACCTCCTAGCTTGGAGGGTGAACACTAATTAATTTCCAATACACTGATTAGCTGGCTACACAGTGTGCCAGTTACCCCCAACCTCTGTGTTGTCTATAGAGCCTACTGCTTAAATATATACTAAAATGTGTGTGTGTCCACAAATATATATATATGCTATTTTTTCTTTGTTTCAACTTTAAGGAGAAGCTAAAGTTTTCCTGCTAGTGTGAAAAAAAAAAATGATGGATCATGATATTTAATGGGTTTTTTGTTTGTTTGTTTGTTTTGTTTTGTTTTGTTTTGGGCCATGCTGCATGGCTTGCAGAATCTTAGTTCCCCTACCAGGGACTGAATCCAGCCCTTGGCAGTGAAAGCACGGAGTCCTAACCATGGACTGCCAGGGAATTCCCTAATGGCATTTAAATAGAGGAATCACTTATACTGGAGAGAACTAAATGTAGATGATCCTAAACTTAGTGTGAATATTGTTGTTGTTCTTCCTTTTATAAAAGAAAAAAAATCCTCAGTATGCTCTGTTGTTATTGAAATGAGCCCAAACATCAACTGTGGTCATTTTCAGGAGCTCCACATTAGTCATTCCATTTAACGCCAGATATTTAGTGCAGATTAGAGAAAGATGACAAGAGGAAAAATATAGCTTTTTGTTTAATGAAAATGAGTTTGAAAGACAACCTATGAAATGGGAGAAAATATTTGCCAACAGGGCTTAATTTCCAAAATATACAAACAGCTCATACAGTTTAATATACACATAAAAAAAAAACACAACCCAATCAAAAAACGGGCAGAAGATCTAAATAGACATTTCTCCAAAGAAGCCATACAGATGGTCAAAAGGCACATGAAAAGATACTCAACATAGCTAATCATTAGAGAAATGCAAATCAAAACTACAATGAGGTATCACCTCACACCTGTCAGAATGGCCATCATTAAAAAGTCTACAAATAATAAATGCTGGAGAGGGTGTGAAGAAAAGGGAACCCTCCTACACTGTTGGTGGGAATGTAAACTGGTGCAGCCACTATGGAAAACAGTATGGAGGTTCCCCCAAAAAAACTAAAAATAGAGTTACCATATGATCCAGCAATCTCAATCCTGGGCATATATCTGGGGAAAACTCTAATTCAAAAAGATGCATGCACCCCAATGTTTGTAGCAGCACTATTTACAAGAGACAAAACATGGAAGCAACCTAAGTGCCCATCAACAGATGAATGGATAAAGAAGCTGTGGTATATAGAGACAATGGAATATTACTCAGCCATAAAAAAGAAGGAAATAATGCCATTTGCAGCAACATGGATGGCCCTAGAGATTATCATACTAAGTAAAGTCAGACAGAGAAGATATCATATGATATTGCTTATATTTGGAATCTAAAAAAATGATACAAATGAACTTATTTACAAAACAGAAGTAGGCTCACAGACATAGAAAACAAACTTATGGTTACCAAAGGGGAAAAGGGGGAGATAAATTAGGATTATGGGGTATATACTACTATAAATAAAATAGATAACCAACAAGGACCTACTATATAGAACAGGGAACTATACTCAATATCTTGTGATAACCTATAATGGAAAAGAATCTAGAAAAGAAAAGAATATATGTGTGTGTGTGTGTGTGTGTGTGTGTGTGTGTGTGTATGTGTGTGTGTGTGTGTAACTGAATCACTTTGCTGTACACCTGAAACTAACACATTATAAATCAACTATATTGGTGCTGGGTTCTAAATGTCCTAACTACCTTTACCTTTTGTCACTCATGAGGTATTGAGGGCTCAGTTGTCTTGTTAAGGGTCTCCAATGAAATGCAACTTACGCATTAAGTAAGAAATTGTCAGAAAAATGGTCACTTAAGCCTGTGGTCTTCCCTGTTAGTTCCACATTTTCAAATTACTGCATTCTGATGCCTTACAGTACTTTACCATTTAGAAGTCATCTGTGACAAAAGCTAGAGTTAACTCCCAGACTCTGTCACTATCAATAAATCTGTTGTTTTCATGGATTAATAAAAGGAAAATAAAAAGATTAGCAAAAAAAAAAAAGTGGAAAATATGCGTTCACTCATTCATTGAGCAAATATTGCTAGATACTTCCATGTTCCATACAACTTCCTAGGGCCAGAGAGGAAATATGGTACATAGCTCCTATTCTGAAGGAACTTACAATATGTAAGTTGACAGAAGAGAAATGTGTGAAAATGGGAGAAAGAACCAGTCAAGGAAGAACACAGTGCATTCATGTATTATGGGCACAATATTTGTAGTGGCCCAGTCTGGATAGTTAACATTCATTCTTGTCACAAACAAATCTGAGGGGTTTAACACAATAATGGTTTACTTCTCATTCATACAAAGTCTGGTCATGTGGTTCTTCTGCAAAGGTGATGGAAGTCTGTGTAGCTACATCCTAAACAAATGGTGTCAAGACTGCCATTACACCATCCATTTGGCAGCAAGTGTGCAGAGTGAACATGAATCACACCCACTTTTAAATGCCTCGATCCAGAAATAGCATACTACTGCCACCTGCTTTTCATTTGCAAAAACTTGTTATATGATTCCAAATAGATTCCAGGAGTCTGGGGAATACAGTTTTAGCAGCATGCCTAAGAAGAGGGTATAGTTTTGGTGAGTATCTAGTCAGTTTCTACTAATCTACACTCCTGGTCATCATATGTCTCTTTCACTTCTTCCCCACATTGAAAACAGTCTCCCTTTCAGGGAGATACTTCAAGGTCCCTCTCATTGCTCCATTCATACGCACATGTTCTAAGCACTTTCTGCAGTTTTGAGTGAAATAAATCTTCCCTTTGATATCCTCATAAATTCTCCCCACTCTTCCAAACCCTTTATATCTCTTAAACATAAGGAGATTCTTTTAGTTTTCTTTTCTATTCGGATGAATCTATTCCTAATTTATGAACCCCTCGCCTCTCTAACCCAGTCTTTCTTTCTCCTGCTTTGAAAGGTGATTCTTTAAATACCTAAGAGTCTAGGATCTTATGAAAATTTGCAGTTGAGAAATGATCTTTCTTGTTGGTAAGGTAAATTCTTACAGCTTCATGTACTTCTATTTACTGCTTAAGGGTTTTGCACAATCTTTCTAATTACAAACCGGAACTAAGTATATTTGAAGCCTGTTGTGTTGGGGATTGATGTGGGAGCTTTATTGGCAGAGAATATTCCCAGGTGAAAAGAGAAGACAAATATCTCTAATCCCATGTTCCTTGGGCTTCACATAATAGTACCAAGAAATTTCTCAATGACCTGCAAACCTTCCTTTTCTTAACAACTCTGTCATTTTGCCCTTTATTGCTCTTCTTATTTTTCTATATTAATTCCCTTTCTATTCTTTTTCCTTTTTTTATCTTGATCTTATATTTGAGCCAGGGATACCCATATCTTGTCCAAATTTCCTAGGAGAGAATCTAGATGTTCTGGAACATGAAGCTAATATAATCTGGCATGGGGGACTCTTTAGGAAAAAGCATATAACATTATCATAAGCAGTCAGAGCCTCGGAAGCAGCCTGCTCAAGTTAAGGGCCCTGAAGATTTAGCTTCATTAGTTTAATGGTAAATCTGCTTATCACAGTCCATCTCAGATCCGTTTTTCTTTCACATTCATTTCTTATTACATATTCACTAGAGGCTATATTAACAGCGTTTCTGCTACATTTATTAAGCATCGCATTTTTACTTATTACGAAACAGCTCCTTCTACAAAGAAACAGCAGTGGACTTGTCAGAAACTCTCAGAGATTTAGTTCTTAATGTAAATCTGCCTATGAATAAAATTGGAGCTAGACGGGATTCTGAACTAGACAGGCAATGCAAATTTTCCTTTGAAGGAGAGGGAGTTGAAGTTAGAGAAGCATAGATGGAGAGAGTTGACATACAGTTTTGTATTACTTATTGTGAAAAAGAATATTTAAATGCAAAGGGAATTTTGGAAGTAGTTGACAATAGTCAACTTTTTCTTTTGATCTTCAATTTCCTATTCCTATTGCTAAAGAAACACCGTGAATTGATAGAAAGTCTTCGGGCTTTAGAATTAAATAGACCTCAAAGCAAACCCTGGGTCTGACACTTACGAGCTATGAGATTATAACATCTCTGATGCACTGCTGCATCGAGTATGAATGTAGAGGAGAATATCCAGTTTGTTGTTAGGATTTCTTATAATATTTGTGGGTATGTGTGGTTACTAAGTGATACTAAATGAATCAAAGCCATCATGTAATTACTATCATTAAGCAATCAATATATGTGTATGTATATATACATATATATGATGTTAGGTATATAATGTATACATATAATTGATGATACAGTAGGCATTTAAGAAACATTAGATAAAGGTTTATAGATATTCATATTTAAGGCAGAACAATAAGCCTGTTATTTAAATGATTTTTCTCTGTAATTGATTCTCTAAAGATTTTTTTCATAAGAATTTTGCTTTATCATTGTAGTAATAACTTCATAAATTAACAAATGTGTCTTTCACTTCTTGAATTTCACAGCTTGAATCAGACTGCCACACCCCATCACTTGCCCCTCTCTCAAAGTTGCATGCCAGCAAATTTAAACTTATGTCCTTATTACACATTTGTTTTAGGAGAAATAGTCATCCAAGTGCCAATTGCATTTCCATTGTCATAAGCATTATTCTATTTAAAGTTATGAACCATCTTGAGTTCTGAGTCATAAGCAGAAACTGAGTTAGGCTGAGATTGAAAGGTAATTTAGTGGAATCCTATGTAGAGCTCACAGAATTGACAGCACCAGTACTGGAAAAGAAACAAAAATCTAGGTAACTCCTGAGGAATCAGTTGGAAAACCTGCATCAGAAATCCTGTATCGCTAGTAGTCTAGTCCAGTATTTTTCACACTTCAGGTAAGGGCTTATAACGAGATAGGAAGTCAATTTGTGAGTCCTGACCAGAATTTTAAAATGGAATGGAATGAAATGGAATAGAACAGAATGGAATAGAATCGAATAGAAAAGAACAGAATAGGATAGAATAGAATAGAACCAGGAACAGTACATTACATGAAAAATTGTAATGAACAGTCCACATCCTTGATGATTCACTAAAGATTCAATATACCGAGAGGGTCCAATTAGACAAACCTAAGTCATGATCTTGCTTTATAACATTTTCCAAAATTCATTTCATTCTACTGCAATAAACAATGAGCCCTGAATAAAGTCCAGTACTACATTAAGAGGGCCCCAAAACATTGGGCTTCTGAACCAACATAACTTACCTATGCCTGGCACGAAACACACACACTGTTGGTCTGTATCCCTCATGATTCATTCTGCTATTGGAAGTTTAAAATTTTCAGCATGTATGGCTGGGAAAATAACAGAAGTTCTCACTCTCAATCTCTCTTTTATTCCTTTTGCCCTATGCACAAATACTTGGAAAGTCCAAATACTTAGAAAGCTCAGCTTGTTTTGATATAGGCATTAACTAGGACTAAATGGTTTTCTTCTTCGGTCATTTAATCCTTGTGTTAGCACAGACTGCTTGGCTAAAAGCTAAGCTGATGTGGGCCAGGGTGAGGTCAACATGAAGCTCTGTTGTCTATGCTTACTGAGGCTTGTCCCACCTGAGCCACTTAAAAACCCACAAAGATCTAAAAAAAAAAAGAGTGGATATATGTACATATATGTATAACTGATTCACTTTGCAGTACAGCAGAAACTAACAAACATTGCAAATCAACTATACGCCAAAAAAATTAAAAAAAAAAAAAAACCCACCAAGGTGAAAAATCACATGACTTATGAAAGCCTTGAAACCTGATGCCCCCTGCCTAGGTTGTGTCAGAAGCATGGATCTTTTCTTCCCCAAAATATCAGTTCAAGATTTCCAGCCAACGTGGCCAAGATGTTGGGGTATTACGTTGCTGATGAATAGCACACTTATTCCTTTCACCCAAGTTAGAAACTAATCTAGTGACAGGCAAAGGAAACTAATGGAGAAAAAAAAATCAAAGTAATTGTTTTATTACTGATAAGGCTGAAGGAAAGATTCAACTCCTAACAACAGAAAAATATACAAAGTATAAATTAACTTTAACAAATAGTGCATAAAAATTGAATGGCTAAAATTACCAAATATTTTTAAGGTTCTAAGAAGAGTTTAATAACTTGAATTATATATCACATTCTAGAAAAGACACCATATTGTGATATGTGATATCAGCTATCCCTCAATTAATCTATAATTTTAAGACAGTTCCAGTAAAAAATCCCATTGGTTTCTTTTTTCCATGAAACTTAATGAATAGCATTTTAAAGTTATTTGAAAAAGCAAGAGACTAATAATAATGAAGACAACTTTAGGGAAAAAAGAACAATGACAGAGAATCGTGCTTTCAATTATTACAACATATCACAAAAATTCATTGTGGTTAAGAAAGTAACGTTTTGGCAAAAGGACAGAAAATCAGACAACAAAGAATACAGAGTACAGAAAGATACACAGAAATAAACAGGATCTGTACATGTGACAGAGATAGAATAATCAGTGGAACATGGGTTACTTATTTATCTGTATGAAATTAATTACCCAAATGAAGTAATAAAATTAAATTGGAATTATTACACCTTACCCATAAAGCAGTTACAGGTAGATTAAAACATGAATTTTTTTAAAAAAATCTAAAGAAGTACAGCACTGGACATGTATTTCAGACTTTAAGTTAGGGAAGGATTTCTTAATCAAGGCAAAATACGTACAATGTATCAAGGAAATCAATTTAAAATTTGACTCCCTTGATATTATACATGTCATAACAATAACCACAATAATCAAAAGGATAAAAGCTGGATCACTTTTCTTGGATCACTTTTCCCAAGTTGTGGCCCACATTTCCCTCTCTGAGCTACAAACAAATTTTGGAGAGATGCCAATGGTAGACAGGAGCCACAGAAGGAATCCTTAGCGCAACTTAACTGCTTGAGAAGCACAATGGAATCGAATGCTATCCAAAACACTCCCTTCTCTGTCTCCAGAAGGATTATTCAATTACTACTGGAAGATTCCCACATTTCTCCTGGCAAATCTACACACCTTGGATAATTTCTTATCACTAGTAACTACTGTATACTGATAATTTCTTATCAGTCTTAACTACTGCCCTTCTTTCTCAATTCCATGGATCCAAAGTGAGTTTTATGAAAAATTTTCTTCGTCTAAAAATGACACATTAAGTTGGATATTTAAGTACAGTGAAAAGGTAGGGTTTCAAAAAACCAATTACCCCTATGTTTAATGCTCGTAGCAATGTTTTTGTCTTTTCTCTCAGAATGGTCACCTGTGTTAACCATTTCCCAGATGCTTCACCACTTGGCTGTATCCTAGTTCAACTCCCATGCGTTTGGAAGATTCACTGGAGTCACCTAAAATTTCCCCCATGGCAGCCATTGACAAATTGGTCAGGAAGCATACACTGATGCTCTGATCATTGGGATAAAAAAATGAAATCAATTCTGTGTTAAATTCGAACTTTCAAGAAATACTCTTCTAGTCACATTACAGTAGAAAGAAGAAACCAGACAGCTCTTCATTTAGGTTCTAAAAGATTTAGTTCATTTTAATATGAATAAAAGGAACTCACTTCATAGACATACATTACAATATAATCAATCCTTTATGTCATTTAATCCAAGAGAGAGTGGTAGGAAATTGGACCCTAAGGCAGTTTTCTTTTACTGTTGATGGCTGGATGATAGAGCAAACTACCTTGCAACTCTCAAAAATGATACATTAATTAACAGGTTATACACAACAACACAAAGACATGATGCTTTTCAAAGGAATGAAACAGGACATAAGAAAGCTGGAATATCCTCCCTCCCATGCACCCTCACACCTGCATTTAGCAATCTCCATTTGGGTGGTATGTGCAGTTTTAATAAGTAATGAAAGGAATAATGAAGCTTGCAATCTAGAGCATAAGAATAGCACCCACAGGGATTCAGCAGGGCCAAAGATAGCCCTGAGGCTGTGCATTATTCAATGGATCTGACTCTGTGATTACACACATGCAGTCACACTGCCTGTTACAGTTATAAAGGCTGACAGTCCTTAAGGTTAACCCACTCCATCCCCCAAACCTATTCTCCTTTCCTCCTTGAGCGCCACCCCCAGGTAAATATGTTTAAAAGTTTAGAGTTTCCAGTTGCCGCAATTGATTTGGCTTGTCTTTTTTCAAATTATTTTAACTTTGGCACATTTAATGTAGCACAGCCGTGTGGTGAGAGAGACAGCTGGCCAAAGAGAGGGCTCCAGGGTGAACACCGTGCTTCTTCCCAATGTCAGGTCCACAACCTTGAACTCAAGGCAGCCCCTCCATTCCCAGAGCAGAAGGAGAAGCAGCCAGGAATGGTGAACCTTTCTGCATGTCATTCTGCTAATGTCCTGCAGCTCAGCCTGCAGGGATCGCCTCCAGGTGTAAGAGGATAATTCAGTGTTCACAGCCCGTTGATTTCCTGGCCACAGCTGCAGAAATGTCAATAAGGTGCCGACCGTAGCAGGGGTTGCTGTGTGATCCATTCTCTTTTCTGCTGAAACTCAGTTTGTCAGGGCTGCCAGATAGTCCAGGACGATGTTTTGTCACTATGGCCTGGGCTGGATTTGGGTCATCGACTTGGTTCCCACATTAGTTACCTAATGTTCTAGAGTGTAACCACTGTGCATATTTATATCAGGGTCTGTATCTTGGACAATTACGATGTTTGGAGATTTCAGGCCTCTGCTTTCAGAGTGTTCAATGATATAGATTACAAGATACATGACAGGCTCTGAGCAGGACGGCAGGAGAACTGGTTTTCCAGGAACTCCCTCAGTGGTGTCTGTCAGGTCCCATCACACGCTGGGAAGCAGATCGTCCATTGCGGATGAAATGCTTTATGACACTGTGACTGCAAATCACATCACACCATCTCGAAGGCATACGTGCAGTTCCCCAGGGGGCCCTGCAGAGCAGCGCTACAGTCCTTACTGACTCGGGAGGGGACTGCACTACCTTCATCAGTGTCATCCCGGCTCCCCCCCAGGGGTCCAGGGGCAGGACCCGGGCCAGTCAGAGCGGGTAGGTAGGCGCCTCCCAGGGACTCCAACGAGTGCATGGGGCGGGGCTCCTGCTGGCTGCCTGTTTCCATATCCAGCCCAGTCTCCCCGTTGTACTAATGTTGAGGGGCTCCTATTTGCCTCAGAAGTGTCCCCTGTTAGACCCCAGCAGCCATGCTTCAGGGCTCCTCCTCTTCGTGCTGTCACACCCCCTCCCAAGTTACACATGGCCCCGGGGGTCCGCGCTGCTCCTATTCGCCTCGTTCACACCTTCAGTGGTTGCGCAGCTTCTACCTCCCGGGACAGGTCCACCATGGCCCTGAGGGGTCGCCCTCATCCTCTGGGACCTGGTCGCACAGGGTCTGGACCCATCACTGCTGTGAGTCTGGCTGTGCTCATCCTCGGCCCGGTCTCCCCTCTGGCCAAAGCACAGTGACTGGGGGAGGCTCTTCCGCTTCGCTCTGCTCGCACTCCCTGTTCACTCACACAGGCGCACTGAGGACGAGCGGCTGACCCTCCTGGCAACTCTCCTTTCCCTTTGCGTCAGATTCTCCTCTAACCTGTTCACAGCCCGACCAGTTACGGAGTGCGGTGACTCTCCTACTTGCGCTTTCACACGCCCCGTCTGTGCGCTCCAAGGTGACGCCGCCGCAAGGACGGCCCTTTGCTGCTCAGCACCCGCCGTGCACTTCCCCCGCTGCACCGACCATGCCTTCCTCTACCCGGTTCACATCACCCGCCCAGGGACCACGCTGCAGGCTGCTGCGCACACACGGGTTCCGCCCCGCTCGCATCCTGTGCAGCGTAACCACCGTGCTGGTGCTGCGGGGTTCCTCCTCGTGGCCCCGTTCACATAACCCCGCCACATTACATGGTTTGCCCTGTTCACGGAGCCTGTCACCTTCCGCCTCGGCACGAAGGGTGTGAGGATTCTCCTGTTTCGTCTGTTCACGTCCCCATGGAGGAAGGGAGGAACTCCCCCTCTTTGCCCTTCTCACCTCCCATGTCAGTCCCATCTGTGCACGGACAGACCAGGGATCACCCTCTTTCCCCATTCGCTTTTCTAGTCCAGTTGTCCCAGTGCACCGAGCGTGTGGGGCTCTTTCTATTTGCCTTGTTCACATCCGTGCCCACGGACATCATGGTACTCACGGGTGGTACCTCATCCTCTTTGTCCTGTTCACATCCTCTGGCCACTGAAGCTATTATAGTTATGGTGCTGGGCTACTCTTCTTTGCACAGAATACCCTGGTCAGTTATGCCAGTGACACCAGCATATGGTTGAGGCAGGGCTACATCTCTTTACCCCATCTGAATACCCTGCTCAGTGACATCAGTACAGTGATGCTGCCAGAATGCATCACATCCCCTGATCATATCCCTGGTCCAACTATCCTTCTACACTGATGGTGGGGGGGGGTTGCTCTGCTGCCCCGTTAATATTCTTGGCCAAGTCACACCACTGGTTACTGCTCAGGGCTCTTCCTCTATGCCTTGATCACATCTCTGTGCCCTGGGCCCTGTTCCCCCTCTGCTCTAGTGAGACATGGTGCTGGGTCCTTCTCTTTGCCGAGTTCACAGCGCCTGCACACTTGCAACACTCTGTGGTGCTACAGGCCCTATTCACTTTGCCCCAATCACATACCCTGTCCATTTACAACACTGCACTAATGCGGTGATCCAGAGCTCTTCCTCGTGACCCCGTTAGCATGCCCTGCACTGTATTTTGTATTGATGAGAGAGGGAGGTTAATTCTCCTTGTGCCCTTCACATCCCTTGTCATTTATACCACCACACTGATGATGCTGGGTTCCTTTTCTTTACCATGATCCTGTTCCCTGTTCAGAGTCACCACCACATTGATGGTATGAGCATGTGTCTCACTTCCTGTACACCTCTTCCATCCGGGAACTGATGGTGTAGGTATCCCCCTTGCCGTACCCACAATGTTTGGGGCTTCTCATCTCTGCCCCTTTCAGAAAGCTCCTCAAGCTGCACCACTGCACTGACTGACTGGGGATCCTCCTCTATGCCCGATCACCCCACTGCTCTGATAGAGTAGGGTTCTTCCTCTTTGCCTGTCCACATCCCTTGGCCAGTTACTCCACTGCACTGATGGTGCATGGATCCTACTGACTGTCCTGGTCACTTCTCCTCCTGCCCAGCTGCACTAGTTCTCTAAAGGTTCAGGGAAGCACCTCTTTGCAGTTTCACATCACCTGTCCGGTTACATCACTGCATCTGGTTTACCCCACTCACTTACATGTCTTGTCTGGAGACCCACTGCATTTATGGGACAGTAGTTCTACTACTTGCCACATTCATATCCTCTGTCCAGCTGCTCTAATGAACTGATGATGGAAGCCCCTTTTCCTTTCCCCTTTTTGCATCCCCTGGCCAAGTACATCACTACAGTGATGTAGGGGGGGGGCTCGTCTTCACTGCCTTGCTCATATCGACTGTTCAATTTCTCTTTGCCTTGTTCACAATCTGCCATTAATGCACTGATGGTGCATGGGTCCTCCTTGTTAGCCTGGTCAAGTAGCCTTCCTAGTTACTCCCCTGGACTGAAAGGATGGGCCTTCTCTTTCCCCACCCACATCGTTTGTCCATTTCTGGAATTGTACTCCTGGGACAGGGCTCCTCCTCTTTGCCTTGTTCACATCCCCTCTCCCTTACAACACTGTGCACATTGGACAGAGCTCCGTTCTTTGCTCTGTTCACATACTCTAATTACACCAGTGCACTGATTGTGCAAGATCCATTTTTTCCCAATCACATCTTCTACCAAGATGCCCCAGGGCACTGATAGCACATGACTCCTCCTCTTTGTAATGTTCATATGTATTCCCTTCTTTCTTACTCCACTGCACCCATAGTGCAGGTATCCTCATTCATATTCACTGCCAGGATAAACCAATGTATTGATGGACGGCCAGTCGTCCTCCTGGCCCTGTGCACAGTGTCATAACTCCACCACACTGATGGTGAAGGGTTCTTCTTTGCCCCCTTCACATTGCCCACCCAGTTCCTCCACTCCAGTGATACACTGGGCTTCCTCTCTGCCCTATAAAGAAATGACCAGGTGCACTCTGCATGTCATTAATAACCTCAATAATGGTAAAAAAAAAAAAAAAAAAAAGGGGGGGGGCTGCCTTGATGGACAGAACGACTGCACTGAGATGGAGATCATCTACAGTTAGGTGTAATCTACACCCTAATTTGTCTGCCTTTAGCTATGGCCAGACAGGGCTATTAATAGGACAGATGGTAGGAACCACGATGTCAGCTTTAAAAAGATCTGAAGTAATGGGCCTCTGTCCAGCCGGACCTTGTTGTAACTTATCCTGAGACGTACTGACAATCTTAATGGGAGGTGGAAAGTCCACAGGTTCCCACCAAGCAAGTCCCACAGCAAGTGCTACCAATTTTGGCTTGTTCCACTTTAAGAGATTTCCCAAAATGGTGTCCATGCCTATGACTAGATGGACCAGAGACAGGGGCAACTAGCACCGGGAATTTAGTTAATTTGATAGATCTGATCATAACATTGAGCAGGACCTATATGCCCTGAATGGGGCGACATAATACACCCTGGATTTTAACTGAGTTACCACAGTTTTTGAAAAGGGAGGAGTTACACAGAATAACTGTGACCTGTGCCCCAGTATCTAAAAGGGCCAGGAAAGATTGGTTACTTTGTGGGATCCAATGGACCATAAGAGTAGTTTATGTGTGATTATCCCCAGGCAGTGGGACAAGCTCCAGGGAGCTGCCGTCATCCTAGGGGAGGTGATTAGGTGACTGCTACTGTCGAAGGGCAGGGCAGGGCATGGGGCATTAGGGCCCCTAGAACTAGGAGCTGACACTGCCTCCCTCTGGCTGCGTGGGACTTCCCCTAACCAACAAAGGGAACTCCCTCCTGTATGAGTTCCAAAGATATCTAGCAGGTTTTTTAATTGTTGGATTTCATAGATGGATTAGCCCCAATTTTTTTCATGAGGGATACCCCTGTCTCCAAGTTGCCAACAGGTAGGTTTGTCGGGATGATAGCTGAGAGCCTCGAGGTGTCTCCGCAGAAGCTGACTGTGGATTAGGAAAAGGTCCTAAATTAAGAGATACCTCCTTTCTTAGAAAAGGGAACCCACCTACACTGTTGGTGGGCATGTACATTGGCGTAGCCACTGTGGAAAACAGTAGGGAGGTTCCTCAAGAAACTAAAAATAGAGTTGCCATATGACCCAGCCATCCCACTCCTGGGCATATAACCAGACAAAACTATAATTCGAAAAGACACATGCAGCCCTATGTTCACAGCAGTACTATTCACAATAGCCAAGACATGGAAGCAACATAAATGTCCATCAACAGATGAATGGATAAAGCAGATGTGGTACATATATACAATGGAATATTACTCAGCCATAAAAAAGAAAGAAAGAATGCCATTTGCAGCAACATGGATGGACCTAGAGATTGTCACACTAAGTGAAGTAAGTCAGAATGAGAGACAAATACCATATGATAACACTTATATGTGGAATCTGAAATATAACACAAACCTGTCTATGAAAGAAAACCAGACAAACAGAGAACAGACTTGTGGTTGCCAAGGGGGGAAGAGGTGTGGGAGAGGGATGAAGTGGGAGTTTGGGATTAGCAGATGCAAACTATTACATATAGAATGGATAAACAACAAGGTCCTACTGTGTAGCACAGGGAACTATATTCAATATCCTGTGATAAACCACAGTGGAAAAGAATATGAAAAAAAGAATGTCTATATGTGTATAACTGAATCACTTTGCTGTACAGCAGAAATTGACACAACATTGTAAATCAACTATACTTCAACTAAAAAACCATAATGGAAAAGAATATGAAAAAGAGTGTACACATATGTATAACTGAATCACTTTGCTGTACAGCAGAGAGTAATAGAATACTGGAAATCAACTATACTTCAATAAAATAAATTTTAAAAGAAGAAGAGAAATGCCTCCTTTCCAGAGTTTGAGTTTTTGAAATGGCTGCCCAGCTATGAGGTCTTGGTGAACTACCATTACCCACTGATCCCCAAGGAGAGATTTATCTGGGGGTCCCTGAGGGAGACAGTCAGGAAGTAGAGGTCGCCGCCCAGAGGGAGAAAAGACCTAGAGGGTCAAGCCAGCGCTGGCTCTGATAAACTAAAACCTGTTAATTGTTGTGTGAGTTGTTCTCAAGTCAACTGGGATAGCTATTCCCTCTAGGGTCTCCTGGACTGTGTGGGCTGAGCCATAAGAGAAACAAAGGTAGGTTTATAATTTGGTGGGAGGGGAGGGGCCTTGGAAAAGTTCCATGGACTGTGGGTCAAGGAGGGCAGACTCTGGGTTTGAAATGGCTTTATGATCTGCAGGGTCAGGGTTTTCTACAAAATAATACACTGGCCCAACCATGCCAATTTTGTGTAATAATGTTTTGGCCTCCTGTACTATTTGCCATTTATCACTGGCCTTAGCAGTGATGGTGGCTATGCTAGGGTAAGCCCATTCCCAGGCCATAAAAACCCACTGTAATAATAGAAGGGGCTTGCTCCACACAGCGATTTTCTAGGGGCTCTTCTGATCTGGCTGATCAGTGGCACTTTCATCTGTTTGACAGGTGTGCTGAGTACAGGTGCGAGTCTAGCCAGAGTGGACAGAGGATCCCTGAGTACAGTATGTATTTAGGGGTCTCAGGCTATTCCCACTGACTGCCTCATTTCTTAGACCATGAGCCCGAGTATGCAGCCTATAGTAAAGACCCTTACAAACCATGATGTGCCCTTTTCCTGAACGCTCTGTACGAAGTCCCTTAAGATGGTATGTATTTCTAGTCTTATGAAACTTCAACTCTCCATCTCAATTTCTTGCTCACTCCCAACAGTTTTTACCAGTTGGGCGTTTACCAGAAATACCTGCAGCAGTGGTTTGGTGTCGGCCTTCCGTTCTAAGGCATCCCAGTTGACCTCCACAGTGTTGTGGTCCGCCTGCAAGAGGGCAATTGTGGCACTGCCTGATCTGTTCCTATGCTTTGTTTCTAAAACCAGTTCTCAGAGTGCTGATACGCTGCGGCACTGACAGCACTCCAGAGTGTTCTCGTGGTATTTCACAAGTAGTAATCAAATCGAGCACATCAGCAGGAGTTTCTGGAGGTGCCAGGACAAGATGTTCCATACGCTTCTGGTTTTTCTCATTCACTATTGTGCCAAAGGTCTCTAAGGATACAAACTCTTAGAATCCACAGGATCCGGGGACAAAGTACAATAACAGCAAAGCAGACAACAGCAGAGGAGTTTGGGAGCGACACGGCAATGTTTGCAGGGAGCCATGGTCTCAGGGGAAAGAGCGGACCACATCGCTGGTCACCAGGTCCTTTCAGTGTAAGGATATCTAGTTAGGCAGTTCCCTGCTACCCACAGAGATAGGCCCGTGGGCCTTACACGTATGAGGAAGGGAGTTGGTTTTAGCTGAGTAGCCTCTACGGCCTTCTGCACTAGTGAAGGTTTGGCGGATCAGATTCACTTGTACCAGGAGAGCGATAACCACTTCTTATTCCTTTGGGAGGACTTCCACATAGTACGATAGCTAACTGCCCTAGACTCTCCTAGGGACCGTGCCCAGATTAGCTGCATCATAAAGACTTAAGGGAACCCTCCTACACTGTTGGTGGGAATGTAAGTTGGTGCAGCCACTATAGAAAACAGAATAGAGCTTCCTCAAAACACTAAAAATAGAGTAGCCATATGATCCAGCAATCCCACTCCTGTACACATATTTGTACAAAACTATAATTCAAAAAGATACATGCACCCCCTATGTTCATATAACAGCACTATTCACAATTGCCAAAACATGGAAACAACCTACGTGTCCACTGACAGAGGAATGGATAAAGAAGATGTGGTACATATATATAATGGAATACTACTCAGCCATAAAAAAGAATGAAATAATGCCATTTGCAGCAACATGGACACAACTAGAGATTACCATACTAAGTGATGTAAGTCAGAAAGAGGAAGACAAATACCACATGATATCACTTACATGTGAATCTAAAATATAACACAAATGAACTTAACTATGAAACAGAAACTGACTCACAGACATAGAGAACAGATTTGTGGTTGCCAAGGGGGAGGGGGACGGATGGATTGGGAGTTTGGGGTTAGCAGATGCAAACTATTATATATAGAATGGATAAACAACAAAGTCCTACTGTACAGCACAGGGAACTATATTCAATAATATCCTGGGATAAACCATTATGGAAAAGAATATATAAAAAAAGAATGTTTATATGTATATAACTGAATCACTTTGCTGTACAGCGGAAATTAACACAACATTGTAAATCAACTATACTTCAATAAAAAAATAAATAAATAAAAACTTCTTTAAAAGACTTAAGGAACCAACTGGAGACCACTCTGCCCAGACCACAGCACTCTGAGCTAGACAGCTGCTCGGGGAGGACTCAGCTTTTTGGGCTCTGCTACAACATAGACTGGAGAACCACAGCAAAACCAGACAAACATAACACAACGCAATGGCCACTGAAGCACAAGCTGGCCCCAGCCACCAGTGCCTTCCCACATAGTATTTGCTGTCTAATGAATTCAGTTAGTAAACCCAGTGGCCAGGTCACCCCTGTCACCACTACCCTGCTCTCTGCACCAACCATTTTAAAGTACACTCAAGATTTGTTTTAATCGCATTTGGTAAAGTATGGACATGAAGACAGCTGCCTTTCAAAGAACAGTTGATTACAAAGGGTTGCCCAGTGGACAGGAGGCCCAACATGCCACACAGAGCCACATGAGGTCATGTGCAGGGAGAAGCAGAGAGAGAGAAAGAGGAACTGGGGCTTTTATCACTACAGTAGTCAGAAGTAGCTCTACTGGGCTACTGGGCCAGAAGCAAAACAGGCTGAAGCCTGTTGTTGAAGGTTTGTAATAAGATTCCTTCATGCTCGTGAAAATGCTGGGATGGTGGAGATGTAACAACCTTGGGCCACTGGCAGAGCCCAATGATTCCAAGATGTCAAATCATCAATTAGAGAATACCAAAAATAGTTATTAAGTAAGTTATCACAGCCTGCTACCCATGAACCTCCTGCTGAGTAAGCCCCTGGGCTGCATGCTCCTACCAGCCACACATTTCCTATCAGGAAGCCCCCGCCAGCTTCTCTGTACTCTCCACCCTTATACCTCTTGCTGACTGCTCCCCGAGGCTGGCTGAATCCTTCGCTTACACAGTCTTACATGATCCTCCCCTAGAATGGCTATTTCACCCATGCACCTCCCATCCACTCCTCCCACAGACTAGATGCTCCACCTTTCCATGCATCTCCCTTCTGTGTCTTTCCCTTGGGCTGGTGTTCCATCCACTGCTTAGGTCCTACCAAGTCTTCCCCATTACAGTACTCCTTCGTCTCAGGCCTTAGCCAAGGGTATCTACACCCTTCACTCAAGAACGTCTTGGAGGGTCATCTCCTAGGTTGGCTACATCGCCCGCTACTACACTTATTGTTGCATACTTCACCAGGCTGCTTTCCCTCTACTCACTCATAGCCTAGAAGTCCTCCTGGAGGCTAGATGCTCCCTCCACTCATGCATAGCTTTCTAGGTCCTACCACAGGATGGATATTTACGTCACTCATGAAACTCCTGCCAAATCTTCCTCTAGGCTGGTTTCTCCCTCTTCCCATTTACCTTCTAATCCATCAGCCTACAGAATGGCTGCACCTTCCACACACGCACCATTCTCCGATAGCTCCCCTAGAGTGGCTGCAGCCTCCACTCAGGAACTTCCTGATGAGTCCTCACCTAGGCTGCCTGCTTCAAGCACCCATGCGCCTCCTGCTAGATTCTCAACTAGGCTTACTACATCTCCTCTGCCAAGACCTTTATTCACATAAAAAGTTATTGATTTTTAAATGTTAACAGATAACTAATTTTCTTTAAAAACATTTGTGTAGGACTAGCAAACCCATCTGTGGTCCAAATTAGATATGCAAGCTGCCACTTTGAAACTGGTCAGAATGGCCATCATCAAAAATTCTACAAGTGATAGATGCTAGAGAAGGTGTGGAGAAAAGGGAAACTTCCTACACTGTTGGTGGGAATGTAAATTGGTACAAGCATTATGGAGAACAGAAAACTGAATACAGAACTACCATATGATCCACCAATCCCACTCCTGGGCATATTTCCAGAAAAATTCATAATTCAAAAAGAAACATGCACCTCAGTGTTCACTGCAGTGTTATTTACAATAGCCAAGACATGGAAGTAGCCTAAATGTCCATCGACAGAGCAGTGGAAAAAGATGTGGTACACATATACAATGGAATGTTACTCAGCCATAAAAAAGAATGACATAATGCCATTTGTAGCAACATGGATGGACCTAGAGATTGTCATACTGAGTGAAGTCAGAGAAAGACAAATATGATATTGCTTCTATGTGGAATCTAAAACCAAATGGTACAAATGAACTTACTTACAAAACAGAAATTACAAAACAGAAATAGAGTCATAGATGTATAAAACAATCCTATGGTTAGCAGCAGAGAAAGGCGGCAGAGAAACTGGGAGATGGTATTGACATATATACACTACTATATATAAAGTAGATAACTAAGAACCTACTGTATAGCACAGGGAACTCTATTCAATACTCTGTAATGACCTATATGGGAATAGAATCTAAAAAAGAGTGGATATGTGGATATGTATAACTGACTCGCCTTGCTCTACATCTGAAACTAATACAACACTGTAAATCAAGTATACCCCTCAAAAAAATTAATTAAAAAGGATAACTGTAAAATAGATAGCTAGTGGGAAGCAGCCACATACCACAGGGAGATCACCGCGGTGCTTTGTGACCACCTAGAGGGGTGGGATAGGGAGGGTGGGAGGGAGGGAGACACAAGAGGGGGGAGATATGGGAACATATGTATAACTGATTCACTTTGTTATAAAGCAGAAACTAACACACCATTGTAAAGCAATTATACTCCAATTTAAAAAAAAAGATAACTAATAAGGAACTACTGAATAGCACAGGGAACTAGACTCAATACTCTGTAATGACCTATATAGGAAAAAATCTAAAAAAAAGTGGATATATGTATATGTATAACTGATTCACTCTGCAGTACCCCTGAAACTAACACAACATTGTAGATCAACTACATTCCAATAAAAAAAAAATAAAGAGTCATAGCCACATGACTGTAGGAACTGTCAGACTCGGGGACCAGGGGAGCCTGGGCCTTCAAAACACCTCTCTTCTCAGAGGTTGTCTTCAGTGGGAGGCCAGCCTAGGTCCCAGGCCTCGTGTTCATGCCAACAGCAAACCGACGTTACTCTCCAAGATCTTTCCAGGCTCGACTCGGGGGCTCACGTCGTCCCACACGTGATGTTTTCCCGTGTGTTGACCTGTGTCTGGTGTCTGACCCTGGCCGGCCCTGACACTGCTTTTGATCACAGACCTCGTTTGGCAGCCACACCCTCCCCACCCTCTGTCCCTACTCACTCCGGTTTTAGCTTTCCCACTCCCAACAGGGCACTGGTCGTTACTGGTGTTCTCTCTGCAGGGCTCACATTAGAATAAATCCCTCTTCACCATCCCCCTTCCCACCTCTTCAAAATGTACAAAAAGCCTAAACCTGGTTGTCTCATGCTTTCCCAGGGGCAGTGGTTCTCACCCTCTGCCTGCCCTCCTCCCCTGCGTGGACGATTCCTGGTCCCGTGTAGGAGGGGATTTGGCAGGGGGCGCAGTTAGACTGATGACGTGCTGGCCGGGGGCCCCATGTCTCCTGTTAAAGCCACAGGCACAGCTGAAGCACGATTCTTAAAGGGATGGTGGTATAGCTCTGCCTGATTCTCCCATGTCCAGGTGACTCTGCAGAAGGTTTGCCAACACGAGGTCAGTAAAGCTCAACCTCCAAACTCGGACATCAAACAGAGAGTGTAAAAGAGCTCAGGAAGCCTGGCTCCCTGCAGGTGTCCCAGGGACCACTACTGCTGACTACGGCATGGACTGTAAGGGGACCCCCGAGCACACACACCTGCTAATCTGATGTGGCTTACCCACCTACTATGACTTCTCTGGCCCTTAATGAATTCCTCTGGTGTGACTTCTGGTCAGGCATCCAGGAGACTATGCTTTGTGCTAAAACAAGCCACGGCCAGAAGCCAAAGTAAACAGCTTTTCCTAATCAGACGCTATTTAACCAACATGGCAGGATTTGAGTATCATGATTGATTCCCTGGCACCACCCACCCTGGAGGCATCTCCCTGTTGGCTGAAGGTCACTGGAAGATGAGGAACCATGCCCTGGACAGCAAGAGGCTCCCCTTCAGGGACGGGGTGGCACTGTTGGTGCCATGATGTGACCAGCTGAAGGTGACTCTCCACCTGCAGTCGCTGGGGAGAGGCCTGCTGGCCACTCACGTGAGCAGAAGAGCAAGAGGGGGGCTTAGCGGAGGCCAGGAGGCCTTCACGGCTCTTCTAACGAATCACAAATTTGTGCGGTGGACATCTTGGCAATGAGGCTTCTGTAAATATTTGGCTGAATGAGCACCAGGTGTCAAGAAAAGTTTCTTGGATTAAACAAGCACCTACTCTACTGAGCTCTAAGCACACCCGACACTGTTACTCTAGATAATGCTGTGAAGTTGGCAAAGGCTCAGTCAGCTCCAAGCTTTATTAGATGGTACAAGGAAGCAGAGACGGTGAGTCACCGGGCAGAGGGGAGCAGACAGGGCGAGGGCTGTCTGGTTCCCGGATGCAGCCCTGGCTTTCCCCCTGCACGGGAGGCACTCTCACTCTCGTCCCCCCACGAGCTTCGAGCTTTGGCAGGCCGGGGTTTTCACAGCCAGAGGTCCAAGCATCCAGCAGTCACGGGAGAACCAGGCCTGGCGGCACCTTGGGGAAACCTGTCTGAGCATCTGGTACACGGGGAGGGAGACACAGGCAGCCATCTGTTAAGGGCGTGCCCTGTGCCAGGCTCTGTGTTAAGCCGCGGTTTACAGGCACACGGCGACTTCGTCTTTGGGAAAATCCCAAGATGGAGGAACGCTGATTATCCCCGTTTTACAGGTGAGGAAGCTGCTGCCCACAGGAAATAGATGAATGTCCAAGATCATGTAGCCAGAAAGTGGGGAACTGGGATGGTGAACCCAGGTCCACTGATGCCACAGTTCAAGCCAGCTGTGCAGCTTCTGATCAGTCCTTTATGACAGGCCAAGAGGCAGCAGACGGTGGCCCTTCAGCATATGATGAACAGGAGAAAATGCCAGATGTTGACACAGATAGGAGAGGAATTAGTATACATCACTTGACATGACAATTTTTTTTAAACTTAGCACATTAGAGTGTTTATAAGAACTATGTGTGCTTTCGAGTCCATCACTTGGGACAGAATTTATTTATTTATTGAATTTTAGAATTTTATTTTTTTATACAGCAGGTTCTTATTAGTTATCCATTTTATACATATTACTGTATATATGTCAATCCCAGTCTCCCAATTCATCCCACCACCTCCCTACCGGCCACTTTCCGCCCTTGGTGTCCATACATTTGTTCTTTACATCTGTGCCTCTATTTCTGCCCTGCAAACTGGCTCATCTGTACCATTTTTCTAGATTCCACATATATGCGTTAATATATGATGATATTTTCTTCTCTTTCTGACTTACTTCACTCCGTATGACAGTCTCTAGATCCATCCATGTCTCTACAAATGACCCAATTTCGTTCCTTTCTATGGTTGAGTAATATTCCATTGTATATATGAACCACATCTTCTTTATCCATTTGTCTGTCAATGGGCATTTAGGTTACTTCCATGACCTGGCTATTGGAAACAGTGCTGCAATGAACACTGGGGTGCACATGTCTTTTTGAATTATGGTTTTCTCTGGGTATATGCTCAGTAGTGGGATTGCTGGGTCATATGGTAATTCTACTTTTAGTTTTTTAAGGAACCTCCATACCGTTCTCCATAGTGGCTGTACCAATTCACATTCCCACCAGCAGTGCAAGAGGGTTCCCTTTTCTCCACACCCTCTCCAGCATTTGTTGTTTGTACATTTTCTGATGACGCCCATTCTAACTGGTGTGAGGTGATACCTCATTGTACTTTTGATATGCATTTTGCTAATAATTAGTGATGTTGAGCAGCTTTTCATGTGCTTCTTGGCCATCTGTATGTCTTCTTTGGAGAAATGTCTACTTAGGTCTTCTGCCATTTTTGGACTGGGTTGTTTGCTTTTTTAATATTGAGCTGCATGAACTGTTTATATATTTTGGAGATTAATCCTTTATCCGTTGATTCATTTGCAAATATTTTCTCCCATTCTGAGGGTTGTCTTTTTGTCTTGTTTGTAGTTTCCTTTCCTTTGCAAAAGCTTTTAAGTTTCATTCGGTCCCATTTGTTTATTTCTGTTTTTATTTCCATTACTCTAGGAGGTGGATCAAAAAAGATCTTGCCATGATTTATGTCAGAAAGTGTTCTTCCTATGTTTTCCTCTAAGAGTTTAAAGCAACTCTATGCCAGTAAAATGAACAACCTGGAAGAAATGGACAAATTCACAGAAAGGTATAACCTTCTAAGACTGAACGAGGAAGAAACAGAAAATATGAACAGACAAATCACAAGTAATGAAATTGAAACTGTGATTAAAAATCTTCCAACAAACAAAAGTCCAGGACCAGATGGCTTCACAGGTGAATTCTATCAAACATTTAGAGAAGCGCTAACACCCATCCTTCCCAAACTCTTCCAAAAAATTGCAGAGGAAGGAACACTCCCAAACTCATTCTATGAGGCCACCATCACCCTGATACCAAAAACAGACAAAGATACTACTAAAAAAGAAAATTACAGACCAATATCACTGATGAATATAGAAGCAAAAATCCTCAACAAAATACTAGCAAACAGAGAAGCTTCAAGGTGAAGGAGGAGTAGGATGTGGAGATCACCTTCCTCCCCACAGATACATCAGAAATACATCTACATGTGGAACAACTCCTACAGAACACCCATTGAACGCTGGCAGAACACCTCAGACCTCCCAAAAGGCAAGAAACTACCCACGTACCTGGGTAGGGCAAAAGAAGAAAGAAAAAACAGAGACCAAAGAATAGGGATGGGACCTGCACCAGTGGGAGGGAGCCGTGAAGGAGGAAAGCTTTCCACACACTAGGAAGCCCCTTCGCGGGTGGAGACTGCGGGTGGCGGAGCGGGGAAGATTCGGAGCCACGGAGGACACCGCAGCAACAGGGGTGTGGAGGGCAAAGCGGAGAGATTCCCGCACAGAGGATCGGTGCCGACCAGCACTCACCAGCCCGAGAGGCTTGTCTGCTCACCTGCTGGGGCGGGCGGGGGCTGGGAGCTGAGGTTCGGGCTTCAGAGGTCACATCCCAGGGAGAGGACTGGGGTTGGCTGCGTGAACACAGCCTGAAGGGGGCTAGTGAGCCACAGCTAGCCAGGAGGGAGTCCGGGAAAAAGTCTGGAGCTGCCGAAGAGGCAAGAGACTTTTTCTTGCCTCTTTGTTTCCTGGTGCACTAAGAGAGGGGATTAAGAGCGCTGCTTAAAGGAGCTCCAGACATGGGTGCGAGCCGGGGCTAACAGCGCGGGCCCCAGAGACGGACATGAGAGGCTAAGGCCGCTGCTGCCACCACCAAGAAGCCTGTGTGCAAGCACAGGTCACTCTCCACACCTCCCCTCCCGGGAGCCTGTGCAGCCCACCACTGCCAGGGTCCCGGGACCCAGGGGCAACTTCCCCAGGAGAACGCACGGCGCGCCTCAGTCTGGTGCAACGTCACAGTGGCCTGTGCCGCCGCAGGCTCACCCCACATCTGTACCCCTCCCTCCACCCGGCCTGAGTGAGCCAGAGCCCCCGAATCAGCCGCTCCTTTAGCCCCGTCCTGTCTGGGCGAACAACAGACGCCCTCAGGCGACCTACACACAGAGGCGGGGCCAAATCCAAAGCTGAACCCCGGGAGCTGTGCTAACAAAGAAGAGAAAGGGAAATCTCTCCCAGCAGCCTCAGGAGCAGCGGATTAAATCTCCACAATCAACTCGATGAGCCCTGCATCTGAGGAATACCTGAAGAGACAACGAATCATCCCAAATTGAGGAGGTAGACTTTGGGAGCAACTATATATATATATATATATATATATATATATATATAATTTTCCCTTTTGTTCTTTTTCTGAGTGTGTATGTGTATGCTTCTGTGTGTAATTTTGTCTGTATAGCTTTCCTTTTACCATTTGTCCTAGGGTGCTGTCTTTTTTTTTTTTTTTTAGCGCTTTTTATCACCAGTGGATTTGTTTTTTGGTTCCTTTTCTCTTTTTTATAACTTAAAAAGTTTTTTTAATAATTATTTTTTATTTTAATAACTTTATTATATTTATTTTATTTTATCTTCTTTCATTCTTTCTTTCTTTTTCTCCCTTTTATTCTGAGCTGTGTGGATGACAGGCTCTTGGTTCTCCAGCCAGGCATCAGGGCTGTGCCCCTCAAGTGGCAGAGGCAAGTTGAGGACATTGGTCCACAAGAGACCTCCCAGCTCCATGTAATATAAAACGGCGAAAATCTCCCAGAGATCTCCATCTCAACGCCAAGACCCAGCTCCACTAAACGACAAGCAAGCTCCAGTGGTGGACACCCTTCGCCAAACAACTAGCAGGACAGGAACACAACCCCACCCATTAGCAGAGAGGCTGCCTAAAATCATAATAGGGCCACAGACACCCCAAAACACACCACCAGACGTGGACCTGCCCACCAGAAAGACAAGATCCAGCCCCATCCACCAGAACACAGGCACTAGTCCCCTCCACCAGGAAGCCTACACAACCCACTGAACCAACCTTAGCCACTGAGGGCACACACCAAAAAACAACGGGAACTATGAACCTGCAGCCTGTGAAAAGGAGACCATAAACACAGTAATCTAAGAAAAGTGAGAAGACAGAGAAACACACAGCAGAGGAAGGAGCTAGGTAAAAACCCACCAGACCTAACAAATGAAGAGGAAGTAGGCAGTCTACCTGAGAAAGAATTCAGAATAATGATAGTAAAGATGATCCAAAATCTTGGAAATAGAATGGAGAAAATACAAGAAACATTTAAAAAGGACCTAGAAGAACTAAAGAACAAACAATGATGAAAAACACAATAAATGAAATCAAAAATTCTCTAGAAGGGATCAATAGTAGAATAACTGAGGCAGAAGAACGGATAAGTGACCTGGAAGATAAAATAGTGGAAATAACTACTGCAGAACAGAATAAAGAGAAAAGAATTGAGGACAGTCTCAGTGACCTCTGGGAGAACATTAAATGCACCAACATTCAAATTATAGGGGTCCCAGAAGAAGAAGAGAAAAAGAAAGGGACGGAGAAAATATTTGCAGAGATTATAGTTGAAAACTTCCCTAATATGAGAAAGGAAATAGTTAATCAAGTCCAGGAAGCACAGAGAGTCCCATACAGGATAAATCCAAGGAGAAACACGCCAAGACACATATTAATCAAACTATCAAAAATTTAGAAATCATAAAGATCACAAAGAAATCATAAAGAGCAGATCAGAAATCAATGAAAAAGAAATGAAGGAAAATATAGCAAAGATCAACAAAACTAAAAGCTGGTTCTTTGAGAAGATAAACAAAATTGATAGACCATTAGCCAGACTCATCAAGAAAACAAGGGAGAAGACTCAAATCAATAGAATTAGAAATGAAAAAGGAGAAGTAACAGCTGACACTGCAGAAATACAAAAGATCATGAGAGATTACTACAAGCAACTCTATGCCAATAAAATGAACAACCTGGAAGAAATGGACAAATTCTTAGAAATGCACAACCTTCCAAGACTGAACCAGGAAGAAAGCGAAAATATGAACAGACCAATCACAAGCACTGAAATTGAAACTGTGATTAAAAATCTTCCAACAAACAAAAGCCCAGGACCAGATGGCTTCACAGGCAAATTCTATCAAACATCTAGAGAAGAGATAACACCCTTCCTTCTCAAACTCTTCCAAAAGATAGCAGAGGGAGGAAACACTCCCAAACTCATTCTACGAGCCCACCAACACCCTGATACTAAAACCAGAAAAAGATGTCACAAAGGAAGAAAACTACAGGCCAATATCACTGATGAACATAGATGCAAAAATCCTCAACAGAATACTAGCAAACAGAATTCAACAGCACATTAAAAGGATCATACAAAAAAAAAAAAAAAAAGGATCATACGCCATGAACATGTGGGCTTTATCCCAGGAATGCAAGGATTCTTCAATATACACAAATCAACGTGATACACCATATTAACAAACTGAAGGAGAAAAAGCGTATGATCATCTCAATAGATGCAGAGAAAGCTTTTGACAAAATTCAACACCCATTTAGGATAAAAACCCTGCAGAAAGCAGGCATACAGGGAACTTTCCTCAACATTATAAAGGGCATATATGACAAACCCACAGCCAACATTGTCCTCAATGGTGAAAAACTGAAATCATTTCCTCTAAGATCAGGAACAAGACAAGGCTTCCCACTCTCACCACTAGTATTCAACATAGTTTTGGAAGTTTTAGTCACAGCAATCAGAGAAGAAAAAGAAATAAAAGGAATCCAAATCTGAAAAGAAGAAGTAAAGCTGTCACTGTTTGCAGATGACATGATACTATACATAGAGAATCCTAAAGATGCTACCAGAAAACTACTAGAGCTAATCAATGAATTTGGTACAGTAGCAGGATAAAAAATTAATGCACAGAAATCTCTTGCATTCCTATATACTAATGATGAACAATGTGAAATCAAGAAAACACTCCCATTTACCATTGCAACAAAAAGAATAAAATATCTAGGAATAAACCTACCTAAGGAGACAAAAGACCTGCATGCAGAAAATTATGAGACACTGTTGAAAGAAATTGAAGATGATAGCAACAGATGGAGAGATACACCATGTTCTTGGATTGGAAGGATCAGCATTGTGAAAATGATTCTACTACCCAAAGCAATCTACAGATTCAATGCAATCCCTATCAAACTACCACTGGCATTTTTCACAGAACTAGAACAAAAAATTTCACAATTTGTATGGAGACACAGAAGACCCCAAATAGCCAAGGCAATTTTGAGGGAAACAAACGGAGCCGGAGGAATCATGCTCCTGGACGTCAGACTATACTACAATGCTACAGTAATCAGGACAGTATGGTACTGGCACAAAAACAGAAATATAGATCAATGGAACAGGATACAAAGTCCAGAGATAAACCCATGCACCTACGGTCAACTAATCTATGACAAAGGAGGCAAGGATATACAATGGAGAAATGACAGTCTCTTCAATAAGTAGTGCTGGGAAAACTGGACAGCTACATGCAAAAGGATGAAATTAGAACACTCCCTAACACCATACACAAAAATATACTCAAAATGGATTAGAGACCTAAAGGGAAGACGAGACAGAATTTATATACTTACACAGCTTAAAACATGTATTCAGCTGCTGGTAACTCTGTTCCTCTATCAAATAAATGATCATAGGTTAGGTGTTTCATCTGAGAATGAGATTTATAATTGCATTTACAATGGGACACATTTAAGCATAAGTCTGATAATATTTAGTAATCACAAGAACTGCTTGAATTGCATGTTTTAGTCCAGATGGTACGTTTATATAATATTACTATTTAATTTACCAGTGTCCACAAGAGAGGACAGAAGGATATATTCCACAGAGAGTATCACAGCACTATCTAATAAGCCCAGCCTCAAGTCCTTTTTTGAAATGAGGCAGGGTGTAAATCAATATGAAATCAACATGGCCATAATTCCTTTTATGTGTAGGTCTTTTTGGTCTCCCCATCACTACTCAATCTCCACGTAAAGGCCGTGTCCCATTAAGTTCACTGCCAACTGCTGTGCCACCCTGTCCACCCACCTGATTGCCATCACCTCCCACTTTTAGATGTTCCCCATCATGATTAAAGCCTTCGGTTCTCCCATCATGGTTTTCAGCCCCTCCCCCATTACCACCATGATTCTGGGAATTCGACATGCTGGGGAGCCCCCGCCAACCTCCCAGCCTCCCAGGCCTGGACTCTCTCACAGCCAGTGAGGGACTAAGTCCTCTATCCCCACAACCTCGGCCAGCTACTCACCTCAGGACCCCACACCATCACCATGGGAATACGCTCCCCGAAATCAGGGGAGCAGCATCCCACCCTGACCACACCCTCCACCCCTCCAACCCCCCCCCCCATGAGACGGCCCCTCCTGGATGTCCCACAGACACCTCACCTACAAATGACAAAAACGACAGGAGTCAGAAGCACAGCCATGCGTTGAAACACTTTAATAGCAGTGCTGAGGGCAGAAGGCCTCCCTCATCCGTGGGCAGTTTGGGGGCGAGAAGAGGCTGCTGATGAGGTCCGGCCGGGTTCTGGGGCCAGGGCATCACTACTTCTCCTTGGGCAGGGGCAGCTCAGCAGTGGACAGAAGGTGCTGGGCTCGAAGAGGCAGCTGAGGCGCTTGTTGTTGTCCAGTGCCCTCTGCACGTGCTCGGGGTGATGCGCATATTGTGGTTGTTGAGGGCCTCCCTGCTCCACGGTGTTGACCGCCACATACTCGAGGTTGCTGGTCTGGAACACAGCAGTGGACGAGCTCAGGCACTGGGCGTAGCAAGCCTCTTGCAGGAGGAGCTTCATGCGGCTCACGGGGAACTGCAGCTCGGCTCTTCTGGAGTGGAAGAGGTAGCGTTTCTTTTGACAATGATAGAACCAGAAGCTTCTTTTCTGTGACATGATGTTGGCTGGGTTCTGCCCTGATCAGTTCACCTTGATTGTCCTGCTGGCCTGGGTCTCTCGAGAGGCCAGTGTGTCTTTCTGCCTGCAGTATCCCTGCACTCCAGCCTTTTATTGGTCAGGGTGCTACCTTTGTGACAGCTCAGACTTTGTGAGTCATCGGTGTCCACTGGGCCCTGATCAGGACTGGCCTAGAAATGTCTGTGATAGGAATCTGGTCTCTCTGCTGAAAGGACTCTCTTTTTCAGGGAACTCTTAACTTTGTATCAGTACTAGACTTCAGCATTCTACCTAAAAATGTGTTTCAATGGAAAACTGCTCCTTGTCTATAGGACACAACTCCCTGTTATTTGATTCTAGCCTCACACTATCTTTGAGCCCTTTTACATCCTTTTGTAAGTTGTAGGTCGCTGATAGATACCCACAACCTCCAGTGGAGGCTCAATTGTCCCCTTCATACGATAATCAAACCAATTTTGCCCCTGTTTACATATTCATCTTACTATTCCTGGTCAATATTCCTGTTTCTGTTCTTTGGTTTCTCTTGTCAACTAGTTATAATATCTGCCAAGTTCCTTACGTGATAAATAAAATGTTTTAATATGTGTTCCTATCTGGGTAAGTGGTATGATTTTATACTTGCTTGATAATTACCTTTAAGTGTTCTGGAAGACACACCCATATGTCCAATTATTTCACCTATCAGAGCCAGGTAACTACAATGACAGAGAAGTAACCCACATGAACATTTAAGGCCCAGGCATGTCTTTTCCTGGCTCTCCAATGTGAATTCAATGCATCAGTAACACATCGTTGACTCTTTTTATAATTTTTTGTTTTCTTCTCTACTGATTTAATGTTTCTGTTGTGTTTTTGGCTCATTTACAGCCAATAAGCTATTTCCTGCTATTGATAGCCATGGTTGGTAATTGGGTTTTCAGTTTTCTTTTTCTTTTTTTATTAAGGTAAAGTCCACATAAACAAAATTCACCATTTCAGCCATTGTAAGTGTATAATTCAGCGTTTTTTAAAAAATATATTCACAATGTTGTGAGAGTATCAGTTCAAATTCCAGAATAGTTTCAGCACCCCCAAAAGAAACTCCATACCCTTTAAGCTGTAAGGCCTTATTCCTCTCTCCCCACCAGCCTCCGACAATCTACTTTCTGTCTTCATGGGTTTACCTATTCTAGATATTTTACATAAATGGACTCATACAATAAGGGGCATCTTGTATCTGGTTTCTTTCACTTAGCATGTTTTCAAGGTTCATCCACATTATAGCATGTATCAGTACTTCAATTCATTTTTAAGGCTGAAAAACAGTCCATTTTATGTATATATCACATTTTCTTTATCTCTTCATCAGTTCATAGACATTTTGGTTTTTTCTACTTTTGGGCTATTAAAAATAATGCCGCTATAAACATTTATGTACAAGTTTTTGTGTTAACATATGGCTTCAATTTTCTTGTACACATAACCTAAAAGTGCAATTGCTTGGTCATGTGGTGAGAATTTGTATTTATGATTTGCCATTTGAAGATCTCTCTAGATTGCTGGTTTGTACAGATCTAGTTCCCATGGGGTGAGAGACAACACAGAATCTGGTTCATCAGTCTTTTTGTCTATTTTTGAGCTCACATCAATGAAGAATTTCATACCCTCTGGGAGGAGAAGAGCTATTTGATATCTGTACCAGGGAGGTTCACTGTTTCTGTGTTTATACTTGACCTGTTCCTGAAATTGTAGAATTGAAGCTATAAGCTCTACTTCTCCATGCTTGTATGTCTATGTGCCTGTAATTCAGAAATGCCTTCACCTCTGATTGTGTACGTAAAGTTTTCCTACACAGTATTAATATAGTAGATTATAAATTATCGGAAATTAAAGGCGCCTCTGTTCTGACTGGCATATCTAGATAAACAATTGCTTACATAAATTGAGTATTCCTAAAATTTCCTGAAAATAAGGAAACTGAATTTCTGACCCTTTAAATATACTCCATTATAAAAATGGAGTATAAAAAGATTCTTCCATAAAACAACTCAGATTCATTTTAAGAATTTAAATTCATATAATTTAAATATTTGGTGAAAAGGATTAGTTTCATCTTTAGTGTTTAATGTAAAGGAATATGTTCTCTCTCATTTACCAGTGTCAAGTATAACACAAACACACTTTTTTTGTACTTGGGAATGTTTTTCCTTAACTTACACAGGTTTACTGATCAAATAAAGCAGCATTACTTTTCGTTACTATTTAACATTATGAAGATATAAATTCATTTTTAACCAAATTGAACCATCATTCAAGCCACCTTTTATTTCCACAGTAATAAGGTTTTGCAGCTTGCAGAAAGTTCAAGACAATATGAAAAGGAACACAAATCTGTGTTAAAAGTTTGCCAAATCTGGCTCAGGTTTGATGGGTTCATTCATAAAATTATAAAAGAGAGTTTGTGGTTCCTTTAGAATGAAATACTACAGTGATATAAACCTAAAATTTAATGTCCTCTCTGAAAATAGTAAAGTCCTTGTAGCATTGTTCTGCTCTTAATAAGACGTTGTTAAAAAGTTCGCTCTTCATCTTTTATGGTAATATGTTCAAAAAGAGATTCTATATCGCACCAAAATGACATTACACATTCTGTTTCTAATTTACAGGCTCACTTACCTCTTAAGATAAACAAATACCCTACAATACTGTAAGTGTTAAGGATTTGTGTTTATTTAAATACTGAGTTTATCAAATACTGTATTGTCCCTTTTATCAAAAGATAGCCTTGATACAACCATTTGTGTTTACCTGGGTGCCTACTGGTGACTCCTCAAGGCCGGCTTCCCCTCTATCCATGTACTTCCTGCTCAATTCTGCCTTAGGTGGGATACTCCTTCCACTCTTGGCCCTCCTGGTAGATTCCTCCCTAGGCTGATGGACTGTACTCTCATGCACCTCTTGCCGTGCCCTCCCTTAGGCTGGCTGCACCTTCCACACCTGCACTTCTTGCCATATCTTCACCTAGGACAGATGCACACTCCACCTTCCACTTCCTTCAATGTCCTGCTCTAGGCTGAAGCATCCCCATCCTCTGCACTTAGCCTCTTCACACCTAGTTGCTCTCTTAACTCGTGGGGTACCTGCTGGATCCTCCTTAGACTGGCTGTCCCACCATGATGAACTTAGAACCGAGCCCTCCCCTAGCTGCACCTTCCAGCCACACACCTCCAGCTGAGTTGTCTCCTAAGTGAATGCTCACTCTCCCATACTTCTCCTGCTGAGTCCTACCCTGGGCTGGCTGTAACCGCCACCCACGCATCACCTAACAAGTATGGCCCAAGGTTGACTACACCCTCCATCCATGTACCTCCTGGTCAGTCTTCCCCTAAACAGAATACTGCCTCCATTCATGCACTTCCAGCCTATTCCTCCTCTAGACTGGCTGAAACCTCCACCTTTGCATCTCCTTCTGAATCTTCCTCTAGGCTAGCTGAAACCAACACTCATGCACTTTCTGCTGGGTCCTCCCTTACAATGGCTGCTTTCTGCACTGATGCCCCTCCTTTACTTCTCCCTCAGGCTAGATGCAACCTCTTTGGCTGCATAGATTGTCAGTTTATCTGTCAGTTTATCCTCTAGGGGGCAATTCCAATCCTTACGCAACTCCTGCTGAGTCCTCCTTGAATGGATGCTTCCTTTACCCATGCAGCTCCTGCCATTTCCTCTCCTAGGCTGACTGCACTCTCCAACTATGAAGCACTTGCCACGTCCTCCCTTGGGCTAGCATAACCACCCACTGATACACTTTCTATCAAGTCTTCCCTTAACCTAAATGAGTCCTCTTTTCATGGATCTCCTGCTTAGTCCTTGCCTAGGCTTCATTCTTCTCTCCCACTATGTACTTCCTGATGGCCTGAGCCTAGGCTGGCTCCACCCTGCACCACACAACACGTGCTGTGCATCCTCAACCATACACACCCGGCCATATCCTCCTCTCAGCTAGGCAGTCCCTCCACCCATACACCTCCTGCCGGACTCTGCCTTAGGATGGGTTCACCTTTGTCCATTCATGCATCTCTTCCTATTCCTCCCCAGGTTAGGAAGTCACTAAAACCCTATACCTTCTGCTGTGTCCTCCACCAATCTGATGATACCCCTCACCCATGAGCCTCCTGCTGAGTCCTCACCTAGGGTGAGCGAGTCTCATTCTAGACTGGATGCTTTCTTCACTCATGCATTTCTTACAATGTCCTCCCCTCTGCTGTCTGCTGCTTCTGCCCAAGCTCTTCCTGCCTGGTTTTTCTCCAGGCTGGTTGAACGCTTTATAACATGTAGTTCCTGCTAGGTCCTCTTTTACATGCCTGCGTTCCATCCATGCACTTTCTGCCAGGTCCTTCCTAGGTTGGCTGTACCCAAGTACCTCTGACTGTGTCCAACCCTAGGATGGATGCTCCCTGGACCCATGCACATATTGCTGACTCCTCCTTGAGGCTGTCTGCACCCTCCACTCATACACTTCCTTTAATATCACCCCCTAGGTTAGATGCTCCCTTCACCTATTTACGTCCTGCACCGTCCTCGCCAAACCTGGCTGATACCTTGACTCATGCATTTCCTGCTGGGTCCTCCTTACACTGGCTGCTCCCACTACCCGCGACCTTACAGCCAGATATGCCCCACACTCACCCCACCCTTGCAACTCCCGCCAAGACCTCCCCTAGGGTAGATGCTCTCTCCAGCCATGCACTTCCTGCCATGTCCTTTCCTGGGCTACATGTTCCTTCCATCTATGCACTGCCTGCCTATTCCTCCCCTTGGCTGGCTGCATGCTCCCTAGTGCATGCACCACTTGACAATTCCTCTCCCTAGGTTGAGTGTACCCTGCTCCCTTTCACCTTCTGCCGAATCCTGTCTTATTCTTGCTGTGCCCTGTATCTATATACCTCCTAAAGATTCCTCCAGCCATGCACTTTCAGCCCGTTCCTCTAGCTGCACCCTCCATGTTTACAGATCTTTTTGATTCCTCCAATAATTTGGCTGCATCTTTCATGCACGTAGTACCCGCTGGATCCTTGCGTGGAATGGCTGCTTCCTACACACGTGAACTTCCTACCAATCCTACCTTAGGCTGAATACTACACTTCTGCCCATGAACCTTCTCCTCCCTCCACTGATTCTCATGCTGTTGGTTCTCTAAGGAGACTGGAATACTCCCTCAAGCCTTCTGCTTCCTGCCATTCCACGCTTTTTGACTGCATGCTCCCTCCACCCATGCACCTCCTGCCTAGTCTTCCCTAGGCTTCCTGAATTCTCCAGATGTGCACCTGCTGATGATGGGCCCCACAGCACTTCCTGCTGGTTCTCATAGGCTCACTGCCTATTTTACCCATGCACTGCCTGCAGGCCTTCCTCCTAAGCTGGCTTCACTTTCCTATCTTGTAACTATTTCCACTTCTTCCCCTTGGCTAGATTCCCCTTCAACCAATGAATAGCCCACTTGATCCTACTATAAGCTGGATGTTTTCTCCACCCATGTGTTTTTTGTAATTTCCTCCTTTCTGCTGGGTCTTCCCTCTTCCCATGTGCTTCCATATATGTTGGTCCCTTGGATGGCTGCACTCTCCACCCATGGATCATCTTTCAATACCTCCCCTTGGGTGGTTGCGGTGTACACATCTGTGTACCCTGACATGTCCTATCCCAGGCTGGCTTCACCCTCCACTCATGAACTTCTGGTCTTCTCTTTGGCTGTATGCTCCCTCCACCCATGATCTGCCCACTTGGTCCTACCACAGGCTATACGTTCCCTCCTCCCTTGCATCTCTTGCTGAGACCATACTTAGTCTGGATGCTTCCTCTTCCCATGCACATCCTGGTGTATTTTTAACTCCAGCTACACACTTCCTACCTGATCCTCCAATAGCCTGGCTACACCTTTCACCATGCACTTCCTGCCATAACTTTCCCTGTGCTGGCTGGAACCTCGTTCATGCATCTCTTGCTGGCACCCTATAAGCTGGCTTCATTCTATACCTATACCCTTCCATATGATACATGATCTCTCCACCATTTACTTCTTATTGATCCTCCCCTAGGCTAGCTGTACCATGCACACAAGCAACTACTGCAATGTGCTGCCTTAGACTGGCTGCCCTGTACAATACTGGGTCTCCTCCAGATTCTTATCCCAAGATTCAGGCCTTCTCCACCCATGCACATCTTACCATGTGCTCCTTTAAGCTGTCTGTAACCACCTTAACGAACTCCCAAAGCCTCTCCTAGACTGGATACTCTCCACCTACATACTTACTGCCAGAAATCCCCTTTGGATGGCTCCCCCCACACCCCGCACCAAGCATGAAGGCTAACCTAGTCCCTCCCTAGACATAAAGTTCTTTACATCCGTGCATTTTCTACCTACTCACCCCCCAGGCTGCCTTTACATATCACCTCCTTCCAGATCCTTCACACATCACCTCCATACAGAACTCATGCACCACTGGCCACGTCCTACCTATTCTGCCTGCACCCTCTGACGCACCTGCATCAGAATACTCTTCTAGCCTGCAATCTTTCTCCATCTATTCAACTCCATAGGCTAGCTCCAGGTTTTCCCTAGGCTAGCTACATGATTCACTCATGCACTTCCTGTGGCTTTCCTTACGCTAGATATAAACTCCCTGACTGCACCTGACACCAGGTTCTCCACCAGGCTAGCTGCTCCCCTCTTCCATGAGCTACATTCTGGTCTACCACTTGGCTGGATGCTCACTCTACCCATAAACCACCTACTTGTCCTGCCATAGGATGAATATCCCCCCCACCCCCACCCAGGCACCTTTGGCCAAGCTCTCATCTAGTCTGAATATTCACTTGTCCCAGATCTTGCTGGTTTCTGACAGAGGCTGGCTGCAACCTCTAATGCTGCGTATTCTACCCGGTCTTACCACAGCCTGGCTACACTTTTAACTCATGCACCTTCTGGCACAATTTCCCCTACACTAGCTGAAACCTCATCCATGCATCTCATGCTGGAGGCATTCTACACCCCTGCTCTGCCTGCAATATTCTTCCATTTCAATTTTCACTAACAATACCACCAAGCAGGATGAATTGAGAAGCACATTCTCTGAACTAGAACAAGGTAGATGTTCCCAAAGATGGTATGAACCTAATTCCAGGCTTCCAGGCTACAGTGGCCAGCAGAACATGACTCTTTTCCCCACCACAAGAGAACCAAACCATGAACCAATCATAGTCCTCTCCCTTCTTTCATCTACTCCCTCTTCTGCTTTATTCAAGGACTTTACCTCCCAACTCATGAAACTCAGAAGAAAATAGCAGGAAACTAAAGGTGATTATTTGCATCCAAATACGTTTGGTTGCCTGAGAAACAAATGTGAACAAGGGCAGATATAAGAAAAGCTCTGAATGTAGTGCATGCTACAGAGGACAATATTTCATATATTTTCATATATTTCAAAAAAGAAGTGCATCTGAATTATTTGCTAATTTGTGAGAACCTGAAAATTCCCACTTCTGGATATTCCATATTGATCCAGGTGTCATACAACTTTTAGATTTAGTCCTCAGAAAGCTCACATGATTAATGTCAATATTCAGTTCACTTTGACCCAGGTCCAGGCTATGGTAACCTGTCTGAACACTAATGAGAGAGATGTTGGAGGAGGAAAGCTTAGAGTTCTAAAGCTCAAATAAGCATAGATTATAATGGAAAGGTTGTAGTAAAAATAAAAGTTAAGCCTGGAAAGAGTTGGCCAAACTGTTAAAAGCATGAAACATATATAAGTTAAATCATTTTCATACACTGAGTATTTCAAAATTAAAAGCAGAAATAAGATCATGTAAAATGCCTGCGTTTACTTTTTTGAATTTTTATTTACTTGAAAAATAGAATAAAATTGTCCTCATTATAAACCTCTTGACTTTATATTACAAGATACTGTAGGAATCTGTTTATCTTAACCCAAACACATATGGAAATTTTAGACTACATTATATTGTAAGCAAAAAGAGTACTAGCTACAAGTCGTATACTTGCTTAGTTGTACATGTGACTTGAGTCAAATCTGCGTCAGCTCCAGGCTTGGTTATGCAAGAAGGTGCCAGCTGTTATTGCAGATCTCCAGTGGGAGTGCCTCCCTTCCTAATCTATGTGAATAATGCTGCCTGCAGTGCAAATACATTCCCATATAAATGAAGAAATCAAGTTCCTGGGGACTTCAAAAAAGAAATCAGGAGCAGAAAAATGAGAAGGTGGCAGCCTAAATTCAAGAATTTGATTGACAAGAAAGAGAATTTCTGGACAAGGATTACAGTTCTAAAGAGATGGAACAATTTCCAAATGCCATAGATCTGCCCATTATCTTGACATCTTTCTTATAACTAGCCATTTCTAGAAATTGGGTCAAACCACATACACAGTAAAATGCCATAATATGAAATATACAGCTCAACATAATGTTTTTGAGATTCACTCTTATTATTACCAAGAATTGCAAAAAACATAAAACAAAAACCCTCTTGGTACATAACTCAATTTAAACCCCTGCACTAAGAGAATTACCCAAACTCTAGCATGGCTTCTAAAGCGCTTAAGGCCATGTCCCTAGGATGACTCCAGTCTCCCTTAAAATGCCTGCCTGAGAAAGCTCAAGACTGTCAGGAGAATTTGCTGTTTGTTTCAGCTAAAACCTGGTAATAGGCAGATAGGCTCATAACCCTCCCCCCCACCCCCCCTTAGAGCAATTACTTTAGAAAGCTTGCAATTATAAATCCTTTCTCTGCTCCTTTGAGATATAAATCTTCCAACACCTAGAACTGTCTCCTCAATGACTTGAGAGCCATTTCTTTGAAATGCACACATTCAAGGAGATGAATTTTAATCCTGGTCTCAGTCTCCATGGGAGGGTAAGGTCCTAACTTTAGTGGGTACCTTGCTCCAATCTGTACTATTGGCTCTTTTCATAAAGGTATGAGAAGTTTGTTTCTCCTCTGGATGAGCCCCAATTAGTAAACCCAGATGGCCTCGTCGTACGGACCAAATTCCCCCTTAATGCCCTCAGTGCCTTTTCTTTAGCACACCCCAGCCTTTAAAGTCTCCTGCCTTTTGTTTTTGTGGAGTTAAATTCAGGTGACACTGTGTTCTCTCTCCTATTGCAATAGTTATTACTGAATAAAATTTGTCTTCACTGCTTTAACTAGTGCCTCTCTTTGTTCATCTTTCACCTGAGAATATTCGTACTTTCTATTCCCTTTTAAAGGGACAGTTCGTCCCATGATTTCTCCATGGCTCATTCCATCAATCCTTTAAAATTTCTACTCAAAGACCACTGTTTCAATAAGACTTTTCTTGCCTGCTCAATTTAGATTATCCTGTCCCATCCCCAAGTAGACAGTGTTTTTCACATTATCCTATTTTTTTTTTTTTGTATGCATGCATGCATCATTCTCTGGAATTAGCTTGCCCATTCCTTTGCTTACTTGTTTCTTTTCTGTCTCTTTCCACTAGAATATAAACTTCATGAAACAAAGGCCCTTGTCTGTCTCTATCACTATTTTATTCTCAGTGCCTGGATATCATAGCAAGTTGCTGAATAAATGAAGTATGTAGACTTGAATGGGGAATCATTATCACTTAAGTCTAAAACCAATTTATGTTTGATTTAAAAATCACTTTCCATTATTCTGCTGATTTAATATGATTATTTCTCTTCTCATATCTCAAAATGTGTTAGCTAAATCTCAAATCAGGAAAAGAAGGAAAAATGATCCATGGGTCTACATTCCTATGAAATAATCAGAAGATCTAAAAAACAAACAATAAGATATGGAGAGCACAGAGAAGGGGAAAGAGAGAGAGCCCGCTGATAATTTTTATCTTTTCATTTGCCATCAATAGGTGACATGAAAAGTTTTGCCAAATGATAATGTCATGAGTTAAGATCTACTGTGCTAGAAAGAAATGAAGCCTGCTATTGAAATTAAGGGTATTTGACTAGAGCAGAAGTATTGTTTCTAAATTTTGTCTACAGCTTTGAAAAATTAATAAGTTTATTAAAGCAAGGTGTGGTATAATAAAGAATATATCTGGTATTCATTGTCTACCACCCCATCCCTGCCGTTCCTGGCACAGAACTTGAAAAAAAAAAAAAAAAAAACCCTTGAAATTTCCTGAGTGATAGGACTGTCTTTGTGATCCTAATGAGGTGACTCACGGTGGGCCCCTAGGTAGCTTTAGGATGGGGGCTGGTCACCAGAAAGACCAACCACCATGTGAGTAGACTGTTGGAACTCTGGGCCAGTCCAACCTCCAGGGAAGGTAGTGGGCTACAGATTGAGTTCAATCATGTAGCTAATGATTTAATCCATCAGGCCTCAGTAATGAAACCTCAATAAAAACTCTGCAGTTGAAAGCTAAGTGGAACTTCTTGGCTAGTGAACACACTGATGTGCAGGGTCGGGGGGTGAAGAGCCCTTACTCCATAGGGAGAGGGTATGGAAATTCTGCATTCTAGACCCTATCAAACCATTTCCCATATATACCCTTTATAATAAAACTATGACCATTAAAATAGAGCTTTCAGCAAGCTCTGTGAGCTGTTTTAGCGAATTATCGAACCTGACCAGGTCACGTGAATCCTCAGATTTATAGTTCGCTGCTCAGAAATGGGGTGGTCCCTGAGAATTGTTTGCTGGTGTTTGAATTAAGAACAATCTTATGGAGGACTGAACCCTTAAACCTGTGGAGTCTAATGCTAACTCCAGGTAGCTAGTGTCAGAACTGCATTGCAGTGTATCTGCTTAGGGTAGAAATAGAGCACAAAGGTTTTAGTTTTCTCTTAGACGTATAAGATGAAAAAGTCTATATTATCAGACATAATTTATGTAAATGATTCCCATTCAGCTTTAGAGACACCAAAAGTCTAGCAAGTGGTGACTTTCTTCTAAGATTCAGAATTCAGGGTACTTTTTAAGTAGTAAAAAGTACCCTGCCAGCTAGACTCAAACCCTGGCCTAAATAGGGACCAAAGTAAATAGCAGAAGGGTTTTCACTGCTATGTAGAAACATGGCACTTCTCTAATTTTAATTTTTAAAAAATGTTCAGAAAAGATGATCCAGGTGATTTCTATCTCATAAAGCTTTTGGGTGTTGCCATTAAATTGTATGGCAAATACTCATGAAACAAGCTGAGGACTGGAAAACATCCATAAAGAGGGCTCACTGTGTGCAAGTTGGGCTTTATGGGACATAATTAACTCTTGGTTATTTCTCTGTGCTCCAATATTAGCTCCCCCAAAGCCACAGAATCTTGCTGAGTGCTATATCTGTAGACCTCTTAGGAGCTGTCCTGGACACATTCAGTAGATTCAGCAGACAAGCACTTCTTACTTCATCTTAGCCAAGTCCCATCCAGAGTTAAACGGGGATTCAGTTCCTTAAGAAAAATTATTTCTGTTGTGAGAGTCACTCACTGTTTTTGCTTTTGTTTTTGAATTTAGTAGATTGGATCAATGGATTGGTTGAAACAATGGGCTAGAATTATCAATTTAAAAAGACAATAGCATTTCAGGAAAAGCAACTGACTGTTATAGAATTCATCTTGAACACAACTGGGAAGTGTAAATTTAGAATTCAGTCCTTCCTGTATTTGCTTTCATTGTTATCTCTTCTCAACTCTGAGGTTTAGAGATCTGAGTCTCCCAACACCCTCCTAGAAGAATTTATGCTCGGAACCCACAATTTTTCTCGTCATCCTCTTCACCTATCCATACTCTTGTTGAATTTGTGACTATTTCTCACTAACTGTTTGAGAAAAAAACCTTCCTGATGTACTAAATGACAAGAAAGTGCTTATTATATATCAGAAAAGGCTTTCAAACTAATAGCCACATTTTGGGATAAGGGGAGAGATAGGAGGGACTTTGTGAGATTGTGTCCTTCAAGTCAGAATTTCTCAAACAATAGCATGCAACAGAATCACCTGGTTTACAGCACAGATTCCTGGGTCCGACCCCTAGAGTTTCTGATCCAGTAGGTCTGGGATGGGCTTGAGATTTGCATTTCTAGTTGAGACTGATGCTGCTGATCCAGGGACCATGCCTTGAGAACCACTGCTTTAAATTAACCTGGCTCATTGCCTCATTTGTCTAGGCATACAAACGCCAGTGTAAGCAATACTCCAGCATTTTCTATCCAAACTTTCTAGCCAAAATTTGGGATTTTATACCCCCTTCATTGTAATAGTCTCAAGCTGCTATTGGGACAAGAGTATTAGGTTGGGTTAAGATCTGTATTTGGTGTCTGCTCAGCTACTCACCGGCAGTACTGTCGTGAAAATTTTCTTTTAAATCTCTGAGCCTCTCTTCTGTATTGTAACAAGCAGAAAATAAATCGAGGCACTCAACTTCATTGTGGGGTTCAAAACATAAAACACATGCGAAGATGCTGGGTAAATTATCAAGTGCCCTACAAATGGTATACAGTTGGCCCTCTGTATCCATGGATTCAGAAACCGTGGTATAGAGGGCCAACTGTACTACACCAGTTTATATAAGGGACTTGAGCATCTGTGGATTTCGGTCTCTTCAGGGGTCCTGGAACCAATTCCCGCAGATACTGAGGGATGACTACAATTGTTCTAAAGTAAGTGGTTGCCCAAGTTAGCTATCAGAATGAAAAGGCACTCTACCAGGTGCTGGGCATGTATCACTGAACAAAACAGGAAAAAAAAAAAAAATTCCTGTCCTCACAAGAGTTTACTTTCTACTGGGTTTATAATCTGGATTTAAATCCAATCCCCAAATCTTTATTTTATATGGAAGAATGAAATGTGTTTATTCTCAGGAGGAATAAATTCTAATTAAGTCAAAATTTCTCAAAGATTTTTCCCAGAAAATCTCCATCAGAATCTCTTAACATGCTTGTCCAAAGATTAATGGGCTCCACAGCAGGCCCACTCAATTAAACTCTAGAGGGTGGGGCGCAGTAATTTGAACATTCTTGGCATGAATGTCCCCTAACCTTTCAGAGGATCTGTCAAACTAAAGGGATTACATTCAAATAGTGCAGGAGATTCAGTTCTTTTGTTCAAGCTAAAGTTTGAGATCTGCTGTGCAAACCAAAGAGATAAGCTCACATGGTGGAGTTTCAGGCACCACCAGCTGCAGCGATGTTTCCTAAACTTCCTGATAAAATCACCCAGAGGCACATGTTAATACTGGATTTCCCAGACTCATTTCACACAGGTTCGGATCTAGTGGGTGTGGGATGGGCCCACAGGTGATTCTTGGGTTAACAGTAAAGTTTAAGAAATACAGCACTTCAGGATAAAAGAGCAAATCAGGGACATTTTGAAACATTCCATGCTCAGGGAAAACTATCCAGGAGTGATGTATTAGGCCCTCTTATTTTTCCCCCATTTTAGTGACGTTTTTTCCTAACATGAATTTGCCCCTTTGACCTCTGTGTTTTCTCTCTCTGCTGGCTATCTATTTAAATTGCAGCTATGTGAGCCCTGGGTATGAAGGATCAAGATTTCATCATAAGAGTCTTCATTAGATCTTCATGGGTGGAGACTAATCTTATCAACCCAGTACCCACCTAGGGCCTCTCCCTAGTAGGTGATCAATATATATTTACTCAATACTAGCCTGGTTGATAGTATTCTGAGGGGTTAGAAGGTGTTTGGCTCTAATTTAGACCACATCTTGCAATCCTCCTCTGACCCTGCAGTCAATTGTTTACCCTTCAGTGAATGAAGCACCAAGCATCAGTTCCTTTGCAGATCACCCTGGAACACCTCTTGATTCTCCCTGATGTCTCCTCTGCTCCCCCCACTCAACAGACAAGTACAGAGTAGAGCAGGTGGGCTGACAAATGGAGATCAGAGCTCTACTTGAAAGAGATTGTGCCTTTTAATCTGGGGGGCTGTTGATGTCAAGCTGGTTATGGCGCCATTGTAATAACATTTTAGTATTAAAAGTGTGCTGTTTGAAGCAAATACATTTATTTTGAAATTTTTGATACTTAAAAAAGTCAATAACCACCTCCTTTCCTCTTTATCAGTAGGGCAAACTGAGGTTTGATATTATACACGTGAGATAAATTTGGGGAAAAGATATAGGGTAAAAGACCAATACATCTAGCAAGTTCAGAAGAAGGAAACACAAAAGCAATGTGTGTTGAAGATACCGTTTATGAAAACCTCTCATGGTTTTTGTGAGCAGAAACCATGACTGAGCATAGTGAGAGAAGACGCAGCTCAGAAAAGGTAGGAAAGTTTGACAGGTGGGGACAGAACCTCTAAGGTAGTCAGTCCCATGAAAGAATTCAAGCTCTTACATGGAGAGACTATGTGATCTTCGGCAAGTCACCAATGCCTCAAACATTAACAAAATGTTTACATATACATGTAAATATTTGCGAGAATAAATGGCAATCCATCTTCCCTCCCCTTTAACTGAAAGAGTATCAGAGATGAATATTTGGAAAAGGAATAATACAGAACAGATATGAATTGCAAACTTTCCCCACTTAGTTCTTTTGGCTGGCAATTAAAACGATATAAGGCAGATTAACAGGAGAAAATCAGATTTATTAAATGCACACAGAGAATCCACATAAGCATGAAGAATTCCAAAGACAGCAAGGCCAGATGAGGTATATATATTATTCTGGACTAAGAGAAGGAGGTAGAGGTCTGAGATCTCAAAAGGAAGCAAGCTAATTCACAGGAAGATAAAAAGAGTGAATGTTTGGTAAACAAATGTTTGCTGGGCATCCAAAGACAATGGGACACAGAGAGGACACTTATCAAACGGGCTTTGCTATGCTTCTCTCTGTCTACCAACTTTATTATAGTTACCTATGGGGATAGCGCCTTCCAGGGACAGGCCTCTTATCTTAAATTCTTTTAGGCAGTGAGAAGGAAGTACAAGGCTCTTCTTGAGTCTTTTGGGCCTTGCTTATTTTCAGCTCAAAATAATTCACATGCCAGAGTGGCACATCTGGGGGTGGCCTTCCCTGAGCCCCATCACTGGTCTATTAGCACAGAAAATATAGCCAATGTCAATCATCAGCAATGATTTCAGTTAAGCAAAGTAAACCAATCTCTATCCCAGTTGAAAATCGTTCAGCTATTAAAGTTACCATACGTTAAAACAAAAAAAAAAAGAAACAAGCAAAACAAAAAAAACACCCCCAGACCTGTTTATCACAAAAGAGTTTTCTAAATAGGTTCTTTGTTTGTCACTGCATTTAGAATTAGAATTTAATTTGCATTTATCTCATGATTAAGCCTTTTGGAAAATACGTTGACATTTCAATAAATTTTGAGTAGCCTTAAAGCAGAATTTCTTACACAGACTCTGAGGAGTTCATTAATCCATATCCTAAAGGACTCTGTGCCCTTGAGTAGAGACTTCCCTACATTTTTCATGCAAAAAGTCAGCAATACGTCCAAGTGCACAACGTATCAAGATGTAGGCTTGGCAAGAAAACATTGGTAAAACCCAGTCCCATTCACCAAATTTAATTTAATAGTTTGTTTTATGCTGGTAGGTGGGGGCAATTAACAGACAAAGGAATTGCTCAGAACCACACAGTAAATCTGCTTTATTTCAGTCATGTATTCCTGAATATGCTCTCATCTGACAAAAAACTGATAGGGAGGGTGGGAGGGAGACGCAAGATGGAGGAGATATGGGGATATATGTATATGTATAGCTGATTCTTCACTTTGTTATACAGCAGAAACTAACACACCATTGTAAAGCAATTATACTCCAATAAAGATGTTAAAAAAAAACAAAACCTGACAACATAGTTCTACCCAGTTTTCTTCATTTCTGTTTTATCCGATACATTGGTAATATGCACAAACAAAGGTGAAGGCTTATTTGCAAACATGAATAATTTCAAGTGAGTTATGCAGGCTTCAAAGAATTCACATAAATTCAGAGTTCATAACTTGAATGAATGCTTAGCTCTGGTCTCTCTTTGGTAACTGTGATACATATTCCACCTTCACATATAAAACAGATAATAAGTAAGATTAATAGATTAGGAAGAACATTCATCTCTACTAAATAGGTCAGTGTCATTCTGAAGACTATACGTACAAACAGGAAGTCAAAGCATGCATTTAAACAGGTAAAACTATTCTGGTCACTAATGCCAGTGTGGTGGAGGGGAGGGGATGTGGAGCGTTTCCTCACACCAATAAGCAGTTCTCCAGACACCAGCTGGGTGTCCTACAACTCAACTCAATTCTGACACTACCAACCTTGAAATAGCATCAGATTCCACAGGTTAAGGGGTCAGTACTACAAGACTGCCACCCTCCCTACTTCGGATGTCAGTTGCAAGCCCACCTGTGCTTCTGACTGACTGGCTATAGATCTGAGGTTCCAGTGACCCCCTCCTTAGGTCCAATTAATTTGCTAGAATGGCTCACAGAACTTAGAGAAACATATTACTTACTAGGTTGCTGGTTTATTACACAAGGATATAACTTAGGAACAGCCAGATGGAAGAGATGCATAGAGAAGAGTAAGTGGGATGGGGCACGAAGCTTCCTTGCTCTTTCCAGGTGCGCCACTCCCACCACATCTCCATGTGTTCTGGCTATTCAGACAGTCTTTAGTTTGCCTAGATGTGCTGTTCTTCCTGCCAGCATTTCATTAGAATTTTTTCATTCGAATTTTTTATGAAAGAAAGGTACACAATGTCTATACATTGTCTTTGATTTGTCAGTCCACAAAACTAGCCGTAAGGTTTTTGGGATGATTATTTCTTATAATCTAATGCCAACTCCTATTAGCACTGTCTGCTTTCATAGCTCTATCTGTGCCTGAATTTAATGTGCCCATGGTCATACACACACAGGAATTATTACATCACTTTAAGTAGCTGGTTTCAATCATACAGACATGTCCTTGTTTTCCTAGTTCCTTGGTTCCTGATGAGTGTGTGTGTGAAAAAGGACTTGAAACACTGAAACAGTTTAGATAGGAAACTAATGCACCAGAGACATTAAATTGTGAAACAAGAAATGGATTCTCCACCTAATTCCAAATTATGTTGTTTTTCAAACTGAGCAGAATCCTGAGGGGTCACCCCAAGGACAAAGGCCCCTCCGAGTCCCCTGCCTCTTATTTGTAGAAAAGCTGAAGTCTTTCAGCTCCCCTGAGGCACAAAACAGCAGGTTCAAGCAGTTAATTATTAGGACAATAGAGTCACAGAATCTCTAGTTCCTCCTTAAAGGACCTAGGCAACAGTGTCTGATGCACATTCCTGAGTTGTTTTATAGACATTATAACTGCCACCAGAGGGAAAAAGCTAACCGCACGATGACCAGACTGTAGCCACGACATAAGCTGCTCCATCTTGAGCAGTACTAAATCTATGGCTAGCACAATTCCAAGAACTGGCCTCAAGATAAGAGGATTAACACTATTGCTCATAATAATTGGTATCTTTGTGGGCATTAAAAAAATTCTGATTTGCTCTGCCCCTATATGTAAGTGGGCAACTGATGTTATCAGCAAGGAGATGCTACACACCCATGTCAACATCCTCCACTCAAAGACCTCAATGCCCTTTCTCAGCCTGAAGCAGCTACAGAAGATCGACCTTTGCCCCTGATCCCACAGAAATAGAATGTCTGACAGTGGGGATTTGTTAGCAGCCCCTAAAAGCTAACAGATAATAGACTCCACCAAGCTATATTTTAACTTAGCCTTCACACCAGGTGCCTCCATGCTTCACTAACCTCCAGCCCAAGCATACCTCTCAAATCTTTTGATCATACGATGCCTTGTCTAACCTGCTGACTCTTAGACTGAACAAGTAGGAATGATGAATAAGTGATTAATAATGGATGACTAGACTTCTTCCCCAGATTCCGCCTCAGTAATCCTGTGAGCAGACTGTCTGAACAAGATAGCATATAAAGAAAGATCACAAGAAGTCAACAAGCTTGTGAATGGATACAAAAACAAGACCCTTATATACGCTGTCTAAAAGAGAGCCACTTCAGACCTAGGGACACACACAGACTGAAAGTGAGGGGATGGAAAAAGATATTCCACGCAAATGGAAATCAAAAGAAAGTTGGAGTAGCAATTCTCATATCAGACACAATAGACTTTAAAATAAATACTATTATAAGAGACAAAGAAGACACTACATAATGATCAAGGGATCAACCCAAAAAGAAGATATAAGAATTGTAAATATTTATGCACCCAACACAGGGGCACCTTAATACATAAGGCATATGCTAACAGCCATAAAAGGGGAAATTGATAGTGACACAGTCATAGTAGGGGACTTTAACACCCCACTTTCACCAATGGATAGATCATCCAAAATGAAAATAAATACGGAAACACAAGCTTTAAATGATACATTAAACAATATGGACTTAATTGATATTTATAGGATATTCCATCCCAAAGCAACAGAATACACTTTCTCCTCAAGTGCTCATGGAACATTCTCCAGGATAGATCATATCTAGGGTCACAAATCAAGCCTTGGTAAATTTAAGAAAATTGAAATCATATCAAGTATCTTTTCTGACCACGACACTATGAGCCTAGATATCAATTACAGGAAAAAAAATCTGTAAAAAAAATAAAAACACATGGAAGCTAAACAATACACTACTAAATAACCAAGAGATCACTGAAGAAATCAAAGAGGATATCAAAAAATACCTAGAAACAAATGACAATGAAAACACGATGACCCAAAACCTATGGGATGCAGCAAAAGCACTTCTAAGAGGGAAGTTTATAGCAATACAATCCTACCTCAAGAAACAAAAAACATCTGAAATAAACAACCTAAACTTACACCTAAAGCAATTAGAGAAAGAAGAACAAAAAACCCCCAAAGTTAGCAGAAGGAAAGAAATCATAAAGATCAGATCAGTAATCAATGAAAAATCAAGGAAGGAAACAATAGCAAAGATCAATAACACTAAAAGCTGGTTCTTTGAATAGATAAACAAAATTGATGAACCATTAGCCAGACTTACCAAGAAAAAAGGGAGAAGACTCAAATCAATATAATCAGAAATGAAAAAGGAGAAGTAACACCTGACACTGCAGAAACATAAAGGATCATGAGAGATTACTACAAGCAACTATATGCCAATAAAATGGACAACCTGGAAGAAATGGACACATTCTTAGAAAAGCACAGACTTCTGAGACTGAAGCAGGAAGATAGAAAATATAAACAGAACAATCACAAGCACTGAAATTGAAACTGTGATTAAAAATCTCCCAGGAAACAAAAGCCCAGGACCAGATGGCTTCACAGGTGAATTCTATCAAACATTTAGAGAAGAGCTAACACCTATCCTTCTCAAACTCTTCCAAAATATAGCAGAGGGAGGAACACTCCCAAACTCATTCTATGAGGCCACCATCGCCCTGATACCAAAACCAGACAAAGACAAAACAAAGAAAGAAAACTACAGGCCAATAGCACTGATGAACACAGATGCAAAAATCCTCAACAAAATACTAGCAAACAGAAGCCAACAACACATTAAAAGGATCATACACCATGATCAAGTAGGCTTTATCCCAGGAATGCAAGGATTCTTCAATATACATAAATCAATCAATGTGATACAACATATTAACAAATGGAAGGATAAAAACCACAGGATCATCTCAACAGATGCAGAAAAAAGCTTTCGACAAAATTCAACACTGATTTATGATAAAACCCCCCAGAAAGTAGGCACAGAGGGAATTTACCTCAACATAATAAAGGCCATATATGACAAACCCACAGCCAACATCGTTCTCAATGGTGAAAAACTGAAACCATTTCCTCTAAGATCAGGAACAAGACAAGGTTGCCCACTCTCACCAATATTACTCAAGATAGTTTTGTAATTTTTAGCCACAGCAATCAGAGAAGAAAAAGAAATAAAAGGAATCCAAATTGGAAAACAAGAAGTAAAGCTGTCACTGTTTGCAGATGACATGATACTATACATAGAGAATCCTAAAGATGCTACCAGAAAACTACTAGAGCTAATCAATGAATTTGGTAAAGTTGCAGGATACAAAATGAGTGCACAGAAATCTCTTGCATTCCTATACTCTAATGATGAAAAATCTGAAAGAGAAATTAAGGAAACACACCGATTTACCATTGCAAAAACAGAATAAAATACCTAGGAATATACCTACCTAAGGAGACAAAAGACCTGTATGCAGACAACTGTAAGACAATGATGAAAAAAATTAAAGATGATATAAACAGATGAAGAGATATACCATGGTCTTCGATTCGAAGAATCAACATTGTAAAAATGACTATACTACCCAAAGCAATCTACAGATTCAATGCAATCCCTATCAAACTACAAATGGCATTCTTCACAGACTAGAACAAAAAATTTCACAATTTGTATGGAAATACAAAAGACCACAAATAGCCAAAGCAATCTTGAGAAAGAAAAATGGAGCAGGAGGAATCATGCTCCTTGACTTCAGACTATACTACAAAGCTGCAGTAATCAAGACACTATGGTACTAGCCCAAAAACACAAATACAGATCAATGCAACAGCACAGAAAGCCCAGAGATAAACCCACACACATATGGTCACCTTATCTTTGATAAAGGAGGCAAGAATATACAATGGATAAAAGACAGCCTCTTCAAAGAGTGATGCTGGGAAAACTGGACAGCTACATGTAAAAGAATGAACACTTCCTTACACCATACACCAGAAATAAACTCAAAATGGATTAAGGACCTAAATGTAAGGCCAAATAGTATGAAACTGATAGAGGAAAATATAGGCAGAACACTCTATGACATAAATCACAGCAAGCTGTTTTTTGACCCACATCCTAGAGAAATGGAAATAAAAACAAAAATAAATAAATGGGACCTAATGAAACTTAAAAGCTTTTGCACAGCAAACGAAACCATAAACAAGACCAAAAGACAACCCTCAGAACGGGAGAAAATATTTGCAAATGAAGCAACTGACAAAGGATTAATCTCCAAAATTTACAAGCAGCTCATGCAGCTCAATATCAAAAAAACAAACAACCCAATCCAAAAATGGGCAGAAGACCTAAATAGACATTCCTCCAAACAAGATATACAGATTGCCAACAAACACATGAAAGGATGCCCAACATCACTAACCATTAGAGAAATACAAATCAAAACTACAATGAGATATCACCTCACACCGGTCAGAATGGCCATCATCAAAAAATCTACAAACAATAAATGCTGGAGAGGGTGTGGAGAAAAGGGAACCCACTTGCACTGTTGGTGGGAATGTAAATTGATACAGCCACTATGGAGAACAGTCTGGAGGTTCCTTAAAAAACTAAAAATAGAACTACTATATGACCCAACAATCCCACTACTGGGCATATACCCAGAGAAAACCATAATTCAAAAGGAGTCATGTACCACAATGTTCATTGCAGCTTTATTTACAATAGCCAGGACATGGAAGCAACCTAAGTGTCCACTGACATATGAATGGATAAAGAAGATGTGGCACATATATACAATGGAATATTATTCAGCCATAAAAAGAAACAAAATTGAGTTATTTGTAGTGAGGTGGATGTACCTAGAGTCTGTCATACAGAGTGAAGTCAGTCAGAAAGAAAAACAAATACCATATGCTAAAACATATATATGGAATCTAAAAAAAAAAAAAAAAAAAAAGTGGTTCTGAAGAACCTAGGGGCAGGACAGGAATAAAGACGCAGATGTCGAGAATGGACTTGAGGACACGGGGAGGGGGAAGGGTAAGCTGGGATGAAGTGAGAGCGTGGCATGGACATATATACACCACCAAATGTACAACAGGTAGCTAGTGGGAAGCAGCCGCATAGCACAGGGAGATCAGCTCGGTGCTTTGTGACCACCTAGAGGGGTGGGATAGGGAGGGTGGGAGGGAGGCAGACGCAAGAGGGAAGAGATATGGGAACATATGTATATGTATAGCTGATTCAGTTTGTTATAAAGCAGAAACTAACACACCATTGTGCCTTCTGTGGGCAGACAGGGAAGGAATCCCCTCTCCTCATGCACCCCGGAACAATGGTATCTTGCCTCTTAGGCAGTTCCAGACTTTTCCTGGAATCCCTCCCGGCTAGCTGTGGTGCACTAGCCCCCTTCAGGCTGTGTTTACGCAGCCAACCCGAGTCCTCTCCCTGGGATCTGACCTCCGAAGCCCGAGCCTCAGCTCCCAGCCCCCACCCGCCCCCGGCAGGTGAGCAGACAAGCCTCTCAGGGCTGGTGAGTGCTGGTCAGCACCGATCCTGTGTAGGAATCTCTTCACTTTGCCCTCCGCACCCCTGTTGCTGCACTCTCCTCCGTGGCTCCGAAGCTTCCCCCCCCCCCCGCCTACCCCCCTTCCCCACCAGTGAAGGGGCTTCCTAGTGTGTGGAAACCTTTCCTCCTTCACAGCTCCCTCCCACTGGTGCAGGTCCTGTCCCTATTCTTTTGTCTCTGTTTTTTCTTTTTTCTTTTGCCCTACCCAGGTACGTGGGGAGTTTCTTGCCTTTTGGGAAGTCTGGGGTCTCCTGCTCACATTCAGTATGTGTTCTGTAGAAGTTATTCCACATGTAGATGTATTTTTGATGTATTTGTGGGGAGGATGGTGATCTCCACGTCTTACTCCTCCGCCGTCTTGAAGGTCCCCCCGATATGATTCCAAATGCACTTGTTTGTAACAAAAATGAAGTTGTTTTTAAGAGTGAAGTTGTTTTGATCTAAGAATGAAGTTGTTTTTATAAGTTGTTTTGATATATATGTAAAATTGTTGTGTCAGGATGTCTTCACTGACATCTGTAGTTGCCAATAACCACTCAGTAGCTCAGCTTTTGATGGACACTGCTGGGGGTTTATCAATAAGAACATATGAAGTAGCAATTCTGGTGAGGGGACATTGAGACTATAAATACCCAGTGTTTGTGATGACTCTCAGAGTGCTTGGTCTGGGCAAGGCAACTCTTTGCTGATCTAAACAGCTCTCCAAAGAACTTGGGGCATTAGGTCCTGCTGTGGCAAGGCAGCCCTTTACCAGCAGTGGTGAAAACCTTGCAGCATCCACATGGAGATCATCTTGCCCAACACTGGCACCTTCCTTCCCTAGCAACATGCTCTAGCCACAAGGAATGTTCACCTTAGCACCGGCAGCTGGACATCAGCTTGTGGTTGGCTAAACCCACTCTACCAAGAACCAACTAGAAAGGTCCACCTCAACTAAATTTGGACTTTATTCCTTTCATCTTCCCCTTGCCTGGAACAATATTGTGATTAATCTATCATTGATTTGGAGTATCTTATTTCTTTATTGGCTTATTAAGAGACATTATCCTGTATGCTACTGGATTGTGAAGTTATTACAATTCCTGCAGTGAACCTATGTTAAATAAAATGCTGGCAAAGACAATCTCAGTGTCTGAGTATAATTTTTTAAACAGAAAGAACAAAGTGTCACTCATCATCCCCTTAAACAAAGCGTTAAGTCGAAACCCACTGCAATTGCCTGGCCCTCTGACAATGTACCTTGAGGCGAATTCAGAATGGAAAAAAAAAGGATGAAGCATTCTGTGCTTTGGATATGGGCGTGAGAGAGTGAAGATGCACATCTAAGGAAGAATTTCAATGAACCAGATTCTTGCATCTTGCCTTACAGAGAAAAGCAGTAAAATCATTAACTTGAGATACCGGTTCTTTGTGATTAGCAGGAATCATTTTATGCTTCACTATATGTATTTCCCAGCCAAAACCAATTCATATATATCCTGGCTCCTCCCCCACCTCTTCAGAGCAGTTCCTCAGAGCTACTGAGAGGCTGTCTTCCAGGCTATAGACCTCAGTATGGTCCCTGAATAAAACTGAAACTCACTGATCTCGCATTTTATGTGTTTGTGTCTTTTTTCTCAGTCAGCAATTTGCTGCCCCAAACAAAACACTTTGGCTTGCTCTCTCTTGCTCTTAGAAATAGTCCATTAGCTGATGAAAATTCAAGTATTTTCCCTACCATAATATCAACTTTATTTTCGTTCTACAATCTAAAGCAAATATCAGTATACCCTTTTCTAATTAAGTAGAAAAGGAAATCATATAAATTCTTGTGGCCTTTTTTGCTTAATAAATATGTTTTATCATATTTTGCTAGAAGGTATTTTATTTCTTTCTGAAATTCCAATTCCTTTTCTATCCTCTTTTTTATCCACTGAATATTATTAAATTTGTAGAATTCAAATAGATGAAATAGTGACATAAGATACAGTTCTATGTTCTACATCCATCCTTTTCCTTCTGCTGGATGTTTGTTCACTTTCTTCAAATACATACCACACACTGTTTCAGACTTCTACTGGGCCTCAACCACACACTTCCATAAACATGTGAGTTATCTTTATTTTCTTTTTACAAAGAGCAACACTATTTTTGTTCACAGTAAAATTTTAGAAATTAGATTTACTTATTCATTGAGCACATATTTCCATCTACAATCTCTCTGCAACTTATAATGGAAATTGAAAACAAAGGGGGACAGAATTTGTCACCCCAAATATGTCCCTTTGTCATAAGGATGATTTTACGCTGATTGTTTTTAAGTAACAGCGGGCATAGGAAAAGCTCTGGAAAACTGAATAGAAGTTATCCTTTTATGAGAGACATTTACATTTATAAGGGCACTCTCCATTTGTAAGTGTGTCTCCCTCTCTGTACCAAGAAGAGAAGGATGATTATAAATCTCTAGAAATGCTTATCAGTGGAGAAGGCAACAACTTAAATCTGCAAAACAACCTTATCCTTGTTTACTGTGCCTTTGCTACTAACCTCCCATAACTGGCCTTCTCCCCCTGTGGGACGCGAGGGACATTGTTCCAGCTAATGATTAAGAACTCTCCAGACAATAGGGGCTTCTTAGACAATGGGTGAATTTCCAGGATGTCCGGCCCCCTTCCGAGAAGGAGGGAGATAACAAAATGTAAAAAAGGTGTCTGTCAAAGACCAATCAGGCAGCTGGGGACAAGTTCCCTCTCTGGTCCGAGCCTAAGCCGGGACCAATCAGCAGGAGAACACAACCAAATCTATAATTTACATACGGGGAAGTGGGAACCTATAAAACTGACATATTCGCGCCCAAAAGGGTTCCTTCTTCGACCTCCTGCGTGAGGACCAAGGAACCCCGGTGCACCGGCCTTCAATAAACCTCTTGCGTTTTGCATCGACTTCCGACTCTTGTTTCCTGGGCGAGTCGAAACTCCTAGGAGACCCCGCAGGTCTAACATTTGGGGGCTTGTCCGGGATTCCACTCGCCCCGGACCACAAGAACATCGGGAGTTGGAGGTACCAGGTAAGCTCGAGCTTGATTGTCTGTTTGTCCCTTGTTCTTTGTGGGCCATTATCGGAGGAAAGCCGTAAGAATCGGCTTATTATGGAATCTGTATCGGACCTCTGGCTAGGCAGACGTGCTAATAGCCGGCGTCCATGAGCCCTAGGGGACGCCCTGGTGGCTCATCTGGAAGGAGAGGCAAACTCTGTCTCCCCTTCACTCGGTTTCGGCAGTTCCCTTGGTGATAACTGCCATCTGAAGAAGTTTCGGTTTTGAAGCGAGCTCGCGGTGGCCCATACGTATATGTGTTTCGTGGAGTTTTAACTGTTTCTGTATTGTGGTCTATTCTTCTTCTCTGACGGACGACAATGGGACAAACTATGACAACTTCTCTTTCCCTTACCCTAAGCTATTGGACCGAAGTTCGGGCCAGAGCCCATAATTTTTCGGTAGAGGTAAAGAAAGGAAAGTGGCAGACTTTGTGTGCCTCTGAATGGCCAACATTTCAGATAGGATGGCCCCCCGAAGGATCCTTTTTATTAGACAAGATTAAGCTGCTGAAGTCTAAGATATTTAATATAGATCCCCACGGACATCCAGACCAAGTACCATATGTCTTGGTCTGGGAAGATTTAATTCTCTCCCCACCTCCGGGGGTCCGGCCCTTTGTTTCCTCAACAGGTACGTCCGCGCATACATCAGCAGCGTCGGAGATATTAGCCTTAAAGAAAAACCCCAACACGGAGAAGCTACCCGACGCCCCAGATCTACTGAAGGCGATTTATCCTGACCCGCAGTCCGATTTGCTTCTTTTGGATTCCCCACCCCCTTATCCTCCGGCCCCGAATCCCCTACCACCTAGAGGACCCCCCAGCTCCACTGCCCTCGGCACCAAGGGAACCATCCATGATGGAAGAAGAAAGGGGTCCCTCAGTGGGCACTAGGAGCCGGAGGGCTATCTCCCCGGACTCCACTGCCCTACCTCTTAGAGAATATGGCCCCCCCGATGGCCAAGGGAATAGACCTCTCCAATATTGGCCCTTTTCCTCTGCAGATCTTTATAATTGGAAAACGCATAACCCAACTTTTTCTGAAAATCCACAGGCCCTTACCGCTTTAATAGAATCTCTTGTTTTCTCCCACCAGCCCACATGGGATGATTGTCAGCAGCTGCTCCAGACTCTCCTAACGACTGAGGAGAGGCAACGGGTTCTTTTAGAAGCCAGAAAAAATGTATTAGGCGCCAATGGGCAACCTACCCAGCTGCCTAACGAGATTGATGCTGGTTTCCCACTCGTCAGGCCAAACTGGGATTTCAATGCCCCGGAAGGTAGGGAGCGCCTGAAAATGTATCGCCAGGCTCTGGTGGCGGGTCTCCATGGAGCGGCCAGACGGCCCACTAATTTGGCTAAGGTAAGGGAAGTAACTCAGGGGCCCCAGGAATCGCCAACTGTGTTCCTGGAACGTTTAATGGAAGCCTTTAGACGCTTTACCCCTTATGATCCAACTTCGGAGGGACATAGGGCTACTATAGCAATGGCTTTCATAGATCAAGCGGCCCCTGATATTAAGAAGAAATTACAGAGGCTAGATGGCTTGCAGGGATTTTCGCTTCAGGAGTTAGTAAAAGAGGCAGATAAAGTATATAACAAAAGAGAAACAGAGGAAGAGAAGGAAGAAAGAAAGCAGAAAGAGCAGGAAGCCCGTGAAATAAGACGGGATAAGAGACAGGAGAGGAATTTAAGTAAGATACTGGCCACTGTGGTTGGAGGAAGAAATATAGGGGATAGAAATAGGCAGGAAGGGCGAACGGCAGACAGAAGGCGGCCATTAGACAAGGACCAATGTGCCTACTGTAAAGAAAAAGGACATTGGGCGAGAGAATGCCCTAAGAAAAAGAATGGAGGAAGGCCAACCAAAAACAAAATCTTAACATTGAAAGAAGAAGACTAGGAAAGTCAGGGCTCGAACCCTCTCCCCGAGCCCCGGGTAACTCTTAAAGTGGAGGGGGAACCTGTTCAATTTTTGGTAGATACCGGAGCCCAGCACTCCGTCCTTCTCCACTCAAAAGGTCCTATCTCAGCTAAAAGGTCATGGGTACAAGGAGCCACTGGGAATAAACAATATTCATGGACCACACGAAGGACAGTAGATCTTGGGATTGGACGAGTAACCCATTCATTTTTGATTATTCCGGAATGCCCCTATCCTTTGCTGGGAAGAGATTTACTCTCCAAAGTAGGGGCTCAAATCCACTTTCAGCCAGAAGGTCCCACCATAACTGATAATAAGGGAAGGTTACTTCAAATATTGACTATGAAATTAGAAGATGAATATAAATTATACGAGCAGCCTTCATCCTCACGAGTTAATGTTACTGATTGGGTAACTCGGTTCCCTCAAGCCTGGGCAGAAACTGCCGGAATGGGGATGGCCAAAAATCGGCCCCCGGTGCTAGTGGAACTCAAGGCAACTGCCACCCCAATAACGGTCCGTCAATACCCCATGAGTAGAGAAGCCAAAGACGGTATCCGTCCCCATATACAGAGGCTACTAGACTTGGGCATCTTAATAAGATGTCAATCAGCATGGAACACCCCTCTCCTGCCGGTAAAGAAACCAGGAACAAATGATTATCGGCCGGCGCAGGATCTACGAGAGGTAAACAAACGGGTGGCAGACCTCCACCCCACAGTTCCAAACCCTTACAACCTCCTGAGCACTCTTCCACCTCAACATACGTGGTATACTGTTTTGGACCTTAAAGATGCTTTTTTCTGTTTAAGACTCTCTCCCCTGAGCCAACCCTACTTTGCCTTCGAATGGAAAGATCCAACATCGGGAATGTCTGGTCAGCTGACATGGACACGGCTACCTCAGGGATTTAAGAACTCCCCGACCATCTTTGATGAAGCCCTCCATCAGGATTTGGCATTATATAGAGAATCAAATCCCCAGGTAACATTACTCCAATACGTTGATGATATTTTATTAGCTGCTGAGACCCAAGAAGATTGTATCAAGGGTACTGAAAAACTGTTAACGGAACTTGGAACCCTGGGATATAGAGCCTAAGCCAAGAAAGCACAAATATGCCAACAACAGGTCAGTTACCTGGGGTATCTATTAAAAGGGGGGCAAAGATGGCTCACGGAGAGCAGAAAGGATACGGTGGCCCAAATTCCGGCTCCCAAAAACGCCAGGCAGGTTAGAGAATTTTTGGGGACGGCCGGATTCTGTGGACTATGGATTCCAGGGTTTGCTGAGCTGGCAGCCCCATTGTACCCCCTAACCAAAAACAGCACTCCTTTCGTTTGGGGCGATAAGGAACAACGGGCTTTTGACCAAATCAAACGAGCTTTACTATCAGCTCCAGCCCTAGGACTGCCAGATGTAACCAAACCTTTTCATTTATATGTGGCCGAAAATAAGGGCATTGCAAAAGGAGTATTGACTCAGAAATTGGGTCCCTGGAATCGCCCAGTTGCTTATTTGTCAAAAAAATTGGACCCTGTGGCATCAGGATGGCCCACCTGTTTAAAGATAATCGCTGCAGTGGCCGTTCTAGTCAAAGATGCTGACAAACTAACTTTAGGACAAAATCTAACGATAACAGCTCCTCATGCCCTGGAAAATGTAGTCCGTCAACCACCGGATAGGTGGCTAACTAATGCCAGGATGACCCATTATCAAACCCTGTTGCTAAACTCAGATCGCATCAAGTTTGCTCCAGCCACAGGACTCAATCCAGCCACCTTGCTACCTGATCCTGACTTGGAAGGCTCCACCATCATACATGATTGTCAGGAAGTACTAGCCGCAGCACACGGCAGTAGGCCAGATCTGATGGACCTGCCCCTCCCTGATGCTGATTTCACCTGGTTCACGGATGGGAGCAGTTTCCTGGAGGAAGGTAAGCGTCGAACTGGGGCAGCCGTGGTAGACGGAAAACAAGTCATATGGGCAGCGGCGCTACCACAAGGGACCTCAGCCCAACGAGCTGAATTAATTGCCCTGACGAGGGCATTAGAGATGGCAGAGAATAAAAAAGTAAACATCTACACAGACAGTAGATATGCGTTTGCTACCGCTCATATCCACGGTGCCATTTACCAACAGAGAGGGCTACTAACTTCAGGTGGCAAAGAAATTAAAAACAAAGACGAAATCGTGGCTTTGTTGACTGCACTCATGCTTCCTACTAAAGTCAGTATCATCCACTGCCCTGGACATCAAAAAGGAAATACCCCAATAATTAGGGGAAATAATATGGCTGACCAAGTGGCCCGAGAAATAGCATCGGGAGAAGTCATTTTAGGACTGTCAGATAAAGTTCCTGAAAAACCAGGCCGCGATGAAGAAATCATCCCGGCCACAACAAAAGGAACTTTGTCCCCTCAGCAAGCAGAATCCATGTTACAACAGATGCACAGATGGACACATTTGGGGACTAAAAAGATGGTAGCCTTGTTACAAAAAGCCGGGTACGAAACCCCTGGAATGACAAAATTAGCTGAACAAATTGTGCAGGAATGCGTCCCATGTCAACAGGTAAATGCTCACAAAGGGAAACTTGAAACTGGAAAGAGACTCAGGGGGGACCGCCCAGGAACTTACTGGGAAGTGGACTTTACCGAAGTGCGTCCTGGAAGGTATGGTAATAAATACCTTTTAGTTTTTGTAGACACTTTTTCAGGATGGAGAGAGGCTTTCCCAACAAAGAAAGAAACAGCTGCTGTAGTAGCCAAGAAGATTTTAGAAGAAATTTTTCCTCGATTTGGAGCATCAAAGGCTACTGGGACTCCAATTGGTCCAGAAAGAAATATGGTCCCAACTCGCCAAGGCCTACCAACCGGGAACACCGGGAGAAACTCATCCTTTCCAAGTCGGAGACTCCGTATACGTCCGTCGGCATCGAACCCCGACGTTGGAACCTCGATGGAAAGGACCATACACCGTCCTCCTCACCACCCCAACGGCCATAAAAGTGGACGGCATCGCTGCCTGGATCCATGCTTCACATGTGAAGGCTGCACCAGCGACGGCATCATCAGGATGGCGGGCCCAAAGAACCGACAACCCGCTCAAACTCAAGCTTCTACGAACCTAAGACTTATAATTTTGGTTTTACTGCCTTTACTGACTGTAAGTGATTTTAGCCCTCACCTCCCCCAACGTTTAACTTGGCAGGTAATTTCTCAGACTGGAGATGTAACCTGGTCCATTAGTCATACTGCACCCCCCTGGACCTGGTGGCCAGATCTTTTTCCTGATGTTTGTAAATTGGCTATAGGAACACCTTATTGGGATACAGAAGATTCTCATGATATGAACACTGCCCCTTCCAAAGTTTCGGAAACTGATTGGTTTGGGCCGGGTTGCAAAAATGCAGGCAAAAGAATGATGCTTGGTATCCTCACTTTCTACGTATGCCCCGGGTTCCACCGCCCTTGATCTCTGAATTATAAATGTGGTGGAACTGAAAACTTTTATTGCAAAAGCTGGGGATGTGAAACTACCGGGGATACTAATTGGAAACCCACCTCAACTTGGGATTTTATTACTGTAACGGCTAATTATTCTCATAATGAGGATACCGGACACCGGAGTAAATGTTCAGGATGGTGTCATCCCCTTAAAATTTCCTTTAGTAATCCCGGAAAAAGAGATAAAAAATGGATAAATGGTCATTCTTGGGGCGTTAGATTTTACATGACGGGATATGATTTAGGAATATTAATGACCCTTAAGCTAAAGATTGAGACTCCTGCTCCTATACCAATAGGCCCAAATCCCATACTTGGCCCCCCTTTGCTTCCCCCGGCCCCTTCAACTACGTCAACAAAGAATGAGACTAATGAAACCTCTGGATCCAAAGAACCCACAGTTAAGCCTGGGACTCCTCAGGATAGGATGGTTTCTTTGGTGCAGGCAGCCTTTACGGTTCTCAATGCTACAAACCCAGAGGCTACAAAATCATGTTGGCTTTGCTATGCTGCCCCTCCCCCTTATTATGATGCTATAGGATATAGCTCCAACTATACTAATTCTACCTCCTCAGACCAATGTCGATGGAAGCAAGAAGGGAACAGTAAATTAACCCTGTCCTCGGTTTTTGGAAATGGTACTTGTATAGGAACACCTCCCCAGTCCCATAGACACCTTTGTCATGATTTTAGCCTCCCTTCAGGCTCAGGATATCTTGTACCTCCTCAAGATGGATGGTGGACATGTAACACGGGGCTCACCCCTTGTGTCTCTTTAGAGGTTCTTAATACTTCAGCTGACTTTTGTGTGTTAGTGCAATTAGTCCCTAGACTTATCTACCATTCAGACTCATCCTTTTTAGATGAATATGTAGGAAAAGCAAAAAACAGAGAACCTGTAACCCTCACATTGGCTGTCCTTCTAGGACTAGGAATATCTGCCGGGATAGGAACAGGAACCACAGCCCTCATACAACAACCCCAGTATTATGCAAGTTTAAGACAGGCTGTAGACATCGACCTTCGAGCATTAGAAAGTTCCATAACTCAACTAAAGGAATCACTCACCTCACTTTCAGAAATGGTGTTGCAGCCTAGATTTGCTGTTTCTTAAGGAAGGGGGATTATGCGCCGCTCTAAAAGAAGAATGTTGCTTTTATATTGATCATTCAGGAACCATTACCAAAACCATGGATAAACTAAGGGAACGCTTAGATAAAAGGCAAAGGGAGAGAGAGAACGAAAAAGGATGGTTTCAATCATGGTTTGATAAGTCCCCCTGGTTTACCACCTTAATCTCTACTCTGTTGGGACCTCTTATTGTTTTATTGTTGATTTTAACTTTTGGACCATGTGTTCTAAATCGCTTGATAGCATTTATTAGAGAACGTATCAGTACTGTACAAGTTCTAATGTTAAGACAACAGTACCAAAGTTTACGAACAGAAGGTTGAGATTCCATGATTGGAATCAATAGTCACAAGAAAAAGGGGGGAATGTGGGACTCGAGGGACATTGTTCCAGCTAATGATTAAGAACTCTCCAGACAATAGGGGCTTCTTAGACAATGGGTGAATTTCCAGGATGTCCGGCCCCCTTCCGAGAAGGAGGGAGATAACAAAATGTAAAAAAGGTGTCTGTCAAAGACCAATCAGACAGCTGGGGAGAAGGAGGGAGATAACAAAATGTAAAAAAGGTGTCTGTCAAAGACCAATCAGACAGCTGGGGAGAAGGAGGGAGATAACAAAATGTAAAAAAGGTGTCTGTCAAAGACCAATCAGGCAGCTGGGGACAAGTTCCCTCTCTGGTCCGAGCCTAAGCCGGGACCAATCAGCAGGAGAACACAACCAAATCTATAATTTACATACGGGGAAGTGGGAACCTATAAAACTGACATATTCGCGCCCAAAAGGGTTCCTTCTTCGACCTCCTGCGTGAGGACCAAGGAACCCCGGTGCACCGGCCTTCAATAAACCTCTTGCGTTTTGCATCGACTTCCGACTCTTGTTGTTTCCTGGGCGAGTCGAAACTCCTAGGAGACCGCGCAGGTCTAACACCCCTACCCCCAGCATATTTTGTCTTTAGCTGGAGATGTTAGTGAAGGTGGCTTAGGCCATTTTGGAGAGTTACTCAGTTTTCTGGGGTATCTCCCATGTATACAGGAGGTATACATGTTATTAAACTTCTGTGTGTCCTTCTCCTGTTAATGCTTTACTGGGGGGGGAGGGGGAGTCTCAGACAAGAACCTAGAAGAGTAAAGGGAAAATTATTTCTCTTCCCCCACAAAAATTATACAGTAAAATTCTGAAGCGGGATGCATATAAATCTAGCAAAACAAACCAGAGATTATGATATTTCTATGTTGCATTCTATGATAATTGTGGAGTCAAAGCATTCAAACAGATCCCTATAAAGATATTTCACATACAACTGTGAAATAAAATTCACATTTTATGGCAAGACAAGAAAAACTTAAACATAAAAAATTTTCTCTGCCCTTTGGACTACAACTTGGCACTTGCCATCTACCTCTATAAGGATTAAGTTGTGAGCCACTGTAGCTGCTGACCTTCAACACCCCCTGAAAGGAGTTCAGGGTGGAGGGCAGAGATGAGGCACTCCGTGCTCTGGGAAAAACTGGCAGAACAGTCTTCAGATAGTTAGATATTTTCCGGAGAAGATCTGATGAGCCCAATTCTTGTATCTCCTTGTACCTAGGAAAGCACTAAAATCCTTCATGGTGACAGCTGCTCCTCGTGACTAGCAGCAACCTTCTGCAAAAAATATGTGCTTGGTTGCATGTACTCCCCCCCTTCACCAAAATCACATATACACTAACCTTCCTTCCCTACCTCTTTGGAGCAGTTTCTCAGAGCTATCTGAAATGCTGTCTCCCAGGGTATAGTCCTCTTTTTGCCCCAAATAAAACTTAACTCACAACTCTCATGTTGTACATTTTTTTCAGTCAACAGTTATGGCGACCACAGATACGGGACCCAGAGTGGACTTCTCTGCTTTACCTGAACTGTACGAGGAACCAGAGCCTGTGCCCGTCTGCCTCCTCAGAGAGTCCAGATGAATTTGGGTAAGTCTCTCCTGGTTCTTGGATCTCCCACATTAGTTGATTATCCTGAGTTTTATTTGTTCCTGTATAACAGGTACCTGTCCCCCTCCCGCAGTTGAAAGATACCAGGGAATACCCACCCAGGTGAAACATACTGGGGGGGTGCTTGGTTGAAAGATACCAAGGAATACGGACCCAGTTGAAAGATACTGATGGGGGGGTGGTTGAAAGATACTCAGTTGTAGGAGACTGAGTGGTCTGGGCTGAGTGGTTAGGTAAGAGGCTGATCTGACACTTTTCCTCAACTTGGCTGCCTTAATAGAATTTGTTGGGATGAAAGTGAAGATATTACATGAGAGCCTTGCTCTGAAGAAAAGGGACAAGACTCCTCCCGGCTGGTTACGACTTTCTCAGGCGACTGAGACATTTACGGGAGTGGTGGAAGCAGAGTCCTCATACCGTGCAGTGGTCCCATAGGGAAACCCACTCATTAATTAAAAGACTTGCTAATACAGGGGTCACTATAAGAACTGGCCATTCAGTGATCCAAACACCTGCAGTGGTCTTAGACCACCGAAGGGAAAAACTGAGACACGTAAGAGGGCTGAAACCACTCTAGGGTGACACCTAGAGGAGTTAAGCTCACAAACAGCACACTGGCGCACTACACAACTTCATTAGTAAATTTTATCCCCAAGTTCAACTTTAAAATAGGAAATAGAGCCTCTCAAACACAGAAAAAAGGGGAGTCAGAAAACCAGCCTCTGACTAACACCCCAGCCAGGTTTATGTACATACAAAACTCATACTTACAAATACCTACTTAATTTGGGAAATTATACTAAAGGAGATCTCATTTTGCCCCCAATAAAACTTAACTGACAATTCTCACATTGTGTTTTTTTTTTTTTTTTTCAGTTGACAGCCTCCTCTCTCCCCCACATTGTGCATTGTGTTCTGCATTATGCATCCACCAAACCTCATCCAGGGGCAGAAATACCTGCTCAACCATAAAGAGCAACATTCTCCTAGCATCAACAAGACAACTCCTTAAGAGATAACATTCCTTCTTGATCTTGGAAGGGGCCACAATGAGGCTTAGATCTGGATTGTATAAACTGTCATTTAATGTACAGCCCTCTGTCTCAAAAACAAACAAACAAACATATAACTGTGCCCGGAGTTCTGACAAGTGGAACAGTTCTTGGAGCTTTCTGAGATGCTGTTCTATGGTTATAAACCTCCGTTTGGCTAGAAAAAAGATTTCCACTTTTTTCTTAGCTCGACTGATTAAGTTTTCACTGACACAACTCACCTTCACATTTTTGTTAATTTTGTTCACATCATGTCAATAGTCCCTTATTAAGTTTCCCGAGGGTGCTTACTAAAGGGGCAAGAAACCCAGAAATGGAGATGAATGGGGAACATCTAGCATGTAGCCTGCCTCTCAATTTTGCCCAGTCATGGCTCTTTCTCTCCACCTCACTGGGAAAATAATCTTCTAGCCACTTTTGTCCTCTTAACTTCAGCTAAAGGTTTTAGATTTGAACCCAGACAGGAACTGTTAAAAAAGAAATGACAGGTCCCAAAGGAGTCACTTGTGCTAAAACTAAGACTTAATACTTAACCTAATTAATTGCAGTTACAAACTTCCCCAGGAACGTAATCCTAAGTGGTCAGTCAGGAATCTTCCAGTCAGCACCAATGAGGTAACCCAGCTAATTAAGACCCTTTTATCCCCAAAGGAAGATAACCGAATCAGAAATCAGTTTTTGTTTATGACTTGCCTTTAAAAACCTCTCCCTTTCTGTAGCCCTTTGGAGCTCAACTTCTACTGGCTAGTGGGGATGCTGCACAATTCATGAATTGTTCGATATAGCCAATTAGATCTTTTAAATTTACTCAGTTAATTTTTTTTTTTTTTTTAACATTTTTGATGGCAGTATCAGGATGCAAAGTGAACTTCTGGTGGTATTCAGGAACAACGAGAAACACAGGCGTGGTACCTGAGAACCCTTTTTGAGTTCCCTATTTTTCTCACTGTTTCCAAGGGCTGTTGGCAAGTTTCTCTTGGTTATGAGCTCTGCTCTCTTTGCATCAAGCTCCCAATCTAAATTGGCTTTCCAGTCCAGGGCTTGGTCGGTCAGCTTGAGCCGACACAAGGTTCCACTTGGAACCCAAGTCCCCTGGCCTTCATTCAGTCTGTAATTCCCCAGTTGTTTGGAATCCCTTTCCCCACTTCCAGTCTGCAGTCCCTATTTACTGGAGCCTGCTGGAATTGCTGGTACTGTGCATAGCCTTCTACTGTCCAGTCTGTCCAGTCTGTAGTAACATTTCCTTGGTTACTGCTGGTGTGTTAAGGTGCACATACTTGTTTGTCTTGTTTTGTGTCAATAAAGGCTACCTAAACGAGGTGGGATCTTTAATTTCTAAAGAGTCAAGTGCACTAACTTCTAGAACACCTGCTTATTTTATGTCTAAGAACTATGGTCCCAGAAGCCATAAATATCTACAAAAATAGCAAAGTATTACTGAAAACAACCTAGAATTACAATGGCCATTATGGGGAATGTTCCAATTTGACAAGTTCATTTCACAAGTGTACTTGGAAATAAGGTTCCAAAATTAAACAAACAGGATGAGATATCTATTTTAATTGGCCTGCAGGAGACTGCAGAAGGCTTCAAAATTCCAAAATAGCTTCACTGAAAGTTTCATTGCAAAACACTAGTAAAAAATTAAAAAGGGCTTCTCTGGTGGCGCAGTGGTTGAGAGTCCGCCTGCCGATGCAGGGGACGCGGGTTCGTGCCCTGGTCCGGGAAGATCCCACAAGCCGTGGAGCGGCTGGGCCTGTGAGCCATGGCCGCTGAGACCGTGCGGCCGGAGCCTGTGCTCCACAACGGCAGAGGCCACAACAGTGAGAGGCCCGCGTACAGCAAAAAAAAAAAAAAAAAAAAAAAAATTAAAAAGATAAAGGTACCTAAAACAAAAGACTTTGAGATAGACCCAACCCCTACTAGTCCCCCTCTCCTCCTTTATTTGAGTACTCATACTAGCCATCCTCTGTTTTAATCATCTTTCCATCCTGAAGAGACTACAAGAGTATAAACAAAAGTCTTCCTGGAATTGAACAGAACACTGCAGCACGCCCCCGCACCCCAAGTACAAACCGAGCAGTTAATGCTTAGGACAATAGAGTCACAGACTCAGTGTCTGATGCTCATACCTTAGTTGTTTTACAGATATTATAATTGCCACCATAGGAAAAAATGCTAACTGCATGATGATCAGACTATAGCCATGACATAAGCTGCTCCAATTTGAGCAGTACTGCATCTATGACTGGCACGATTCCAAGAACTGGCTTCAAGAGAATGGGATTAACCTTATTGCTCATAATAATCTATATCTTTGTGGACATCAAAATAATTGTAGCTTGATCTGCCCATATATGTAAGTGGACAACTAAAATTGTCAGCAAAGAGATGCTACAGACCCATGTTAACATCTTCCACTCTGAGAATACGGCGCCCTATATCAGCGTGAAGAAGTTACAGAGGATAGACCTTCACCCCTCATCCAATAGAAATGGAATGTTGCCTGACAGGTGGGGATTTGTAAGCAGCTCTTTACAGGAAATCACCCTCTGCAGGAAGCCCCTTTTCTTGTCACTTTAGTGAACCTATATTTTAACTAACTTTTAAACCAGGCACCCCCATTCTCTACTCATCTCCAGCCCAAGCACACCTTTCAAATCTTTTAATCACACAATACCTTGCCTAACTTGTCAGTACTTTCCGTAGATCAAAGAAGTAGAAATGAAGAATAGGTAATTAACAGATGACCAGATCTCTTCCCTTGCTCCCCTTCAGTAATCTCCTGAACTAACTGTGTGACCAAACTATGTGAACAAGGTAGCATCTAAAGGAAAATCATTGAGGGGTCAACAAGTCTGCACACAGTGTGGGAAGGTGACGACTCTGATCCCTGATCTCAATGATTAACTGAGATTACCTCCCTGCTTCCTTTTAAAAGTTTCATGGCCAAGCAGAATCTTCAGAGGTGGTTTTTGGGGGACACTGAGTCCACCATCTCCCCAGATTGCCGGCATTCTGATTAAAGGCACCTTTCCTTTCTACCATTTGTGAGTAGTATAGATTCTGTAAGCGGTGAGCAGAGGGACCCCCATTCGATAACATGGCAAGTTATTGGCCTTACAGATACCTCCTGTATCTACCTCTGAAAGAGGGCCCCTGTATGGGCCCTTCCTAGAGTTGATGGGACACTGAGGAATTTTCTGTTAAATTGCTAAGTTATTCTCTTTCATAGCCAAGAGAAGGTTAAATTATAATTAATGAAAACCCTGACTCTGCAGAGGGAATCCTGGGAAACTGTCAGAAACCAGAGAAAGGTGAGAATTCTTACCAGAGTCAGCTCTCCCTAATCTGTCTGTAGTGCCTAGTTCAGAGAAGGAAATAAAATTTCACAGTGTCCCCTCCTTTCCAAATCCAGAACCATTGCTTATTGATCCTTTCTCTCCCAAGGATAGCTACTGCCTTCTTGCTTTACATCCTACGTACCTGGACTGGCTCTCTGCCCTCCTGGGACATGCAGGTTGTGGTTCCTTCTTTGGGTTTTCTTTACGAGTGACTCTAGATCTTGTGAAGATAATACCTTTTGCACCCACTTTAGGGACACTGCTTAAGTCCAAGAGGTTTTTTGAATACTGGCAGAAATATTCACTGCTTATCCAGGTTGAAACCTGACAAGATATTTTAAAGGATTTAATAACTTTATAACCAGAAATTTGGTCAAATTTGAAGCTGATATTCAGCGTCTGATAGAAAAAGAAAATGTTTATGCCAACGCCTCTAAGCTAAATGTAACCAGAGGGAAGCATTTCAACATAGGTGGATGGATGTGTCAGTCCTTTAACCTCCAGGTTACAGACCAATTCTTTGAGGAATTGAAAGCAATTGCCCTTACCTCACAAATCTTTGCAAAACTAAAAATACAGCTCTAGAGCAGGGGTCCCAACCCCCCGGCCACGGACCTGTACCAGTCTGTGGCCTGTAAGGAACTGGGCCGCCACAGCAGGAGGTGAGTTTCAGGTGATCGAGCGAAGGTTCATTGGCCACTCCCCATCGCTCCCCATGGCTCTCATTATTGCCTGAACCGTCCCCCCAATCACCCCACCTCCTCACCCCGCCCCTGCGTCCATGGAAAAACTGTCTTCCATGAAGCCAGTCCCTGGTACCACAAAGGTTGGGGACCGCTGCTCTAGAGGACTGCAGGAAAAAGAAAAGTGTAGCGGGGAGAAGAACTTTAAAAATACTAACTGCTACAGAAGCACCCTTGCCCAAAAATCTAGTCCTAGTTCAAGGAAAATTTTTAAATGAAAACTATAAGGTCTCTGTTGACGTCTGTCTGTAAGTTCATATGTGTCCATGTGTGTGTGTATATATATATATATATATATATATATATATATGTCTTTTTGTGTGTGTGTGTGTGTTGTAAACGTATGATATTTTTCTACCTCTGGATGGTACTGGTAAAATTAATTTGTAAAACAGCTCTATTTAATTGGTTTAAACAAACAACCGCTTTTATAGATTTATTATTCAAACTAACCCAAATGCTTTTCAAGTTCATGTAATCTGGGATAATCTTCAGTAAATAAAAGCTAATTTAAGTTTGTTGGTTTAATTAAAATAGGTATGTCTTTAGAGTTATCAACACTGAATATAATGCAGACATAAAACTTTTTATTTCACCTGGGTTTATTAGTCAAACAAGTTCATGTTACCTCTTATAAAATTTGTGGGCCTGAAAAATAACCTAGGATGATGACTGACTTTGTTTAATGTCTCATGAAGTTTTTGTTAATGGTCTAAACATAATTGTTGAAAATAAGTAAATTAAATGGATGTGAGATAAAAGTTTCTAGGTGAAATTTTAAAATAGTTTCCTAAAATCTTTCTGGAAACCTGAATCTTAAAGTTTTGCTAAATTAAATTAAATGATGGATAGTCACTGAATATCTAGATCATTTCCAAATAAGATAAAATACTGAAACATTAAGCACGGAACATAGGTTTATCTACTTTTTGCTTCCTTTTACAGACTAATTAAAGGTATTTGGGTCCATTAGCAAACACATTTTGTGCCTCGCTAAGAAGCATGTTTCTAGAAATTATAAAAGTATTTATAAATCCGCCAATCCACAGAATGTTGATGCAAAACATAGTTGGTTTCTTCTTAGTTTTTATTAGAAATTAAAGGTTTCTAAGGGTTAAAAATTCTAATATGTAATTAAAACTACTAGAACTAATTAGGAAAAGGAATTTTATGTGTGAATAAGATTAGAATAAATTTAATTAAATAAATGAGTTTTAATTCAAAAGTCAGGTGGTGCAAAATTGAAATTTGGTTTTCTGCTTGTTAAAAAGACAAAGTTTTATTGGCCTACTGGTCTCCTCTTGATACGAAATTGTGAAAGACTTTCTTTAGCTTTTAAAATAATTTGCCTAGAAAACAAGATTCTGTATTTTGTTAAAATTTTTTTTTTTCCAGAAAACTGAATCTTCTCTGTTAAAAAAGTTTTGTTTTTGGTTTTTTAACTATTTACCTTTCTGTATTTGCCTTTAACATCTTCTATTGTCACTTTGGTTAAATGAATAACTAAGCACTGTTTTACAGTGACCTATGATCCTATTTGACTAGGTGTTTTAAAACCTTGTTGATGATTTTGAAAAACTTACCAAAATAAAATTCTAAATGAAGTCTTTTTTGACCTCCAACTAACTTTGAAGTTTTCCAGAGCCTCCCTGGAACATTTTAAAAGATTTGCTCTCTCTCTCCTTATAAAAAGGGAAGGTGTTAAACTACTTAGGTTTATTTGATATGGTAAATTACATGCGAAGCATTGTCAAATAAGAAGTAATACAAAGCCTTTTAATGTTGTGCTTATATAGGTATATGTTATAAGTATTTCAGTAAATGTGTGAAATTCCTGGAAATCTATTTCCTGGTATAATGTTATCAGTCATAATTCCAGTTATTATCTTAAAATGTTGTGTGTCACAGAAATACCCAGATTTCCTTAACAATTCCACCATATCTTTAGTAATAGGCATTTTTAAGTCTTCTGTAATTTACAGAGAGTTACTGTTTTATTCTGATGCTCTGCAAAGGTGTTCCCACAGAAGTATTTCATCTTCAGAAAAATTCAAGAAAAGGACTTTTTGACAAGTGAAGGTTTCTGATAACTTTAAGATCATGAAACTGAACTGGTAAGAACAAAGACTGCCCTTGAGTCTTCTTGGAAGGGACTATACGAGGTCCTCCTCACTACCCAGATGGCAGCCAAAGTTCAGTAGTCAAGCCTTAGGTACACATTTCATAGCTAAAGAAGACTCCACTTGACATCTGGTGGCATACAAATGCTAAAAAGCTCCAATGAAACTGACTAGGAAGAGAAGTAGCTAACATTAAAGGAGACTGCTTCCTCCTAAGATGCCAGATCAAGACTTCATACTTTTATGAAACATGAAACTTTCTCTTTCTTTCCTCTACTTTGACATTGGCCTAGAAAGATACCACCATCATCTGTATCTCCCAAGCCACTGTTAAGAGGGGTGGCCTTTCAGACTGCTGCATTTGTCAACAAATCTCTTATCTATGATGGTAGAGACTGCCTGGTTTGTTTTCCTGCCTCTGGTTAACACCCCAAACTTTGCAGCCAGGCTGTATTCAAAGGAAGGGACACAAGGCAAAAGTAACCAAAATAAAACTGCCTGTGTGGGCTACAGACCCTTAATACAAGATGGCATTCATAATTCAAAATTAGTTCCCTTTGACAGATCCCTACTTTCCTGCTTAAGAGGAAATGCAAATGAGGAATGTCTCCTTAACTCTTGAAGCTATTGCAGTTTCCGTTGCTAAGAGAACAGTTGACCAACAAAGATCCTTAGACTCTCTGGCCAAAGTTGTTCTTGATAATAGGACAGACCTTCATTATCTTTTAGCTGAGCAAGGAGTCGTCTATGCTATGGCCGACACCACTGCTGCACCTGGATTAACACTTCTGGGGAAGTTAAATCTCAATTATATAAGGTCACTGAACAAGCCACTTGGCTTAAAAAGGTGACTCCTTCATTAGGGTCTTTTCTTTGATTTTGATTGGTTTGGGTCTTGGGGTCCATGGCTCCAAAATGCACTGCAAACATTGGGAATTATCCTGCTTATTACAATCATAGAAATCTCCCTGGTGCATTGTGTTCTTTCAAAAGCTTTAAATGTGTGTTTGCAGTCAGTAACCACCAAGCAAATGCTCTCCCTAAGACTAGAAGGCCAGAAGAGGAACAAAGAGAATGACCAGCTTAAAGATTATGAACCTGAAGTGGTGACCTGTGAATATGACAAGGATTAAGCAAAAACATGACCTGTGAATACCACACAGAGTATCAACAAAAGCTCTGAGAACTACAGAGCAGTAGCTGAGACTGGTGCTAACGCCTTAACTTTTGATCACATCTCTCAGTTAATGTGGGAGTCTGATCAAAAGTGGGGAACTGTTCGAAAGGAGTCATGTGCTAAAACTAAGACTTAATACGTAACCTAACTGCAGTGGCAAACTTCCCCAGGAATAAGACCCTTTTGTCCCCAAAGGGAGATGACCTAGTCTGAAATAATTTGTTTCTGACTTCCTTGTCTTGCCTTTAAAACATTCTCCGTTTTTGTAGTCCTCTGAATCTCCCTTCTATTGATACTTGCTAGATGGGATGCTCCTGATTCATGATCATTGAAAAAAAGCCAATTAGATCTTTAAAATTTACTCAGTTGGATTTCATTTTTTAAAGGGAACTAAAAGGAAGGAATAAATTCTCTGGAAAAAAATCTCACTCTAAATTAGTTTGGAATCAGTCCTTAAATCACAGTCCAACATAGCATCACTTGACTATCAGCTACTGAAGATGAAGAAGCTATTTACTCTCTGAAATTGAGATTTTTATTTGACCTTAACAACTGTCCTCTTTCTTTGAACTGTCTTTGACTTTCCAACCTAAATTTTTCTTCTATGAAGAAAAGGATAAGTAACCCAATAGAAGATCTAAAGACATGAACAGGTATTTCACAGAAGAAGCAGCACATACGGGGGAAAACTGTGCAAAAGTGGTCAGCTATGAGTGTGAGCAAGGAATCACAAATCAATGCAAGAATGAGGTGCCATTTCATACCCATTTTATTGGTGAAAGTGAGAAATCGGATAATTCCAAGTGTTGGGGAAGATCTGGATTGCTGTGATTTTTGGACATTGCTGGAAGAAGTATTGATTACTACAACCACTATGGAAATCACGTAGCAATATCTTGCAAAGATGAACATTCATAATCTCTACGGCCTATCAATTTCCCTGCTAATCATATATCCCAAAGAAACTTTGCACACATACACCGCTACCACAACCATCATGAGATATGAACAGGAATGTCCATCGAAGCTCTTATATAGTTGTAAAAACATGAAAAAAACTCTCAGCAGGAAAATGGATAAAAAGTAATGTAGAAATGATTGAACAGCAGCTGTATGCAATAAGGATGAATGTTAGCACTATAATTTTGAATAAAAAAACTAATCCCTGGAGTTGCAGCTACTGTAGCTGACAGGGTCTTGGTGCTATGACCAGGTTTCAGGCCTGTGCCCCTGAGGTGGGAGACCCGAGTTCAGGACAATGGTCCACCAGAGACCTCCCAGCTCCACATAATATCAAACAGCTAAAGCTCTCTCAGAGATCTCCATCTCAATGCTAAGACCCAGCTCCACTCAACGACCAGCAAGCTACAGTGCTGGACACCCTATGCCAAACAACTAGCAAGACAGGAACACAACCCCACCCATCAGCAGAGAGGCTGCCTAAAATCATAATAAGGTCACAGACACCCCAAAACACACCACTGGACACGGTCTTGCCCAGGAGAAAGACAACATACAGCCTCATCCACCAGAACACAAGGCACGAGTCCCATCCACCAGGAAGCCTACACAACCCACTGAACAAAACTTAGCCACTGGGGGCAGAAACCAAAAACAATGGAAACTACAAACCTGCAGCCTGTGAAAAGGAGACCCTAAATACAGTAAGTTAATCAAAAATGAGAAGACAGAGAAACACACAGCAGGTGAAGAAGTAAGGTAAAAACCCACCAGAGCAAATAAATGAAGAGGAAATAGGCAGTCTACCTGAAAGAGAATTCAGAGTAATGATAGTAAACATGATCCAAAATCTTGGAAACAGAATGGAGAAAATACAAGAAACGTTTAACAAGGACCTAAAAGAACTAATAAAGAGCAAACAAACAATGATGAACAACACAATAAATGAAATTAAAAATTCTCTAGAAGCAATCAATAGCAGAAAAACTGTGGCAGAAGAATGGATAAGTGACCTGGAAGATAAAATAGTGGAAATAACTACTGCAGAGCAGAATAAAGAAAACAGAATGAAAAGAATTGAGGATGGTCTCAGAGACCTCTGGGACAACATTAAACACACCAACATATGAATCATAGGGGTCCCAGAAGAAGAAGAGAAAAAGAAAGAGACTGAGAAAATATTTGAAGAGATTATAGTTGAAGACTTCCCTAATATGGGAAAGGAAATAATCAAGTCCAGGAAGCACAGAGAGTCCCATACAGGATAAATCCAAGGAGAAACACTCCAAGACACATATTAGTCAAACTATCAAAAATTAAAAACAAAGAAAAAATATTAAAAGCATCAAGGGAAAAGCAACAAATAACATACAAGGGAATCCCCATAAGGTTAACAGCTGATCTTTCAGCAGAAACTCTGCGAGCCAGAAGGGACTGGAAGGACATAATTAAAGTGATGAATGGGAAAAAACTACAACCATGACTACTCTACCCAGCAAGGATCTCATTCAGTCTCAATGGAGAAATTAAAACCTTTATAGACAAGCAAAAACTAAGAGAATTCAGCACCACCAAACCAGCTTTACAACAAATGCTAAAGGAGTTTCTCTAGGCAGGAAAAACAAGAGAAGGAAAAGACGTACAGTAACAAACCCAAATCAATTCAAAAAATGGTAATAGGAACATAAATATCGATAACTACCTTAAATGTAAATGGTTTAATGATCCCACCAAAAGACATAGACTGGCTGAATGGATACAAAAACAAGACCCATATATATGCTGTCTACAAGAGACCCACTTCAGACCTAGTGACACATACAGCCTGAAAGTGAGAGGATGGAAAAAGATATTCCATGCAAATGGAAATCAAAAGAAAGCTGGAATAGCAATTATCATATCAGACAAAATTGACTTTAAAATAAAGACTATTACAAGAGACAAAGAAGGACACTACATAATGATCAAGGGATCAATTCAGGAAGAAGATATAACAATTGTAAATATTTATGCACCCAACATAGGAGTACCTCAATACAAAAGGCAACTGCTAACAGCCATAAAAGGGGAAATCAACAGTAACACAGTCATATTAGGGGACTTCAACACCCGACTTTCACCAATGGACAGATCATCCAAAATGAAAATAAATAAGGAAACACAAGCTTTAAATGACACATTAAAGAAGATGGACTTAATTGATATTTATAAGACATTCCATGCAAAAACAACAGAATACACTTTCTTCTCAAGTGCTCATGGAACATTCTCCAGGATAGATCATACCTTGGGCCACAAATCAAGCCTTGGTAAATTTAAGAAAATTGAAATCGTATAAAGTATCTTTTCCGACAACAATGCTATGAGACTAGATATCAATTACAGGAAAAAATCTGTAAAAAATACAAACACATCGAGGCTAAACAATACACTACTAAATAACTAAGAGATGACTGAAGAAATGAAAGAGGAAATCAAAAAATACCTAGAAGCAAATGACAATGAAAAGAAAATCTATGGGATGCAGCAAAAGCAGTTCTAAGAGGGAAGTTTATAGCAATACAATCCGACCTCAAGAAACAAGAAACATCTCAAACAAACAATCTAACCTTACACCTAAAGCAATTAGAGAAAGAAGAACAAAAAACCACAAAGTTAGCAGAAGGAAAGAAATCATAAAGATCAGATCAGAAATAAATGAAAAGAAATGAAGGAAACGATAGCAAAGATCAATAAAACTAAAAGCTGGTTCTTTGAGAAGATAAACATAATTGATAAACCATTAGCCAGACTCATCAAGAAAAGAAGGGAGAAGACTCAAATCAATAGAATTAGAAATGAAAAAGGAGAAGCAACAACTGACCGCGCAGAAATACAAAGGATCATGAGAGATTACTACAAGCAACTATATGCCAATAAAATGGAAAACCTAGAAGATTGGAAAATTATTAGAAATGCACAATCTTCTGAGACTGAACCAGGAAGAAATAGAAAGTATAAACAGACAAATCACAAGCACTGTAATTGAGACTGTGATAAAAATCTTCCAACAAACAAAAGCCCAGGACCAGATGGCTTCACAGGTGAATTCTATCAAACATTTAGAGAAGAGATAATACCTATCCTTCTCAAACTCTTCCAAATATAGCAGAGGGAGGAACACTCCCAAACTCATTCTACGAGACCACCATCACCCTGATACCAAACCCAGACAAAGATGTCACAAAGAAAGAAAACTACAGGCCAATATCACTGGTGAACAAACCCGACAGATGCAAAAATCCTCAACAAAATACTAACAAACAGAATCCAACAGCACATTAAAAGGATCATACACCATGATCAAGTGGGGTTTAGCCCAGGAATGCAAGGCTTCTTCAATATATGCAAATCAATCAATGTGATTCACCATATTAACAAATTGAAGGAGAAAAACCATATGATCATCTCAATAGAGGCAAAAAAAGCTTTCGACAAAATTCAACACCCACTTATGATAAAAACCCTCCTGAAAGTAGGCATAGAGGGAACTTACCTCAACATAGTAAAGACCATATATGACAGAAACACAGCCAACATTGCTTTCAGGGGTGAAAAACTGAAACCATTTCCATTAAGATCAGGAACAATACAAAGCTGCAAACTCTCACCAATATTATTTAACATAGTTTTGGAAGTTTTAGCCACGGCAATCAGAGAAGAGAAAGAAAAGGAATCCAAATGGGGAAAGAAGTAAAGCTGTCACTGTTTGCAGATGACATGATACTATACATAGAGAATCCTAAAGATGCTACCAGAAAACTACTAGAGCTAATCAATGAATTTGGTAAAGTAGCAGGATACAAAATTAATGCACAGAAATCTCTTACATTCCTATACACTAATTATGAAAAAATTGAAAGAGAAATTAAGGGAACACTCCCACTCACCACTGCAACAAAAAGAATAAAATACCTAGGAATAAACCTACCTAAGGAGACAAAAGACCTGTATGCATAAAACTGTAAGACACTGATGAAAGAAATTAAAGATGATACAAACAGATGGAGAGATATACCATGTTCTTGGATTGGAAGAATCAACATTGTGAAAATGACTATAGTACCCAAAGGAATCTAGAGATTCAATGCAATCCCTATCAAACGACCAATGGCATTTTTCACAGAACTGGAACAAAAAAATTCACAATTTGTATGGAAACACAAAAGACCCCCAATAGCCAAAGCAATCTTTAGATAGAAAAACAGAGCTGGAGGAATCAGGCTCCCTGACTTGAGACTATACTACAAAGCTACAGTAATCAAGACAGTATGGTACTGGCACAAAAACAGAAATATAGATCAATGGAACAGGATCAAAAGCCCAGAAGTAAACCCATGCACATATGGTCAACTTATTTTTGATAAAGGAGGTAAGACTATAAAACGGAGAAAAGACAGCCTCTTCAATCAGTCGTTCTGGGAAAACTGGACAGCTACAGTCAAAGAATGAAATTAGAACATTCCCTAACACCATACACAAAAATATACCCAAAATAGATTAGAGACCTAAATGAAGGCCAGACACTATAAAACTCTTAGAGGAAAACATAGGCAGAACACTCTATGACATATATCACAGCAAGATCCTTTTTGACCCACTTTCTAGAGAAATGGAAATAAAAACAAAAATAAACAAATGGGAACTAATGAAACTTAAAAGCTTTTGCACAGCAAAGGAAACCATAAATAAGATGAAAAGAGAACCCTCAGAATGGGAGAAAATATTTGCAAATGAAGCAAGTGACAAAGGATTAATCTGCATAATTTACAAGCATCTCATGCAGCTCAATATCAAAAAAACAAACCACCAAATACAAAAATGCGCAGAAGACCTAAATAGACACTTCTCCAAAGAAGATATACAGATTGCCAACAAATACATGAAAGGATGCTCAACATCACTAATCATTAGAGAAATGCAAATCAAAACTACAATGAGGTATCACCTCACACCAGTAAGAATGGCTATCATCAAAAAATCTACAAACAATAAATGCTGGAGTGGGTGTTGAGAAAAGGGAACCCTCTTGCACTGTTGGTGGGAATGTAAATTGATACAGCCACTATGGAGAACAGTATGAAGGTTTCTTAAAAAAACAAAAAGAGAACTACCATATGACCCAACAATCCACTACTAGACGTATACCCTGAGAAAACCATAATTCAGAAAGAGTCATGTACCACAATGTTCATTGCAGCACTATTTACAATAGCCAGGACATGGAAGCAACCTAAGTGTCCATCAACAGATGAATGGATAAAGAAGATGTGGCACATATATACAATGGAATATTACTCAGCCATAAAAAGAAGCAAAATTGAGTAATTTTTAGTGAGGTGAATGGACCTAGAATCTGTCATACAGAGTGAAGTAAGTCAGAAAGAGAAAAACGAATACTGTATGCTAACACATATGTATGGAATCTAAAAAAAAAAAAAAATTGGTTCTGAAGAACCTAGCGGTGGGACATGAATAAAGACGCCGACATAGAGAATGGACTTGAGGACACAGAGAGGGGGAAGTGTAAGCTGGGACGAAGTGAGAGAGTGGCATGGACTTATATAAACTACCAAATGTATAATAGACGGCTAGAGGGAAACAGCCACAGAGCACAGGGAGATCAGCTCAGTGCTTTGTGACCACCTAGAGGGGTGGGAGAGGGAGGGTGGGAGGGAGACGCAGGAGGGAGGGGACATGGGGATATACTTCTATGTATAGCTGATTCACTTTGTTCTTAAGGAGAAACTAACACACCACTGTAAAGCAATTATACTCCAATAAAGATGTTAGAAAATACATAAAAGTCAACTCAACGAAAAAAAATATTTATTGCATATTTGAGGAATGAAAGTAATCACAGGAAATAAAGGATTGATTTAATAAAAATAAAAGGTAGTAACATTTCATCAAGTAAATGTTTTGGATTCTACAAAAAACATTTCAGCTACGTTAATAGAAAAACTGAAAAGATCTTTGATTCAGAAAATTGATTTGGAGAGGAACAGCATCTACCAGAACAGTTTCTGTCTTCCTTTATTTTTTTTTAAAGTTAAACAAAACATCTTATTCTAATTAATTAAAAAATAATACCCCCAAGAGAGGGACAGAGGGACACAGAAGTTTGCATTCCTGCTTGCACCAAGAACCAATCCAAACTCTGTACACTACTGAAATGGAAGTAAAATGGACTACATTGGTTAAGAATAAATCAGTGAATATTTTTGTGAGTATATAGTAGGGTTAAGGCACTTTCATAATTACTGGAGGAAATGCACATTTGACAAAACTCTCAAAATTGCAAATGCACATATCCTTGCAATCACCAATTCCACATATAGGAATTTATTCTGAAGATACACTTGCATACATTCATGGGAAATGTTACATGTAGAAGATTATTCCTACAGCATAGTTTGTAATAGCAATCTGGAAACAAATGTTCACAGATAAGGGACTGGCTCTGTAAATGACTCTGTATCCATAGAAGAAAATATTACTGAACAGAATGAACAAAGTCATGGTGTACGTGAAGGAAATAATTTCCAACTTGTTTTAGATGGAAAAGGAAATACACAGAAAATGGATGGGTAATACATGGATATAATATATATGAGTATGTAAAGATATACATCTGTAAAATACTTTGTGTGATATCTTTATTTATCTATCTATCCATCGATCTATCCATTGATCCATTCCCTGGTATAACTCTAGAAGAAACTTATGGCATTTGCTACCTTTGATGACTGAGGGTAATGTTAGAGTAGTGTGACTGGAAACAGGTTAGAAGATAAACCTTGATTATAAAACTATTTTTTTTTAAATTACAAGCAGTGTGTAAGCTATTACCTATCTAACAAAAGAGATTTAAAAAATACAAATTAGTGAAAATCCTGAAATCTGATGTGATGAAACAGGTTACTACCTCTTCACAAACTGATAATGCACAACACTGCATACTCTCCTGGAAGAGGTTAAATTCAGCATCTGCTTTCTGGGTGAGAACAATCCCTTTTGTTCTCTAATAGGTACCACTTCCTTTCCACTGGATATTGGCATTGCTGCCCATTGTGGAAATTAAATCTCACAGACATCACCAATGTCAGCACTAACATCAGCAATAGTGGGCAATAAAGCCAACATCTGGGAGTTTGTTTGCAGAAAGGGTGCAGCCCACCTCAGGAAAGGAAGGCAGAGTAATTCGTTGTACAGGTCAAAATTTGCATCAAAGAAGGATGTCATATAGTAAATGAATGAAACCTGGGTCGACATCATTAATCAGAGGAGTTATCAGATTGCCTCCCAAATCCTCATGATCAGCTCTGCCAGAAAAATACACATATCATACAGGAAACACTGATAAAAATGCTGCATGACCCTTGTCTCAATGTGTTTGGGATATAACATGAAGCCAGAAAATGTGAAGGTTAACCCAGAAGTCATTGCAAGGAGAAGACTCCACTTAGGCTACTAAGTGGAATGGCAAAATGCTCCATGTGACAATGACACAGAAAGGACTAACTTCATGTGGGAAGGGTGATGACAGGGTTACTTTGAAATATCTCTATCTTTTTTATAAAATTAATATGTAGAACTTCATAAAAAGGTTTTACTTGTCCTAAATATATACTTCATAAAACTATACTTTTCTTTCCTGTTTTTCTGACCTGTTATAATAACATTTATCCCATACCCATCCCATGCGCCACTGAATGTATGGAATATTGAACTTCTCTGCAAAGGAATGCTCACTTAAAAAACTTTGACATATGAAATTCTGAAATCAAGTCATGCCAAATGAAGTCCCTTTTTTTCTGTGAATGAGTGACTTAGTTTACTACCTTATCTAAAATCTTGTAATATGATTTTAGAGTGTTTAGTTAAAAAAATCAAACAAGAAATAAAGCTGTAGAAAGAAAAACGGAGAACTGGACATCAGAAGATCTATGGTAAATTTAGAAATATACTGCCAAATAGAAAATCAGGACGAAAAAGTTTTAAGCATCTTGGATTGACAATTTGCAACTATATTCACGTAATATAATTTTATCTTTAGTGAAAATAATCTGTTCACTACTGCAACAAGTTTACTGTGTCAGGGTTGGTGAGATGGCATGTGGCTATACCATGAAATCACATATGAGTGACACCAAATATAATAATTAAAAACTGACAATGGTTTCCTCTCTTCCTTCCTTTTCTCTTTTTTCCTTCCCTTCCTCCTTCCGTCCTTCATTTTTTCCTTTTCTCCTTTCTTTTTCAATCTCTACTCTGAAGTACAGGCTAGTCTAGTTTATATACCATGATTTACGCAAGTAGTTTTTGGTAAGCGTGAATTAACCACCAATCCAATTCCAATTTATTTTAGTGGTGTTTTATCAAGCCCTCATACCTTGACACCCTCCAGGAATGTGTCTTGATGGGCCAATCCTCAATCAAATTCTGAGCAGTGAGAAGCATATACAGTGTTATGCAGCATGTGAGTGCTCTAATGAAGCTATGTGTAATATGCTATGGGATGATAAGAAAGGAGGCAATTGATCGAACCTGGGGGAATTTGGAAGACTTCCTCTAAGGGGTGACATTTGATCTTGCATGGAAGAGTAAATAGAAATTTGCCAGATAGACAAGATGGGGAGGCATACAGAAGGGAGTTAGGGAAAAATGCCGTTAATTCAGTCAATAACAACAGATTAGTTGATTTAGGAAATATTTTTTGATGTGAATTTCTATAGCCAGAGTCTAATCCTACTTGGTCCCTGCTGGAGTTAAGTGAGTTCATATTGAGACCACATTCAAATAATGCCAGACTTAGCCTCAAAGGACAAGAAAGTGCTGTTGACCATCTTATAATGTGGTTCACACGGGGCTGTCAATGCCAGCGTGACCTAGACTGCCCTCAAGGTGATCAAGGAAGAGTCTGGAAATGTTAGTGCACCGTGATAACAAGACGTTGGGGAAACATCCTGAAAACAGGCATCCATAAACGTATGTGCTCTAATTTGGGAGATTTCTCAAAAATCTGAAACTGTTTGCTCTCAGTCAGAATATTCAATGGCTTGTGCAGGGCACTATTTGGAGGCATTCAAATATTTCTTTGCACATCCAATAATATTGATGAAAACTCTTAATCATTTATGGAGTTTTCTTTTAGGAGCAAGGAAGAGATATTCTTTGTAGTCATATTAGACTTTGTATTTTCCCTAGACTATAGGCACCTTCATGTAAATATAATTCCCAGGTTGCATGTACTTGAGTTTGTTTGTTGTATAAATCCATTTTTATATCTTTTTGGTTGTCTAAACTATATGTATCTATAAATATAGCCCAGAATTCTATTCACAGATGTGTAGGTATGTAAATTATAAAGAAAACTGATTTATTTCTGTATTTTCTTTACATTGTTGATCTGAAACTTGAAAACTATAACTTCATCCCAAATCATCTTTATGCAATGAGATTCAAATGCATTCAAGTTACAGAATTTTATAGCCTGCAGTCATCTTTAAAATGATTTACTTCTGTCTCCTCATATTGAATAAAGGAGACTTAGGTCAGATGAGGTCATGGCTTGCTCCTGATTCCTCAGTTATTGTAAACATCCTAGAATTAGAATATCAGTTTCTGGATTCCCAGCACTTGTTCCTTCCCTTGCTCTATTATGGATACTCCTATATGCCTACCTTTTCTTTAAATATAATCATAAAATTAGAGATGTTGAGGGACACTCAAAGATCACTTAGTGCCTCTGTTCTTTGAGTGGCTAGAACTACTGTGTTCTGCACAGACTTTAAGCTATTAATTTCTGAAACCGACATATAGTAAATTAGAGTATTATTCAAATGTCATCCCCACATTATCATCTTTCCCTTTAAATAAATGAAAGTGAGTTTCATTCTTAAGGGGGATATTATTATATCTTGGCACAAATATTCTTTTATATTATAGAAAAATTCAATGGAAAATGGGATATAATTTGTCAGCAACATATCCATTCTAAAATTTTTAAAAACTCATTACTGTCTTCGAAAAAGCAGTATCATTAAAAGATGCTTATGAATTGTCTCGGTTGCCAAGGATTCATTTAATCCTAATGAGTCACTATGTGGTAGAAGGTTTTTTTGTTTGTTTTTTCTCTCTCTCTGGGATTTTTGCTGTGAAAATCAGCCTAGATATATTTCTGCAAAAGAGAAGCAGGCTACTCAATGATCTGGTGCCATGAGTTCCCAACAGTTTGTAAGCCAGCTAACAAAAGCACCAGGAACAATTTTGCTTATAAAACCAGTCATTCTCCAGGTACCACTGTGCACAGGCAGCATTACTACATAATTCAAAGGATCTACTGAGACCCTACTCCATGTGGAGCACTGTACAACAAAAGCACTTTTACAAATTGGGCCTCAGACTCTACCATCATGCTATCTTGAGCCACCCTCCCCTACGTCTTTGAGGGAGCTTTGAAAGCAGAGGATCTGGGTTCCAATCCCTGCTCTGGCACATGCTAGCTGAGCAACTCCTCTAATCCTCAGTTTCCTTATCTGTAAAATGGAAACAAGAATCCCTGGTTCATGAAGTTTAAAGGAAGGTCAAATAAAATAATACTTGAAAAATACTTAAGAAAATTGTCTAGTGCATATATAGTGTGGAATTGGAAATGTTTAAGCACCAAATATTGTGATTCACTTTGGTTAGAACAAAACCATAAACTAAATATTTCAATAGTATTTAATAAGAAAATGTTAGAGGAAATAATTGATTCTGATACAAGTGCACTGGGGAATGTACCATACAGGGCCCTTTGTTAATCTTTATTGAAAAGATAATAGAGAAGGCTGGGAAATATTTGCAAAACAATTATCATTAAGGCATAAGGTATAAAAGCATTAGCCACGTACTGATTTAGCTTAATCTATATATATTCTTTATCCCATCATTGTAAAATTGATTTTTGACCAAGTTTGTTGCAAATGGAAGAAACTCTCTTGTAACATTCTGTTTTCTTTTACAGAGTTTTATTTTTATCCCTAGTGTAATATAATCTTTAACCTCAAGACTATAATTACAAGGGGCTTCTCGTACCTGTTTTCTATAGAAACTGTCATCTGTTAGCGTATGTATGACAGGAAATTGGATTTACTCAACAAAATTGTAAAGTACAGACTAGCCCTCTGATGTTTAACTCAGTATCTATGTGTGTCCTTGGTAAATGTGGTAACACATCTCCTATATATGTGGCATAAATTTACTTGTCCATGAGAAAGCGTTCTAAGGTTAAATTTCTCCTTTTGGGCCTGTCTGCAAAAAAAGATATCTGTGACTCTAACACACTCATCTCAAAACAAAACACCGAGATTCTTTCTTCTACAATGAATGGTATGTACAAAGCCAATGCTGACTGTGGCTAGTTATACTTTCATTACTTGTTCTCCCTTCTACCATTTGACAACTGCTCTAAACCTGATGGAATAATGAGAGCAGAGTCACCAGGACTCATAATTGAGTTAACTGTCCTGCTGGAACCTGGGGTTTTGTCCTAATTCTTGTCCCTACCTTTCTATAGTAATCGCCTACAAAGATCAAGCCCCCCCATCCTTTAGAACTTGGGGCCGTATATACTCTCGCTATTTCACTTACTAAGTACTGGTGTCCTGACCAGAAACCCAAGATTATGGCTGGTGTCTGGCACCTGCTGAGAGTTCTCCAAGTCCCAATGTCTGCTAGTCTGTCTGCATCTCTGAACAAGATCTTCTCCAAGGTGCCCTGAGCACTTGCTTGTCAAACCACCAAACACCAGCTTTTGTTATATTGTGTCTCGATCACATCCCACAGTGAATAAAAGTAAACATAAAATTCTGCAGTTTGAATCATGGACCAGGTGCTGCTCATCCCTCTGAGTGTAAGGATCATCCTAGGTAATGGCATCAAGACAGAAGCTATCAGTTTAGTAACTGGTTAGCCTTGGGAACAGAAAGGTAAAGAGAATCTCAATTGGTGAAGAAATTTCTACACTCTGTTTTTTGTTTTGTTTTAAACAACGTTGAATTTTATCTGAAACTTGTGCTCCTGGAAAATACGGATGGTTAAAGAAATCTCTCCCATCCATTTGTGTTCAAGGAGATGGCTTACTGCAGAGAAATACCCTTCCCCAAATGACATGGAAAAGACTCACAATGCTCGCTTTGTTTCTGTAAGACAAGGCCAGACTCAGACCCTCCAAATTCCCATTCTTTGTCTCATAAAAGATGAGCTAAACTGATTTTTCCTACTGATCAATTAGAATAAAATGCTTGTTAACCAGACTTTGATTAAGCTTCTCTACTTCCCCAGGTCCCTGAACTCTGACCCATCCTCAGCCTGAGCTAACATATAATCCCTCCTGTGTTTACAATGGCCTCAGGGTAAAATATTCTCTGATCTAATGCCCGATTTCCCTTTCATCCAACTTCCCCACACCTAATTATTTCTAGCCATGTTTATTCCTCCCCATAAAAGAAAAACCCTTTGTGCCTAACCCTTGAGAGGCTTGCAGAGCCCATGATGAGAGCATTCTCCCTATTGCAAGTGTATTCCCTCTTGCACTATCCCTTTCTTTATTCAACTTTATTCCAGATAAAGAAATTACCTTAGTATGGATTTTTTTTTTTAATTTGATGGTTTATTGGTTTGCTTTTTGGATGGGGAGCTGGGCATGAAGGGTAGGTGGGGAGTGGTTGGAAAACTAATAGAAGACAGAAGCAATGAAGGAAATTTGCAGGTTTTGTGTGTTTGTTTTCATAGACAATATTCCCCTTATGGGAATGAGAGGTGGAGTGAGAGCAGAGTCGAAGGAGGGTGCTCCAGAGGCTGTGAGGTAGAAGCTGGCTCTGGATCTCTTAGTTCCAGGTTGGGTTCTGCACTCAGATCTGTGACTATCAGGGCAATCTCACCCCTGGAGGTAGGGGCTGCCTGCAAACACTCCCCCTCCGCATCATTCCTTCCCTTGAGAGCTCAAGTGTAAATCTTCTCTAGGCTGACTTTCTGGGCAAAAATATTTCCTGTCAAAGCAGCAGGAGTCAGAGGAGAGAAAAGGAAATGAATCTTGAAACAAGCTGATTAAGCAAATTTCAGCAAAGGTCAGAGGTGTACCTAAGGACTGTTTTTTTAAAATCCCAATGGCTCCTGGAGTTTATAGTTGTATTATTTTGAAATTTAGTTTTATCAGGTCCTTCTCACTTCCTGGGGAGAATATTATCTGAATAGACCATTTTCTATCGACACTATAATCACATTCGATTCTCATCATTCTTTCTACTCAATTTGCATTGTAAAGACTTAACATTGACAGTGCACTTACTGTGCTCCAGGCACAACACACACAGTGTCCTATTCAGTCTTCACAGTAAATGAGGCATCAGTGAGGCATTATAATTTCCATTTTATAGATGAGGAAACTGAGATTCAGAAAAGTTAATTGCAGGAGATTCTAGATCTAGCGGGCAATGAAGCAGAAACTTAAATCTTCCAATTAATTATATCTGACTCAAAACATTCTACTATTTCTATTCTACCATAACGCTTTACTATGTACCTATACATATCCTCATCTTCAGTATACACAAAAGATCTCATGTGTTACTTACGCACTTCATGAAGACTATTCACATATTTTGTTTCATTAGTATTTCTCACCAGTTCCGTGAAATAGGCCAAATTGTATTATTGTCTCCATTATAGATGAATTATTTGAAATTCAAATTGAAAAAGGAACTTTTATAAAGTGAGAGACCTACTAAAATGGCAGCATCTAGACCTGAACCTAAAACTTTGATTCCAAATCCATGACCCTCAAAAATACAGCACATTTTCTAGATCAACTCTGTGTATCTCTTTGTATACTGTGGTGTCTAAGGAAAACATCATAATTTGTTAACAAACTATTTTCACTGTGAGGCAAAGTACATATCAGAAAGGAAAATACGTATGTTATACTCAACCAACAATGGAACCAGAGTAAAACTAGTATATCTAAAGAACATTAGACATAAAATTTAAAGTTATTCTTTTAAAAATATTTAATTTTATTAATTTTTGCATATAGAATTGTACAAAAAAACATAAATGTAAAGTTTAAGAAATGATTAAGGGCTTCCCTGGTGGCGCAGTGGTTGAGAATCTGCCTGCTAATGCAGGGGACACGGGTTCGAGCCCTGGTCTGGGAAGATCCCACATGCCACGGAGCAGCTGGGCCTGTGAGCCACAACTACAGAGCCTGCGCGCCACAACTACAGAGCCTGCGCGTCTGGAGCTTGTGCTCCACAAAAAAAGAGGCCGTGACAGTAAGAGGCCCGCACACTGTGATGAAGAGTGACCCCCACTCTCCGCAACTAGAGAAAGCCCTCACACAGAAACGAAGACCCAGCACAGCCAAAAATAAATAAATTATATAAAAAAAAAAGAAATGATTAAAATGTAATCATCTAGTCGAAACTGGAACCTTACCAGAACTTTCAGGCTAGGCTATAGGTATACTCTAAGAGAGAGGAAAAGATTCCAGGTGGAAGATTCAAGAGGTGAGGAGGAAGAACAAAAAATAGTAAATACAAGTGTATTCACATTGATTGTGTTAAATTATTATTAATGTCTAATAGGCTTATAAATAGAGTTAAACGCAGGGCAGCATTACATGTTAGGATGAGATTAATTCAAGTATATAAGTTTACTGTATTATCTGGGAAGATGGTAAAAATATTGCCCTTATTTTTAAATTAACTTTATTGTGAAATGTAGCAAACATATAGAAAATCCATAAAACATTAAAGCATAGTTTCATGGAATATTGGAAGTGAATACCTGCATAACCATCCCATTTGCCTATTGATCACAATCCCTCCCCCACCCTCCCAACTTCCCCTACCAGAGTAAAGCCTTCCCTGACTTTCATGGTAATCACTTCCTTTGTTTGCTACTATAAAAATTAAGTTTGTCCACTTTGTGGTCAATATTTATAAACATTCTATGTGTGAGTGAAAATAACATGTATCACGTTGTTGGTGCATGCACACACACGCACATAACCGTTAAGCTATGTTTGTTAATGGAGTTCAAATCTTCTATATCCTAATTGATTTTTTGTGTGACAATTACCAAAAGAGGCATATGTTAAAATGTCCCACCATCAACAGGAATGGATAAAGAAGATGTGGTACATATACACAATGGAATATTACTCAGCCATAGGAAAGAATGAAAAAATGCCATTTGCAGCTACCCGGATGGACCTAAAGATTATCATACTAAGTGAAGTAAGCCAGACAGAAAAAGACTAATATCACATGGTATCTCTTATATGTAGTATCTTAAAAAATGGTACAAGTGAACTTATTTACAAAACAGAAATAGAGTCACAGATATAGAAAACAGACTTATGTTTACCAGGGTGGAAATGTTGGGGAGGGATAAATCGGGAGATTGGGATTGACACATACACACTACTACATATAAAATAGATAACTAATAAGGACCTACTGTATAGCACAGGGAACTGTACTCAATACACTGCAGTGACCTATATGGGAAAAGAGTCTAAAAAAGAGTAGATATATGTATATGTATAACTGATTCACTTTGCTGTACACCAGAAACTAACACAGCATTGTAAATCAACTATACTCCAATAAAAATTTTAAAAATCCAATAAAATACATCCTACCCCCAAAAAAAGTCCCACAGTGATTGCTGAGTTTACCCATTTCTCATTGGAATTTTGCATCTTTTAGATCTATCTGTCTATATATCTAATTTGTTTTATCTTCTTAATGAGTCTTTCATCTTTATGAACTGACTCTGTTTATTTCTCTTTATCTCCTGTAAATTTTTATTTTTTTTTGCCCTAGCTAATTTACAGTAGGGCTGACTCATGACAATGTGTCCTGGATTTTTTTTGCTTTCCCTTTTTTTCCCACTCTGCTCAGCACCAAGATGACTTTTCTGCACCCGCTGGGGATGAAATTAACTCTGGTTTACTTTAACACTAAGGTTGTAACCCTTTGGGATCCTGGACTTTCCTGCTTGGGCAGGCCCTGGGCCCTTACTTCTGTCCTTCCATCCTTCTTTCCCTTAAAGGGGGAACAGAATACGTCATCCCAAAATGCGCCACTTTGGCATGGTGACTGTATGGAGCTAAAGACAATGGAGACCCAGCAGACCCATGAAAAGCTTTTTACCTCTCCCTTAACTGCCTAAAAGAATTTAGACGGGGGACCTGTACCAAGAAGAGAGCTATTACCAGAGGTAATTTTTACATCAGAAGGACTTACTGAAGGGCAGGGCAAACATTTGTTTACCAAACATTTGCTCTTCCCACCTTTCTGTGAATCATCTTCCTCCCCTTTGAAGCCCCAGACCCCTACCCCCTTCTCCTTAGCTCAGGATGGCATAAAGGCCTCAATGACCTGACTATCTTTGAGTCTTCATGTCTTTGTGGGGCTCCTGTGTCTACACAGTTAAGTTTGTTTTTCTCCTGTTTATCTGTCTTATGTCAATTAAATTATTAGACCAGCCAACAAAATGAGAAGGGAAGAAGGAAAAAAAATTTCTGCCTATGATCCCTCATCCCTACTCAAGCCAGAGAATCTAACCCCAAATGAAGGAAGCTCAAAGTCTTTGGGTATGAGGGAGGGGGAGGGGAATTGAGTGTTCTGTGTTCTGCTAAACTCCCAGGGTTCTCATTTTAAAGTATAACTTTGGCCTGGAAATTCTTCTATAGTCTTACTTGCTCTTTGATGTTTTTAAAGTGATGTTTTAAAATTTTTATCCAAAGTTTTCAGTTGTTTCTAGTGGGAGAATTCATCTAAATAGTTTAGCCTACCATTACCAGAAACTAAAATTCAACAGATACAGCATTCTAGCATGGAACAAACAAACAAAAATACCTGTTTATCCATGGAATTTAAAAAACTCAAGACAAAATATTCTTGATATCCAAGGCTTTTGAGTATAAGAGGTGAGCTCTCTGTATTGAGGAAATAATTAGAAACAAAATTTCCTGCCAATCCAGAAAAACTCTCTACAAAAGTACAAGAGAAAGAAAACAGTTTTATTATTAAATAAGCAATAAATAAGACTGTGATGTGCATCACAGACATCAGCTCAAGTGATTAGAAAGACAGAAATCTTACCATTTTACATAGCCAAACAGATACGACCATTACATATATGTTCTTAAGATAAATGATAACTAATCCTTAAGAGGACATGACAGTGCCATTTGTTACACATAATTTATCTTAAGTTTACTTGGTAACTGAGGTGGCCATCTGTGTCAGCTAATTGCTTTTATCCAAAGAAATAATACAACTCCTCATACGTATATAACAGGCAAGTAGTTACAACCTGGTGTCAGATGCCTAGGTCAACCTCTCAGGGAGACTAGAAGATGGGGTGGTATCTTTCTTAATGCTTACACATTTCAAAGAGATGTCTTCAGGCCTTTAAGAAAAATATCTCTGGGTTGTAAAATTGGCAAGAGGAGTATTTAGCCTTTTAAAAGCCTTATATATTTACATTTTGAAAAGCAGAAAAAAGTATATACATATGTTTTATACAGGAAATATTCTAAGAAAAGGGATGGGAAAGTTTCTTTCCTTTTTTCTACCATGGAAAATTAATTTTTTCCTTATTTTGGGTTTGTGCTTACCCTAGCATTTCAAAAAGGAAACTTTTCCCCTGGCTTCCAAAATCTCCGCTTTGAACACTGAGAGGTAAGTCTCAAAGCACAGAACAACAGGTATGGAAGAACGCATATTGATGAAAGAGCGGGTCTTTCCTACCCTAGGAATATAACTCTTTGGAAGAGAAGATAGAACTGGGAAAGAAGAGTCACTGATGTAGGTCCAGAAGACGATACCACTAGGTGGAGCCAGAGCTCCCAATTTGAGATGAAATAGGCTCACAGACATGATTTATTCCCCACTTCCTACTTAGAACTCCAAGAGTGCAACATGCTAACATCTACAGCCTCACAGTAGAAACGGCCATAGGTCAAGTGTCATTGAGGAAAAATCCTGAGACTGTCCCAAGTTGCTTGCATTCCTAAGTTTTTTTCAGTCTATGATGGCTATCTGAGAATGTTGCAGGTTTTGAACCAGAGAAGATTTCTGGTGAACCTGAAAGGCGTATGGAGAGAGTCTGAGGAAGACTCGGTGGATGTGAAGGGACTCAGTGTTTTAGATGAGGAAGATGACGTATGCCCTTTGTAGATCTGGTATCAGAGAGCAGACATCAACATGTCTTCATGGGACTGATGACAAATTCAGAGGCATCTCAGCAGAGGCCATAGTGTGCAGGAAGTGACAGGGACAAAATACAAAGCCTAATATGACAGTATAAAGTATTCCACTGTAGGGAGAAAAAATAATTTTCCTTCTACCCTTCTAGGTTCTTGGTGAGACTCCCCTATAATAAAAGACAGATTGACAGGAAAAAAAAACAAATAGAAGTTTAATGACACGTATACTTCCTTTATACATGGGAGATGCCCAGGAAAACCGGGTACCTCCCTGAAAAGGCCCAAGCCAGCATCTTAAATCCCATCTCCAGCTAAAGACAAAAGAAGATGTTGTGGGGGAGTGGGGAGTCAGTTATGGGAGGTTTTGGGGGGTGGGGGGGAAGCACAGTAAACATGGGTAAGATTGTTATGCAGATTTAAGTCATTGTCTTCTCCATTGATGAGAGTTTCAGAGATTTAGTCATCCTTCTCTTCCTGGTACAGAGAGGGAGACACCCTTACAAATGGAGAGTTCCCTTGTAAATGTCAATGTCTCTTACAAAAGGGTAACTTAGGTTTCACAACTTTTCCTATGTCTGCTATTTCTTGAAAATAACCAGCCTAAAATAATCCTTATGCCAAAGAGACATGTGTGGGGGTGGCAAATTCTGCTCTCCTTTACCATCATCCACAGTATAAGTATCCCAGAGGAAAAAAAGATGATGAAGGTTAAAATCCAGAATTTCCTCTCTAAATAATACTGATAGAAATCTAGAAGTGGTTGAGTTTACCATAAATGTTCAGGTTTGTTTTCTTTCCTTCACAAATTGGGAAATGGAAAATGAGGTGCACTAAAATGTAACATATGATTTTAGTATTTGTAGTACCCTAAATGAGGCCTGGTCTGAGTTTCCAAAGAATTTTTATGCACTATAACAATACATCTGCCTCAAAGACTAACACTAACAGATGGGAAGGGGTGTGATTAGCTTGAGGCCAAACTCCCACCTTGTGAGAGAAATGAGACTCTCAGAAGTATTTAATGATTTGCAAACAATGGGTTGTAATGAGCCTCAGTGTAAGAGTATTGCATAATCCATCACATCTCCAGGGTTGACACAGGAATGTCAGCATAAGGAAAAACACTATGGATGGCTATGGGAAAATATCATGAAGGCCTCTATGTGAACTCTGAGTTGCTCCTGCAAGTACTAAACTTCTTCTCAGAAAGGAAAAGACGTTTCAGCTCAGGGTATAAGTGTGTTACCTGACAACGTCGGTTTTCCAGGAAGAAGTAGGAGTCCACACCTGAGCTAAAAAGCCCAGTCAGTCCCTGGGTTGGGAGTTAAAGGTCTGGTCACCAATTCCAACATGTGGGTGTATGTGTGTGGGGACAGGTGTTCCCACACCAATAATCAATTCTCCAACACCAGCTCGGTGTCCTACAATTGAACTCAATTCTGACATTATCTAAGTGGGGATAGTGTCATACCGCACAGGTTAAGGGGTCAATCCTACAAAACTGCCCCCCTCCTGCAAATGCTGTAAGCAGATAGGGTACCGGGTCCCTAGAGAAAGAGAAGCAGCATGGCTTTCTTGACATAAGAGAGGCCATTTTTGGTCTAAGTCATTTTGTGATCTAAGCCTGGCCACAATGCGTGCCCTTGAACAGATCTCAGTAATTTATGATCTTAAGGGAACAAAGGAATGTGGGAACGAAGTAAAAGCAGTCAAGAAACAATAGTTCAGTGATAAAACAGAGTCCTAGCTCCTCCTCAAGGGATATACATAACAATCTGAAACATATCTTTGAGTTATGCAGGAACAAAGGTCCCCACCCAGGTGGAGGATGGTAACTACACGTTGAGACCCCACATTGGCCAGAATCTGAGGAATGATGATGTTGACCTTTACTGATCCTCGGAACTTCAATCACCTAAAGCTTGGGCCCTGTCAACCTCTGCCCCAATTCTATGCTGAATTGTCCTCTGCTCAAGCCCCTTCATGAATATGCATGTACCCTTAGCTTAAAACTTCCCCAATTTTGCTGCTCAGGGAGACACTGCTTTGGGAAAGATCCACAGTGCTCTCTTTACTGGCTGCAAGTAATAAATCCTTCCTTTTCCTGGTCTTTGACTTGGTTGTGCCTTCTGGCTTGACATCCACCAAGAGGTGAACCAGTTTTTGGGTAACAATCCCAGTGGCAAGTCTAGGTTATCACCTGTGCTTCTGACTGGCCGGCTATAGACTGGAGGTTCCAAGGACCCCCTCCTTGGGCTCAACTAATTTACTAGAGCAGCTCAAAGAACTCAGAGAAACATTTATTGTATCACCAGTTTATTATAAAAGGATGTAACTCAGGACAGCCAGATGGAAGAGATGCACAGGACAAGGTATGGGGAAAGGATGTGAAGCTTCCATGCCCTCTCCAGAAGTACCACTTTCCAGCACCTCCATGGGTTTATTAACCCAGAAGCTCTCTGAACCCCATCTTTTTGGGTGTTTATGAAGGCTTTATTACACAGGCATGATTAATTAAATCCTTAGCCATTGGTGATTGATTCAACCTCTAGTCCCTTTTCCCACGCCAGAGGTCAGGGTGATGAGACTAAAAGTTACAGTGCTGTAATCACATGATTGGTTCCCCTGGCAACCAGCCCCCCATCATTAGGTGGAGTTCAAAGGTCACCTCATTAGTATAACAAAAGACACCTTTATCGCTATCATCACTTAGGAAATTCCAAGGGTTTTAGGAGCTCTGCGCCAGACAGGAGACAAAGACCACACATACATTTCTTATTATAAATCACAATATCACAGAAATGGTAGAGCATTTCCACAACAACTGAAGCTCTCATTATACCACAGCACCCTACTCTCTGTATTCCCTTAAAAAAAAAAAAAGCAAAACAAAAATTTATGTAATAAGCTATAACTATTAAGATAACATGACCAGTAATACGGAAGGTGAGGCAGGATTAGGAGGTCACTGAGGCCCAAGTGACTTCAGGAGTAGGGTCAAAATATTACTGAGACAGCTTGAGAGCTGTTCTTACCTATGTTTCTTTGAAGCCAGACAGTTAATGCCAAGAGACAGACCACAACTCTCCTCTAGACAAGAGAGCATGGCCAGAGATTTGTGTTTTGAAATCAGCTATTGTAACTGAACTTTCTAAACAAAGACAACACTCTATGCTGTTTTCTCAAGGCAATTTAAGACTGAACACTACTATTACCGGGATTAAAAATTCTTTGTTGAGGTGAGAGGAAGATGAAGCAAGTGCTTAGAAATGCAGTCTTCTGGGAGAAACAAATATTGACTTCCAATGGAAGAAGTTGAGAACATTCCCTCCCAGTAGAAGGAGTTGTAAATGGCACCCAGGATCCAGGCGACCTATATGATGACAGTGGGCAGGGGTGTTATACTGTCTACAATTTATTTAAAATTTTACACACAAGAAACTGAAGAAGACAGAAAAAAATGGAAAGATATTTGGTGCTCATGGATTGAAAGAATTAATATCATTAAAATGTCCATACTACCCAGAGCAACCTCGGATTCAGCACAATCCCTACCAAAATCCCAGTGGCATTTTTCACAGAACTAGAACAAATAAATCTAAAATTTGTATGGAATCACAAAAGATCCTGAATAGCCAAAGCAATCTTGAGAAAGAACAAAGCTAGAGGTATCACACTCGCTAATTTCAAACTTTGATGCAAAGTGATAGTAATTAAAAAGTACAGTATTGGCATAAAAACAGACACAAAGATCAGTGGAACAGAATAGAGCCCAGAAATAAACCTGCACATACATGGACAATTAATTTATGACAAAGGAGCCAAGAACATATAATGGAGAAAGGACAGTCTTTTCAATAAATACTGTTAGAAAAACTGGACAGCTACATGCAAAAGAATGAAACTAGACCACTATCCTACACCATACACAAAAGAATAACTTGAATGTAAGATTTGAAACCATAAAATTTATAGATGAAAACATAGGCAGGGAACTCCCTGACATTGGTCTTAGCAATGTTTTTATGGATCTGACTCCAAAGGCAAAGGAAACAAAAGCAAACAAGTCGGACTATAAGCAGTTAATATCCAAAATATATAAAGAATTCATACAGCTCAACAACAAAAAGACAAATAACCTGATTAAAAAATGGGCAGAGGATCTGAATAGACATTTTTCCAAAAAAGACAACAAATGGCCAACAGACATATGAAAAGATGTTCAACATCACTACTAGGGAGATGCAAATCAAAACCACAGTGAGAAATCACCTCACACGTGTTAGACTGGTAATCATAAAGACAAGAAATAACGAGTGTTGGACAGCATGTGGAAAAAGGAACCCCTGTACACTGTTGGTGGGAATGTAAATTGGTACCGCCATTGTGGAAAACAGTCTGGAGATTCTTCAAAAAATTAAGACTAGAACTACCACATGATCCAGCTATTGCACTTCTGGGTATTTATATGAAGAATGAGAAAACACTAATTCAAAAAGATATATGAACCCCCATGTTCATTGCAGCTTTATTTACAATAGCCAAGTTATGGAAACAACCTAAATGTCCGTCAAGGTATGAACGGATGAAGAAGATGTGGTATATAGAGAGAATGGAATACTACTCAACCATAAAAAAGAATGAAATCTTGCCATTTGTGACAACATGGATGGACCTTGAGGGTACTGTGTTAAATGAAATAAGTCAGATGGAGAAAGACAAATACCATATGATTCCATCATATGTTTAATGTAAAAAAAATACAAAAGAAATGAATAAATAAAACAAATTCATAGTTAGAACAGAGTGGTGGTTACTAGTGGGGGAAGGAGCTGAGGAGTGGGCAAAATGCGTGAAGGGGGTCAATTGCATGATGATGGATGGTAATTAGACGTTTGGTGAAGATCACATTATAGAGTGCACAGATGTCGAATTATAATGTTGTACACCTGAAAACTACATAATGTTATATACTAATTTTACTTTAAAATATTCTACACACACAGATGCACACACACACACATATATTTTACATGTATTATTTTAAAAGTTAGTTCAAATACTAACTCGGGTCCAGATATCGATGTACAGTCTAAGTGCGGTCGACTGGCACTCAAGTAGGAAGTCCATACACAAGAGGCAGCTACTGAGAGTGCCTTTGTTCCTTGTTTTTCAGTCAACAAACTACGCTTTGCAAATTAACATATTAAATGCCAGAAATGAAATTTTATTGGCGAAATGGGCATGTTGTCTAGAATGATGTTGTTTTGTAAATGGACTCGCATAGGTGAAATAAAAAGTAATTAAGGTTTATGGACTGGCTGAATCTAGGGCGGAAGTTACTGCCCATCCCTGCACAAAGAGTTTTTAAGAATCTAATGAGGTTGATAGACTTTACCCTTTGGAATGCAGCCCAAGATCATTTCTCCTGCTATTTGTTTAGGAATGCAGTTCTTAAGCTTGGCTGCACATTAGACGTACTTGGAATGCTTTAAAAAGCTGCAAAGGCTCAAGCCACACCTCAGAACAATTAAATCAGAATCCCTGGGGGAGCAATCCAGGCATTAGGGGTTTTTTAAGTTTCCTAGGTGATCCCCATGTGTACCCAAGTTTGAGAACCATGAGTCTGAGAGGATATATATAGTGATGATAATTATAGTGTTTGCAGATTCCAGCCTCTGCAATGGTTTTGGATCTGTCTAGGACCCTTTCATGCAAGGAGGTAGCTGAAGTACCTAGAGGGACAGAATTCTGGAGTTCATGGAACCCACAGAATAGGCTGTATGAACCATTTTATGTCTGCTTGATAATCAATGTTTGATTACTCTATGTTTGTATTTATGGCAGCATTTGTTCTAAGACTTAAGATATCCTGACAGAAAAATTAAGAGGAAGCAATTACCCTTACCCACACCCAACTTTTGGGCAGCATTGTCTGTCAAAAATAAACTAAGCATTGGGCAAAACCCAAATAGGCCTAAGTCAGATTGCAGTGGGTGCTGGGGATGTAATCTGTTACCCAGGCAACCATGAGCTGTTTCGTCACTATTTTTTTTTTTTTTTTTTTTTTTTGCGGTACGCGGGCCTCTCACTGTTGTGGCCTCTCCCGTTGCGGAGCACAGGCTCTGGACGCGCGGGCTCAGCGGCCATGGCTCACAGGCCCAGCCGCTCTGCGGCATGTGGGATCCTCCCGGACCGGGGCACGAACCCACGTCCACTGCATCGGCAGCATCGGCAGGCGGACTCTCAACCACTGCGCCACCAGGGAAGCCCTGTTTTGTCACTATTTATACAGATAGTCACTATTTTAGGATACTAAATTATGGACAGAGACCTAATTACCATATTCATCAAAGGGTAGAGACATTAGATAATAAGTGAATAATTTGTCTCTAATGAGGAAAGCAATGCTGTCCTAGGGTAGAGAAATATTTATTGGATACAGTCACTAACCACAAGAGAGCAAACATGTCCCTATATTTTTGCCTCCGTAACTACACAAAATTTTGAACTTGAGTTTTCATTTCAACTCAGTGGTAGAAAATTTAATCTTTCAAATTCAAGGTACATTCAGTAAGTTCTGGTTTGAAACTCAGTCTCTCTTAAGGTAGAATTTCCTTTTTCCCCTTTCCTTCTATTTGTCCTGATCTATATTCCAGGGGGATTCATAAATAAGCTGGCATTTGGGATGGATGAATGGATGGGTGGATGGATGGATGGATGGGTAGATAGATAATGTATAACTTAACATTAGAATTAAGAACCCATGCTGGCTTTGGCTGAGATGTATAAGCTTAATCAATTTTAATGATTGACATCTATCAACTACCTCTGTGGCTCAAATGCCCATATTCTTTCTGCTCTGCCACGCCCAATTCATTATAAGCCGATGTGTGCCTTCATTTTCCTGTCATTTTGAGGCTTCTAAGTCTCCAGGCCACTCTTATTCATTTTTATATCCCTCTGAAGGGAAGATGCCATTTTAGATGCTCTCTGACCTACTACATTGAGGGACATGCACTTACAACTTGCTACTCTATAGATTTCAGATGCCAAAGTGTCTTTGGGACTCCTCCAGGGGCCTTTCACTAACCCCTCTTTATGTTTGGGTCCCACTAACTCTGTCTAGATTTCTCACACACACTAAACCCTGTTACATAACCCTGGAATATTTAATCCACAATTTAACTCCCTCAATTACCTCTGCCAAATACATGGGTTCTTTACCTGCCCATAGGCAGGAAACTGTTCTTACATCCTCATACAATCTTTTGAGTTAAATACATATGGCATAAAGTCTAGGTCTGCTTCCTTAAAGGCTGCATTTCTTGGCATTCCACAATGTCAGGTTTTTCACAACTTGTGTGTTCTATGAGTCTATAAAATCTACTCAGAAACTCACTTAACTTCTTTAATTCCCAGCTGAGTTAGCCCTTTCCTGACTCATGGAATACCGGCAACCCAACTGGGTGGTGTGCCCAAGATTGTTAAAAATAACAGGAAAGAGGAAACCTTGGTTATTATCAAAATATTGCCTCCTGCTATACCTGTAACAAAGACTTGTGCCTCTGAATGACTGGGATAAAATGGATAACATTTTATCACAATATCTGTATTAGCTTGTATTTAAAGTGACTTCTTGTAAGAAAACCGAAGCTCTGATATATTAAGTGACCTGTCTGAGATTGCAATGCTAATTAATAGCAACTCTGGGAACAGAAATGTGCAGTGTTTTTCTGTTGCTGGAAGCTCTAAACTTGGATTGGAGAAACAGAAAGTGGCTTCTAGCTGTACAAAATTAATAAACAGAAACCTCAATTAAATAGTCGGAAGACCAAAAGGGGACCTCTCATGCCCTACGATGATTGCAGAGTCCAGCAGGTAGAAAGAAGAAAGATTCCTGTTCTTTCATGGCGAGGACTCAGCCAATGAAAAGCCATGGACTCTTGTTTATTATGGGCCTCCCAAGTTCTTTTCCCCCCCCTCTATAAAAGCAGTTTCCTTCCCTTGCTGGGCAAGCACTTGCACAAGGCTCACCATGGGTGCAGGCCCAGAACTGCAATTCTCTGCTGACCCTGAATAAACCCATATTCGCTGGAGAAAGACCTGGCAGTCTACTTGCTTTAGGTCAACACAGCTAGCTCCATATCAGTGATTCACAAACACGGCTGTGCACTAGAATCAACAACAGATCTTTTGCAAAATACATGCGACTCTGACACAGCATGCATGCAGTTTCACCAGGCGTGGGTTAGTTTCCATGCCTCTCTACTTAAAATCAACTTCCACAGATAATTTCTATGCTTTGTAAAATAAACAAAGCTGAAGAGCATGTGTAATACACAGCCAATCGGCTTCAAATATTACCTTCCCTTGACGGCTTTCCAGTAGCTTTTTCCCAGTCTCTTCTAGCTCCTAAAGCTACATGTAAAAGAACGAAATTAGAACATTCTCTAATACCATATACAAAAATAAACTTAAAATGGATTAAAGGCGTAAATGCAAAACCAGATACTATACAACTCCTAAAGGAAAACATACGCAGAACACTCTTTGACATAAGTCGCAGCAATATTTTTTTGGATTCATCTCTTAGCATAACGGAAATAAAAACAAAAATGAACAAATGGAACTTAAAAGCTTTTGCACAGCAAAGGAAATCATCAACAAAACGAAAAGACAACCTACAGACTGGGAGAAAATATTTGTAAACGATGCTACTGACAAGGGATTGATTTCTAAAATATACAAACAGCTGAATATCAAAAAAAAAAAAAAAAAAACAACCCAATCAAAAAATGGGCAGAAGACCTAAATAGACATTTCTCCAAAGAAGACATACAGATGGCCAACAGGCACATCAAAAGATGCTCAATATTGCTAATTACTGGAGAAATGCAAATCAAAACTACAATGAGATAACACCTCACACCAGTCAGAATGGCCATCATTAAAAAGTCTACAAATAATAAATGCTGGAGAGGGTGTGGAGAAAGGGAACCCTCCTACACTGTTGGTGGGAGTGTAAAGTGGTGCAGCCACTATGGAGAACAGTATGGAGGTTCCTTAGATAACTAAAAATAGAGTTGCCATTTGATCCTGCCATCCCACTCCTGGGCATATATCCAGAGAAAACTCTAACTCGAAAAGATATATGTACTTCAGTGTTCATAGCAGCACTATTTACCAAGTGCCAAGACATGGAACCAACCTAAATGTCCATTGACAGATGAATGGTTAAAGAAGATGTGGAACATATATACAATGGACTATTACTCAGCCATAAAAAAGAATGAAATGTCATTTGCAGCAACATGGATGGACCTAGAGATTATTATACTAAGTGAAGCAAGCCAGACAAAGACAAATATCACATGATACCATTTGTATGTGGAATCTTAAAAAATGATACAAATGAACTTATTTCCAAAACAGGAAGAGACTGAAGGACATAGAAAACAAACTTATGGCTACCAAAGGGTATGTGGGGGAGATAAATTAGGAGTTTGGGATGAACATATACACACTGCCATATATAAAATAGGTAAACAACGAGGAACTACTGTATAACACAGGGAACTATATTCAATATCTTGTAATAGCCTATAATGGAAAAGAATCTGAAAAAGAATACGTGTATATATATATATATATATATGAATCACTTTGTTGTACACTCGAAATTAACACATTGTAAATTAACTATACTTCAATTAAAAAAAGAAAAAAAAAGACCAAAAAAGGGAGGACTAAGGTAGCCATTAGCTCTGATGTAGGCACAGCTTGAGGCAGTGGTTTTAACACTGTTGTGTGTTTCAGGATCATCTAAGATGCTTGTTAAAAACGCACTTATCAGGTGCCACTCCCAAGTTGCCTAAACTGCTTTATGGACACTTGATAATGGGTAATTAAATAAATGGGTATATGCTGGAGTTTGATTCAAAGCTGGCTTTTAGTATGACCTGGAAGTGAGGCTTTGGGGCTTCTTCAGCCGTTATCCACATCAGAACTGTGCCTGCTCTTGTTGTGTATCTACCAAAAACAAGTTAATAGCTGTGCGTGAACAAATCGGTTTAGGTTGTAGGGTTTATTTATTCTATCATCTGTCTCTAATAGTTGAACCTTGCTTCCTTTGGAGGCTGCAAACAGTCTGTTTCCTGGTCTTGGCTTTGGAACATTGTCTGGCAGTGAGTAGGAAGTGAGAATTCTGTTGGGGGATTTGGCAGGATGGCATGTAAAAGCATTTCCCGAACTATTTCTGAGCCTGCTCAGAGAAATACCAACACTTCCAAATCTATAAAATGAGCTGTGATGTTTACTAAGTGGTGAGTTTGAAAGCACTGAATTTGCTGATTGATAAATGCCTGTTTGGAGAACAGAAAATACCTGCCAAGCACAATCTGCCACTCAGTAATTTTCAGGAAACACAGATGGCGGCGTATTTGGACCTTAACAGCTCTGGTGACCTAGAGAATTTGTTTGTAGTTTAATTACTTTGCAGGTAAAACAGAGGACAGATGTATCACACCAGGTCCAGCAGCAGGATGAGCCTAGGTACTGGCCCAAACCATTCCTCCTTGGCTCCTTGCATGAATCCCTGGGAATACGGAGATAAAGAGTCCAAAAATCTGTGTGATGAGCTCTGCAGCCTGTGCTGCCAGACAAGGCAGGTGAGAACCATTAGGAGAAATGCCCCTGTTGGGATAACTATTAGGGCAGCCTCCTTACCAATAGATTGACATCCAGTGGGAGGAAAACCTGAGAGAATGGGCTGGGGGCAGGGTGGGGGGGAAGAGTAAGAGAAATAAGACAGAAAAAGAACTGGAAGATGAAACTGCAAAATTAAAGGTGATCCTGGCAAGACAGTAAGGAAATCCTATTTTGGCCAATCTTATTTTGGGCTACTGATTTGCTTTGCTGTCTGCTCCAGATCCAGAGAAGCCTAAAGATAGCAGAGGAGTCAGAAAACATAAAAGATGTGATACCTGAAGAGCATGGAAAGGAAACAAAACAAAAAGTACTTTCTTATGGAAAAAAATGTCATCCTTTTTGTGACAGGTTTTATTCACAGAAGTGACAGCGATATAATTGTCTTGTTATATAAATTAATGTATATTACCCTCACTGCACTCTGAAAACTCTGAATGGAGGCAGGCTGTGGTATTTATTGTGGTATTCCCAGCACAAAGCATAATGTTTACAAATGGTAGGCGTTTTTTAAGTGAATGAACATAGTGAAAATGTCTCTATTCAAGTGGAGGGGTAGTGGGCGGCTGGAGATGAGATATGAATTCTACGGGCACATGTAATAACACTCATATTTCAGAAATTGTGTCCCTTTGTTCCCTTATTGTTTCTTTCCTCTGTCCCTCTGCCATTTATTCCCTTCCCTTCCCTTCCATTTCTTTCTCTCCCCCCCATTCATTTCCTTCCTTCCTTCCTCCCTCCCTTCCTTCCTTCCTTCCTTCCTCCCTCCTTCCTTCCTCCCTCCCTCCTTCTCTCCTGAAATTGAGGGAACTGAGGCTAAAAAGGGCTAGCTGACATTTCCAACTTCCTCCATGAAGGTGATGATAGAGCTGGGACAAAGATAATTCCTTTGGTCACCCAAGCCAGGTCTCTTGTCTCCACATCACACACACTCTCCCTAGTTTAGATTTATGTACAGTCGAAGAGAGCCAAGCTGTCACCATAACACTGAATGAAGCTCCTAATTACTCTCTCTACATGGCTCTGAAATTATGACATCAAAGGAAATTAGTGGCACTTCACACTCTGCTGTATTTCAGGCATAGGAAATACTTGGTTGTGATGGCCATTAAGAGGACAGACATGAGTGATAGGAAACAAATTTTGTTAATAAGTATGTGTCAAAAAGCACAATACGTGTAGATGATCAACACAGTAAGTGTTTTCTAAAATTGACTGCTCTGAATTTCAATTACTATCATGGGCTTTGTCACACTTCAGCTGTATGCTCACAACACCCAAATTAAAATGAAAATATGAAAAATCTGTCAGTTCATATTTGTTTGAGTATACAATTCGATAAATGTGCATGTTGTTGTTCTAGCTAAATCCATCTGTTATTTTGGTATCGTGTAGACATATCCATAATTATAATTTTATTTTTGTATTGCCAAGTGAATATTTCAGGAGGCAGAAGACTTGAATACTCTAAGCCTCTCAGTAACCTGGAAAAAAGTTACTTAGCCATAGTCCTACCCACTAATATTAAAACTAGTAATATACACTCTTACACTATTTCACGGAGGATTATGAGCCAAATTAAATGACATTCAATGCATAGAGGGAGTTTTCCAAAGGCCAGTAAAAAGCATTATTCATTTTATTTTTTAAGTGCAGTGAAATGGTAATATTTGCCGAGGGAGTAGGAAGCACTATGAGGAATCAATCAACTTTATTTTCCCTCATGCATATTCTTACTTTTCCCCAGAACTAATGAGCCCTGACTCTGCTCAGCAATAGTGAATAATCGCATCTGAGGTTCTACTGAGATTTTGCTCTAGTGTTGGTTTTTTTTCTCTTGCATTTGTACCTTCCATTTACATTTACTTTCTCATCTATGCTTTGCTTATTAGAAATTGTGCTTTAGGGAGACTGTTTTAATTTTTTATTCTTTTACCCTTAGCAATGATTATTACTTGATGCAATTTAATTTAAACGATTGGAAGGGAAGAAGCCGTAGGCAGGGAGCGTAATTTGGAGGCTGCTAGCTTGTGAATCAGGTATCCTTGATGAGTGATAATCAAGAAAGCCGTGAATTATAAATAAGAAACATAATATACTGGTGTGTGTGTGTGTGTGTGTGTGTGTGTGTGTGTGTGTGTGTGTGTGTGTGTGTGTGTGTGTGTGTGTGTGTGTGTGTGTGTGTGTGTGTGTGTGTGTGTGTGTGTGTGTGTCCCAGATTTATCTTAGTTTTTATTGGATTTTTAAAAATATGATAAATGAGGTTAACATTTTTCTAAGTACTGGAACTTTAGAACAAGTATTTTACAAAGAAAATATCTGGCCAATACCCTTCAGCTTTCTCTCTCATCTTATACGAAGTGTAAAAACTGCAAAAACACAAAAAAAGAGAAAGCAAAATGAGTAATATAGAAAAAGTAGGTAGTTGAAGAAAATTTGTTGACATAATCTGCCTTAGAAATTGTTCTTATTGTTCCACCTAGGGGAAGGGTAAGAGGGAGGGATAGATTGGGAGTTTGGGATTGATATGTACACACTGCTATATTTAAAATAGATAACTGGACTTCCCTGGTGGCTCAGTAGTTAGGAATCTGCCTGCCAGTGCAGGGGACATGGGTTCAAGCTCTGGTCTGGGAAGATCCCTCATGCCGTGGAGCAACTAAGCCTGTGAGCCACAACTACTGAGCCTATGCTCTAGAGCCCGCGAGCCACAACTACCGAGCCCGTGTACCACAACTACTGAAGCCCATGCGCCTAGAGCCCGTGCTCCGCAACAAGAGCCACTGCAACGAGAAGCCCGCACACTGCAATGAAGAGTAGCCCCCACCCACCACAACTAGAGAAAAAGCCTGCGCACAGCAACAACGACCCAACACAGTCAAAATCAATCAATCAGTCAATAAATGTTAAAAATGTATAAAATAGATAACCAACAAGGACCTACCGTAAAAAATAGTACAAATATAAAAAAATTAAAAATATAAAAGAATAAAACTCATCCTGTCACTTTAAAACCAAAAAAAAAGTAATTGTTCTTATTACTTGAAATAAAGAAAACATGGCAAAGTTGAATCTTGAGCACTGGAACAGATAAAATTTCACAAATCACTGTGTACCATGGGAAAGTTGAATGAGATGTTAGTGAGGGGGTGATGGAACCAGCCTGTAGGGTTTTGCTGGGTTTTGGGGGGTTGAACATAAAGTTATCCTGGAGGGGCTAATATGCCATAAATCCCTACATCTGACTGGGTTTGGAAAACTACCCCCTGAGCATGTATGGAGGTTTCCGTTGACTAAACAAATTTAGGGCTTGTTAATATGTTTTAGTCAAGGCTTTTCTAATGGGCATCTGGGATTACTTCAAAGACAGAATTATGATCCCATGCAGAAACTAGTGGAAATCAATCTCTCTTTGAATGGTATACTTATCAGATTTAAATCAACTTTAGGTTAAACATTCTTCTTCCCTCAAAGTCTAAGAATTTCTGAAAATGTTTTGTATGTGTAGCTATGTTATTTAATGCTTTATTACCTGTGACTTTCTTGGTTTCCTATGATGTTAAACAATAAAATTCATGTTAACTCACAAAACTAAATAACTTCCTGGTTTTTGTTTTGCTTTTTTGTTTGTTTGTTTTTGGCTCTTATATAATCCTACAGCTTCAAATACTAAAGACTTTGAAGCAACTTGTTAAACCCATAGGCTATGGATTTAGATTGCCTTGGTGCAAACCCCATTCCTACTATTGACTAGAAAAGCACCCTTAGGCCACCCTCTTTTAGTTTTCTGATTGGGTAAATTGGAAGACCGAAGTGGTATTTGGAATCTTTATTGATACAGTTGTGAGAATTTTATCACACAGATCTTCCTTGACTCCTGATGGGGTTATGCCCCTATAAATCCATCGTAAGTTGAAAATATCATAAGCTGAAAATGCATTGCATACACCTCATCTACCAAACATCATAGTTTAGCCTAGCCTACCTTAAACATGCTCAGAACACTTACATTAGCCTACAGTTAGGCAAAATCATCTAACAGAAAGCCTATTTTATAAGAAAGTGTTCATAACTCATGTAATTTATTGAATAATGTACTGGAAGTATAAAACAGAATAGATGTATGGGTACAGAATGATTATAAGTGCATTGGTTATTTACCTTCATGATGGTGTGGCTGACTGGGAGCTGTGGCTCGCTGTCACGGCCCAGCATCACAAGAAAGTATTGTAGGGCATATCTCTAGTCTGGGAAAAGATCAATATTCAAAATTCAAAGTACAGTTTCTACTGAATGCTTATGGCTTTTGCACCAACATAGAGTCGAAAAATCGTAAGTTGAACCATTGTTAAGTTGGGACCATCTGTATACCATGTGTCACCCTCATAGTAAGCATTAAAGAAAAGTCAACAATTATAATAATTATTCAGTATATAAAACACATTTCTCTTCTCCCAGTGACTTGATCCTTATCATAAAATACGAATGAAGATTTAGGACTGATGTCAGTGAGATGGCAGAATAGAAACCCTCAGACCTTGCTCCCCACAGAGACACTGACTTACCAACAATATATGGCCCAGAAAGCCTTTATGAGAACTCCAGAAACCACTGAAGATGACTCAGTACCCCAGGAAAGGGGAAAGCCAAGAACAGTCACATTGAAATGGGTAAGAAAAATTGTTACATTTCACCCATGATAGTCCTTCCCCAAAGCCAGCACAGCTTGGGGTGACTGGAAGAAAACACTCAACTCAGTGGTTGTCCTTTGAAGGGTAAGAGAAAAGTGGAACGTATACCCAGTATTCCAGCCATTCAGGGGGCTGCCTGAGGGACTGGCTTCTGTCTCCCCTCAGTTGGAGTGCTGATGGGGAACCAGCTTACTTTTGAACCCTGGGGGCTGCTGAGAACAAAGTAAAGCTTGGTGGCTTGTTGTAGTAACAAAGCACCTAGAGAACCATATAGACACTGGAGGGAGCAAGACATTACAAGATCCTGAAAAGCAAACTGGAAAATCTGTACAGTTGGGAAATTATATGCACAAGCACAGAGAAGACACATCGTCAGAAAATGTTTGAGAGGCCCCTAGAATCTCTAGCCAGGTTGACTGGTGAAGGTCTTCTGTACAAAGCCAGTTTATAAAGACTGGAAGAGGTGGATTTTTTTTTTTTTTTCAAATACCCAAATCCCAGCAAAACCCAACAAGGCATGTGTTGGTTTTAGGGCTTGTTAATAAGTTAGGGAAATATGTTAGGGAAACATGGCTCTATTAATTAAAAAAAAAAAATCTCCAGAAACTAACCCCAAAGAAACAGACATCTACGAATTAATTGACAAAGAATTCAAAATAACTGTCTTTTGGAAGCTTAATGAGCTTCTGTTAAAAAAGAAAAAAAAAAACAGAAAATGACGTGTTGGTGAGGATGCAGAGAAATCAGAACCCTTGTACACTGTTGGTGGGAATGTAAAACGGGGCAGCTGATGTGAAAAACAGTATGGAGGCTCCTCAATAAATTAGAAACAGAATTATCATATAACCTAGGAATCCCACTTCTAGGTATATATCCAAAAGAACTGAAAACAGGATTTCAAAGAGATAATCTGCACACCTATATTCATTGCAGCATTATTCTCAAGAGCCAAGAGGTTGATATCTATCACAGATAAATGGATAGAGAAAATGTGGCACATACATGCAATGAAATATTATTCTCCCTTAAAAAAGGTGAAAATCCCATCATATGCCACAATATGGATGAGCCTTGTGGATATTATGCTAAGTTACATAAGCCAAGAGGACAATTACTGCTTGATTCTACTTACATGTGATATCCAAATTAGTTAAATTCTTAGAAACAGAAAATAGAACAGTAGTCGCCAGCAGCTAAAGGCATGGGGAAAAGGGGAGTTGTCTTTCATTAAAATCAAGACAACACACCCAAAATGGAGTTGTTCATGCTAAGTCCCACGTCACCAAACTGAGACTTAACTGAATTATAGTTTTGGCTCTCCCACAAAAGGAATCTTAAACCAGTCAATCAGGAATCACCTAATCAGCATTAGTTAGATAATCTGCCTGAGAGACCCCAGACACTGCCTAAAGGAAAGAGACCTTGCAATAATCAACCCACTTTTTTTTTTTTTTTTTTTTTTTTTTGGCCTAGTATAACTTCCTTGTTCCCACTCGCTTCTGCCTATAAAGGTCTTTCATTTTGTACAGTTCCTGAGAGCTCCTGTCTATCTGCTGGATTGGGTGCTGCCTGATGCATGAATCATTGAATACAGCCAACAGGATCTTTAAAATTTACTCAGTTGAATTTCATTTCTTAACACTTTCAATGGGTATAAAGTTTCAGTTTTATAAGATGAAAATTTTCTAAAGATCTGTTGCATAGCAATGTGCTTATGGTTAACACTACTGTACTGTACACTTAAAAATGGTTAAGATTTTAAATTTTGTTATGTGTTTGTTTGCTTTTTTTTAACACAATAAAAGCAGAAGATTTCATGCTAGGGTAAACTCTAAAAATTTATACTTTATCTATTCCCTTCTATTCCTATGCCAGCATTTTGTCACAATTTCTCTGTCTCTTCTCCTTGAACTTACCACTACTTCCATTTCCTTTGTCTTTTGAATTTTTCATTCAGTGCCAAATGTTTGAGAATAACAGAGTTCAAATTTCTTTAAGAGATGCTTATAAGAAAAGTACACAACTCTGAAGATTCAATCAACAGATGTGGTCTAAACCACAATTGTTTCTCCATGCTACACCAACCTGTAGCTATAATTAACTCTCTGAGTAATCTATTTTGGGGGAGGAAAAATAATTTTCTCTCTTCCTTTCTAGTTGCTTGGCTGTAACAAAAGACAGATTAATAGGAGAAAAACAAACAGAAGTTTAAAAACACATATACCTGCTGTATACATGGGAAAGACCCAAGAAAACTGAGTAACTCCCTGAAATGGCCCAAGCCACCACCATAAATACCACTTTCAGCTAAGACAAAACATATTGGGGGTGGGGTGAGACAGTTATGGGAGGTTATCAGGCAAAGCACAGTAAACAGGGTATGTTTGTTCTGCAGATTTAAGTCATTGCCTTCTCTATCAATAAGAGTTTCTAGAGTTTTAGTCATTCTCCTCTTACTGGTACAGAAAGGGAGAAACTCTTACAAATGGAGATTTCCTTTATAAATTTAAATTTACCTTACAAAAGGGTAACTTCTACTTGGTTTTCAGAGCCTCTCTTGTGTCTATTTCTTAATATTAAGCAGCTCAAAATAATCCTTATGCCAAAGAGACATATTTTGGGGTGGCACATTCTGGTCCCCTTCAGTTTACACCAATTCTAAAACTAGGGAAGGTATAGTAAAATGTACCTCCAGCGTTAGTAACGGCAAACGTATATCACACAAAACAAAAACCAGATGAAAACAGAACTAAACATGAACTGAGTGTCCTCATCCTAATATTAGTTTCCTATCTGGATGGTTTACCTTTTTGCCAATCGCCTCCCCTGTCTCTTTGAAGCCCATCTTGTAGATTTCCCTTATCTCGTGTGAAAACTTGCTAAAAAAGTAAAGAACGTAAGTCTGACCTTCCTTTGTAAAGTGGAATTTCCCATTTCCATTTCCCATTCCATTTCCAAGTTATTGTTTTGCTGGGATTATCAGTGTATTTAGCACATCACTTTACAATTCATTAAAGAAAGAAGAGGCAGGGGGTCAGTATTTGAGGCCACTTTTCAATTTATTTTATTTTTTTTATGTTTTATTTTTGAGTTTGTATTCCATGCCAAACACTGTATTAGGAGCAGAAGATTAAAACAAGACAAAACAAAAAATACAGTCCATAGTTTTATGTTAAAGATCCTAGTCAGGGACTATCCTAGAAACTCAGCGTGAACAAATTGAGGCACAAAGGGACTCGATCTGCTGCAGTAACCAAGGGAAGGTGGGCAGTGGTGCGGCCAGGCCTCTGAGACAGTAGGAACAGTGGTGCTCTCTCTGCCAGGCTCTGTTTCTCTGCGGTGGGCTCCTTTATTTTCTGTAAGCCAGCGTCTTCCACAAGTTCTTCAGCCTGGCTCTCACAGCTCTTGTCCTCACAGCTTCACCATCAGAGAGGGGCTGAGCAGAGCCCAAATCCCAGAGAAGTGCTCTGACTCTCTGGCACAAAGTCTGTATCCATCACTGTGTCTAGGAAGATGCACGCCTGTAATTGGCAGCCTCTGTCAGGATCCTCTGTTGCAGTGAGAGCACAAATGACTGAGCTGTGTGTCTGTTTTGAATGTTAATAAGTATTTTGTTAGATCAAAAATAGATTTGGAAGAGAATCCCCTCCCCCAGGCCTAGGTTAGTTGAGCAAGACAAAAAGGTATGGATGGATTCATATATTATCCCCTGAGGCATTTCTCAAAATTATTTTTCACCCATCTGTTATTCTCTTTCAAAAAGAAAGTTTAAGGCAGCCTTGTTTGGAGTATATAACTACTTTTCCATCCGGACATAAGCATAATCATCTGTAAGTTCTTGGTTTAAAATTACTGCTGGTATCCTGCATTTTGCTTGTGATGTTTTATGTCTAGGCATCTATTTGGGTCAATTCTGTTAACTTATTTCTCCACACGAAGAAGAAAACCATGTCCTGCCCTAGCACGTGGGAAGATTTTATCTCATTTTATAGAATGTTTTATATGGCATTCATTTAAATTTTCCTTCATATGATGGATTGCAGATCTCTCTCTTGTATAATGTCAGTTTGGTGCTAAAGTAAAATGTGAAGATTTACTGGTATCTTTCCAAAAGAAATATTATCCATGAACTCTAAAGCAATAAAAAAAAAGAAATTCACTGGAGGATGTAGCAGAATGAGGGAGAAATCTGGATGGTGGGAAGAAAAGAATCCCAGAAATAGCATTCTGGTTTGTTTGACCAAAGGGGGATAATCTGAAATGCTGAGTAGCACAGTGTGCTGAGGTATTTGCATGACGATAGGGCACACAAAAAGGTGAAGCTCCGTATGATGGGTGTTTGAACCAGGTCATAATGGGCCAACTTGGATGCCACAGATTGATTTCTGCATCATAGAAACATCCTCAAGGAGCTTGTGCTGAGGAAACATGCCATATAGGCTGAATCTGCAAATGCTTCACAGCTTTCACTTCTCCCCTCTCTAAGTATAATCTCTTGCAGCCAATGAATCCTTGTTTTCTCCCTGGTAATCCCAAGTGGTTTTACCAGTGATGTTCTGTTACTTTACTCTTGATTTGCTACAGACAGTTGTGAAAAGATGAATCACTCGTGAGGGCAGTGAGGAGATAAAACTCAAGACTTCAGTGCTTGGTTTACTGATGACTGTACACCAAGTACAGCAGCCCCCAATGGCAGCAAATGTCCACGAGTCCTTACGGGGAAGCAGAGAAAGCCCACTTCCTTCTCAGTCTAGTAGATGTGAAGCTATTATCAGATATCAACTACCAGGCTGCTGGTACCTCGTTAGGGTGGGAATTCTTGCTCATAAGAAGCAGTTGATGAATAATAAGTCATAAGAACAGCCCTGCAAATACCTACCAATAAGTATGACCAGCAGATAAGGCTTCCTCTTGCTTTTCTTATAAAGAAATGTAATACTCTATTCCTGGGGAATAAAACTGGATCTGGGCCCATCAATTCTGGCAACTTATGCTTTCACTTGTGTCATCAAGCCGTTTTTTTTCTGAAAAGGGTGTAGAAATTTAGTGCACTATCCCAAGCAAATTTATTAATTCTCTGTTGACTTTTTCCTTCTTGTGGACTTTCTGTTCCTTCATTCCAAGAGGACTCTGATGGTTTTCCTAAACCCTCACCCATAGCCTCTCATTCCTGAGCATCACCGGCTCATGCACTCATTTCATACATATTAAAGGCCAGGCACCGAGCAGCCGTGACTTTCGAGATGCTCAGCATAGAGAAGAGGACATGGGGAAGAACATCAGTCATTGCTGTGCTGTATGATGAGATGAAAATGGAGCGTCTCCTGAGTCAGCCTGAGAACTGTGAAGATACTTATGGGGACCCGTTAGCATCAAGTGAGCTGATTCTTGAGGGACAAGCAAGGATTAACCAGAAAAGTTGGCATACAGGCAGAAGAGGAGGAAAAGAAATTCCAGCAGGTAGAACAGCATGACCAAAGACCTGGAGGTTTGAGGGATCTTACGACACTGAAAGAATTGAAGATAGACTAGCAAGTCTGAATCTGGGACCTTATAGGTCACCTGGCTCAGTACAGTGTTCAAATGTTTTCAGGGAGTAGAAGATAATCCCACTGCAAACAAGGCACAGGAAAACATCTATATTCTCCCATGAATGTGGGCATGAAATGGAAAAAAACCTGAACCAAGCATGTGATTGCTTTTAAATAGGCACAAATCCAGAGAGAGATGGAAGAAGTTGAAGACTGAGGTAGAGGGGCAGTTTCTAAGCCCCTCTTGCGCTGAATCTTTTCAAGATAACTTTCTTCTTCCTCTTCCTCTTCTTCCTCCTCCTCCTCCTCTTCTTCTTATCATTATTATTATAATTATTTTTGAATTGCTGCATGTTTATACTGCTCTCAATGTCAACTCCAATATTCAACTAAAAATCCAACTAGAGACTGACTCCAATATGTAAATATATTATGTCCCCAAATCCCATTTCTAAATCAGCTGTTTTACTCACAATGTATTTGCCCATAGAATTAGTGTTTCAAAAGGCAGCTTTTGAAAACAGTGGTAGTTGGTGTATTTCAAGGAATTGGTCCACTTCATCCAAGTTATCAAACTTATGGGCACAGTGTTTTTTGTAGTGGTCTTTTATTATCCTTTTAATACAGGCATACCTCATTTTATTGTGCTTCACTTTACTGCACTTTACAGATATTGCATTTTTTATAAACTGAAGGTTTGTGGCACCCCTGCATTGTTAGATGATGGTTAGCAATTTTCAACAATAAAGTATTTTTACCTTAAGTCATGTACTTTTTTGGGGGGGCTGCATTGGGTCTTTGTTGCTGCGCGTGGGCTTTCTCTAGTTGCGGCGAGCGGGGGCTACTCTTTGTTGCGGTGCGCGGGCTTCTCATTGTGGTGGCTTCTCTTGTTGTGGAGCACGGGCTCTAGACACGCGGGCTCAGTAGTTGTGGCTCGTGGGCTCTAGAGCGCAGGCTCAATTGTTGTGGCACACGGGCTTAGTTGCTCCGTGGCATGTGGGATCTTCCTGGACCAGGACTCAAACCCGTGTCCCCTACATTGGCAGGTGTATTCTTGACCACTGCACGACCAGGGAAGTCCCCAAGTTATATACTTTTTAAAAGACATAATGCTATTGCACATTTAATGGACTACAGTACAGTGTAAACATAACTTTTATATGCAGTAGGAATTTTAGAAAAAAATTTTGTGCAACTCATTTTGTGATATCTGCTTTATTGCAATGGTCTGGAACCAAACCTGCAATATCTCCAAGGTATGCCTGTATTCTTGGATCAGTAGTAATGACCTCTCTTCCTTTTCTTATATTGCTAATTTGTGTCTTCTTTTTTATTAACTTCTTCTCCAGGTAAACAGATCTTGGCTCTCTTTCTCTACATGTGCTTGTCTCTTCAGATTTAGGGGTAGCAAGTTGCCCTGTGACCTTAGTTCTTTGGTGGGTCCAAGAAAAGTCATTAATTTCCAGTCTGTCCAGCTTCTTCTGATTGTAAGGATCGGTATGACGACTTGCTCTTTATGTGTTTGTGCTAAAACTAGAAGTGCAAATGTTTCTATGTATAGATTAGGCTATTTGAATCCACAAAGTCAGATATAAAATGTATAATTTATTCACAAAATTAAAATTCAAAGTTAAAGTATTTTTAGGAAGAACGTTTTATGTCCAAAGAAAACATACATGGCAGAGCTGAGATAAAACTAAGCTTGCACTAAATTTATGCTAGTATAATTGCATCTGTGTGAATTTGGTTCCCAGCAAAACACTTATATACCCCAGACTGTGTATGAAACATGATGCTGGGCTCCACCAATATAGGAAGCACAAGGATAAAACCACCAAACTCAGGGAGCTGACATTCAGTCGGAGATAGACCAGTGAATAAAGAATCTGACATATGTTATAAAAAAAATATGAGCATGGTGTTATGGGAAGAATGAGGTGATCCTCAATATGAAAGTACAATTTCAGAAATAATTTTCCATATATTCATGTAGATTTCTGTCCTCGGCACTCTGAAATGCACTGAGTAATGGGGTTTGTCCCTTGGAGACCATGAGACTTTGGAGGATGCCAGGGACATATGTTAAAAGGAGTTCGCACACAAATTGCATTAGCATCAGTGTTAATCCCCATTTCCCTAATCGGCTTATGGAAAGCCATCTCCAATACTGACATTTCTCTATTTTATCTTCTTTTCTGAAAACCTTATGATCTGGTTTTGACAGGAATAGACATATTTCATTCTCAAGAAAAATATATATGTTTGAGATTTCATAGTATTAAATGGTTTTTAAAAAAGGAGTATTATTGCATTCTTGGAGAACAAAATGCCATACATAGTCTCAGAAAGCAGAGAGAAACTCTACAAAGAATAATAGAATCACCTGACTGGCATCAGGACAGGCATTGCTTAGCAACCGTCTGTGATTTGCATTGATCAAGTCAGCAGGTTCCATGGTCCCAAGGAAGGAGATCTCTACTATTCTTTAAAATATTTATTAATTTGAGGTCCAAAGTTTATACTCAATTATTTCCTTTTGCTTTTATATCATCCTCCAGATCTGGGCATGGAGTGATATGTGAGTCTCCTTTGCATTTTGACAACACATACAGACTACCTGTTTACAAAAAATGGTACAACTCTGAGATATCTCTCAGGCCACTTAATAAAACTGTCATTTTCCCTATGCCTCTATTATTACTTTTAAAATTTTCCTTTTCTCACACCCTCACCTCACAGACAATATGTGCCTCATTTACAAACCACACCAAGGATACTGATTTTTCTTGATAAGTTAACAGTACTGCCTCTTGGTTTTTATACTCTCTACAAGGCTAAGGAAGACTAGAGCTTAAAAGACGATACTGAAGTGCTTCCATAATTTAAACTGGAGTCACAACATCTTAGTTTTCATCTTTTGAGGGCCACCATTTGTTCTCTTTTGCTAGATCAAAGAAATGGAACAGAGATATGAGCCCAAGTGGATGATTTACTAGAGTCCTCTTCAGAGAATAGCCGTGGGCTTTCGGACTCAGCGTTCATGCCAAAGCCTAGTGAGCAGTGTCCCTTTCCTGCCCTCCCTTCTTACGGCCCTCTCATGAAGGCTGTGGAAAATTTGAGAGGACCAAACTTCTTATAATTCTCAGCACATGGTATTCTCCTCCTGTATGTTTACAATCTTAAATGGTCTTTAAAATGTCTCTGTACCTCTGGCTTTCCCCTCTCTAAATACTCCAACATGAAACCTGAATGGCTCCCAAGGGGAGCCCTTGGCTTTGCCTTGCAAGCCCTGGCTGGCCAGCCAGTGTAGTTACAGCAGGGCCTGATGCTGGCCTCTGTGATATGCCATGTTCAAGGCTGTCACCTGTGAGCTCAGTCTCTCCATCCATAAGCACACTGGACACAGTTAAAGATGAGAAAATAAATCTTTACCTGTCAAGTTGCAAAGAGACATATTTCTCTCCTCCATTATTAAAGGGACTTGCTCAGTAATCCTGAAAATAAAACCCTGTAGTTCTAGTGCTTTACGCCTTGTCACATCACCACATATAAAATGAGCTAACCGTATGATCTGTTCTTCCACTGAGAAGAGAGGGCAGTTTCCCAGTCTGAGCAGCAGAAGCCCTTCACTTTCCCTGGTGGAGTTAGGAATGGGCCAAACTCTGCAGTGAGCTCACTCCTGTTCTGTGGAGATCAGAATCGCCAATATCTGCATCTACATAGTCTCCCCTGATCTACCAGGACATACTTGAAGTTGATTTGAAGGATGCTTAGGAACCAACATTAGCTTACAGCCTTAGAATACACTGTCTCTACCTGAGTAATTTTCTTACTAAAAAGTTTTTTGGAAGAGAGAGCACATGAAAAAAGCAGAAGCTCAATCTACCAAATATTCACTGGGTTGTTCTAATATTTTCCTGTGAGAATAAACTAATGAATTCATGGATCACTGATATATGAACTGCTCAAAAATCCCTTTAGTCTTTTGAAGGCCACAAAAATGACAGGAGGACCACAATGATCCACTTATTTCTTTCATTTAGCATTCACTGATCATCTGAAACACGATACCCAATGCCCTAGACATGAGAAATACAAATACTACAATTTCTTCTGTAGTATATGCTTAAGAAATACACAGTCAACCAGAAACTGGCATATATTTCTCAAATCAAGTTGTAGATGTCAGTTTCCTATGCAAATTAATTCCCCGGGATGATTTAATTTCAAGTGCTTTTACTCATAAAATTACATATTTGGCTCTTCCCCACCCCATTCCACATTCTTAAGCTTATGTTATTTAAATCTGAAGAAAAAAATAAAAATAAGTAAAGACACTACTTTCAGTAAGAAACACACACATCAGGGGAACTTGAGGGCTTGATCTGTTCCCACAAGTGAGCTACAAAATGGAGCATTTGAGCTGTTCCACACATATCAAGCTCAAAGACTATTTATCTGAAACATCCAACAAATGGAGGCTATGGTACTTTCTTGGCTTAATTAGTCAAAGGATTTCCTCCACTTTCCATCTTGTTTTGCATCAACAGACCCAACCGAAAATCAGAGAGAAACCTCTTTGTTGCAAAGCATATCCTCCATGGTCACTGCTTCTATTGTGACTGCTGGAACTCATAAGTGCTAGTGAAGAAGGAGATAGATGGGCCCCAGGCTGAGCAGCTGGAATCTGTCCCCTATGGACAGATACTCCAAGATAAAGATAATGGCGGGAGCAAGGAGGGGCTGAGTCCTGCTTGGACAAAAAATAAAGAGACCATGTATTTCTTATTCTTGAGGTCAAGGAGACCTCCCCGACTACACATCCGCAGAAAGGCTCCTCGGGGGTCAAAAAGGGAGGGGGCACCACCCCATAATAGGTGTGTCAACCTCCCCATAGTCCTCTGTGCTGAAATCCCTCTTGACAAAAGGATGTGCACGCATGTCGGGAAGGGATCTAAGACAGGTCAGGTGTGGAAAAAGAAGTGAGATAATTAGCCAAAGGTAAACAAAGACCAGGAAGAACTGCCCTATATGAGTGATTTGAGTCACCTCTCTGGTGCGCTCCTCCTCGTTAGGGAGGACGCCCACACCCTTTCTCTCTGGGTGTGCATCTCTGCCTTGCTTCTGTCTTAACCAAACAAACTGTTTCTCTGTGTGCTCTCCCACTTGTGCAGTGTCTCTAATTATAAACTTTATATGTGTTTTTACAGTTTTTGCCTCCCTGAGAAATTCATTTTCAACAGGGGCAAAGCCAGCAAAAGCCAACTTTGCTTCTAGCCTGTAGCCCCTGGTGGACTGGTGGCTAGGATTCCTGGTTTTCACCCAGGCTACCCAGGTTCATTTCCTAGGCAGGAACTAAGATCTCACTTCAAGCCACCACACACTGCTGTCTCTTCAAGGTCACTAGGATTGTTGATCGGGGCCATATTGTTTAAGGCAGGTTTGCAAAGGGAGATGTAAATGGTGGAAGAGCCATTTTCCTGTAGGTGGTTTGAACTCAGACTTAATTGAGGGCTTCAGAAAGGAGGGATGATTCCCCAGAGAACATTAAAAAGAACTGACCAGCCTGACTTTCAGTGAGATTAGAGGCATAAAAGATCATATTTTAAAAAACGGCACCATACTTATGCCTCCAGTCAAGATATATTAAAGGATTAGATTTACGTTTTCACATAAAACAAACTTAAAAAAAAACTGGCCAAAATATATGAACTAGTTCTCAAGTCACCATGCAAGGAAGGACAGTGATTACTGAGATTTGAAAACAAACTAGTCAACCTATTGATGAGATGTATGAGGTAAATATGATTAAAAAGTGGCAACAGATATCAAATGTTTGGAGATGGGACAGGTCATGAGCCATAAAAGTAAGGACGGACTCACACAAGCCAAGAATGTAAAGAAAGATGAAGGGTGATTCTTTAGTTTGGGTTTTTATTTTATTTTGATTTTTGCTTGTTTTGTTTCTGTTCTCTTCTAGACACATGCTCCAAGTTTAGAGGTGAGATGGAGAGGCCCTAAATACAATGCAATTTGTGGCCAAAGTTCAGTAACTCAGGACCAGGAAAAAATGAATTAAAAAAAATCATATCGACTGGTGGCAGCTGTATTTAAAGGGGATATGAGTTCTGTAAGGGATCTCAAACCAAAAGAATTGAACAATAAGACTGACCTATTTTCCCTACAGAGTTGTTGAGATGTATTTCATTTTATCTTATACTAGATCTTTAAAGCCCAAACTGTAGTGAAGGAGTGGCGACTGTCCACTGAGTTGAGGTAGTAAATGATTCAGCTTGAATCCTCATATGGCTTCAATTTTTACATAATAGAGGTGAAACGAAAATGTCTAAGAAATAGTTCTCAGGGACTTCCCTGGTGGTCCAGTGGGTAAGACTCTGTGCTCCCAGTGCAGGGGGTCCAGGTTCGATCCCTAGTCAGGGAACTAGATCCCACATGCATGCCTCAACTAAAGATCTCGCATGCCGCGACTAAGATCTCACATGCCGCAACTAAGACCTAGTGCAGCCAAAATAAACAAATATATAATAAAAAAAGAAGAAATAGTTCTCATTTGTCTGTATTTGGAAGATTTTCTTATTATTATCAGTGACCTAAGTAAAAAGAAATTTCACAAGCTGTTAACACTATTTAAATATTCAAACAATAAAAAAGAAAACTCCCTCTCCAGAAGACCTGGATAGCGCCTCCCAGCCATGCTGAACTGGCTCTGGGCTTTCCAGACACCGGGTTCCCTCACTTTCTTCTGCTGGGTCAGCTATGGCAGCCAGGAAGACCCTGAACCCCAAGGCTGAGGTGGCCTGAGCCCACACGGCGTTGGCTGTCAACATCAGTGTGGCCTGGGGGATGCAATACGTGCTGAGGACCAACTTGGGGCCTAAGGGCACCATGAAGATGCTTGTTTCTGTTGCTGGAGACATCAAGCTCACTAAAGATGGAAATGTGCTGCTTCATGAAATGCAAATTCAACATGCAACAGCCTCCTTAATAGCCAAAGTAGCAACAGCCCAGGATGACATAACTGGTGATGGTATTACTTCCAATGTCCTAATCATTGGAGAGCTCCTGAAGCAGGGGGATCTCTACATTTCTGAAGGTCTTCAACCCAGAATAATTACAGAAGGATTTGAAGCTGCAGAGGAAAAGGCACTTCAGTTTTTGGAACAAGTCAAACTAAGCAAAGAGATGGACAGGGAAACACTTATAGATGTGGCCAGAACATCTCTACGTACTAAAGTTCATGCTGAACTTGCTGATGTCTTAACAGAGGCTGTAGTGGACTCCATTTTAGCCATTAAGAAACAAGATGAACCTATTGACCTCTTCATGGTTGAGATCATGGAGATAAAACAAATCTGAAACTGATGGAAGCGTAATCAGAGGTCTTATTTTGGACCATGGGGCATGGCATCCTGATATGAAAAAGAGAGTAGAAGATGCGTACATCCTCACATGCAATGTGTCATTAGAATATGGAAAAACAGAAGTGAATTCTGGCTTTTTTTTACAAGAGGGCAGAGGAGAGAGAGAAACTAGTGAAAGCTGAAAGAAAATTCATTGAAGACAGATTTAAAAAATGATAGACATGCAAACGAAAGTCTGTGGTGATTCAGATAAAGGATTTGTTGTTATTAATCAAAAGGGAATTGATCCCTTTTCCTTAGATGCTCTTTCAAAAGAAGGCATAGTAGCTCTGCACAGAGCTAAAATGAGAAATATGGAAAGGCTGACTCTTATTTGTGGTGGAGTAGCCCTAAATTCTCTTGATAACCTAAATCCTCATTGTTTGGGACATGCAGGACTTGTCTATGAATATACATTGGGAGAAGAGAAGTTCACCTTTATTGAGAAATATAACAATCCTCGCTCGGTCACATTATTGATCAAAGGACCAAATAAGCACACACTTACTCAAATCAAAGATGCAATAAGAGATGGTTTGAGAGCTGTTAAAAATGCTATTGATGATGGCTGTGTAGTTCCAGGTGCTGGTGCAGTGGAAGTGGCAATGGCAGAAGCCCTGATTAAATACAAGCCCAGTGTAAAGGGCAGGGCCCAACTTGGAGTTCAAGCATTTGCTGATGCATTGCTCATGATTCCCAAGGTTCTTGCTCAGAACTCTGTTTTTGACCTTCAGGAAACACTAAAGTTCAAGCAGAACATTCAGAATCAGGTCAACTTGTGGGTGTAGACTTGAATACAGGTGAGCCAATGGTAGCAGCAGAAGTAGGCATAAGGGATAACTATTGTATAAAGAAACAGCTTCTTCATTCCTACACTGTGATTGCCACCAACATTCTCCTGGTTGATGAGATCATGAGAGCTTGAATGTCTTCTCTGAAAAGTTGAATTGAAGCTTCCCTTGTATCATCTGAATCACAGACTCTACAGAGCGATCCTAAGAATATAGTTATGGAATTTTTGTCCAAGCTTCAAATGATTTTCAAAGGATTTTTTTTTCCCATATAAAAAAAGGAGAGAACACTGGCACCTATTCAGATTCTGAGGTTCTGAAATTATAATTACAGTATTTTAAAAATTGCACTGTAGTGTACACATACAGGCCATACTTGCCAATAAACAGGATGTTTTGCTTTAGCTTCAGTGATATAAAAATACATGTTAGATAAGCTACCTACCTTGTTATTAAATATTCCTTGAAAAACACCACTACCACCAAAAAAAAAACCTCCTTTAGTTTCAGCATAAACACACAGGCACTCCTTCCCACTAAATGCTCTCTCATCTTTATGACATCCTTTTGCTAATTTATAGCTGGGATTTCTGCCATGCTTCTAGTGAAATAAGACATGTTTATGACTAAGGCTTTCACACTTTCAAAAATTTTTCAACTAGATACTTGAGAAACTTAACATCTTCCTCCTCTAAAGTCAGTATAATTCATAGAGATATCAATATTGAGCAATTTGAATTTCTTGTGGTTGTCAAACTTACAACCATATTTTACAGTGGATTAAGAACACCTTTAGTTCTCTCTTGAGTTTGTCAGAAGAGTAACTTGATTTCTTTGACCTGCTTTCATACTTTTCACCTTATGTTGTTAGACCATGGGATTTTATATCATTTCTCCCAATGGAAAATATAAGACTTCCATAAATGAGGGCTTGACATTTAAAACATTTATTGCTTATTAGGTATATGATTTGCAAATATATTCTGTAGGTTGCTTTTTCATTTTGTTGATTGTTCCTTTTGCTGTGCAGAAGCTTTTGAGTTTAATGTAGTCTCACTTGTTTATTTTTGCTCTTGTTGTCTGTGCTTTTGGTGTCATATCCAAAAATTCATTGCTAAGACCAATGTCAAGGAGCTTTTCCTGTACATTTTCTTCTAGGAATTTTATGGTTTCAAGTCTTAAATTTAAGTCTTTAATCCATTTTGAGTTGAATTTTGTGTATGGTGTATGATAAGGGTATAATTTCATTCTTTTGCATTTCTGTATACCATTTCCCAAACAACATTTACTGAAGAGACTATCCTTTCCCCGTTGTGTATCCTTTTTTAAAATTGAGATATAACTGACATAAAACATTATATTCATTTCAGCTGCACACCAGAATGATTCGATATTTGTATATATTGTGAAATCACCCACCGCAATAAATCTAGTTAGCATCTGTCATTATACATAGCTACAACATTTTTTTCTTGAAATGAGAACTTTAAAGATTTACTCTCTTATCAACTTTCAAGTATGCAATATAGTATCATTAACTACAGTCACCATTCTGCACATTACTTCTCCATGATTTATTTATTTTATAACTGGGTGAAATGGGTGAAGGTGGAAATGGATGAAGGTGGTCAAAAGGTATAAACTTCCAGGTATAAACTTCCCATTGTGTATTCCTGGTGCACATGACAAAGCAAACACTATATAATCTCACTTATTTATGTAATCTTAAAAAGAAGTCAAACTCACAGAAGGAGAGAGTAGAACAGTGGGTTACCAGGGGCTAGAGGGTGACAGAAATGGAGAGATATCAGTCAAAGTGTATAAACTTTCAGTTGTGAGGTAAATAAGTTCTGGGGATCTAACCTACAGTATGGTGACTATAGTTAATAACACTATATTGTATATTTGAAATTTGCTAAAAGAGTAGATTTTAAGTATTCTCACCACACACAAAAAATGGTAACTATGTGAGGTGATATATGTGTTAATTAGCTTCATTGTGGTAATCATTTCATACATATATATATATATATACACACACACACACATATATATATATATAAATATATCAAGTTGCAATGCTGTATACCTTAAATTATACAACTTTAATTTGTCAATTATACCTCAAAAAAGCTGGAATAAAATAAAATAAAATACAGGTTCATTGCTTCATAATGTTTCCATTTGGCAGTGAGACCCAGGGTTGCACTATCAGTAGATATGCAATGTATATGAATATAAAAATTTTCCTCAGCATGCACTGTCAATAGACACAGATAATTTGGCTTTGTTTTTGAACATGTTACAAACAGGATATTAATTCTTAGATGACTTAGCTCAAAGGTCAATTCCAGAATAGACTCCGGCAACACCCACATACTCCTATAATAGGTTCTAATAAGAGACACAAACATATCACGCCTATAAACCCAAGTTTCAATCACTACTTTGGACCCAGAATTAAGGATGATGGTGAAACCAACACTATGGTGCTTCCATACAGCTTCTCTACCAGGCCTAAAAACTCATCTGACAGCCCTAAGATCAGCCAGTATATCTTACTTCCTGATATATATCAGGCATTTTAAAAATATTTTTATTGTAAAATTAATGATCCATGTAGAAAATTCAGAAAATCCAGAATTGTAAAGAAGAAAATAAAATAACCTATAGTTCTATATTCTAAAGATAACTTCCATTATTTTGGTGTGTTTCCTAGAAACAATTTTTATCTTTTTGTTATATTATCATGAACACCTTTTCATATCCTTAGACATTCTGTAAAAGGAATTTTAATGGTTGTATAATGTTTTACTGTATTCAGGTAATACATAATTTATTTAACCACATTGCTATAGTGAAGAACCTGTTTTAAACATTTTTTAATATTGTAATGTGGTGCATGTGCTGGAATATAATCCTCTACCTCACAGGAGATACACACTTCATGCATTTCTCTTTTAAATCATCTAGCATCCTTGTCTTGGCTCACCAACACTCTCTATCACACTATCTTGGAAACAAAAATTAGTCACGGGGTGTTTTCATGACCTAAGTGCAGGTCAATCCAAGACATTTTCTGGTTTGATACAGAGATGCTATGAAAATAGGGGAAGAAATGCTCTTTTATCTCTGGAGTTGCTAAAGCAGACAGGGTGGAAACCTGCAGCTGCTGGGGTTTATATTTTCTTCTTTGAGAGGAGACCTATCTGAAGAGTGAAGTCAAGTAAAACGAGCAGAGAGAAATGATAGATGAAGTGCAGGAATGTCCTGGCATATACTGGTCCTTGCTGCCTGAGCCTGGGCCCTGGGGATTGCAACTCCTCCTTCAATTTTGTGAATTTCCCTTGTAGTTTTTCTAGCTTTAGGAACAGCCACATTTCCACTTTCCATTTAAATTATTTTGGGCTGGGTAACTGTCACAATTGAAAAAACTTTTGTTTATTTTGGCATCTATAATTTCTTTCTGAAGACTACTTTTTAAAGTAGAACTTAGGGTTCAAAGAATAATATTTCAAAGCTCTTGATACATATTGCAAAATCGAATTACAGAGAATTAACATCAATTTGCACTGTCAGTAATGAATGTACACCATAGAGAGGTTTCTGAAAAAACTCGAAATGATGACACAACTGTTGTTTTGAGGTTGCTTCTAATTCTGAATTTTTATTTTATTTATCCCACCAATATTTATAAAGCAGCTGCTATAGTGTGTCAGGAATTGTCCATGAATTAGAATGCAAAAAATGACGACACAGGCCTGATTTAAATGAATTCACATCTGGCTGGGGAAGAAGAAGCCTTCCTATCCAAATATATCATGGACTTCCCTGGTGGTGTGGTGGTTAAGAATCCGCTTACCAATGCAGGCGACGTGGGTTCAATCCCTGGTCCAGGAAGATCCCACATGCTGCGGAGCAACTAAGCCCATACGCCACATCTACTGAGCCTGCACCCTAGAGCCCACGAGCCACAACTACTGAGCCCACATGCTACAACTACTGAAGCCCGTGCATCTAGAGCCCATGCTCCGCAACAAGAGAAGCCAACGCAATGAGAAGCCCTTACACCACAAAGAAGAGTAGCCCCGGCTCGCCACAACTAGAGAAAGACCGCACGCAGCAACGAAGACCCAATGCAGCCATAAATAAATAAATAAATCCAAATATATCATGATGCAGTGAGTAATATAACAATAACATGCTTGGAAAATGAGCAAATGGGAGGATACCAGCACCTGGACTGGCTTTGTGGAATTGATAGAAGGTATACAAGTTTAAGAGTCTCCCCACAAGAGGGGATAAGAAGTGTGGAGCAGGCATACCCATAGAAAAGATCTGAGAAAGCTGCAGAATCCCTAATAGGGTTGAAGGAAGGTATTTTTCTCCTGAAATCAGTCAGTAGAGACTGCAGGAGGTGACTGCTTCTTCAAATGCAAAGTCAGTAATGTAAGACTTCAAGGAACATGAAAAAAATTGAGAAAGCATGATACTACCAAAGGAACACATTTTCCAGTAACTGATCCAAGAAATGGAGATATGCAATTTGCCTGATAAAGAATTTAAAATACTTTTTTTAAAATACTGAACCATTACATTGTATACCTGAAATATAATGTTAAATATCAATTATGCTTGTATGAAAAAATAAAGCAAAAGAGTTGTTTTCACAAAACTCAGTGAGCTACAAGAAAACAGAAAGACAATACAATGAAATCAGGAAAGCAATACGTGAACAAAATGAGGTTAATATAAAGATAGAAATAATAAAAAAGAATGAAACAAACTTGGGAGCTAAATATTACAATGAAGAAATGAAAAATGCAATAGGGAACATCAATGTCAGAGTGGATTAAGCAGAAGAAAAAAATATGTGAAGTAGAATACAAATCATTTAAAACTATCCAGTCAGAAGAGAACAAAGGAAAATGAAAAAGAGTTCAGAAAGCCTACATGAGCTATAGGAAATTATTAAGAGAAGCAATCAACGATATCATTGAGAAATAATCTATACATTATTGGCGTCCCAGAAGGAGGAGAAAGGGAAAAAGGAGTAGAAAGGTTATTTAAAGAATTAATGGCTGAGAACTTCCCAAGTCTGGGGAGAGATCTGAACATCCAAGTTTATGAAATTCATAGGTTGCCCCAAAATTTCAACAAAAGATAATCTTCTCCAAGGCACTTTATTAAAAACAAACAAACAAAAAAAAACTGTCTAAAATCAAAGACAAAGAGAGGATTTTAAAAGTAGCAAGAGAAAAAAAATTACACACAAGGGAACTCCTGTAAGGCTATCTGCATATTTCTCAGCAGAAACTTTGCAGGCCAGGAGAGAACAGAATGACATAGCCAAAGTGCTGAAAGAAAAAAAGTAACCAGAATATTTTACCAGGCAAGGCTGCCCTTCAGAAATGAAGGAGAGACAAAGACGCTACCAAATAGACAAAAGCTGAGGGTGTTTATCACCACTACACCTGCCTTACAAGAAATGCTAAATGAAATTACCTCTGTTTGCAGATAATTTGATCTTACATATAGAAAATCCTAAAAACTCCATCAAAAAATTGTTAGAATAAACAAATTACGTTGTAGGATATAAAATCAATTTAAAAAATTAGTTGCATTTCTATACATCAACAATGAAATACCTGAAAGAGAAATAAAGAAAACAATCTCAATTACAATAGCATCAAAAACAAAATATTTAGACATAAATTTAACCAAGGATGCAAAAAATTCATACACTGAAAATTATAAAATGTTTAAGAAAGAAATATAGAGACACAAATAAATGGCACAATATCCCCTGTTTGTGGATCAGAAGAATTAATATTGTTCAAATGCCCATAATACTCAAGGCCATCAATAGATTTAATGCAATCCGTACCAAAATTCCAGAGACATTTTTCACAGAAACAGAAGAACAATTCTAAAATTTGTATGAGACCATAAAATCCCCAAATATTCAAGGCAATCTTGAGAAAGAACAAAGCTGAAGACATCATACTTTCTGATTTCAAAATATATTACTAAACTATAGTAACCAAAACAGTATTACTGGCAAAAGTGGACACACAGACACATGGAACAGAATTGTGAGCCCAGAAATAAATCCATTCATATATGGCCAACTAATATTTGACAAGGGAACCAAATATATTCAGTGGAGAAAGCATAGTCTCTTCAATAAATGGTGCTGGAAAAACTGGATATTCACATGCCAGAAGAACGAAATTGGACCCCTATCTTAAACCATTCACAAGAATTTACTTGAAATGGAATAAAGACTTGAATGTAAAACCTGAAACTATAAAACTACTAGAAGACAAAGGGAAAAACGTCATTGACACTGGTCTTGACAATGACTTTTTGGATGTGGTGCCAAAAGCACAAGCCACAAAAGCAAAAACAAAAAAGTGGAACTGCATCAAACCAGAAAGCTTCTGCATAGCAAAAGAAACAATCAACAGAATAAAAAGGTAACCTACAGAATGGAAGAAAATATATGCAAACCATATATTGGATAAAGGATTAATATCCAAAATACATAAGGAACTCATATAACTCAGGAGCAAAACAACAAAAAACAATCCAACTAAAAAATGGGCAGAGAGGGCTTCCCTGGTGGCGCAGTGGTTGGGAGTCTGCCTGCTGATGCAGGGGACACGGGTTCGTGCCCCGGTCCGGGAGGATCCCACGTGCCGTGGGGCAGCTGGGCCCGTGAGCCATGGCCAGTGAGCCTGCTCGTCCGGAGCCTGTGATCCGCAACGGGAGAGGTCACAGCAGTGAAAGGCCCGCGTACCGCCAAAAAAAAAAAAAAAAATGGGCAGAGGACCTAAATAGACATTTTTCCAAAGACATACAGACAGCCAATAGGTACATGAAAAGATGCTCAACATCACTAATCATCAGGAAAATGCAAATCAAAACCATAATGACATATCACCTCACACATGTTAAATTGGCTTTTATAAAAAAGACAAGTGATAACAAGTGTTGGCGAGGATGTAGAGAGAAAGGAAGCCTCCCACACTGTTGGTGGGAACGTAAATTGGTGCAGCCACTACGGAAAACAGTATGGAGATTCCTCAAAAAGCTAAAAATAGAGCTACCATATGATCCAACAATCTCATTTCTGGGCATATATCCTAAAAAATGAAAGCACTATTAGAAGAGATAGCTGCACTTCCATGTTCAGTGCATCATTATTCACAATAGGCAAGATAGGAAAATAACCTAAATGTCCATTGATGGATGAATAAATGGATAAAGAAAATTATATATATATAATTATTGTATTATATATATTATTATAATTATATAATATAATGGAATATTATTCAGCCACAAAAATGAAGGAAACCCTGCCATTTGCAACAACCTGAATGGGCCTTGAGAGAGCATTATGCTAACTGAAATAAGTCAGAACAAAAAAGACAAATACTTTATAATCTCACTTATATGTAGGGATCTAAAATAGCTGAACTCATAGAAACAGAGTAAAATACTAGTTGCCAGGGGGCTGAGGGGTGTAGGAAATGGGAATACTTTGGTCAAAGGTACAAATTTGCAGTTATAAGATGAATAAGTTCTGGAGATCTAATGTACAACAGGGTTACTATAGTTAACAATACTACATCATATACTTGAAACTGCTGAGAGAATAAATATTAAACATTCTCAACACAAAAAGTGGTAATTATGTGAGATGATGGAGGTATTAAACAACCTTATTGTGGTAATCATTTCACAATATATATATTTACCAGAGCATCATACTGTACATCTTAAACTTACACACTGTTATATGCCATTGTGTCTCAATAAAGTTGATTTAAAAAAAATGCTAAAAAAGAAGTTGCATGACCCCTGCTGTTTTTCCTTGATATGCTCTGCTGGAAAAAAAAAAACATGTGTCAGTAAAGCTCTTGGCAAGTTCCTTTTGAACCCCATCTCTTGATATCAGAAATGACTAGCTTGTATATTGTTCTGAATCTAAAACTCATCTAGTGAGAAAATGAAGAATATTGTCTGCTGGGGTTTAAAAAAAAAACTTTTCTGGGAAATTTTCCTCAGCTGAAAATTTCTTTACTGATTTAACTGACCTGGTTATTTCCTTTGTTATTCATTTTATTTACTCCTATATTACATACCTCACCATTACATTTTATTTAACAGTCTTTCTGTGAGTAGTAGGCCTCAGTCTTCAATTTCACTAGTCTATAATACCTTTCTTTATATTTAATGTTACTAAAGTTCATTGAATTTCCAAATGAATCTCCTTTGTAACATCTCTATGTCTTTTTCTAACAAATATAGTCATTTTCCAAAATGGCAGCATGAAGTATCATTTACATATAATATTATTCAACAATTCTGTGATGCAAACATTTCATCAGCCTCCATAAATAGTGTATGATTTTTAAAAGTTAAAAAGAGGATGTCACCACTAAAACAGCAACACTGACCTCTATCAACCAAGCCTCCTGGGCAAGGATCCAAAAAGTCTAGGGACATTCTATCTAATAATACTGGCCTAATCAAAGATATCTGCACAAGAAAAGGAAATTCTATTTAGTGTCTGGTTAACACTAGTCCAATTAATGATATCAATTCTGTTTGTGAGAACAAAGAAGAACCTGGAGAGGAGGTGAGATAGGGAGGCACAAGGGGGCTGTGGAGGGGTCACCTTCCAACAAGGCTGTCACTCCATCCTCCCTCTTAACTGTCTACACTGGAGAAAGATAGGAAAGTAGTGAAGAGTCTAATACAGGACATTCACTATAAAGCTGCTGAGGCGTAGAGGAGTCTGTGAAATATCCAGCAGCAAAAACACTAGCTGAGAGAGAGAATGGGCTATTACATCCTCATATTTCCACTCAGAGATTTTCAGACAAGAAACTATTTAAGCCAAGCTGACTGTATTATTTTTATACAGGATGAAGAAAAAAACCAAAAAAAAAAAAAAAAAAATATATATATATATATGACACTATATATATATATATGACACTATATATATATATATGACTATATATATATATATATGACACTATATATATATATATATATATAGTGCCAACTGGTTTTTATATCGTTTTCAAAGATGGAGGCATAGCTCCCCCAAATGCAAACACTCCAAATGCAAACCATTTTTAGTCTTGAGGGTAATGGATGTGGAAGTATAATAGCTCCCATGGTCAGGAAATAACTGATAAAACTGAACACTGCAGTTTATCCCTGGCCCTGGGAGCAGTCTGTCTGCTCCAAGTGCCAGCATTAAGAAGATACATCGTCTGGAGATTTTAACAGAAACAATAACAAAACCAACTAAAAGTCTTTTACGTAAGCTGTCCATTATGTAGGATGGGCAATTCTAAATATCTGGGATAAAATATTCCTATCTGAAGAGATCTTCTGTTGGTTGTTTAAGTTCTGTGGTCATTGTTGAAATTTAATACTAGAGATGAAAGCTTTAAATTAAAACACGTTTCTTTCTTATCCTCTTATAAACATCGAGAGTTAATTGGGAAAATCCCCATTACACAGTCATCCCTCAAAAAACAGGGACTCAACTACACAGGTTGTTTGAGAGAGTCCCTAATGTTCTGAGCTCTGTGAGCTTGCTTTATTCAGAGCTCACGTCACTCATCCCCGTGCTCTTGCCTTTTCTTGCACATCAACAGGAGATTAAAATTGAACTCTGCAGGCACAGTGAGCAACCAAGCAAAGAAATATAACTTGAGTTACTTCAATTCTGTCATTTTAAGCTACCAGTTGTAATTTTCACATGTATTTAACATTTTAAACAGTGAAAAATAGTGTGAACTGCCAAGTATGATGATTTTCTTCTGTTAACTTTTTTTTTTTTTTTTTTTCCCCAGTACGCGGGCATCTCACTGTTGTGGCCTCTTCCACTGCAGAGCACAGGCTCCGGACGCGCAGGCTCAGCAGCCATGGCTCACGGGCCCAGCCGCTCCGCGGCATGTGGGATCTTCCCGGACCAGGGCACGAACCTGTGTCCCCTACATCGGCAGGCGGACTCTCAACCACTGCGCCACCAGGGAAGCCCTTAAGTAAACATTTTGACTTGCACGTGAACTATTTTTTATGAACTTAAATCTTTATTATTGAGATTTAGTCTTCTAAAGTTGTTTGTTCTTTACCTTTAAAACAATTAACAAAAAATCAGTTCCCTAATTGAACTGATTTTCATGTTTCCGGATATGATTTGATATAAAAAATTCCAATAATAAATATTCCATTCTCTGTTTTTCTATTATATATTGATATTTTTTGTTTTATGATGATTACTGACAATATTTTTCTATGTAGATAAATGCGGTCTTAAAAATGATCTTTTCCACGTATAAAATATATTAGGCATGCCACCATCTCATCCATATCATAGCTGATTTACTTCCTTTTACCTCTGTGGATTTTTGCTCATTTCTTCCACTTGTACTCCTACTGGTTAATGTCTGCCATCTTCTCTACACTCTGATGAAATCCAATACTTTATACTATATTGACACTGACTGACACCAACTGTCTGTGACACCTTTTTTTCCCCCTTTTAATTTGGAGAATTTATGTTTGAAGTCTTGTGTTACTCTCTGATAAGTACAAACACTCTGATATGTTACAAACAAGTGAATAAACACAGTTCCTGGGTATGCTTATTCATCCAAACATTTACCCAACTGTACTTTCAGTACTTCTCTTCTGCCACTTCATCACAAACTCCCACCCTGAGACACAATAAACGGGCACCAGACCTGGTTATGGGTTATCTCCTCTGCTCATCACCTAGATGACAGCATAGCTTGTTTCTTGCTTCACTCAGATTCTCAAATGACAGTTTAGAAAGAATTTGTCTTTACCACGGATAAAAATAACTCCCATCCCTTTCACTCTGTTCCCTTTTCTCTACTGTAGTTTCTACTATTTGTTCACTCATTTACTGTAATTTTCCAATATTCTGTGAGCCCCAAAGCATGAACACTGGCTGCCTTATTCACCACGATATTTGGTAACATTGCCTAAAATAGTGCCTGGCACTAGGAAGCACTCAATATTTGTTGAACAAATGCTATGATCTCCAGGAGACTCTGGAAAGGAAGACAACTTGTAAAATGCATTGTAGGAGACCCACCTTCACCCCATTTTTGAGTTTGATGAGTGGGAAACTGGAACAAATCTTTTTAATTTGGAGATACAAAGGTAGAAAGAGAGTATAGGCTTCTGTATTAGTTTGCTAAGGCTGCTGTAACTAAGTACCATAAACTGAGTGGCTTAAACAACAGAAATGTATTGTCTCATAGTTCTGGAGGCTAGAAGTCCGAGATCAAGGTATCAGCAGTGTTGGTTCCTTCTGAGAGCTGTGAGGGACAATCTATTCCAAGCCTCTCCCCTAGCTTCTGCTGGTTTGTGGGCAATCTGGCAATTCTAGCTTCTAAGGAGTATCACCCTGATCTCCGCCTTCATCTTCACATGGCATTCTCCCTGTATGTACGTCTGTCTCCAAAATTCCCTTTTTATAAGGATGCCAGTCGTATTGGATTACAGCCCATCTTAATGACTTCACCTTAACTAATTATATCTGCAAAGACTCTATTTCCGAATAAGAACACTGAGGGTTAGGACTTCAACATATGAATTATGGGGCAACACAATTCAATGTGTAATAGCCTCCTTGGCAAATCTGAGGGAGATGGGAAGTCTTGTAGAAGGTCTCCTGAAGAATCATGGAGATCCAGCACAAGATCAGAAATGGTGGGGTGGCATGTTCCAGGCATAAGGGGCAACAGCCTTCCATTTACCCTCCTAAGGGTCCTATGGTTTCAAACAAATAACAGAACATCCAAAAGCTGAAGTGATACCCCAAGAGAATATTAGTTTAGAGAGAAATTGCCGGCAGACTTGTAAATGTCTTGAAACTAGTTCAAGGGAATGCTGCTACAGAGGGTGCATTTTGCACTGGCTTTGGGATTCAGCCGTTTTTGTGAATTTCTGCTGATGGCAGGGTGAGCGGAGACAAACCCAAAGGCCAGACTGCATGAGTTATATCATTTTAGATGCCAGCAGGAGACTGACATAGAGCAAGATGGAGAAAAACGCTGACTTCCCACTGGTGACAGTGGCGTTTGTGTAAGCCAGTATGATTTAACATCAATCCCAAAGAAAAAAAAGAGTCCAAGTACAGAATTTTTCTTAGTTAAAGCTGAAATGACTGAGAAAAATCACCAAAGTAACTAGGCTTATCTGGAAGTGGTAGGATCCTAATAATAATAATAATAATAATAATAATAATAATAATAATGTTGTTATTGTATCAGAGAGAACCAGGGACTGGTATAGAGTATGTTGTGATAGAAATTAATTTGTGGAAAAGAAAGAAAAGTTACCTCTTGTCACATAAGGCCTAAATTTGTGGTCTATTAAGTCTGTACCCATCAAGTTTTCTTTAACCAAGGAGATTCTTTAACCAAGGAGAATATTGGAAGGATAACTTGCTATTGATGTACTATTATGAATAATGCCTAGACAGTACAACATAAAAATTAAAGGTTTCATATATTTTACTGGCTGGAAAAATACATATTATGGGTAAAATCCATATGTTTTTTTGGTGTCAACATGATCAATATTCCCACTAATCTCTATTAAATATCATATAATAAATGGATCACCTAAAATAATACAAGAATAAGACTTGTTCTTTTTTCTGTAATTTTAACTCCCTCTACAATATACCTTTCTAATGGTTACTTATGACCACTTGCTCACTCTTTAAGGCAGATTGAGTTCCTCTAGGAGACGTGACCACAGCCACCCTTGCATCCCACCTGCTGGTTCTTGGTCTTTCTCAGAGCGAGCTGACTCAGGACAGGGTCAATTCTGCCCTCCTTTTCCTAGATGCCCTTCCAGGTTATGCACAGCCATTGTACCCATTCCCAGCTTATTGGTCATTTTTTTCCCCTTGACTGAAGTGAAAATGTTTTCTCCCCTTGACTGAAGTGAAAATGTTTTCTCCTGGAAAAAAACTGTGGAGGCCCTGGTTTTATAAGTTTGATGGCTCTTATAATAACATCATTTAAAACAAGCAAAAAAAATGTCCTTCCTAAACCAGCTACATGTTTTACACTATTCATATATTTAGACGTACCGCTCTCTTTAATTTTCACTTATTTCATCCCTTCTGCAACAGGATCTTCTTTTCATTTGGGAAGTCTTACCTGCCATTTGTGAGGATGAGGCACACGAGGGTTATAGGAATCTCTCTTGGGGCTCCATGTATGCTTCCTTGCTTCAGTGCACCACAAATCAGGGTCCTGATTAATGTGCAAGTCACCCCTGACTGCTGAGTTGGACGCGCCATCTCACAGCCACCTGAGTAATAGGAACACTCTTGATGACTTGGTCCCTCACTGATGGTCCCTTCCTTCTTAGCCTGGGGGCCCATTTTGCTTCCTGTATTTTCCTAGGATATAACAACTACATTGAGGAATGTTTCCTCTCTCTCCTTATTCTCACTACCTTCTTGTAGGACTTTATGGGAATCTGCACACTAAATCATCCCACAAGGATGTAAGACCCTCTCTTTTTAGGGTCTTTCTGACATTTAAAAATAAAGATTGGAACTTGTGATAGTAGTTAGGACCACTAGAAAGGAGCAGATAGCCTGTGTTTACTAGACTGATGGGGCTCACTGAAGAGGTTTTTACACCAATTTGCAAGGGACAAAAGATGCCTTTATTTTGATTTTTTATTCTTGTTAAATAAAATGAGAAATAACTTGCAAAATATTAACCTTAAGAAGAGGGTAGTTTGTTGGCAATATTTCAACATATATATGAATAAGCAAAGGTGACTTATAAAGAAAAATGGGTACTATTCTAATCAATAATTATTGTTATCATTCATACTGCCCTGCCACATAATTCTCAATTTAAGTATTTATGTACACACCCAGATAAAATGTAAACTCCTCCAAGAAAAAGGAAAGTTTTATCATGTATTATAATTTTATCTAGGACACCCAACAAGGGCTTTTCACATAGTGGGGCTGTCATATATATGTTATTGTATATGCAGAGATGTATATATACTAAATGTATCACATATATAATATACGCATATATCTTATATATTTCTTTAATATTTTCATATATTACACAATATACTAAAGCTACCGCATATATCTACTATATACTTACTCTATATCATGTATATATACTTAATATATATTTACATATTTTGTAATATACACCTTACATGTATGCATCTTGTGTAGCTTATAAGATATGCATGCATGTATTATAGTTCACATATATCTTATAATATCTTCATATTTGGTGTGATTCTTATTTTAACAGACAATTTTTTTCCCTAGGAAGCAAAAGCCAAGTAAAAAGATTTGGAATCTTTAAAAGACCCATGTTAGACTGTTAAATGTTAACGATGCTATGAATTCCTAAGCTGTGTGCTAACCAAACACATTATTAAAAGTGCTAATATTCAAATGTGAAAATCACCAGGTGGGAGCACAACAGAGGACTCTGGTTTGCAGAGGAGCCCTCATCCTGGGGACACAGGGTGAAATAAGGACGCTGGAGCAGAAGGTGATGTGATGTAATTGTGAAAATTCTCCCTGAAGCAGGATACAGATTCCTCCTTTCACTTAGTCTGATGCTGTAACAGGGTTCATTTCACCCAAACCGGAGGTCTCCTCATTATCCCTTCACACCCGGCAGACACAGCCTCTGAAGCAGTTTTCTGTGGTGCTTGCCGGTCTAGACAGGCATGATTTGCTCGGATGTTGAGAGGTGAAGGGGCAGAGCCCGGGAGGCTCCCTCGTGAATTTCGCAGGCAGGTCTCTTTAATTCAATCACTTGCTGGACCTGCCAACCGAAATGGGCGTGTGAGAGAGAAAGTCAGCTGTCCAGCAAAGGGGCTGCAGTGCCGGCTTCATCTCGGCCTTTATCAAGTGCGACTGTATTTTAATGCAGTGGCAGTAATTCCAGAGGGAAAGGTGGAGCTGTGGCAACTTGTTTGGATCTAACATGAGGCTTCAAGACGTGCCTGGAGAGACTCGTGCTGGGAGGAGCCCGTGTCTCTGACCACGGCCTGTGGAGACGCTGCATTGGCTGCTGTCTGTGCATTTGAACGTTCTCAGTTGTGCTCGTCAGCTCGTCATCCTCAGCTGTAATTGCCTCTTTTCTAGCTTATTCTCTGATCGGCATCACCTGCACTGCAAATCGGCTTCCCACTGCACATGCTCCGTCGGCCTCTTGGTGATTTCCACACCCCAGGCGCCTTGATAAACACACTCAGCACCAGCGTCTAGTTTCAACGCTGGAGAAATGGGTTCTCCTCATCACCTTTCCCTCCCCTCCTTCCTTCTCGTTTTGATGGGCTTCGTCCATACAAATACGGTCCACTTAAGGCTAAAACTACATTCCACAGCACACCTTCTGGCCCCTTCGGTATCAAAAGTGAATTATCTTTGCCTTAATTTTCCCCCTTTGGTAAGGGGTAGGAGGATTAGTACAGGGAAGCCAGGCAGGACAAAAAACCAAATTCTTCCACATTCCACATTTTCCTAAATTGATTACTAAATGCGTATTGCCAATCACACCATTTTGTTTAGGCAAAAGAGAGAGAGAATATCAAGCTGTTGTTATACACTACTAATTACGGATGAAAGGATTAAATTGGAAAGAATCTGACTGCAGGAAAATGGCGAAGGAAAAAAAAGGCTAATATTGTTATTATTCAACAGAGACAACACACAAAGAAAACAGAGTTTAAGCCTTTCTTCAAAGGAATTTTGAAGGTAATTTGATGGATTTTTACAATGCAATTATTATTAAGAATCAAAAGTACATTTTTAAACAAAAGAACTCATGGAAGGGCAAAATCTCCCCAGCATGGACAGGAGAGAAAAGGGTCTCAAAAATTTCATAGTAGGTGGTTCTTTACTATGAAATCCCTGATTTCTGTCCCATTTTGGCTACCTCCTGCCTAGTATCCTCTATTCCCTTCTAATATCGTAAGCTTTACACCCAAGCCATCTAATCAGGCATACTTCCCAGTATGATTTTGAAACTTCGTTGGTCAGGCTAAATGAATCTTAGCCTACAATGTAGAATACATGTTCTCATGCCTCAGAAATGCATTTGTTCATTTTCAGGTGTTTCAAGGAATAAATTACTTTGCTGCTTGATGTAGTATAACAGTTCCATGCCTCAGTGTGCTCTTCATGCTGATTGAACTAGTCTGCTAAGAGAGGTTTTGAAAGTTAGCAGCCTCACACCTCCCAACGCAGTGAATTCATATTATCTATCACACAAACATGTGTAACCTGTGGAACTGACAAGGAAAAAACTTGGGCCAGTTGCCAGGTTTTCAATAGCCTTTCAATTTCTGTAAGTCTCCATCATTAAGGAATAAAATGACCCCTTTTAATTGAACTAACAATTTTATAGCGGGGTAGTAGAAAGTAAAATTTTCTTACATTTTTTTCAATTACATTGGCACACACACCTTGTGATTTATTTGATTCATGTCCTATAATGTATAATGTAGCTAGACTGTCTAAAACGTCCATTATCCATCAATGAATATATAAATACAACTAATTATGAATATTGACAAAAATGGAAGTGTTATTTCTTTAGAGAAGTTATGATGAGCTGAGTTTTGTGGGAAAATAAGCAGAGCAAGCTAAACGCTAATGTGATGTTATTTTGTCTGCTAATGCAGATCAGTCTGCCCCTAATAAAAGCCAGAGGTTTATTGCAAAAAGCAGTGGCAGAGGAAAGTTAATGATGATGTAAATGATATGATTTTAGCTCAGAGGGGAAGCATAGGTAATAGAAATCTGTAGATCATTTTCACACTTTAATTTTAGATATTTATCTCTACTTTTCCCAAAATAACTATTGTACCATATCTATAGTGTTGTAACTTTTCCATATAAATCTAACAGCAAAAGAGCCACTTGGATTTAATTTTTTAGAGTTGGAGATTCATTGAGTCATTTATTTCAATTTAATTATTGAGCATCTACTACACACCATGAGTGCTAGGGGGGTTACAACTGTGATGGGACATTCACAACCTGAGCCCCAACAGAGATCACCGCTTAGCGGTTTTGAGTTTGCACTATTTCTCCTTCTTCCAAGGCCGACAGTCATCCCAACCTCCTTGGACTCATAGCTGCCTCCACACTAGAGCTGTGATCTTATTGGGGGTGAACGGCCAAGGCTGCCAGCGTCTCTACCCCAGAAACAAATAACACAGCAGATCCACCTGGGCAACTTAGAATCCAAAGACCACAGTTTGGGCTTCAATTTCTCCTGAAGTTGGTTTGCAGGTCAGGAGGAGGTGCTAATATTCTAAGGAAAACCAAAATGCGTGTGCATCTTCCTCTTCACTCCATCTCCTTTCCTCCCAGCTAGGCTGTGACGTCCTCCCCCAGTGTTCTGCTGCAAGGCTTGCTGAGTAAGGACCTAGGTTTCAGAGGTGAGACGGTAGAAGTACTGTTCTGTTTATGTTGTCCTAGACAGGTTATGTAGCATTCTGTTTGTTTTTTCCAGCTTCAGTGAGGTGTAGTTGACATAAAATAAACTGCAGGTGTTTAAAACATATAGTTTGATAAGTCTGGGCACATGTGTATATCCATAAGGCCATTATCACCATCCAGATAATAAACAAATCAATGACCTCAAAATTGTTTCCTCACCTCCATTTGGTACTTAGCATTGTAAGCCCCAGATTCTTCACCTGTAAAACCAGTATGAACATAGCAACCTCATAATGTCATGAAAAATTCACAACACACAGGTAAAGTGAACACTATATAGCAGAAGAGGGGTCTGTGTTAGATCCTTACCCCCACTTTGCATTAGTGAATATTCATGAATTGTCAAGTTCTCACTGATTCTACCATTTTATGCTTCTCATTCTTTTCCCCCAGTAAGTCAAATCTTTTCTCATGCTTATAACCAGAAATAAAAGATTCCTAGGTAAGCTCTACAGGAGGTCTGCTGAGCTAGTTGGGGAGAGGAGAAAGCTGGGCATTTTGAACTACCCAGGCAGTGGATGGTAACTATGGACACAAGCCCTACTGCTGGCTGACAGCTGAGCAAATGTGTGTGAGAGAATCTGGAAGGGAGGGGGCACATCAAGGGCACTGATGTCTCTACCTGAAGGGAGTCTGATCTTACATCAGTAGCTGGCACCAGGGATGGGGATTCACAAAATTCTGTCAGCAAGGAAAGTGCTATCTGGTTGAACAAGATGGGGTAGAGAGACGGTTAGCTCCCAGGAGGAAGCTGTGCTTACCTGAGTCCACATAGAATCAGTTCCTGTTTATTTCCACAGACATTCAAAGTAAAATGGCTGAGATGTGGCACTCATAGAAGAATAGATTGTTTTCCTGTACCTGTGTAGGAAAAGAAGGGAAGAAACTATCTTAAGGAATCCAGTTGCATGTGAGAAAAACAGATGAGAACTATGTCATATTTTACAGACGTAGAAGGGAATCCATGGCTGACTAACCATTGCCTAGGTTGAAAACTGCCATTTAGAGTTATTTACAATTGATTCTTACTCCTTTTCTAACTATAAAAATGCACCTGTTTAAGTAATGTTTGAGCACCATATGATTTAAAGCAATAAAAGACTGTCCAAGTGGCATTTGGAAAATTTATTTGAAAAGCACCCTATGTTATTAAATGATTCATACCCCCAACACACACAGGCCTAGAAATTATTTTAATTCATTGTTTTCCAACTTGGGATCTCACATTTCTAGCATAGTCCATTTTGATACTTTTTAAAAGTCAGTATTCTGAAGAATCTTGGAGACTAGTAGAGTTGGAAATACTTTAAAAGCTTCAAAAACAGATGAAAAGCTATTCGATTCAACCATAAGAAATTGCCGGGGAGACCTTCAAGATGGCGGAGGAGTAAGAAATGGAGATCACCTTCTTCCATACAAACACATCAGAAATGCACCTACATGTGGATCAACTCCTACAGAACACCCACTGAACGCTGGCAGAAGACCTCAGACCTCCCAAAAGGCAAGAAAGTCCCCAAGTACCTGGGTAGGGTAAAAGAAAAAAGAATAAACAGAGACAAAAGAATAGGGACGGGGCCTGCACCAGTGGGAGGGAGCCGTGAAGGAGGAAAGCTTTCCACACACTAGGAAGCCCCTTCGCGGGCGGAGACTGCGGGTGGCTGAGGGGGGAAGCTTCGGAGCCGCAGAGAAGAGAGCAGCCACAGCAGTGCGGAGAGTAAAGCGGAGAGATTCCTGCACAGAGGATGGGTGCCGACCAGCACTCAGCAGCCCGAGAGGCTTGTCTGCTCACCTGCCGTGGCGGGCGGGGGCTGGGAGCTGAGGCTCGGGCTTCGGTCGGAGCGCCGGGAGAGGACTGGGGTTGGAGGCGTGAACACAGCCTGCAGCAGCTAATGCGCAGGGGCTAATTCGCAACGGCTAGCCGGGAGGGAGTCCGGGAAAAGTCTGGACCTGCCTCAGAGGCAAGAGACTTTTTCTTCCCTCTTTGTTTCCTTGTGCGCGAGGAGAGGGGATTAAGAGCGCAGCCTAAACGAGCTCCAGAGACAGGCACGAGCGCGGCTAACAGCGTGGACCCCAGAGACGGGCATGAAACGCTAAGGCTGCTGCTGCCGCCACCAAGAAGCCTGTGTGCGAGCACAGCTCACTCTCCACACCTCCCCTTCCGGGAGCCTGTGCAGCCCGCCACGGGACAACTTCCGTTCTCCCGCGGAAGGAACAACTTCCGCGGGAGAACGCACGGCGCGCCTCGGGCTGCTGCAACGTCACGCTGGCCTCTGCCGCCGCAGGCTCGCCCCGCCCTCCGTGCCCCTCCCTCCCCTCGGCCTGAGTGAGCCAGAGCCCCCGAATCAGCGGCTCCTTTAACCCTGTCCTGTTCCGGCAACCTACACGCAGAGGCGGGGCCAAATCCGAAGCTGAACCCCGGGAGCTGTGCGAACAAAGAAGAGAAAGGGAAATCTCTCCCAGCAGCCTCAGGAGCAGCTGATTAAATCTCCACAATCAACTCGATATACCCTGCATCTGTGGAATACCTGAATCGACAACAAATCATCCCAAATTGAAGTGGGGGACTTTGGGAGCAATTGTAGACTTGGGGTTGGCTGTATGTGACTGACAGGTTTCTGGTTTTATGTTTATCTTAGTTTAGTATTTAGAGTTTATTGTCATTGGTAGATTTGTTTATTGATTTGGTTGCTCTCTTCCTTTTTTTCTTAATATATAGATATATATATATTTTTTTCCTTTTTCTCTTTTTGTATGTGTATGCTTTTTTGTGTGATATTGTCTGTATAGCTTTGCTTTTACCATTTGTCCTAGAGTCTGTCTGTCCGTTTTTTTGGTTTTTTTTTTTTTTTAGTATAGTTTTTAGCTCTTGTTATCACTGATGGATTTGTTTTTTGGTTTAGTTGCTCTTTTCTTTTTTTCCTTTTTTATTACATTTTAATTTTTAATAATTTTTAAATTTTTTTAATTTAAAAAACCGTACTTCTTTTATTTATCTTTTTCCTTTCTTTCTTTTTTTCTCCCTTTTCTTCTGAGCCATGTGGCTGACAGGGTCGTGGTGCTCTGACTGGGTGTCAGGCCAGTGCCTCTGAGGTGGGACAGCCGAGTTCAGGACACTGGTCCACAAGAGACCTCCCAGCTCCACGTAATATTAAATGGTGAAAGCTCTCCCAGAGATCTCCATCTCAACACTAAGACACAGCTCCACTCAACAACCAGCAAGCTACAGTGCTAGACACCCTATGCCAAAAAACTGGCAAGATAGGAACACAACCCACCCATTAGCAGAGAGGATGCCTAAAATCATAAAAAGGTCACAGCCACCACAAAACACACCACCGTACGCAATCCTGCCCATCAGAAAGACAAGATCAAGCCTCATCCACCAGAACACAGACACTAGTCCCCTCCACCAGGAAGCCTACACAACCCACTGAAGCAACCTTAGCCACTGGGGGCAGACACCAAAAACAACAGGAACGATGAATCTGCAGCCTGTGAAAAGGAGACCCCAAACACAGTAAGTTAAACAAAATGAGAAGACAGAGAAACAGCAGATGCAGGAGCAAGGTAAAAACCCACCAGACCTAATAAATGAAGAGAAAATAGGAAGTCTACCTGAGAAAGAATTCAGAGTAATGATAGTAAAGATGATCCAAAATCTTGGAAATAGAATGGAGAAAATACAAGAAACGTTTAACAAGGACCTAGAAGAACTAAAGAGGAAACAAAGAATGATGAACAACACAATAAATGGAATTAAAAATTCTCTAGAAGAATCAATAGCAGAATAACTGAGGCAGAAAATGGATAAAATAGTGGAAATAACTGCTGCAGAGCAGAATAAAGAAAAAAGAATGAAAAGAATTGAGGAGAGTCTCAGAGACTTCTGGGGCAACATTAAACTCACCAATGTTCGAATTATAGGGGTTCCAGAAGAAGAAGAGAAAAAGAAAGGGACTGAGAAAATATTTGAAGAGATTATAGTTAAAAACTTCCCTAATATGGGAAAGGAAATATTCAATCAGGTCCAGGAAGTGCAGAGAGTCCCATACAGGATAAATCCAAGGAGAAACATGCCAAGATACATATTAATCAAACTATCAAAAATTAAATACCAAGAAAAAATATTAAAAGCAGCAAGGGCAAAACAACACATAACATAAAAGGGAATCCCCATAAGGTTAACAGCTGATATTTCAGCAGAAATTCTGCAAGCCAGAAGGGAGTGGCAGGACATAAAGTGATGAAAGGGAAAAAAATAAATACTGTATGCTAACACATATATATGGATCTAAAAAAAAAAAAAGGTTCTGAAGAACCTAGAGGCAGGACAAGAAATAAGACGCAGACGTAGAGAATGCACTTGAGGACACAGGGAGGGGGAAGGGTAAGCTGGGACAAAGTGAGAGCATGGCATGGACATATATACACTACCAGATGTAAAATAGATAGCTAGTGGGAAGCAGCCGCATAGCACAGGGAGATCAGCTGGGTGCTTTGTGACCACCTAGAGGGGTGGGATAGGGAGGGTGGGAGGGAGATGCAAGAGGGAGGAGATGTGGGGATATATGTATATGTATAACTGATTCACTTTGTTATAAAGCAGAAACTAACACACCATTGTAAAGCAGTTATACTCCAATAAAGATGTTAAAAAAAATTAAAGAAAAAATATTGCCATTTGCCAAGTGAAAATCATTCAAATATAGGTGATTTTACATGGCTCATCCTAAATAATTTGGATTCTTTAAGAGAATCTTAGCACAGAGTCTATTTCTAGAAAAGCACAATTTATACATTTTGGGCTTTTTTGTGAAGCTCCTATCGATTATGAAGAAAAGGCACATGAGCAAGTCCAGCGGTAGTCACACTAATTTAGTCCTGTGCAACTGTTCTTATGTTTTTTCAAGCTACTGAAATAATATCTGCTTATTTGCTTTTTCTATAATTAAAAAAATATCATTGTTATTTATGTTTATCTACATTGAGTGACATGTCCTAATTGTTATAAGACTAAAGTTTCCCAGGGATCTTGTTAAATGCTGATTTCTGGGCCATGTTCCAGACATACCGAGGGTGGAAGTGTTTTAGTCAGCTATAACAACATACTGAAGTCTGGTTGGCTTAAACAACAGAAGATTATTTTTCATAGTTCTGGAAGCTGCCAAGTCCAGGGGATCAAGGTCTTGGCCGAGTTGGTGTTTGGTGAGAACCCACTTCCTAGCTTTTAGACAACTGCCTTCTTGCACTATGTGCTCACATGGCCTTTCCTTGGCATGTAGAATAACTATGAGTATCTCTCGTCCTTTTCTTGTAAGGGCACTAATTCCGTGATGAGGATCACACCCTCATGATGTAATCTAAACCTAATTACCTCTCAAAGACCCCATCTTTGTGAATTTGTGTGGATACAAACTTTCAACCTATAACAGGGCAAGAACATGGAATTGCAATTTAAAACAAATTTCCTGAGTGAATATTAAATGCATATTTTTGAGACAATGTTATATACTTTTCATTTATCTTAATTTAAAATTTATAGCACTTAGATGTGGTGCATTTTACAACTGGAATTTTTAAAAAGAGGACTGAAAATTCAGCAAAGCTGAAGAATTTGCCAAGATCTGACAGCTGCAAAGTTCTGATTGATTTGAAATATGTGAATTCCCCTACATGTTTCAAGCCCTTTGTATGCCTATTAGTTTTCATCCTTCTGGAACCTTTTGCACATCAGTCTAAGTCAAATAACAGTAGCTTGACTGTATTAAGGCTGAAAAAAATATTGGCTACCTGAAAAGAACTGCTGTATTCTTGGAAAAATAGATGTGGTTGGTATTTCTAAGTATGAATCAAAAATACAACAATAAGAAGTCACCAGAAACAACATAAGTGGAGCCATCTGGACAATCTATTCTTCATCATGATACTCTGTCTGTTAGGCATTGGCTGTTGATAGGAAGATCATAGTTCCTCTGTTTACAAAGGCTGCAGTAAACTGAACCTGGATTTAATGGCATATAATTTAGTGAACTCAAATTTTTAAGGGGGGGATAAACTGGGAGACTGGGACTGACATATACACACTACTATATATAAAATAAACAACTAATAAGAACCTGCTGTATAGCACAGGGAACTCTACTCAATACTCTGTAATGGCCTATATGGGAAAAGAATCTAAAAAAGAGTGGATACATGTATAACTGATTCACTTTGCTATACACCTGAAACTAACACAACATTGTAAATCAACTATACTCCAATAAAAATTTAAAAAAAAATCTGAACATACACAAAAGAGAAGAACAATATTATGTGCCAATCTCAAGACTAAGGACTTCTAACACATGGTCATATTTAACTGACATAAAATACATGAAGGATTCCATCCCCTTTTGCACTGCCACAGATCAACTCCTATGCAAAGATTCTGGGGTAAACAATATAGGAAGAGAGAGCTCTGCCTGTTAGCCTCTGCTGATGATATTTGAGCTGTTTAAGAATATAATTTTTGGTGTAATAGAGCCAGCACCAGGTAAAGATATGTAAGTTTATGCCCTGCACTGTTTGGCATCCAATAAGTCACCTCCCCTGACATATTTTCACTGTAAAACATGAAGGGATGGACCAGGTGATGTGTGGCATCATTTCCTGAAAAAAAAATTTTTTTTAGCTAGATTAAGAAAGAAGACTCAAGTTAGTGAAATTAGAAATGAAAGAAGAGATTACAACTGAAGCCACAGAAATAAAGAGGATCATGAGACTATTATGAATGATTATACAGCAACCAACTGGACAACACAGAAGAAATGCATAAGTTACAGAAATATACAAACTGCCAAGACTGAGTCATGAAGAAATAGAAAATCTGAATACACCTGTAACTAGCATGGAGGTTGAATCAGTAATTAAAAACCTCAACAAAAAAAGCCCAGGACCAGAGAGCTTCCCTAGCAAAACTTGCCTAACATTTACATAGGCATTAATGACTACAGTTAATTAAACTGTATTGTACACTTGAAATTTGCTAAGAAAGTAGATGTTAAGTGTTCTCACTAAACCAAAAAAAAAAAAAGGTAACTATGTGAGTCTATGGGTGTATTAATTAGCTTGATTGTGGTAACAATTTCACAATGTACATGTACAGCAAATTATTCTGTTGTACACCTTAAATATATATAATTTATATGATTTTTGTCAATTATACTTCAATAAAGCTGGAAAAAGAATTAATGCCAATCCTTCTCAAAATTTCCCAAAATTGAAGAGGGAACACTTCCAAACTCATTTTATGAAGCCAGAATCACCCCAATACCAAAACCAGACAAATAAACCATAAGAAAATAATTATAGGCCAATATCCCTGATGAATATTGATGCAAAATTTATCAACAAAATACTAGCAAACAAAATACTAGCAAAATACAGCATATTAAAAGGATCATACACCATAACCAAGGGGGATTTATCCCTGGCATGAAAATATGATTCAACATATCAAAATCAGTAAATGTGATACACCACATTAACAGAATGAAGGATAAAATTCACATGATCATCAGTAGATGCAGAAAAAGCATATAATAAAGTTCAACATTTTTTATGATAAAAATATCAACAAATTAGGTATAGAAGGATATTACCCCAACATAACAAAGGCCTTAAGTGAAAAGCCCACAGCTAACATCATACTCAATGATGAAAAACAGAAAGCTTTTCCTCTAAGATCTGAAACAAGACAAGGATACCCCCTCCATTTATTTCTGTTCAATACAGTGCTTCAAGTCCTAGCCAGAGAAATTAGGCAAGGAGGGGAAATAAATGGCATCCAAATTACAAACAAAGAAGTAAAATTGTCCCTGTTTGCAGATGATATAATAAAGAAACCCCAAAGATTGTAGAAAAGATTGTTAGAACTGAAAAATAAATTCAGAAAAGTTTTGGAATACAAAATCAACACACCAAAGGCAATTGTGTTTCAATACACTAATAAACTATCTGAAAAGGCAATTAGGAAAACAATCTAATTTATAACAGTATCAAAATAAAATACTTAGTAATAAAATTAAGGAAGTGAAGGACTTGTACACTGAAAACTAAAAAACACTGATGAAAGAAATTAAAAATGACACAAACGAAGATATCCTGTGTTCATGGATTTAAAGACTTACTCTTGTTAAAATATCCGTACTACCCAATGTGATTTATAGATTCAATGCAATTCCTATCAATATCGCAATGGCACTTTTTCCCCAGAAGTAGAAAAAATATTCTAAAACTCATATGGAACCACAAAGACCTCAAATAGCCAAAACAAATCTTGAAAACTATGACTCAAGCTGGAGGCATTACATTCCTGATTTCTATATGTTATAATGCTCTAGTAATCACACCAATATGCTACTGGCATAAAGACATATAAATCAATGGAACAGAATAGAGAGCCCAGAAATAAATCCATGCACATATGCTCAACTGATCTTTGACAAGTATGCCAAAAATACACAGCAGGGAAAGACTAGTCTCTTCAACCAATAGTGATGGTAAAATTGGTTATCTACATGCAAATGAATAAAATTGAAACCTTCACTTAACACCACATGCAAAAGTCAACTCAAAATAGATTAAAGATTTAAATGTAATATGTGAAACTATAGAACACTTAGAGGAAAACATAGGGGAAAAGATTCCTGACATAGATCTAATGATTTCATAGCTGTAACAGTAAAAGCACAGGCAGCAAAAGCAGAAATAGACAAGACAGACTACATCAAACTGAAAAGCTTTTGTATAACAAACGAAGCAATCAACAGAATGAAAAGCCAACTTAAGGAATAGGAAAAAAATTTGTAAACCATGTATCTGATAAAGGGTTAATTTCCAAAAAAACATAAAGGACTCCTGTAACTCAGTAGCAAATAAACCCATTAATGTGATTTTAAAATGGGCTAAGAACCTGAATAGACATTTCGCCAAAGAAACATACAAGTGCCCAAAACATATATGAAAAGATCCTTGACCTTGCTCATCAGGGAAATGCAAATCAAAACCACAATGCAACATCACCCCACACCTCTTAGGATGGCTATTATCAAAAGAACAAAATACAACAAATGTTGATGAGGTTGTGAATCAACTGGAACCCTTTTACACTGATGATGGGAATACAAAATGGTGCAGTGACTTTTGAAAACTATTTTTTGTTTTCAAAAACCTCAAACAACTTTTTGAGGTTCCTCAAAAAGTTCAAATTAGAAAAATCATATTATCCAGCCATCCCACTTCTGGGTATTTATCCATAATAAATTGAAATCAGGGTCTTGAAGACGTATTAGCACTCCCATGTTTATTCTAGCTTATTTATAATAGCCAAAATGTGAAAACAACCTAAATGTCCATAGATAGATTAATGAATAAAGAAAATGTGGCATACACATACAACAGACTATCATTCAGCCTTTACAAAGAAGGAAATTCTGCAATACATGACAACATGAATGAACCGGGAGGGCAATTTTGCTAAGTGAAATGAGCCAGTCACAGAAGGGCAAATACTGCACAATTCCACTTATATGAGATATGGAAAACAGCCAAACCCATAGAAGTAAACCATAGAATTGTGGTTTTCAGGGGTGAGTGGAGGGTAAATGGAGTGTTGATAATCAACAGTCATAAAATTTCAGTTATGCAAGATGGATAATTTGTAGAGATCTGCTGAACAATATTGTGCCTATGGATTATGATACTGTATTTTGCACTTAAGAATTTGTTGCGTTCTTAAGTTCTTACGTTAAATGTTAAGTGTTCTAACCACAGTAAAATTAGTAATAAAAAGAAACAGCCTTGCTGGCACCTTGATCTTGCACTGCTAGCCTCCAAAATTCTGAGAAAATAAATTTGTTGTTTAAGCCACCCAGTCTGGTCCTTTGTTAGGGCAGCCCGGATAGATTAATACACCAGGGAAATCACTGCCATGTTGTTCCTCAAGTCCCAACGTTCCTAGTCATCTCACCAGCTTTCTGCCTTTCAAAGTCTTCCTATGGTTTTCTACTGTGTCAGGTTTAGGACTTTTCATTTTAAGACTGAAGACCTAGAAGAAAGGGGGCTTCTCCAACTTGGCTGGAACCAGAAGTCTCCTGCTAAGGGTCACCAGGCAGAAGTACAGGATGACTACATTACGTAAACCCTTTCCAATTTGTAAGGATCAAATGAAATAGGCATGTGTCAGCTATTTGTCAGGATTAGCTGTTTCTTTTGTGACCCTCCTGTTCATATCACTATATGCTCAGCATGAATGGGAATAAAGTAAGCATCGGATTCAGTCCCCACTTCACTGTTCTTCTCTTTTAATTTACTCTCTAAATAATACCCAACTAGAGACCCTGACCAGTTCAAACACCTAGACTTGTTTCTTCTTTGCTAGTCCGTGCATCCACGAGGATTGAACTTGCTTTACGGCACATCAATACTCATCTGTGCCTTTGTTATAAATCTCCCTAGTGGCAGCATTGCAAGCCTTACATCTGCCCATTGTGCAGCTTAATTCCAGCCTATTGCTGTCAGTATCTGCAGGGATTAAATACTGATTTTTTGGTTTTTTTAAGTTAAGTATCTCCTTTATCTACAAGACACTTTAAATCTGTAAATAATAGACCACTATGGGATGCAAGGTGCTTCCCGTGGATTTTTAAGGAGGATGTTTGATCTTTTTCTCAGGCCTGGATACTGTATTCTCTGTTCTCCCATTAAATTTTTGTTTAATATTGACTGAAAGGGGTGAGCAGTAACACTAAGAGGTGCCCTGGTGGCTCAAGGACTCCAGAAATGTTACTATCATCCATGGAGCTGCAGGATGTGATAACAAAGGAAGATCTGGCCTTCTTCCTTTCAGCTGAATCACATCTGAGAAAATGAGCTTCTGGCTTCTCCTGCTTCCCAATGTGGCACTCAGCAACATACTTTCAAGTCCAGTATGCTTTTTTTATTTTTCCTCATTACTTTGCTGTTTTTAAATGCTTAGCCTCAAAAGTATCCTGGCAATTAATTGTGGCGCTTCATAGAAATTATTCTTAACCCTTGACCCCCCCCCCCCCCAGTTTATGTAATCTCTGCCCTCCCTAAAGATAACTCGGAGTGGCCAAAGTGTCATGACTCTTGTAAATTTTAACATCTTTTTTGTGAACCAAAGGAGGGTGATTGAATTGGGCAAATACCTGACGTTTGGTGCTAAAAAGTCCTTTAACAACACTTTGTAGATTCACAACAAACTCTTATCTATAGTTATAATTAAGAGCATACTGTTAGTTTCTTTCTTTTTTTTTCTACATCTTTATTGGAGTATAATTGCTTTACAATGGTGTGTTAGTTTCTGCTGTATAACAAAGTGAATCAGTTATACATATACATATGTTCCCATATCTCTTCCCTCTTGCGTCTCCCTCCCTCCCACCCTCCCTATCCCACCCCTCCAGGTGGTCACAAAGCACCGAGCTGATCTCCCTGTGCTATGCTGCTGCTTCCCACTAGCTATCTACCTTACGTTTGGTAGTGTATATATATCCATGCTGTAAGGCCAACTGGCCCGAGGCAGGGGAACACAATCAGATTCACAGGTTGCATCAGACCGAAACTCTCCGGACCACCCAGTTCCAGAAACTGACCTGGAGACTTTCCGGACCACCCAGTTCCAGGAACTGACCTGGGGACTTTGAACCCGGCCCAGCCTTCCCGCCTTTCGAGGGGCGGGACTAACGGTCCCCCAGGATACCCGAAAAGACCACCAAATAAGGAATACCCTGCGCCTTCCCAGATTCACCACACCCCTTTCCCTTCTTCCCCTATAAAATCTTGCCCAACCCTCGCCCGGGTGCGACTTCTCTGGCCCCTTTCTCTCGGACCAGTGAACCTCGCCCGGGAGCGCTCCCTAATAAAGCTCACTTGAAGCTTTCCTCTGTTTCGCGGTGCCGTTTGTTAAGATCCGACCTTACACATGCCTCTCTCCCGCTTTGTCACAGTTTCTTAAATGTGTTTTGAAAGTCTAAAACCCTCCTCTGCAAATAGAACGCAAAGCTATAAAAACACAAGTAAATTACCCCACAAGTAAATTACCCCGTCATCTATACTTAATAACATCTAAACACCAATGACTATTGTAATGAAAAACATGAAATACTTTCTATTTGTGAAACAATATTTACACTTTCAAACTGTATTTGGAGATGAAAATGAACTCTCCCAGCTATACACAGAGAATCCATTAATTAAAGACAACTGTTTAATTATTAGCAGTTTGCATAGTTAACCAAGGCTCATAATTTTCCAAGTTCAGAGATCAGAAACCACATTTTCTCACTTAAGCTGTGTATACCAGACTCATCTTCAAAGGCCAAACTAGGAAGGGTTCAGGAGGCCATAAAACTCAGATTTCATTAAGAGGTAAGGAAACTGATGCTCAAGGTAAGTGGCTTGTCCACGGTCATAAAACCAGTTGATCCTAGACTCAAATTCCGACCTCTTAACTCCCGGACTGTTGGTTTCAAACCTTGGGCGTTCCCTGAGTAAAATGTGAAACTGGCCCCAGTACAGGGAGAGCAAGGAAAAACCAGAGAAAGAAGAAGACCACTCCAGATTGGTAGGTGGCAGGTTTAAAAACAAAAAGCAAGGGAACTTACATGTGAAGTTTCTCTCCGGCGGCCGCAAGATGATCTCCTCACCTGCCTGCCAGAATCTTAAGGGTTTATATAGAGCACTTCTGAACGTTTGAGAGGAAGACTCCAGGAATCTGTCCGGTGAGAGAAAGAGAACACACGGCGTGCCTCAGGCTGTTGCAGTCACACCGGCCTCTGCTGCCACAGGCTTGTCCCGCATTCCAATTATAACTACTGTACCCCTCCCTCCCCCTGACATGAGTGAGCCAGAGCCCCCTAATCAGCCGCTCCCTTAACCCCCTCCTGTCTGGGCAAAGAACAGATGTCAGAGGGTAACCTACACGCAGAGGTGGGGCCAAATCCAAAGCTGAAGCCCAGGAGCTGTGTGAACAAAGAAGAGAAAGGACATATATACACTACCAAACGTAAAATAGATAGCTAGTGGGAAGCAGCCACATAGCACAGGGAGATCAGCTCGGTGCTTTGTGACCACCTAGAGGGGTGGGATAGGGAGGATGGGAGGGAGATGCAAGAGGGAGGGGATATGGGGATATATGGATATGTACAGCTGATTCACTTTGTTATACAGCAGAAACTCACAGAACATTGTAAAGCAATTATACTCCAATAAAGATGTTAAAAAAAGAAAAGTTTATATAGAGGCTTTCATGAGGTTCAGTCATGTATATGCCCAGATGGTTTCAATAACATTATGATCTGAGGCTGCATCCTTGAAGTAGTTCCTCGGAGTGGGGGTGGGGTGTAAGGAGCCTCTGATTGCCCAAGTCTAGCCTCCATTAGGGACAACCTCCAACACAGGCTAATCCTATTTTCATTATATTAATGATTTTCACATTTTAGTGGTATATCAGAATCACCTGAAGGGCATGTTAAAACACAGACAGCCGGCTCCCACCCTCAGAGTGTCTGATGCAATTTACCTGAGGTGGGACCCAAGAATATGCATTGGAAACAAGATTCCAGATAGCTGTTGATGCTGCTGGTCCCAGGGACCACTCTGAGAACCACAGCAGTACAGTGGTTTCCTCTTACGTTATGTAGTACTTTACTTTTAAAGGACTTTTAAAAACTTTTTATTTTGGAGAATTTTGTAAATACACAAAAGTGGACAGATATGTATAAGGAACCGTCACAAATCTATTGAGTATGGACAACCATCCAACAATGGGCCATCTAAAGGACTTCTTATCATGCCACTTTATTTTTTTCTGCACTTTCTCCTGGGAGACAGGCATTTTCATAATTTCCAAGATGCTAACAAAAATTGTTTTGTATTATTACTCTGCTAATGTTTAGTTTGCAGTGTTACTTAATGTACACTGTCTCCACAACTCTAAGTCGGAGACAGTGGTTTCCCAGCTTCCATGTTACAGTGAGGGAAATGGAGGCTCAGATGGTCATTAAGCAACTCACCCAGGACTCATACTTAAGTCCAACTCCAGAACTTATCATGACAGACACTATATTCAATTGTTTCAGTTAAAGTCAAACTTACCTGATTTTAAGACAAAAGCACATTTCAGCTGCACTTACTTTCATATGTGTAGCTGGTAATGGTGATACAACCTAAGCACTTGTGGTCAAGTGTTAATATGGTTAGTGGCCCAGGAAGATTCAGACCTCCTGGTGGAATGGTACTGGCTGCATTTTCAATCAAACCCCCAGTGTGGTTAATTGCTATTAGGATTTAGACACCATCACCTGACTCATTCTTCATGCCAGAGTTGGAGTTCTTCCTTCCTTTAGGACCTGAGTCTCCCTGGGACTTGTCCAGGAGAAAGACATTTTCCTCTGCCCTTCGAGGTTCTTCTGGCTATTCTAATAATTAAATTGACATGAGACAGATTAATGAGGGAAAATCAAACAAAAGTTTAATAACATGTCTAAACAGGAGAGACCCAGAAGAAATAAGTAACTCACCAAAATGGCTGAAGCCCTCACCTTAAATATCATCTTCAGCTAAAGACAAAAGATGATGTTGAGGGAGGCGAGAGTCAGGAGAGGTTACCAGGAAAAGAACAGTAAACAATCTTTATGCAGATTTAAGTCATCATCTTCTCCACTGATAAGAAATTCTAGAGATTAGAGTCATCCTCTTCTTCCTGGTACAGTAAGGCAGACATAACTTACTAATGGAGGTTTCCCTTATAAATGTTCATGTTTCTTACAAAAAAGTAACTCCTATTTGGTTTTCTGAGTTTTTTCCTTATCTGTTGCTTCTTAAAAAACAACCAGCTTAAAATAATTAATGTGCCAAAGAGATATATTTTGGGGTACCAAATTTTTCTCACCTACAGACTCTTGCCTCTTGTTTTCAGAAATATGCATAGTTTTTGTCATCTGTGTGTCTCAGATGACTTGTGAGGCTCAATGAATTATTAAGAACTGTTTAGATGAATACTCATTTATAGTAGCATGGTCTTGAAATAATTCTCTGCACTACATATTCATATGCATATACATTATGAGTTATACATCTGCATTTATGACTCAATGCTCACACAAAATTTTAAAACATCTATGTATGTCAAATAAAATGCCACTGATCATGGTTAATGAAATCTTATCCTAAACTGCTAACCTTTGCAATGTTCTAATAGTTATTACCTTTGAGACATAATTGATTTAGTCAGTGTTGTTACATGCGTCTCTATTTGTGATGGACATGGTGCTCTGTACATTTTGCGATTAGAACAGAACAAACAGAAAAGGTAGAAAAAGCTCTGTCTGAGATAAAGCTTGGCAGTTACAATACTTTCTTAACACTGACCTGTGACTTTTTAAAAATGCGATTCCGGTTTCTTTTCTTCAAGTTTATTACATTGTAATAGTAAAGAATGGTTTTAGGGAATTTGTGAAATGACATCTATTTTTATCTAAGATCTATGAAGAAAAATGAAAATATTTAATTTATGATACATTTTTATTGAGATATAATTTACATATAACATTGTGTAAGTTTGAGGTATGTTTATATATCGCAATATGATTACTACAGTTGTGTTATCGAACACCTTTATCATGTCACGTAATTATCATTTATTTTTTAGTTGAGAACAATTAAGATCTAGTCTCTTAGCAACTTTGAAGTTTATAATACAGTATTGTTGACTATAGTCACTATGTTGTGCATTTGATCCCCAAGACTTATGTATCTACTAGTTGCAAGTTTGTGCCCTTAACCAACATCTCCTCAATTTCCTCCCCTACCCCCCAGACCCTGGTAACTACAATTCTACTCTCTGTTTTTATAAGTTTAGTTTTTTAGATTATTATTTTATAATAAACCAGTAATCCAGTAAGTAAAATGTTTCTCTGAGTTCTGTGAGCTGTTCTAGCAAATTAATTGAGCCCAAGGAGGGGGTCATGGGAACCTCTGATTTAGAGCCAGTTGGTCAGAAGTGCAGGTGACAACCTGGACTGGCAGTCTGAGTTGGAGAGGGTTGTTGAGTCCTCCAGTTTTTAGATTGTCTGCCAGAAGTACAGGTAACAAACTTGGGCTTGTGCTGGTGTCTGAAGTGGAGGGTGGTCTTGTGGGACTGAGCCCTTTACCTGTGGAATCTCATTCTATTTCTGGGTAGGTAGTGTCAGAATTGAGTTGAATTCTTGGACACCTTGCTAGAATTGCTTGGACACCTTGCTAGAATTGCTTGTTGGTGTGGGAAAGCATCCACATACACACATTGGAATTGAGTCTGGGAAGCTTATTTAGCTGAATACACGACAGAAATGTCTATACATGTGCACCAAATGTCGGACAGGAATGTTCTTGGCAGTTTTGTACATAAAGACCAAAACCTGGGAACAACACAAATGTCCAACCACAAGTGAAAGGAAAAATACATATGATACATTCATACAATGTAATAATGTGATATATATAATGTGATTCATATAACGGGATATAACTCACAATTAAAATAATAAACTACTGATAGATGCAAAAGCATGGATGAATCTCACAGACAAAATATTATGTGAAAGAAATCCAAACAGAAAAGAGGACAAACTATGTGATTCCATTTATATGAGGTTCAAAAGAGCCACAATTCTTCCATAATGACAGCATTTAAAATCATAGTGACCTAGAGCAAGTGACGCTGAAATGTAGATTTAGTATCATTTCTTTTCATTGTGAAATGTCACTCAGTCATGTAACTCATTACTTTCTTCCTTTTTAAAAAAATATTTATTTATTTATTTATATTTGGCTGCATTGGGTCTTCATTAGTGCACGAGGGCTTTTCTCTAGTTGCAGCAAGCGGGGGCTACTCTTCGTTGTGGTGCGCGGGCTTCTCATTGCAGTGGCTTCTCTTGTTACAGAGCACAGGCTGTAGGCGTGTGGGCTTCAGTAGTTGTGGCACATGGGCTCAGTAGTTGTGGCCCACAGGCTCTAGAGCACAGGCTCAGTAGTTGTGGTGCACAGGCTTAGTTGCTCCGAGGCATGTGGGATCTTTCTGGACCAGGGCTTGAACCTGTGTCCCCTGCATTGGTAGGTGGATTCTTAGGCACTGCTCCACCAGGGAAGCCCCATTATTTTCTTTCTTACACACAGAAGTAACAACTTGAAAACAATTTAAAGCTTGTATACATCTACGTAGCCAGCACAACTTATACAACTCCTTGTAAGCTATTGTTTAAGTAACTGCAAAGGTGTATCTATTCTTGGAGGACTGCAGTATAAGTCTAAAAGAAGAGCTTTGCTTAAAAAAATATTTATCTTTTTTTGAGATTTACAAAAATAAATGTCTAATAAATACCTTATTTCATAATTTTTAAATATATGCCTTATTTTCAGACACATTGTTGTTTCAAAGAATGATAAATAACATGCAGACCTGGAAGAAAGATACAGCCCCTATTTCTAAACCATACTCTGGATGGGACTATTTTCTACCCAAGCTGGACTATTCTACAAAGACACACAAGGCAGGAAGGTGCTCTAGACACAGGAAATTCAGGCCACAAAGACATCTGCTGAGGTGTTGAGTTTTGGTTTTGCTAAAGTTTTGCAAAATCCTCTGTCATGGTTGTCCCAGATACAAAATTACACAGGGAATTAATTCTCAGGGATGCAGCTGAAGTCACAAGTTTTGTCTGTCTTTGGAAATCTCAGGATTCTTTTTCAGTACTGCCTTTCTCATCTTGGAAATGGAGCAAATCTTCACACTCTGGAGATGATTTTTTACACCAGAGGACAAGCTTAAATATCATTTTTCTTTTGGGGAGTGACTTTTTTAAATGGTAACCTTGACATATTATTAAATGTGTCACCTCTCCCAATTAAAATATCCTTTTACAAGCCAGGTGCCGCTCTCAGCATTACAATGGCTGAACTAAAGTGGAATACAGAGGAAGATTTTTCACATCAGTGGAAGTGGTAAAGCCAGAAAATGAATTGGATTCCTTTTAGATGAATCTTTTATGGATCAGCAGATTTATTCAGAGTTACTTAAAAAGCAGTTAACATTCCATTAGCAACAAACTGTGATCTGTGTCAGCAATAAGACACTCTTCGGTCATTTATTTCAGCACAAGAAGTCACTTCAGAAAAAAATGCAATTATTGAATCTCTAAAAGGCAAATAAATACTGAGGCAAAACTAGGTCATTTTTCTTATAGAATTATGAACATTATGCTTGATTCTTTGCTTCATTTAATCAAAGCATTTGTTTTATTTTTGTAAGTTTATGATCAGGAAGGAAAGATAAATGATTTTTTTTTAAAAAAGAACAGTAATGTTAACATATTTTCACCAAGTTCATAGCAATGATTTCAGGAACAAATGGTTGGAGCTATTGCTTGAAGGGATGGGAGATGCTATTTGGAGTTTCCCAAGCCTGTGTTGTAGGACAGGGGTACTACCAGACATGAAGAGACGCCTGGCCTCAAGTGCTGGGGAAACTTGGAGAGGTTAGCATTCAGAGGCTTATTAATGCAGAGTGCTCTTCACTTTGACTGCGTTGGGCCTAACCTCAAGCCCCTATACTTTAGAATCTCTTTTGGCATTAACAAGATGGAAGCAGATAGTAGAAAAATCCCAAAGGGGTCTATGAGTCATGCTGAAAGTTGGTGTCTCATAGAGTAGAGAGGTAAAGGGCCCTGAACCCCTTTTGACCTTTGAAATAAGTGGATGGCAAGGATGCTGGAATAAACTGAAAGCATTCATGTTATTTTTTTCTCTGAGTTAATTAAATGAATATGAAGCTAGATCTCCTCTTCTGGGAAAATGGAGTAAACATATTTGTCCATTTTCCTCCCAATAAGTACAACTAAAACACACACACACACACACACACACACACACATATGTAAGTATATATATGTATGTATGTATAAATATGTATATTACTCTAAAAGATGGAGAGAAGGCAGATGGACTAAGGACAACCTTGGAACTCAAGGAACAACATGGCTGTGAGTTTCCAAGGAAAGTCTGCTCTCTTTAGAGAAAGGACTCAGAAAAGGTCAGCCTAGCAGAGAGAAAACTTAAACAATAGCTTCTCTACTCCAGCCAAATACTACAGAAAAAACTATTGCCTCACACTCACCCTCACCAATAAAGGCCAAATGGGGGCCTAGACTTTCAGATTCACATTTGCTAGGCTGTAAGGAAGCGCCATAATTCCCCACTGGAGTGGTGTCAAAGAAGGTTGAGTAGGGGCCAGGGTTTTCATAGTCAGCCCTGCTAGGTGGTAATAAGGCTCTGCCTTCAGGGGAGGTCTCTGTCAGGGAAGGCTCTGCCTTCAGGGGAGGTCTCTGTCAGGGGAGACCGCTGCGTGGAAAGCCTGAATATCTACCCACACCCTGCAGCAACAAGATGCTCCTGCCCCTCCCAACTGGGGTGGTGGAGAGACAAGACTTTCACCACCTCTCTCTCGCTCATGAGGAGGACACCAGCAGCACAATGGAGGGGGGCAGAAAAAAGGGTTAGTGAACTGAAAGATAGAACAATTCTAATTCTAATCTGAATAACAGAGAAGAATCTAAAAAATGAAGAGAGTCTCGGGGATCTGTGAGATTATAACAAAAATCTAATATTCATGTCATCAGAATCCCAGAAAGAGAGAGGAAAAAGGATAAGGCTGAAAACGTACTTGGAGAAATAATGGAGGAAAACTTCCAAAATTTGGCAGAAGACATATACCTACAGTTTTTAAAAGCTGATACAATTCCAAATAGGATAAATCCAAAGAAATAACAACACACAATAGAGTCACACTTCTGAAAAATGAAAACAGAGTAAAAATCTTGAAAGCAGCTCAGAAAAATGACACCTTACCAACAGGGGAAAACAATTAGAATACAATGAATTCATTATTAGAAACCATGGAGGTGACACATTTTTTTTTTTCCAGTGCTGAAAGTAAAGAACTGTCCACCTAGAATCCTATATACAGTGGAAATATTGTTCAGAAAGGAAGCCCAGATATTCTTAGACAAAGGAAAGTTAGTGGAATTTGTCACCTAGAGATGGACTCTAAAGGTGAGAGAATTTCTCTAACAGAAAGAAAATTATAAAAGCAGGAATATTGGAATATAAGAAAGGAAGAAAGAATGCAGTGAGCAAACATATGGGTAAATGCCAGAGACTTTCCTTCTTCTCTTGAGTTTTCTAAATTATGATTGATGTTGGAAGAAAAAATTATAACATTCTCTGATGTGGTTCTAAATACCTGTAGAGGAAATATTTTTTAAATTATATAATAAGCAAGGGAGCATAAAGGGAGGTAAGAATGCTGCACTTCACTCAAACTGATAGAATGACATTAGTAGACTGAGAAGTTATGAATATATAATACAATAAGTAAGCTATCATGAAAATTTTATGCAGAGTTACTCTTAAAAAACACTCTAGATGAATCAAAGTGGGACTTAAAAAATCTACACGTAAACCACAGCAAGACAGGATCATAAACAGAGAAACAAAAAATGGAATGAACAAAGACAAATTAAAAAAATAAAATGCTTAAAAATAGGGAGAAGATTGGCATTTTTCTATTAGGTAAGAAACGTGTTGTATCATTACAGCCCCTGTAGGCATCAGAAGGTTAATAAGGGAATAATACAAAAGTGTCTACACACATACATTTATCTACACAATTGGCAAGGATGTGCAGAAAGTGGAACCTTTGTGAATTGCTGTTGCAATTGTAAAATGGTGCATGGAAAATAGTATGGCAGTTCCTCAAAAAATTAATAATAGGATCACCATATGTTACAGCAATTCCACTTTCAGGTATATACCCATTAACTGAAAGCAAGGAATCATACACATATTTGTACACCCATTTTCTTTTTTCTTTTTAATTGAAGTATAGTTGATTTACGGGTGAACAGCACAATTATTCAGTACATATATAACATGTTCTTTTCATATTCTTTTCCATTATGGCTGATTACAGGATATTGAATATAGTTCCCTGTGCTATACAGTAGGACCCTGTTGTTAATCTATTTTATATACAGTAGTTTGTATCTGCTAATCCCAAACTCCTAATTTATCCCTCCTCTGCCCCCTTTCCCCTTTGGCAACCATGTTTGTTTTCTATGTCTGTGAGTCTGTTTGTGTTTCATAAATGTTCATTTGTGCCATATTTCAGATTCCACATATAAGTGACATCATATGGTATTTGTCTTTCTCTTTCTGACTTACTTCACTTAGTGTGACAATCTCTAGGTCCATCCATGTTGCTGCAAATGGCATTATTTCAGTCTTTTTTATGGCTAGGTAATATTCCATTGTATATATGTACCACATCATCTTTATCCATTCATCTGTTGATGGACACTTAGGGTGCTTCCATGTCCTGGCTATTGGAAATAGAGCTGCAGTGAACATTGTGGTACATGACTCTTTTTGAATTATGGTTTTCTCAGGGTATATGCCCAGTAGTGGGATTTCTGGGTCGTATGGTAGTTCTATTTTTAGTTTTTTAAGGAACCTCCATACTGTTCTCCATAGTGGCTGTATCAATTTACATTCCCACCAACAGCATAGGAGGGTGCCCTTTTCTCTATACCCTCCTTAGCATTTGTTATTTGTAGATTTTTTAATGATGGTCATTCTGACCATGTACACCCTTTTTCATAGCAGCATTATTCACAATAGTCAAAAGGTGGAAGCAACCCAAGTGTCCATCGATGGATGAAGGGATAAACGAGTTGTGGTATATATATATAGACACACAATGGAATATTATTCAGCTCTAAAAAGAAGGAAATTCTGTCATATGCTACAACAGGGATGAACCTTGAGGACATTAGGCTAAGTGAAATAAGCTAGTCATAAAAGGACAAATACTGTATGATTCCACTTATCTGAGGTGTCTGGAGTAGTCAAATTCATAGAGGCAGAAAGTATAATGGTAGTTGCCAGGGGCTGTAGCGAGGGGAGAATAGGGAGTTATTGTTTAATGGGTACGTAGTTTCAGTTTGGAAAGGTGAAAAGTGTTCTGGGATAGATAGTGTTAATAGCTGAACAATGTGAATGTACTTAATACCACTGAACTGTAAACTTAATGGTTAAAATGGTAAATTTTGTGTATTTTACCACACATAACACAAAAATGTTAAAATGAACAAAAGTACTTGACTCAGATACATAAATAAGGTACCACATAGTATTTATTTATCTCTATATCTGGTTATATACCTCATCTCCCTCACTGCAACTTGGTCTGACCTTGGTATAATGTGGAGGCCATCAACCTTCTACATTCCTTATTCCATATATCAGTGTTCTTGTGCTTTCTCTTTAAATAGGTCCAGAAGGAAATCCATCTGGCAAACACATTCAGAGTAAAGAATTAGTGCCTGAAGTTTAAGTGTAAAGGAGAAATGTCAGGATTCAGGTGTAACCCAGGGATAATCAATATAGACAGACTTCCCCAGCGGTATGATCAAGCCACTTGAATGGTATTAGTAAGCAAGACACAGCATAGAAGCTCCAGTTTGTTTCTCTCTACACATTTACCTTATTTCTCTATCTGGAGTTCAGCCTTATTGATGTTTGTCTGCTGCATACACTGTCATACCTTGGCTCCCAAATTTTCCTAACTGAATAACTGAGACCGAAAGAGCTTCTCCCGTCCCAACGCCAAATTCCTAGAGAAAGAATCTGATGGCTTTTCCCAGGTGAGTTCCATGCTCTTTTTCCAATTGATTTGTGTGGTCATGTGGGAGGATGAATACGGATACTGAGGACTCATCTAGAATCCAGTGACATTTGTCTTTTGAAAGAAATGAAGCTATTGGTAAAAGAGAACCATAGGCATGAGTGAAGCAGATAACTTTGGATGAACACTTTGCTGGTGCCTCACAAATACCACTGCCTGGACAGCCTATGCATGTAGTGGGGATGCCCTCACCTCTGTGATACAGATGTCAACAGTTCCTACATAAGTATTAGAGGATGGGAGTGATTCATCAGTTCCTGTTAGCACCTCTCCCATACTCATTCAACACTCACTGGCCAGTACATAAACAACCCTGATCCATTGCAAATTTCTGCTGAAGGGCTTTCTTTCAGATACTTGTGAATTAATGCCCTTAGAAAGTAAATGTTCCTATGGAGCAGCCCTTAGCAATGACAAATGAGTACTGGAGGATGAATATGGACCCCACTTGGCTCTGAGAAAGAAGGGGGATTACTCTGAGGCATGATCTACCTTGGACTTCAGAGATCCTGAGGAGAAGTGATATCCATTTGGACACAGAACAAACCTGTTAATAACTCACCCTCTTTTGGGTTCCTCCCCTTCCACATATCATCTCACTACCTTCTTCCCCTAATGGTGCTTTCTGTGATCAACGCCCAAATAAACTACCTCCTATCACATACCATATAAAGATTTCCCTCTTTGGGATGCAACGTAAGATGGGAGCATAGGACATAAATTGCCAAATGCCTATCTTCAGGGCTGGCATGATGGAGAGAAACAGGAAAGGACAGTCATTGGCAAAGGTAAGAGAGAGAAGCAGGAGCCGTGAGAAAGCTTCAGGTCTAACGTGTACCTGGCTGAATCAGGGTGCAGAGTGTGAATACAGCTTGAACACTGGAGGAAGATCTAATCTACGCAGAGAAGGGAAAAAGAAGCATTGGAGAAGAGGGGGTAACGTCCTCAGCCAGATCATGGTGCAAGATCAGTAACAGACAAGCTAAGTAAGACTCATCCCCTTGAAATCTTAGCAGATGGGAACACAAAGGGAGCAGGGCCCTGCTGGCTGCCTGGAGACATGGGATTCATGTGGTCAGTAACCTGAGATGTATTAGGGAAACTTCTCAGCTGAGATCCAGAGGAGTGAATTAACAATCCACTAATATATTCTTAGTTTTCACTTGAGTAATTAATTGTTAACCAGTCAATATAAAGATACTGCCTTACAAATGAAACCATTGGCTAATGTTTCACTTCAGTAAAGTGCTTCTTGTAAGAGGAAAGAATCCTTTCCTTGTAGATATAATTTTAAAAAGATAAGGCCTTCATTTGAAAACTGTATAAGACACCATATTTTAAGGCTTAAAAACAGAGAGAACTTCAGAGTTTTACTCAGGAACATGTTAATTAATAAGTAAACATATAAAGATCCAACAATCTGATATGTATTCACTGAGACTACAGTAACTCTGACAGAAAAAAAGCATAGAAATTACTTATCTAATCCTAAACTGTAGACACCAAGGTTCTTTTCAGTGATAGCTGATGAGAAAGAACCAGTTCCAATATCCCTCACTAGTTGACTGAATTGCAAAGTTTTACATAAGTCTTTCAAAGCTAAGTACTTCCTGAAACAGAGAAAAAAAAAAAAAAAAAAACTTTAGTAACTGATTATAATCTATATAATTAAACCTCTAGAAACTCCATAGCTATTTCTACTTGAAAGTGATTGGATTTCCTTTATTAATTATATTTCCAACATTCTAATAAAATTTGTAGTTAAAAATTAACCCAGAGACACTAGGAAAAAGGCACTCTGTTGCTTCTTTGATGTATACCCTTTGGCTCTAAAAACTTAGCAATATAAAAATACAGAATCAAAGAGACTTAGACAAAATAAGCATTTTCGTACACAAAAGACAATATAGAAAGCTGGAGTGCTTAATGGAGCTGATGGTCTATATTCCAAAGCAGGCAGTGGGAGATGCAAATTTACCTCTTTGGGATAAGAAGGACTAGAGATCATCCATGTGAAATGGAGAAAAGGAGTTGGCTTCACTGCTTAAATCCAGGGGCTATGATTTCTAAAAGTAGGGTGAAAAAATACTGGTAACTGCTGCTCAGAGCTGCAGGCAATGGAAGCTCGAGCTGCCTGAGGTTCACTAATCAGTCCTGTATATCTTTCATATACCTACCAGGGAGGAGGCCCAAGCCTTCATTATGAGAGCTACTTGTCAACTGAGGGCACCAGGACATTCCTGGAAGGAGCCTCATAACTCCTTGTCAGAGAGGAAAGAGCCCGGAAAGTGAAAGAAAAAGAAAACAATGCAAAGCAAAAAAATACATATTCCCCTTAGATAAGCCTGTGATCCACCATTCTAAAATGCATGAAGAAACCTAATGCTAAGAAAGACAATCAATAAGATAAACATCACAACAGGAATTATCTCCTCATGATATTAACTTTATGGAATATTTTGACAAATGCTTTATAGTAAACACTGCTATGATACTCAAAGATAAAATCTTATTAAGGAATGAACAAGAAAACATCAAACGAGAAGCTACATATATTTAAAAGGTGAATATAAAAAAACTAATCGAAATATAAGAAATAAAATACATCATCAAAATAAACAATAAAATCAATAGACAGGATAAACTCTAAACAGAACACCCCTGAAAAGACTATTACTGACTTGGAAGATAGCACTGAACACTTCATCTACCACACAGCAAAGAGATAAAAAAGGTAAAATATATGTACAAGCTGTTAATATTCCCACAAGATCGATTGAGATCCTTTACACTTAAGCTTCAGGCCCTAAGCTCTTGGGATCTCTTTCCAGAATACAGAAAATGCAGGCAAGGAAGAGAAGGAATATTTGATAAGATATTAGTTGAGAATTTTCTGACATGGAAGAGAGATATAAGTATTCAAAATGATAGCACAGTTTGAGTACCAAGCAGAATAATAACAATAATAATAACAACAATAATAAAATAACATAATAGACCCATTGCTAGATACATAACAGAGAAATTTTCAGGAAATCAAGAATGAAAGAAAAAAACCTTAAAAGCTAAAAAGGAAAGTCAGTTTACCTTTCAGGTAAACTTGACATAGAACAGATTTCTCATCAACAAGAAAAGTCATAGAAGATAGGGTAATAACTGCAAAGTGCTGAGGGGAAAAATAGTTATGAACCCAGAAATCTATGCCTAGAGAAAGTGTAAATTGAGAGTAAGGGCAAAATGAAGACATCTCTAGAAATAAGACTAAAAGAAGTTGTCACAAACAAACCCTTACAATATTGATTTAGGTTACAAGAAAAATCTTAAGTGAATGACAATTTTTTTTTCTTCCTGATTGTATGTTTGAACCATGTGTTTTGTTTACAAGGAGGCTCCTCACAATCCCAGCTTAACTCTTTCCTTCCCAGGGTAAATACCCCATGTTGCCCAGTCTGTTCTCCAGGAACTATCCTTGCTATGTGGTTGTTTGGCTCAGTGGGGACAAGACCCGGGACTGCTGTACCCAACATCAGGATCAGGATCTAGATATTCCTCTCTTTAACCAACTTCTTCTTAGTTTACACCACTGCCTCTTCTCTCTGCTTGCTACTTTTTAAATGTTTGTTTTTCAGAGTCATAACCATGGCCCTCTTCTCTTACTGTATATTTTGCCTTAACGTGTGAACATTAGAAGCACCTAAACACACGTTAAAATGTAGATTCTTGCATTTAGCCCCAAATAATGAATCAGAATGGAGGAGAGTGAACCTTGTAACTGCATTTTTAGCAATCAACTAAGACAATTCTAATGCATACTAGGATTTGAGAACCACTGCTTTTATAAGCTTACTATAAACATTATCATGCTTTCCTTTTGACTCATACCAATAAGTCACAAAATTATCAGAATCAAACCCATGTTCTGAGTTCCATATGCATATATTCACCTGCTAACTGGCCATTTCAATATAAATGTCCTTTATTTATCCATCTTCCTACCCCTCTACTCTATGTAGTCCCTTAGCTGAGAATGTGTTCCCACCAACATTTGTTCCCACATTTTCTGTTAATCCCCAGCCCATTAATCCTGAGCTCCAACCATTGCTTACTCCTGGACATGCTATGTACTGTCACATTTTTAGGCTTTGGCACATGTCCCTCCTCCCAGTCTGAGAGGCCACACTCTCCTTCTATACCCAGAAGACAACAACTCCATTAATATCCTGGTCAAATGTAATGTCTTCTGTGAAGCCTTTTCTTACTCCCCAGCCAGGTCCCCACCTCTGTCTTTCTACACCAAGGTCTCAATCACAGCATTTTCCATGTGGTCTGGAAACTACCTATTTACACCTGTCTTCCCCACCAGTCAGGGAGCACTTGCAGGAAGGTCTGACCAGTGCTCATTTGTTTTTTTATCTCAAGGCTCAGTACAGAACCTAGCTTGGAGTAGTACTCAGCATGTGTTTATTAAGTAAGGGCATAAACACATAAGTGAATTGATAGATACTTGGCCAACATTCACAAATTCCAAATCAGCATATGTATTTTTTAAAATGTACAGTGTCAGCTCCATATGGAACTTTCAGAATCTCAGAAAACTCTTAGATTCCGTTCTTCAGAAAATTCACATACTAATGAGCAAATTGAGATCCTCAAGTAAGAAACTCCAAGTAAAATCTTTTAATACTTTTTCAGACTTCTTTTTAAATATGAAGCTACAAAAATCAACAGCATGTTCTGTGTTCTCTAGAGATAAGAAAGAAGTTTGTGGACACTGTTAGCTCTTTATCTGGTTACTCCCCCTACTCCTCATGGAACTGCTCTAGTCTCTGAATTGATGTGGTGCCCTTTGATTTTTTTAAATTGAAGTATAGTTGATTTACAATACTATCTATGATACAAAACTATCACTATAGTGATAGTTTCAGGTATACAGCATAGTGATTCAGTGATTGTTTTCTGAATATATTCCATTATAGGTTATTATAAGATATTGAATATAATTTCCTGTGCTCTACAATAAATCCTTGCTGCTTATGTTTTATGTATAGTAGTTTGTATCTGTCCACTTCTGCTTTGTATGTAGATGCATTTGTACTATTTTTTAGATTTCACATATAAGTTATACCATGTGGTATGTCTTTCTCTGACTTACTTCACAAAGTAAAATATTCTCTAGGAACATCCATGTTGCTGCAAATGGCAATATTTCATTCTTTTTTATGGCTGAGTAATATTTCATTTTATATATATATATATATATATATATATACACACACACACACATACACATTATATATGTATACCACATACTCTTAAGCCAATCATCTGTAGATGGGCACTTGGCTTGTTTCCTTGTCTTGGCTATTGTAACTAGTGCTACTATGAACATTGGGGTGCATGTATCTTTTCAAATTAGAGTTTTCATCTTTTCCAGATATATGCGCAGGAGTGGGATTACTGACTTATATGGAAACTCTTTTTTTAGTTTTTTAAGGAATCTCCCTATTGTTCTCCATAGTGGCTGCACCAATTTACATTTACATTTCCACCAACAGTGTATGAGGGTTTCCTTTCCTTCACAAGGCCTCCAGCACTTAATATTTGCAGACATTTGATGATGGCCATTCTGAGTGGTTTGAGGTGATATCTCACTGTGGTTTTGATTTACATTTCTCTAATAATTACTGATATTGGGCATCTCTCTATGTGTCGTTGGCCATCTGTATGCCTTCTTTGGGAAAATGTCTATTTAGATCTTCTGCCTATTTTTTGATTGCATTGTTTGTTTTATTTTTCACATTGAGGTCCACAATTTATCTGGAGTTAATTTTTGGTTATGGTGTAAAGTAGAGGTTAAGATTTCTTTTTCTTAAAGGAACGAAACTGAGTTATTCGTAGTGAGGTGGATGGACCTAGAGTCTTTCATACAGAGTGAGGTAAGTCAGAAAGAGAAAGACAAATACCGTATGCTAACACATATATATGGAATTTAAGAAAAAAAACATGTCTTGAAGAACCTAGGGGTAAGACAGGAATAAAGACACAGACCTACTAGAGAATGGACTTCAGGATATGGGGAGGGGGAAGGGTAAGCTGTGACAAAGTGAGAGAGTGGCATGGACATATATACACTACCAAACGTAAAATAGATAGCTAGTGGGAAGTAGCCGCATAGCACAGGGAGATCAGCTCGGTGCTTTGTGACCACCTAGAGGGGTGGGATAGGGAGGGTGGGAGGGAGGGAGATGGGAACATATGTATATGTATAACTGATTCACTTTGTTATAAAGCAGAAACTGAGACACCATTGTAAAGCAATTATACTCCAATAAAGATGTTAAAAAAAAAAAAAAGAAGGAAATACATCAACATGATCATTTAAAATCAAATACTAACACAGGAGTGGGTTATGTGCAGCAAGTCTCCAGAGGCTTTATATTTTTATTACCTGGGTTGTAAGGACTCTAAGATGAAAAATAAAAATAATTTTCTCAAGCAATATCCAACATTTTTCTCTATTCATTAAAACAGTAACAACACATTTTTCTGCCAATGGTGCTGCTTAATTAATGTCTGATTCAGAAGTCTAGTAGACACTTTGGGATCAGTAGTTGTGTCTCAAAACAAGACTACAAGTCCCTTGTGCCTGTGCTACTGAAAACAGACAGTGGCAATAGGCATCTTTTCAGAAATAACTTGAAAGTTATCTTTAGCCAAAATGTTCCTAGTGGCATATATGTGGGAAATTTTATGGAGAAGTGTTGCTTACTGGATAAATTTTCAGAATTGTATTTACCTTAACTTTTAATAAAATGATCACTTTAACATTATTTTACATTAATGGCCCATTTCACATCGTTTTTTTTTTTCAATTCAAGATAAAATTTATCTTCTATTTAATTTTCTTCATTTTAGACTTTAACATTTTGACAACATCTTATCCCTTAATCAAAGGTTTCAAAATCTCTATCACAAATCACCTAAAGTCTTTGAATAGGTTATTACAGAAAATAATATGTGACTATACAAATCACTTTACAGTCATTATTTATCTCTTCCACAATTCCTTAATATGGAAGAGAAATAATTTCCTATTTTCACTGGTGATAACAATATTTTTGGCTATACTTCACATTTAAAATTTCTTTATTGACCAAAAGGAAGTTAAAACAATACAGAGCAGTTGAAATATGTTGACTTTTACAACATAATGTTGCTATTCTTTATCTGTGATCATTGGGTGAAACCTTTTCTCCCAAAGTCATTTAATGACTTTTGTGACATCAAACATTCTTGACTACTGCCTTTGTAGAACTCACCTGTATTGCTAACGTTGCTTTGTATTTCCTGCTGTACATTTTGGGTTTAAAACCCACAACGATTAGAGTTCCTTCAGTGTCAAAAGGAAGAAGTTCTCCAACCTGAGGTTTTACAAAAAACTCAGGATCACTGCCAGGTAGGAAGTATGCCGTGAATGGCTCGGGATTTCTGGAACAAAAATATAATATCAACCTTTAAAATTGTATCATTACCCTGTTCTCTTTATGAGAACTTGATGGGTAGGGCTTGGTTTATATCCTGTTGCATAGGACTACAGTTAAACATTAATGCTGTTATGCAGCTGTGAGTCTGATACTTGTTACTTTATGGAAAGTTTACAGAATAATAGTGAGGAGGCATTTTTTAAATTACCGAAAAGTGTCATTCTTTGCAGGGTGACAAAAATGGAATCTTAAAGATATTTTCAATCACATTTTATATTTATAGTGTACAAAGAATAAAATGCTGTCCCTATAATAACTGAATAACAAATGAAAATTCAATTATTTTTAAATAAATTAATATCTAAAATGCCTGACCACAGCAGCTATCATAAAGCCTTTGTTTTTACTATTATTCCAATGTGACATTTGCTCACTCTCCTTCAGTTTTCCACCTGCTAAGTAAGACATAAGTACTTTACAGGTTCATTAAAGATTCTTGGGCCTGAAGATGAGCTGCTATGATCTGAAGTGAACTGAGTGACACTTAAGATTCAAGTGACCATCTTGAAGTCAAGGTAGATTACATTTGAGATGAAGACTGTGAAAGAATTTGAGGAACTTCTTGGTAGAAGAAAGCAGGAGAGAGGCACAGTACATGGGAGGTTGTGAGGATTTTAAAATCCAAACTGACAGGGGAGATACAGGCAGAAGGTAAAGAACAGTTTCCTAGAAAAGATCCAACAGTGAAACATAGAAGAGCAGATGGGAGATTCAGGTTGGGACTCACTGATCCTTTCAGTAAATGTGTATTGAGTATCATAGTAGGTGGTCTGAGAAAGTGGACTATGGATACAGATGGCTTAGACTGGAATCTTAGCTCTACCTGGGAGCATGACTTCAGGCAACTTGCTTAGTCTTTTTGAACCTCAGTTTTCATTCTGTTAAATTAATAATACCCATAAAGATTATTATCTTTCTTGGCACATGGAAAGTACCTGACAAGGACTAATTAATATTAATATAGTCATTATGATTGTTATCGTTTTAAAACATTTTATTACCAGTGCTAGGCAATGATGCATGATCCGATAAATAAGAGATGTATAAAACAGAATATCCAGAGGGGTGATGTCAGGAAGATGGCAGAATAGGAAGCCCCAGATCAGTTCCATGGAGACACTGATTCAAAAATATGCAGGCCAATTTCCATTGTGAGAAATTCTGAAACCAGTTAAGAGGCTTCTGCCCTCCAGGTGAGTGCAAAATCAGCTGCTCTGAAGCTATTAGGAAAATCTGTGGATGCAGTCACCACAAGCTCTCCCTCCTGAGCACAGTACCACAGGATTAGGAGGGAATTCTCAGGTCTCACTTCTCCCAGGTGAAGAAAAGAGAAGAGTGGACCAGACGTCCAACATCTGGATATTGGAGGTGTGGGGCTGCTGGGGGACTGGCTTCCGTCTTGCCTATCTTGAAGTATTGATGAGACCTGACACACTCCAGAAGCACAGTAGTTTCTGAGAACAAAAAAGAGCTGGGCAGGGTACTGGTTCTACAGAGGTCTCATGGTATGGCAGACAGAAACTGATATAGCTCAGAAGGCTCTCCATAAGTGCAGAAAAAGAAGAGAGGAACATGCATCCAAATTTCTGGCTTTTCAGTGGGCTGCTTAAGGTTCTGATTTCTGTCTTGCTTGTCTTATGGAACTGAGAGAACATGACAAACTCTAGATGCCTAGAGGCTGCTGAAAAAAAGATCTGGGCAGTGTGCTATTTCAGAGTACTCACACTACAGAAGACAGACACCAGAGGGAGCAAGAGATTACAAACTCCTGAGAAAATAGAAGCTGGCAAGCCCCTCTAATTAGTGATCTTCACACACAAGATCAGAAAGACATATTCACAGAAAAGATCTGAGAGGCCCCCAGAGTCTCTAGTTGCACTGCTTGGTGAAGATCTTTCCCTGTATAAAGCCAGTCTGTAAAGAATGGGAGAGGTAGCTATTTTTTCAAATGTGTAGATACCAACACAAAGTTAAAAAGAAAATGAAAAAAATTACCCTGTTAAAGAAACAAAATAAGTCTCCAGAAACACACCATAAAGAAATGGAGGTACAGGAATTACTTGACAAATTATTCAAAATAACTGTCATGAAGATGTTCAACAATATCAGGAAAACAATGCATGAACAAAGTGAGAATTTCAACAAAGAGATAGAAAATATAAAAAAAGACCAAACAAATTTTGGAGCTGAGGAATGTAGCTGAAAAATTCACTGAAATGAAAAATTCACTAGAGGGTCAACAGATTTGATCAAGCAAAAGTAATCAGAGAATTTGAAGAAAAGTCATGTGAAATTATCCAGTCAGAGGAGCAAAAAGAAAAATAAATAAAATAGAGTGAAGAAAATCTAAGGGACTTACACAACAATATCAAGAGGACCAATATACACATTATGAGTCTCAAAAGGAAAAGAGAAAAATAGAGGCAGAAAGCTTATTTAAAGAAATAATGGCCAAAAACTTCCCAAATCTGGGGAAGGAAATGGACATCAGATTCATTAAGTTCAAAAGGCTCTAAACAGGATGAAACCAAATAACTCCACAATGAGATGCATAATCAAAATGTCAACAAAGCCAGAAAGAGAATTTGGAAATAGCAAGAGAAAAATAACTTATCACATACAAGGGAATCCTTGTAAGACTCTCAGCAGATTTCTCAGCAGAAACCTTGTAAGCCTGAAATGAGAGGGATGATATATTTAAAGTGATAAAAAACAAACTGCTAAACAGAAACACTATAACCAGAAAAAACATCCTTCAAAAATGAAGTAGATACTTTCCCTGACAAAGAAAAGCTGAGGGAGCTAATCACCATTAGACCTGCCTTACAAGGCATGCTAAAGGGAGTCCTTCAAGTTGAAATGAAAAGATGCCAAACAGCCACACAAAAGCATTCGAAAGTATAAAGCTCACTGGTAAAGGTAAATATATAGAAAAATATACAAAACTCAATAGTGTAACAGTGGTACATAAATCACTTTTAATTGTGGCATAAAAGTTAAAAAACAAAAGTATAAAAATAACTATAATTATAAAATATATTAATGGATACACAATATAAAATATGTAATTTGTACATCACTAACAAAGTGTACAGATTTTTGTATGCAACTGAAGTCAAGTTATCAGCTTAAAATGGATTGTTAAACTTATGAGGTGTTTTATGTAAGCCCTATGGTAGCCACAAAGAAAACACCTACAGAAGATAACCAAAAGAAAATGAGAAAGGAATCAAAGCATGTCACTAGAAAAAAAATCAATACAACATAAAGGAAGACAGCAAGAGAAGAAAAGATGGACAAAAGAGCTATAAGACATACAGAAAACAACAAAATGACAATGCTAAGTCCTTCCCTATCAATAATTACTTTAAATATAAATCAAACTCCCCACTCAAAAGAGACAGTAGCTGATAGGATAAAAAACAAGATCCAAGTATATGCTGTCTATAAGAGACTAACTTTGGGTTTAAAAATACACATAAGCTGAAAGTTTTAAAGGGAAGAAAGATGGCAAATGGTAAACAAAAGAACATGGATGGCCTTACTTATATTAGGCAAAGCAGACTTAATAAAAAACTGTCAGAGAAGACAAAGAAGGACCTTATATCAGATCAACTTGACAGAATGATATAACGATTATACATATTATAGCTATACATATGCCCCACAATAGAGTATCTAAATATATGTACCAAAGATTAACAGAAATGAAAGGAGAAATAGAAAGCAATAGAATAATAATAGGAGATTTCAAAATCCCATTTCCAATAATGGATAGAAAACCGAGAAAGAAGATCAATAAGAAAAAAGAAGACAGGAACAATGCTATAGACAAATGGTTCTAACAAATATACGCAGAGTATTCCACTCAACAGCAACAGCATTTACATTCCTCTCAGGGGCACATGGAACATTCTCAAGGACAGACTGTATGTTAGGTCACAAATCAAGTCTAAACAAATTTAAGAAGACTGAAATCCTACCAGTTGTCTTTTTCCACCACAGTGGAATGAAACTAGATATCAATAGCAGAAGGAAAATTGGAAATACACAAATATGTGGAAATTAAAAAATCAAATTTTAATTTTAAAAAAAACAATGAAATCTTGAACTACCAATGAACCAAAGAAGAAGTCAAAAAGATGTTAGAAAATATCTTGAGACAAACAAAAATGAAAACACAACATTGCTTGTGGAATGCAGCAAAAGTAGTACTAAGAGGGAAGTTTATAGTGATAAATGCTTACATTAAAAAAAAAAAAAAAAGAAAGAAAGAACTCAAATAAACAACCTAACTCTATACCTCAAGAAACTAGAAAAAGAAGAAAAACTCAACCCAAAGTTAGCAGAAAGAAGGAAATAATAAAGAGTAGAGCAGAAATAAATCAAAGAGACAATAGAAAAAAATCAACTAAGAGTGAAACTAAGAGTTTGTTTTTTGAAAAGAACAAAATCAACAAAATTACCTAATTAAGAAAAAAAGAGAAGACAAATATATAAAATCATAAATGAAAAAGGACACATTACAATTGATGCCCCAGAAATAAAAATGATCATAAGAGACTGTTATGAACAATTATATATCAAAAAATTGTATAACCTAGAAGAAATGAATAAATTCCCCCCAAAATGTAATCTACCGAGACAGAATCATGAATAAACAGAAAATCTGAACAGATCTATAAATATTAAGCACATTGAATCAGTAATCAAAATCCTCCCAACAAAGAAAAGCCCAGGAACAGATGGTGAATTCTACCAAATATTTAAAGAAGAATTAACATTAATCCATCTTAAACTCTTCCAAAATATTGAAAAGGAGGGAATACTTCCAAATACTTCCAAGTATAATTTATCCTGATGCCAAAGCCAGAAAGACACCACAAAAAAAGAAAACTACCAGCCAATATCCTTGATGAATATAGATGCAAAAAATCCTCAACAAATGCTATCAAATTGAATTCAATGGCACATTAATAGGATCATACACCATGTCCAAATAGGATTTAACCATAGGATGCAAGGAAGGTTCCACATAAGAAAATCAATTAATATGATAAACCACTTTAACAGAATGAAGGATAAAAAACACATGATCATCTCAGGACATGCAGAAAAAAATTTGACAAAATTCAACACCCTTTTATGATAAAAAAAAAACCCTCAACAATCTAGGAATAGAAGAAAATTAGTTCAACATAATAGAGGCCCATATACAAAGTCCACAGCTAATATCATCCTCAATGTTGAAAAAACAAAAGCTTTTCCTCTGAGATCATTATCTCTGTTAGCAGATGACATGATTTTATTTGTAGAATGATTCCAGGAAAAACTGTTATAACTAATAAATGAATTCAGTAAAGTTGCAGGATACAAAATCAACATACAAAAATCAGTTGCATTACTATATACTAACAATGAACTATTTGAAAAAAGAAATGAAAAAAAAATCCTATTTAAAATAGCATGAAAAAGAATACAGTTGACCCCTGAACAACACAAGTTTGAACTGGATAGGTCCACTTATACATGAATTTTTAAAAATACATATACTACAGTACTATACGATCTGTAATTGGTTCAAATCTGTTGGTGTGGAGTCACATATAGGGAAGGCTGACTGTTGACTGCTGGAAGGTCAGTACCCCTAACTCCCATATTGTTCAAGGGTCAACTGTACTTAGACATAGATTTAACCAAGAATTTTAAGATCTGTACATTGAAAACTAACAGACAAGGATGAAAGGAATTAGAGAAGACATAAATAAATGGAAAGATATCTCCATATTCATGGACAGGAAGAATCAATATCGTTAAAACGTCCATACTATCCAAAGCAATCTACAGATTCAATGCAATCCCCACCAAAATCCCAATGGCATATTTTGAAGAAATAATAAAAAAAATTGTAAAATGCATATGCAATCTTAAAGGATTCTGAATGGCCAAAACAATCTTGAGAAATAAAAACAAAGCTAGAGGCCTCATACTTAGTAACTTCAAAATTTATTCCAGATCTGCAGTAATCAATATGGAATGATACAGGAATAAAGACAGACATATAGACCAATGGAACAGAACAGAGAGCCTGGGGATAAATGCACACATATACAGTCAACTAATCTTCGACAAAGTTGCTGAAAATACACAATGGGGAAAGGATAGTCTCTTTAATAAATGGTGCTAGGAAAGTGGTATAACCATATACAAAAAAATAAAATTGGACCCCTATCATATACCACTAACAAAAATCAACTCAAAATGGATTAAAGATATAAACATAAGACCTAAACCCTGTATAAATCAAAAGTAAAAATTTCAGAGGAAAACAAGGGAAAAGATCCTTCACCTTAGTCTTAGAAATGAATTTTTGGATATAACATCAAAAGCACTGGCAACAAAAGCAAAAATAAAGAAGTAGGACTATATCACACTAAAATTTTTCTGCACAGCAAAGGAAAAAAAATCACCCAATGAAAAGGCAACCTCTGGACTGGGAGAAAATATTTGCATACCATATATCTGATAGGGGGGTAATATCTAAAATACATAAGGAACTCATACAACTCAATAGCAAGAAAACCCACAAATAACCCTATTAAAAAATGGGCACAGGACCTCAATAGATATTTTTCTAAAGAAGACAGACAAATGGCCAACAAGTATATGAAAAGGTGCTCAACATCACTGATCATCAGGGAAATGCAAATTGAAACCACAGTGGGCCATCACCTCACACCTGTTCAAAGAGTCAAAAAATAAGTGCTGGCATGAATGTGGAAAAAAAGAAAACTACTGAACACTGTTGGTGGGATTTAAAATTGGAACAGCCATTGTGGAAAACTGTACGAAGTTTCCTCAAAAAGCTAAAGTTGAATTACCATATGATCCAACAATCCTACTTCTGGATTGTATATCTAAAGGAAATGAAATCAGTATCTCAAAGATATATCTGCATTCCTATGTTATTGTAGCATTAGTCACAAAAGCTAAGATATGGAAATAATCTAAGTGTCTGTCTACAGTTGAATGGATAAAGAAATCTGGTATATACACAGAATGGAATATTATTTAGCCATAAAAAAGAAGGAAGTCTTGGGACATTAGGGACAACATGGATGAACCTGGAGGGCATTATGCTAAGTGAAATAAACCAGATGAGAAAAACAAATCAGCTGCTACTTTAACCCTGTCCTGTCTGGGGAGGGAACAGACGCCCTCAGGCAATCTCCATGCAGAAGAGGGGCCAAATTCAAAGCTGAACCCCAGGAGCTGTGCGAACGAGAAAGGGAAATTTCTACCAGCAGCCTCAGGAGCAGCGGATTAAATCTCCACAATCAACTTCATGTACCCTGCATCTGTGGAATACCTGAATAAACAATGAATCATCCCAAAATTGAGGTGGTGGACTTTCGGAGCAACTGTAGACTTGGTGTTTGCTTTCTGCATCTAATATCTGTCTAGTCTTATGCTTATCTTAGTTTAGTACTTACAGTTTATTATCATTGGTAGATTTGTTTATTGATTCGGTTGTTCTCTTCCTTTTTTATATATATATATATAGATATATAGGTTTATTTTCTCCTTTTTCTCTTTTTGTGAGTGTGTATGCGTAGGCTTCTGTGTGTCATTTTGTTTGCATTGCTTTGCTTTTACCATTTGTCCAATGGTTCTGTCTGTTGTTTATTGTTTGTTTTTTTTTTAGTATAGTTTTCAGCACTTGTTATCATTGGTGGATTTGTTTTTTGGTTTGGTTGATCTCTTCTTTCTTTCTTTTCCTTTTTTTTTATTACTTTGTAATTCTTAAATTTTTAATAATTAAAAAAATATTTTAATAACTTTACCTTTTTCTTTATTTCTTTCTGTCTCTTTTTCTCCCTTTTCTTCTGAGCCATGTGGCTGGCAGAGTGTTAGTGCTCCGGCCGGGTGTCAGGCCTGTGCCTCTGAGGTAGGAGACCCAAGTTCAGGACATTGGTCCACCAGAGATGTCCTAGCTCCATGTGATATCAAACGGTGAACGCTCTCCCAGAGACCTCCATCTCAACGCTAGACCCAGTTTCCCTCAACGACCAGCAAGCTACAGTGCTGGACACCCTATGCCAAACAACTAGCAAGACAGGAACACAAGCCCATCCATTAACAGAGAGGCTGCCTAAAATCATAATACGGTCACAGACACCCCAAAACACACCACCAGATGCGGTCCTGCCCACCAGAAAGACAAGATCCAGCCTCATCCACCAGAATACAGGCACCAGTCCCCTCCACCAGGAAGCCTACACAACCCACTGAACCACCCTTACCCACTGGGAGCAGACACCAAAAACAACGGGGACTATGAACAAGCTGGTGGTGAAAAGGAGACCCCACACACAGTAAGTTAATCAAAATGAGAAGACAGAGAAACATACAGCAGATAAAGTAGCAAGGCAAAAACCCACCAGACCTAACAAATGAAGAGGAAATAGGCAGTCTACCTGAAAAAGAATTCAGAGTAATGATAGTAAAGATGATCCAAAATCTTGGAAATAGAATAGAGAAAATACAAGAAACGTTTAACAAGGACCTAGAAGAACTAAACAGCAAACAAACAATGATGAACAACACAATAAATGAAATTAAAAACTCTCTACAAGGAATTAATGGCAGAATAACTGAGGCAGAAGAATGGATAAGTGACCTGGAAGACAAAAGAGTGGTAATAACTACTGGAGAGCAGAAAAAAGAAAAAATAATGAAAATAATTGAGGATAGTCTCACAGACCTCTGGGACAACATTAAATGCACCAACATTCCAATTATATGGGTCCCAAAACAAGAGAAAAAGAAAGGGACTGAGAAAATATTTGAAGAGATTATAGTTGAAAACTTCCCTAATATGGGAAAGGAAATAGTCAATTAAGTCCAGGAAGCACAGAGAGTCCCATACAGGATAAATACAAGGAGAAACATTCCAAGACACATATTAATCAAACTATCAAAAATTAAACACAAAGAAAAAATATTAAAAGCAGTAAGGCATAAACAACAAAAAACATACAAGGGAATCCTCATAAGGTTAACAGCTGATCTTTCAGCAGTAATTCTGCAAAACAGAAGGGAGTGGCAAACATATTTAAAGTGATGAAAGGAAAAAACCTACATCCAAGGTTACTCTACCCAGCGTGGATCTCATTCAGATTCGATGGAAAAATTAAAACCTTTACAGACAAGCAAAAGCTAAAAGAATTCAGTACCACCAAACCAGCTTTACAACAAATGTTAAGGAACTTCCCTAAGCAGGATACACAAGAGAAGGAAAAGACCTACAGTAACAAATGCAAAAATATTAAGAAAATGGTAATAGTAACATACATATCGATAACTACCTTAAATGTAAATGGATTAAATGCTCCAACCAAAAGACACAGACTGGCTGAGTGGATACAAAAACAAGACCCGTATATATGCTGTCTACAAGAGAACCACTTTAGACCTAGGGACACATACAGACTGAAAATGAGGGAATGGAAAAAGACATTCCTTGCAAGTGGATATGAAAAGATAGCTGGGGTAGCAATTCTCATATCAGACAAAATTGACTTTAAAATAAACACTATTAGAAGAGACAAAGAAGGACACTACATAATGATCAAGGGATCAATCCAAGAAGAAGATATAACAATTGTAAATATTTATGCACCCAACATAGGAGTACCTCAATACATAAGGCAAATGATAACAGCCATAAAAGGGGAAATCGACAGAAACACAACCATAGTAGGGGACTTTAACACCCCACTTTCACCAATGGACAGATCATCCAAAATGAAAATAAATAAGGAGACACAAGCTTTAAATGACACATTAAACAAGATGGACTTAATTCATATTTACAGGACATTCCATGCAAAAACAACAGAATACACTTTCTTCTCAAGTGCTCATGGAACATTCTCCAGGATACATCATATCTTGGGTCACAAATCAATCCTTAGTAAATTTAAGAAAATTGAAATCATACTAAGTATCTTTTTGGACCACAGTGCTATGAGACTAGATATTGTGGAGGCTAAACAATACATTACTAAGTTATCAAGAGATCACTGAAGAAATCAAAGAGGAAATCAAAAAATACCTAGAAGCAAATGACAATGAAAACACAATGACCCAACCCTATGGGATGCAGCCAAAGCACTTCTAAGAGGGAAGTTTATAGCAATACAATCCTACCTCAGGAAACAAGAAACATCTCAAATAAACAATCGAACCTTACACCTAAAGCAATCAGAGAAGGAAGAACAAAAAAACCCCAAAGTTAGTAGAAGGAAAGAAATCATAAAGATCAGATCAGAAATAAATGAAAAAGGAATGAAGGAAACAATAGTAAAGATCAATAGAACTAAAAGCTGGTTCTTTGAGAAGATACACACAATTGATAAACCATTAGCCAGACTCATCAGTAAAAAAAGGGAGAAGACTCAAATCAATAGAATTAGAAATGAAAAGGGAGAAGTAACAACTGACACTGCAGAGATAAAAAGGATCATGAGAGATTACGACAAGCAACTATATGCCAATAAAATGGACAACCTGGAAGAAATGGACACATTCTTAGAAAAGCACAACCTTCCAAGACTGAACCAGAAAGAAACAGAAAACATAAACAGACCAATTGCAAGCACTGAAATTGAGACTGTGATTAAAAATTTTCCAACAAACAAAAGCCCAGGAACAGATGGCTCCACAGGTGAATTCTGTCAAACATTTAGAGAAGAGCTAACATCTATCCTTTCCAAACTCTTCCAAAATATAGCAGAGGGAGGAACACACCCAAACTCATTCTATGAGGCCACCATCACCCTGATACCAAAACCAGACAAAGATGTCACAAAGAAAGAAAATTACAGGCCAGTATCACTGATGAACATAGATGCAAAAATCCTCAACAAAATACTAGCAAACAGAATCCAACAGCACATTAAAAGGATCATACACCATGATAAAGTGAGGTTTATCCCAGGAATACAAGGATCCTTCAATATATGCAAATCAATCAACGTGATACACCATATTAACAAATTGAAGGATAAAGCCATATGGTTATCTCAATAGATGCAGAAAAAGTTTCCGACAAAATTCAACACCCATTTATGATAAAAACCTTCCAGAAAGTAGGCATAGAGAGAACTTACCTCAATATAATAAAGGCCATATATGACAAACCCACAGCCAACATCATTCTCAATGGTGAAAAACTCAAATCATTTCCTCTAAGATCAGGAAAAAGACAAGGTTGTCTGCTCTCACCACTATTATTCAACATAGTTTTGGAAGTTTTAGCCACAGCAATCAGAGAAGAAAAAGAAATAAAAGGAATCCAAATCAGAAAAGAAGAAGTAAAGCTGTCACTGTTTGTAGATGACATGATACTATACATAGAGAATCCTAAAGATGCTACCAGAAAACTACTAGAGCTAATCAATGAATTTGGTACAGTAGCAGGATACAAAATTAATGCACAGAAATCTCTTGCTTTCCTATACACTAATGATGAAAAATCTGAAAGAGAAGTTAAGGAAACACTCCCATTTACCATTGTAGCAAAAAGAATGAAATACCTAGGAACATACCTACCTAAGGAGACAAAAGACCTGTGTGCAGAAAATTATAAGACACTGATGAAAGAAATTAAAGACGGTGCAAACAGATGGAGAGATATACCATGTTGTTGGACTGGAAGAATCAACATTGTGGAAATGACTATACTACAGATTCAATGCAATCCCTATCAAACGACCAATGGCATTTTTCACAGAACTAGAACAAAAAAATTTCCCAATTTGTATGGAAACACAAAAGACTCCGAATAGCCTAAGAAATCTTGAGAAAGAAAAATGGAGTGGAAGGAATCAGGCTCCCTGTCTTCAGACTATACTACAAATCTACAGTAATCAAGACAATATTGTAGTGGCACCAAAACAGAGATATAGATCAATGGAACAGGATAGGAAGCCCAGAGATAAACCCACGCACATATGGTCACCTTATTTTTGATAAAGGAGGCAAGAATATACAATGGAGAAAAGACAGCCTCTTCGATAAGTGGTGCTAGGAAAAGCTGGACAGCTACATGTAAAAGAATGAAATTAGAACACTCCCTAACACCATACACAAAAATAAACTCAAAATGGAGTAAAGTCCTAAATGTAAGGCCAGACACTATCAAACTCTTAGAGGAAAACATAGGCAGAACACTCTATGACATACATCACTGCAAGATCCTTTTTGACCCACTTCCTAGAGAAATGGAAATACAAATAAACAAATTCGACCTAATGAAACTTAAAAGCTTTTGCACAGCAAAGGAAACCATAAACAAGACGAAAAGACAACCCTCAGAATGGGAGAAATGATTTGCCAATTAAGCAACTGACAAAGGATTAATCTCCAAAATTTACAAGCAGCTCATGCAGCTCAATATCAAAAACAGAGACAACTGAATCCAAAAATGTGCAGAAAACCTCAATAGACATTTCTCCAAAGAAGATATACAGATTGCCAGCAAACACATGAAAGGATGCTCAACATCACTAGTCATTAGAGAAATGCAAATCAAAACTATAATGAGGTATCACCTCACACCAGTCAGAATGGCCATCATCAAAACATCTACAAACAATAAATGCTGGAGAGGGTGTGGAGAAAAAGGAACCCTCTTTCACTGTTGATCAGAATGTAAATTGATACAACCACTATGGAGAACAGTATGGAGGTTCCTTAAAAAACTAAAAATAGAACTACCATACGACCCAGCAATCCCGCTACTGGGCATATACCCTGAGAAAACCATAATTCAAAAAGAGTCATGTACAGGCTTCCCTGGTGGCACAGTGGTTAGAGTCCGCCTGCCAATGCAGGGGACACGGGTTCGTGCCCCGGTCCGGGAAGATCCCACATGCCGCGGAGCGGCTGGGCCCGTGAGCCATGGCCGCTGAGCCTGCGCATCTGGAGCCTGTGCTCCGCAACGGGAGAGGATGCAGCAGTGGGAGGCCCGTGTACTGCAAAAAAAAAAAAGAAAAAAAAGAAAGAAAATAGGGGTGAAAGCAGGTTTACCTCAGTGGTTTCTTTGGTGCAAATATCAGACTGAAGACCAATGTTACCCTTTCAGCCTTGATATTATAAGATTTTTTAATGTAATATAAAGCCACGCAGGATTCCAAATTAGCCTTCACAGCTTCAGATTCAAATTGAATTTCATATTCAAATTCACGTTTTACAGGTATATCTAAGAAAATTAAGATTAAAATGCATTTTAATTCGATTAAATATGTATAGGTTGAAAATCAATTATGTCAGCATTAATCATGCACAAGTATTTAGAGGGAGGAAGATGGTATATGTTATTTAGCTTTGTGTTCATAATACCTATTGCATTACCAGATATATAATAGTACTCAGTATGCTTTTGTTAAAAGGTAAATAAATGAATGAACATAAAAAAAAAAATACATGCACCCATCATCCTTAAATTCCACTATCTTAAATCCTTAAAATTCAGACTTATGAAACAAGAAATAGCCAAGTGGAAACTAAAAATCAATATTTACTATAAAATAAAAATAATGACATGCTCTCTATAAAAAATATATTAAAAGCCTATAGACTTGTAATTTATAAAGAACGATTTGAATTAAGTTCAAACAATATTAAAACTGCATCCCAGTCTATTAGGGCAGGATTTTCAAACACTGGTATATTTTATTTTTTGGCCACATTGCACGGCTTGCGGGATCTTAATTCCCGGACCAGGGATTGAACCTGTGCCCTCAGCAGTGAAAATGTGGAGTCCTAACTACTGGACCACCAGGGAATTCCCTGGTAAAGTTTAATACAAGAGAGAGTTCTTCATTAGTCTTGGGTTATTATAGACAATATGGTTAACTGTATTTTCTTACCTAGTAGGTTACCAGAGGAAAGTTAATTATAGCAGGGTTTTGTTAGGTACATGTGAAAAATATCTTAAATTCAAGACTGGCATGTAGAAGAGAAGCACAAGCATTTATTATATTTATGCTCCATGTCCATCTAAGGAGCCCAACTTGCAAATCAAGAAGTTTGTTGCACATAGATCATGGAAGAGAGCTCCAGAGAACCATGACTTGACCTGGTCCACAGCTGAGCTAATTTCTAAAGTCTGTCTCTAGTGTGTAAAGGTAAACGCGATCCTTGGATTCACAGAACTGACAGCCACCTCTAAGCAATCCTAACAGAAACCAGACCACCTTTCAGAAGTAACTGATTATAATTTCTGCCACAGAACTCTGAAAAATAGCTTGGCTGTAACAAGCCTGAGTCACATTTAATGATTACTCAGCAAACCTTATTAATGTAAAATAACTGACTGACCCACACCCTTACAAGATCTTTTTTTTTTTTCCACGTGTAAAAATAAATCTCTGACCTCCTGAATTGCTAGTTCTCATCCTGTTGACAAAATCGGCAACTGTTGTTCCTATCAATAACCATTCTTTGTTGTAGCAAAATCAACATGTCTACTTTAATGTGTCTATTTGTTTTGGGGACAGGATATGGAAATGTATAGGAAGCAGCATTCCATACAGAGAAGCAGTATTTAAGAATTTTAGAGTGTTTAGTGGGAGATGAAATTTCCACTGCATTCAAATGACATATTTTTCAAAGTAAATACTGTATGTAGTTGAGATTTGCATCTGTTTCTGCTTAATTATTGAAGCCTTTATGGGAATGGCTGTGTTAGAATCAAGATAGGAAACGAGAAGCTAAATTTAGTTTCAGAAGCATTGAACCCCTTGTGGGGAATCGTCTCTACGGATGTCATAATTCCAATCATAAGAAAACCCACTGGTACAAAAAACAGAGATGATTATCTGCAAGGGACAGGGGGTGAGGCAACTAGGAATTTTTTTCAAACTACACATAATTTTTTCAAACTACACATATCCCCCTTACCTGTAACTTGAATATGTTGATACTAGCACCTAAGGGAGAGGGACAGAATTGGGTTGTACAAAATCGTAAACTGACATTCTGTATCGTGTCTTAAAGCTATCATAATAGAGTCTCTGCATTTTACTTGAAAAGTCATATTATCAAGTTAAAAACATGCCTTTTGCTAAGTGGAAGAAAATCTGTATAGTACTTTTATGTGGACATGGTTGATAAGAGCTAAATCAGTGAGGCCAGTGTAAATTAACTATCATCTGATTGTTGTATAAAATTAATCACTCATGACAAACATAGCTCATAACTTTAAGAGAGTAATTGCACATTTCTAAAAAAAATATCTAAATAAATGTAGCTGCTCTTAATACAGTTTGTAATTTCAAAGTTACAGGTCAACAGTTCTTGGGACTACTGTAACAAATACAGGAGGAAAATTCTGTCCTTAGCAGTCCCTTAAAAAGACACTTGATGATGGCCATTCTGACTGGTGTGAGACGATATCTCATTGTAGTTTTGATTTGCATTTCTCTAATAATTAATGATGTTGAGCATTCTTTCATGTGTTTCTTGGCAATCTGTATCTCTTCTTTGGAGAAATGTCTATTTAGGTCTTCTGCCCATTTTTGGGTTGGGTTGTTTGTTTTTTTGTTATTGAGCTGCATGAGCTGCTTGTAAATCTTGGAGATTAATCCTTTGTCAGTTGCTTCATTTGCAAATATTTTCTCCCATTCTGAGGGTTGTCTTTTGGTCTTGTTTATGGTTTCCTTTGCTGTGCAAAAGCTTTGAAGTTTCATTAGGTCCCATTTGTTTATTTTTGTTTTTATTTCCATTTCTCTAGGAGGTGGGTCAAAAAGGATCTTGCTGTCAAAAAATCTAGAAACAATAAATGCTGGAGAGGGTGTGGAGAAAAGGGAACACTCTTGCACTGCTGGTGGGAATGTGAATTGGTACAGCCACTATGGAGAACAACATGGAGGTTCCTTAAAAAACTAAAAATAGAACTACCATACGACCCAGCAATCCCACTACTGGGCATATACCCTGAGAAAACCATAATTCAAAAAGAGTCATGTACCAAAAGGTTCATTGCAGCTCTATTTACAATAGCCAGGAGATGGAAGCAACCTAAGTGTCCATCATTGGATGAATGGATAAAGAAGATGTGGCACATATATGCAATGGAATATTACTCAGCCATAAAAAGAAACTAAATTGAGTTATTTGTGGTGAGGTGGATGGACCTAGAGTCTGTCATACAGAGTGAAGTAAGTCAGAAAGAGAAAGACAAATACCGTATGCTAACACATATATATGGAATCTAAGAAAAAAAAAATGTCACGAAGAACCTAGGGGTAAGACGGGAATAAAGACACAGACCTACTAGAGAATGGACTTGAGAATATGGGGAGGGGGAAGGGTAAGCTGTGACAAAGTGAGAGAGTGGCATGGACATATATACACTACCAAACATAAAATAGATAGCTAGTGGGAAGCAGCCGCATAGCACAGGGAGATCAGCTCGGTGCTTTGTGACCACCTAGAGGGGTGGGATAGGGAGGGTGGGAGGGAGGGAGACGCAAGAGGGAAGAGATATGGGAACATATGTATATGTATAACTGATTCACTTTGTTATAAAGCAGAAACTAACATACAATTGTAAAGCAATTATACTCCAATAAAGATGTTAAAAAAAAAGACTTGAACTCATGAAATTAATAGGATAAATATATATTTAATTTCAATTGTGTTTTAACAGGTACTGAAATATTTACTAAACTTTTTTTTTTTTTTTGTATTTTACAATATATAATGGTTATCACAGGCTTGTCTAAAAGCACTTCCCATTTTCAATGGTCTCCCATTCTCTGAAGATTTTCATAAACTGCTCACTAAGACCTGTAGAATTTGCCCCAGTAAAACTTCCTAGCTACGGCTAAATTCATGAATATGAGGCAGATAATTTTGTTTCCACAGCCAACATCTAAACAGACTTTAAAAACGTTTTTCTTATCATTTATATTTTCATTTCTTTATTCATTCAATGAATAATAATTGAAAGCTTTCCTTGAAATGACAAATAAGGTTCTTGTCCTCATGGAGCTTTATGATTGGGAGGGAAAAACTGCCAATAAACTACCAATTATATCACTAGTTTTTAAATGACTACTGTGATAACGGCTACTATGGAGAAGCAGAAGAGACTATGAGAGCAAAGGTCCTGGGAACTTGACTTCTAAGGTCCTGAGGAGGTGACCAGTACACCAAAGTTGAAAGGCGATAAGGGTTTCCTGGATGTAGAGAGAAAGTAAATGCCTCCTAGGCATCAGAGCAGCATGGGGAATTTTTCCATGGTGGAAACCACCTTGGCTCATTTGAGAAAGAACTTAAGCAGGTGGAGCAAAAGGGAGTAGGAAGAACTTGTCAAGAGATGAAATGGGCAAAATAGGCAAGACCATGCAGAGTACAGTGACGATTTGGGACTTCTAAGAATAACAAGAGCCTACTGAATGTTTTAAGTATGGAAGTGATGTGATCGTTGAATGGTAAATTGAGCCACAGGGGATTAGGAGAGAAGGTAATGAAGTTTCTGCAGTAGTTCAGGCCATGTGGTGACTTTCACAAGGGTGAGAGGAAGATGTAGATTAAGCTCAAGCAATGCCCTGTGATGTGTGAAGTGGCAGCTACATGAGCAGTCCTGACTGGTAACTAGAATCATGAGCTTATCACTTCAGTACTGTATTCATACCCTTAACATATTGATACATACAAAATATTTAATCAAACAGGTTTCAGAGAATTGTAGAATATGAGATATCTATATCTTTCTATCTATCTATTGATCATTTACTGTCTCATAAAATAATGATGGTAATAATCATTTGGGTATGACAGCAAGGTCATTATATTGAATAAGAGGGGTATGTCTCCATCCAGATATTATGCCTGCATAATTATCATTCAATCTAATGCTTGTATCATCATGCCCATAAATCATGCAATGGGCACTATGTTGGCCAAGGGTGCCTATTACTTGGGTGAATTTTCTCAGGGCAATGACTGCATTTTATTCAATGTGGAAGAATATTAGTAATTTTTAAAAAGAGAACGCTTGATTAAATATGATAAATAATCAAAAAGTACTGAATTTTAACCAATTTATTTGCAAAATGTACTTTGAAATTATGTATTTTATACCATATATATTTTAATCTGTAAGAAATACGTTTCATAGTAAACCGAACCAAAATGTCTCAATTATAGAGAAATGAATATCAAAGTATAAAGAACAATATTATTCATGCTCCTTCCCTAAATTTCTATAGTTGTCTCTTCATTAATAACAGGCATCTACATTTGTTTGAAAGAACATAGTAATCATACAAGGAATGAATGGAGTACTGAAGACAAATCTGAAATAGGATGACGACAACAAGGTATTCAAAGAAAAGAGAGGATACTGGATAAACTACCTAAAGCTATTTTCTTTGAACGGATAATGAAGAATGTGCCGTCTGCACATTCTTATTATTTTTTTACAAAATTGTGTACCTTTTTGAAGGGGTATTTCATTTACATGCTTTACTGCACTTTCATAAGGTCATTTAATAGACCAAACATTTTGATTAACTTAAAATAACTGCATGGTCCTTTAATACAACTGCAAGCACTACAAAATGAAAATTAAAGGAAGAAAGTGGCCACATAGCTGATGCTCTTCTTACATGTTTCATTTTAAACAAGAAACCAGAAATAAAAGATAAAGGAACTTCTTGTAACATAAATATTTTATCTAACCTTTTAGCAATGAGCACCCAATTTCAGACTCTAAGATTTAGGTACCACATTTTCGTACTTTCTTTTTTGATAGAATATTCTTTTGTGTATTAATGACAAAACCCACTGAATGACATTGAAAGAATCATGTTTCCATCTCAACATGTCATTTGTCAGTGACTGAAGACAGGCCCTCTAGTTACATCACTGTCAGAGAATGCCCAAACAGAGCTTTAAATGATAATAATGGTAATATCTAACACTTCTGAGACACTTACTGAGAATCAGGCACTTTTAAGGATTCTATGTATTTGCACTTAATCTTAAAAAAATATCCTATGAAATAGATACCATTACTATCTCCATACTACAATTGAAGAAACAAAGTTTATAAACAACTAAAGTAATTTTGTCAAGGCCCTACAGAGACTAAATGGAAGAACCCAAGCTGTCTGTGTTCAGGTGTCACAACCTAGGATACCAGGCCTGTCAAGTGGCACAACTGCTGGGAAGACGCCATCAGCAGCTGCATCTGGAAATGTGCAGGCCACCACCTGCGCAAGCGGGTGTGATGGCCCTCAGGGCAGAGGCCTGGGTCACTCAAACATTTAGATCCTGATCAGAGGAAGAGGAGCCAACAACAGAGATGGAGAAGGGAGAGATAAATAAAGCTAGTCATGACAGCCAAGAACAGAAATTTCTTTAACTGGGTCAACTGGTAAATGCTGCCGACGCGTAAGCTCAGAACACAAATCTGACCACTGGATTAGGCATATTGGATAAGCTTGACAATCTTGTCAGGGGTACTCTCATTAGAGTAGTTACGACAGAAGGCTTAATGGAGTGAGCGGAGTAGAGAAAGCAAAATGAAGAGAAGCAGAGGAAAGGATCAAATCTAGAGGCCAATATGGGGTCATGGGAGGACCAATGACGAGCTTCTCAGGAGCTGTTTGTGATCACAGACCAAACTCAACATGGTGTTTACACTCAACACGTAAACAACATGCAACAAGATGACTGGCCTGGGGGGTGAAATGGCGCCCAGTGTGACACATAAATCAGCAAATCAGGCACAAAAAAAGACAATAGATTAATCAAAGAAAAACAGCCTCAAGCTACTGAACACTGGGAAATAACAGGAAGAGGCATGAATCTGTTATGCAGTTCAATGGCAAAACTACTCTCACAGAAAAAGTCCCATAGAGAGAGCATCACCGAACTAATCTCCAGAGAGGCACAAAGAAGGCACGGACTAGGAGTTACTTAGGAAGAATAAACACAACTATAGGGGAAATTCTGTCCACACGGTATAATTTGTAGTCTTATAGAAGTGACATTTCAAAATACAGTCTAAAAATAAAAGTATTATAATATCCCAGTAGGGCAACACCAATTGATTTAAATAGTACAGGTGCATAAATCCAACATATAGGATAGATGTTTGTTGAATTCCTTCACAACAGTTTGTGTCATGTTAAATTTTGGCATCTCTGGGACTCAGCATAATACCTGGGAGCAAAGATGCTCCCTAGATTGTTGCTGAATAAAAAAGATATGAAAGCGATCAATCTTCATTAACTCAATGGTATGTGTGAGGAGTCAGGGTGGAAAGAGAACAGAGAGGTCCTGGTATTTTCATTTAATGAGGTTTGATAGTTTTATTGGACTCTCAGGGAAAGAAGATGATGAAGATAAAGGGAAATAATGGGAAGGCAGTGGTGGGGATCCTTATTTCCTACTGATCATGTTTACATAGAGAGGCTTATTCACTCACTAGAAGGGAAAGTTATGGGAGGAAAAAAAATCTCAGCATCAATCTGCCTCCTCCATCATGATCTGCCATCCAAGGAAAAGCAACATATCTGATCCGTGAATTTGGGTGAAGAAATGAAGCATGAGCAGATGAGCAGACCCTTTTTTTTCTTTCCCGATGTCCTGAATCCAGGATGTACACTTTCTCTTTCTTCTTCATGTGTTGGTTGTTTATTTCTATAGGGAGTCTACAACTGGCTAGGTTGGGGTTAATGCACTTGATTTTGGTGGAAGGTATTAATAAGCCCAAACAAATCCAAAGTCATTTTCCAGTTCACCTTTATATAAAGGTACCTTTTGATCTCCATCTGCTTTATTTCTACATCTATTTCTCAGATGCTTATAAATTCGGATGAGGGAATACAGGGTGTAATTAATGATCACACCTAAAAAAGCCCCATCAAAGTTCAAGCCACAGAGTGAAGTGCTCTAATTTCTACCATAAGGGATTTAAGAGACTACAGGAAGTACAAAATGGCTTAAACAACATGATTCTTTTGAATTCTATATAATGTGTTGAGTAAACTACAATTAAATGACACGCGTAGGTGAAAACAGCTGGTTTGCCTTTGCATAAAGTCTAAAATAGTATTCAGACTTGTGACCAGACTTGTCCCTCCATAAAGAAATAGGTGAGAAGGAAAGGGCGAGCAGGGAGAATTACAGAGTGCATGTAAGTTGGTTACATCTTTGGAATAACAGCAGTGAAAGGAATCCAGTTATTACCAGATGCTTTTAAGGAACTCAGAAAAGAGAGAGGTCAACTGATTTATTAAATATTCAGAGAAAAGACACTAAGACAGAGAAAAACATTAAAGTTGAGAGGGGACTGAACAAACGTACTTCTGTGTAGCAAGACATGCTTCAGAACAGAAATAAACGTTCACCAATTAAAATGTCTTTTGCCAAAAAATAGATAGCTTCTCGCGTTCGGTGGTACTGAGCAGAGAAAAAGCTATTTTAGAGAGAATGATGGGAAGAGATAAGCCTGCAAGCCTTCCAAATAGTAATTTTCAATAGTAAGCATTACTTTTCATCATGAAAAGTAATGAAGCAGTAAAATATGAACCATATCAAAAGGTGTATTTTCAAGAGCTATTTGAGAGAGACTGTTTTCCTAACATGCCTTTCAAACCTCTCAAAATGATGTTGGCAGCTTCCTTATAGACCCTGCTTATCTAGGAGGAAGCGGATTTTTTTCAGGTAATAAGATTTAATCAATTTCTATTATCAGAATTATAATTTCTTTAGCTTGCAACCTGACAAGAGTACAATTTAAGCAATTTAAAGTAGCAAGAACATAGTAAGATGAGTCCTGGATACAAGCATTTCTTTACCTTCCTTTCCACTTCATGTCATAGAAGCATCAACATTTTCCCTTCAACAGGATAGATTTCAAATAAAAATCAAGGCTTGAACACTAAACTATTAATATTCACTGAAGCGGACTTCCCTGGTAGTGCAGTGGTTAAGAATCCACCTTCCAATGAAGGAGACATGGGTTCGAGTCCTGGTCCGGGAAGATCCCACATGCCGCAGAACACCTAAGCCTGTGCGTCCCAACTACTAAGCCTGTGCTCTAGAGCCCGTGAGCCACGACTACTGAGCCAGCAAACCACAACTACTGAAGCCCACGCACCTAGAGCTCGTGCTCTGCAACAAGAGAAACCACCGCAGTGAGAAGCCTGTGCACCACAACAAAGAGTTGCCTCCACTCGCCACAACTAGAGAAAGCCCGCGTACAGCAACAAAGACCCAATGCAGACATAAATAAATAAATAAATTTATTTATTTTAAAAAAAGAATAAAGAACCCCCCCTTAAAAAAATTCACTGAAGCGTAGTAGGATGACACACAAAACAATGGTTTCACTTCAGAAAGAAACTGGACATTCACTGGGGTACAATTATTATAGGTTGGCTGCTTACTAAAATTATTTTCTATTTTAATAAGAAAGCACTTACATTTATTTATCACTGGAAATTGGAAGTTGTATTACACATCTGAATTCTGAGGTTAATCTACACTAATATTCTTATCTCTGGTATGTATAAACAAACAGAATTTTCTTTGAGTATTGCCTATCAGTTGAAGCAAAGAAAGCCAACAGAATTTCATTTAATTAAAGATTACATTTCCTACATTTGTCTAATGTCACTACATGATTCACTAAGGTAAAATCTATATCCAATTTATAATAACTTTTTTGAGATAAATGGAAATGCTTTGTATCAGTCTGATTCCATTATTAATGGATAGTTCTTTGAAATAGAGAATAACTGAAAAGGCACTGAAATGGAAAATTTCCCTCTCCTCATATAAATTTATTTCACTTTTTATAAATTTAAGCAGTTCGTGATTACACTGGCATTTTGCAATGACAAAACTAAAATTCAACCAAAGGGAAAAAATAAGTTAATATAATTAAGAATTAAATATCTCATTGTGCAACCTAGTAACTGCATTACTATCTCCAACTCTCACATACTTCATACTATCTATAACTAGCCAGTAAATAAAAAGAACACAGTTAGGGTGAACTAATATTTTTGGAATTCCAAAGACCTTTTGAAATACATTGGATACATATAACATAGATACTCATTTCATAATTCCATCTCCAGCTTTTCAAATATTGCCTTGCAAATTTTATAGTGAAAGTGTGTAGGGGAGATTATTCTGACATTTTTGTAATTCATTTAAGAAATATTTATTATTTCTAGTTCCTCTTCTACATTTACTCTCAGAATGTTTATTTGCAAATAATAGAACCCCAGTTTGAATAATCTTTTTTGGAAGACACCAAGGGTTTCATGAAGCAAATGGAAGTGTTGATTAAGTGTGATGGAGCCATGTGTATAAGTCAATGAGCAGGCAGAGAAAGGAGACCTGCAAAGAGAGGAGAAAGCAGGCCTGCATAGAAAAGCAGAGAAATAAATATTCCCTAGCTCTACATATTACAGCTTCAGCAAATAAAGATAAACAGGCTAGAATGACAGTAGGGAACAAATGGTGAATGTAATTCAAGATTATTTTATATAGATTGAATCACGTCAAAAACATTTTAGTAGGGCTTCCCTGGTGGCGCAGTGGTTGAGAGTCCGCCTGCCGTTGCAGGGGACACGGGTTCGTGCCCCGGTCCGGGAAGATCCCACATGCCGCGGAGCGGCTAGGCTCGTGAGCCATGGCCACTGAGCCTGCGCGTCCGGAGCCTGTGCTCCGCCACGGGAGAGGCCACAGCAGTGAGAGGCCCACTTACCACAAAAAAACAAAACAAAACAAAAACATTTTAGTAGGTAAAAGTGATCAAATATCATTTCATACGGAATAGATATTTTTATAGGTGAAAAATTGATGGGTATTGGTACTTTTATATGTCGCAAAGTCATTTTTTATTCAGCAAGTAATGTGTAAACACTACTACTGAAAAAAAGAGCAACAGGATAAAACAGGGTACAAAGTAAAATAGAAGAGAGTGTGATAATAAAGGGAAAGCTGAAACAACTCTGTTTATTGATTGGTCACTTTGTACCGGGCATTATACCTTATGCTAGGGAACCTCTTAGAAAGCTTTTCCCTTGTAAAAGTTTTTGATTTCTACAGGGCTTTAGAAGATAAAGCGATTAGGTTAGGCCTGATGCCAATATGAACAGCTCAGAACCTACTATTTCATCTTTAGGTTTTAAATCTAAAGTATTTGTTAAAACGGTTTTAAAAAATAGTCAGGGGCTTCCCTGGTGGCGCAGTGGTTGAGAGTCCGCCTGCCGATGCAGGGGACACGGGTTCATGCCCCGGTCCGGGAAGATCCCACATGCCGCGGAGCGGCTGGGCCCGTGAGCCTTGGCCGCTGAGCCTGCGCGTCGGAGCCTGTGCTCCGCAACAGGAGAGGCCACAACAGTGAGAGGCCCGCATACCACAAAAAAAAAAAAAAAAAAAAAAGTCAGGCCTGGATTCATGCATTATCCCTTCCACTGCTGCATTGTAGGACCCTGGATAAGTCACTAAACTTCTTTTACTTAGATTTCCTCACTTGTAAAATAAAAATACAGGGATACTATGTGCTTCATAGGGTTTCTTTGATGATAAGTTCTATAATAATACAATAAATACAAAACATAAAACACTTAGCACTGTTCTTGGAAGACTAAGCGCTTAATAAATAAACTGGCATGGATATCAGAAAGGTTCTAATCTGGGTTTGGGGTATGGTAGAAGGCACAGACAGAGTGACAATACTTTATATCAGATAGGTGGCTGAGAGAACTGGAGAATGGAGGGTGGTGCTCGGTTCACAGCAACAGCGGCTGTGCAGAGCCAGCCAGTTAAACCTGGATCCTCATCTCAGTAGGCGATTTGAGATGTTGACCAGAAACTGACTGGAACTCTATCCTACAGAGTGGGGAGACCAGTCTGATGGTAGGAGAGGGATAGGGGTATGTGTGAATTTCCATGCCCAGAAAACACTTGATGTATAATAGGTCCTCATTAAGTACTTTCGGATGGACTGATGATAGATTTTAACAGTTCACAGCAAATAAAATATGGCAGAGACTGCTAATTGTCTCCCCAATATTTACTTTCTCTCTTTTCCTCTTTTTTCATAATAGAATGTCCCCCAGTTTTATCTGGGTCTGTCAAGAGGCATTTCCCAGCCTCAAGTGCAGCTAGGTGTGCCCATATGACTGAGGTCTCACCAGTGGGATAGAAGTAGAAATCACATATGCGTCTTCAGGTCATGGCTTTAAAGGGAACCAGCTTGCTCTTCACTGTGGACATGACTGTAGAACTGATCATGCAGAGGAGGACAACTTAGTGGATGGTGGAGCAACAAGAGAAAAGGAACCTGAATCCCTGATAATCTTGAGGGGCAGAGGCACTGTACTGCCTAAACCATGCACAAGTCCAGGCTTACATGTGAAAGAGAAATACGCCTGTCTTGTTTGTCACTGTTAATTGGTCTTAGTTAAAATAACTGGTTAAATTCCTAACATGTTTCCATCACTCAAGTATGGCCGGAAGTATGAGAGGGTATATATCAAGTTTATTACATCCTAACACCATCTGAGTGGGGCTGAATTAAGTTGAGGGGCTGCTTTCCATATTACTTCAGGAATTTCTTGAACCATTTAAAATGAGCATTTATAACTTAGTAGAAATAGCTGCTATTATAAAATATTAAAAACTATTTTACTATCTCTTGTATATCCTCTCTATACTCTTGTATACTCTCTCTCTCTTCAGTTATACCTCATTTACATTCTCTTATCACTGAAATAACTAGATTAGACACAGAGATGATAGTAGTGAGATTAAAGTAAAAAACTATACATATAAATGAGAAAACTAGAGAAGATATTTTGTTTCTGCAAGGAATTTCATACTTAATTTTGTGGCTAATTTGCTTTTTAAATAATACATAAACATAGATTTCTCCCCTTGATTCTAATAAAACACTGCTATGGAAATTTCCCTTTCAGTGTGAATAGGAGCATTCTACTTTAGTTCATCTGGGAAATAGCTGAAAAATAAAGTTTGCATCATTGAGATTTGATTTTGCCAGACCATAATATTAACTTTTTGAAAAGTCTTATTTAAGGTTCTAAATGTCAGAGGGGTAGTTGTACAAAATATATGTCAATTTATTGATTTATGTCAATTTTTATTGACATAAATTTTATCTAATTTATGTCAATTTTTCTATTTCTTTAAATAAGAAACATTTTATTCAAGGTTCTGCTTCCAAGTTTAAAGCTGAAGCCATGGCTTCAATCTTATTCCTTAAATCAGAAAAAGAGAGTAAAGGAAGAAATTAAAGTTGAAGGAAAATGAAAATTACAGTTACTGTAACTTTTTCTTTCCTCACTGATGACAAAATCACAACCTATTTTTATAAATCCACTGATAACCATAATTATTGTCGCTTTGGAGAAAACTACTATGTGAAGAGAAGAAACATAAGCGAACACTCATTGGACACTGTTTTAATGATATTGTATGTGAAAAATAAATGGGAATGGATTTTCATGCAACTGAGTAATCAGCAACCTGAAATTTAAGGAAAATTGAGTTTTTATTTATTATAATTTTTTATACCCATGACTGTGGTTCTCTTACCTTTGATATCTTCATAAGAATCATATGATTTTCTTTTTGGAATCACTACAAAGTCTGTCAGATCTAAGATAGGATTTTGTCCCCAAAAATCTCCATCCAATGTGACTTCCACCTCCTCTTCTACCCACTTCCTGGATTGACATTTTATGACAACTACAGGAGAGAAATACTTTCAGTTAATTTGACTATTGGGTTATATGATTGTTCTTGAGATAGAAAAAATGAATTATGTTATGAAAAATAAAAGTTCCTTTGGCATACTTTGACACGTCATTGCATCTGGTATTAACACACATACACTCATCCAGTATCAACATACATTGACATTTTGGAAGCAACATGAATATTAAATAATATGTAAAAATAGCATGACAAGAGATAAATCTAGAAGATACACACCAAAGTATAGAAGATTACATTAGGATGTAGAAATGTGATTCAGGGACTGGATTTTTCAGCTAGCTGTATACTCATTGTGGTAAATACCAAACTTTACTTACATAAAAATACTACAGCAAATACCTTCAAATAATTAAAAAAATAAGTTTATTTTATAATAACACTTATAAAATATATTTTATTAAAGTATCTCCTAAACCAAAAATATTAGTTTATTTACATGCACCTTAAAATTCACTTAAATTAAGTAAAATATTTTGATTTCCATTTGTGAATTGCTTTTAAATTTACAAAATACACTATTTAGTAATTAAAAATTGTAACGAATTATTTAAAGTTAATATTAAAATGTTATTACATATTAATTTAGCATACAGCACTAAAACATTAAATATATAACTTTACATATTTCTATATACATATAATTCCAACATTTTCTTATATAAAGTGCAGAAGTTGTTAATGATCTTGTGAGCAACCAAAATATTATGTCTATATCAACTACTAATTATATAAAGGAATATTAATATATTGGCATTAGCTGTATAATATTATGGGGCCATGTATGCTAGAGTCCATATTTAAGAATATTATTTCTCCAAAATATATTAACTGTTATATTTTTATCAGTTCAGATGCACATAGGACATAAATTGAATATGAGATAAAAAGGGAGTCATAATACTAAAAAAGCTTTGAAATGGATTACACTATGCTTTCGTGGCATCAATAATATTGATAATATGTTCATCTGAACAGCAAGATTGGATAATGTCCTCAGATTTATGTGTTTTCACAGTATAGACCACATTTATAGTAAAGAAATGTTTAAAATAAATTTATTTTAATTCTTAAATTTACAGGTTAATACTGAACATTTTGGACTTAGAATATGTGAAATGTACAACAAGGGTACAAAGTTAGATGTAAATTAAGTGGGTTGAAATGGCTGAGGAAAATGTACAAGCTTTTCTGGTTATAATTAGCTTCAGTCCTAAAGCATTAAATTGGAAATTAGTGTGATCAAAGTTACAATTAGTATCATGTCATTGGTCTTGTCCTGTAAGTCCTTAGGAAATTACTGCCCTAGCAATGCCAGGATTACTAAACCACAATGGATTCACATTCCATTGTCTTTACACTGTGATAGGGAGTACAGTCCTTTTCTAATTATCTACCCCCAAAGGACAGGAGAAAAAGTGGTTCACAGAGCAACAAAAGTACCCTGGGCTTGAGAATAACCTGGGTTATAGATACATAGAAAAAAAAAGAAACAACAAACATTGATGGTGACACAGTTGAGCAGGGAAAGCAATGGGTTATTTCTGATGTGCTCTTAAGAATGAAGAATGGACTGTACTGAAAGTAAATAATATTTACGTATAAAATCATACCCATCTGTTTCTCAAGGGCATTTGTAGAGAAAAAGAATTACTAGAATAGGTTTTAGACTTTTGGTAAAATGATTTAATAACTAGTACACAGTCTGTTCAGAACACAGATGTTACTACTTGGTTGTGCTAATGTAACACAGGCTATTTACAGAACTCACATTTACTTTAAAAATCTAATAATTATGAAAAGAAGTGACTTGATAGAAAATTTCTATGTTTCTGGAGTATATTTAACCTTTGAAGAAAACTGTGCAAGAAATTTGTATTTTCTCATAGGTTTTATTTTAGACTTTAAAAAATCTGCTTTAAGTCTTTAATCTGGGAAAAAAAGCAAGCAGTGTCTGGGGTAGACATGAGCAACACTGCTGTTAGAATCCCAACAGAGTAATGTCTAGGCTGTATTACATCACTTTGATCAGAAGACTATTATAAATTTTAAACTGTTCAGCTCTTTGGAAAGTATAAAAACAACTATGTTTTGAAGGAAATAAAAAAAAAGCATTTTGACATGTTTTTGAAGCATTCCTGAAGATAATTTAGTATATATGAAATATTTATGTGTTGATAATTTTTTGTTGTTGATAATTTTTTAACTCAAGAGTAAAAATATTTCAAGTAAAACAAATGACATTTATTGTCAAAGGTACTGTTAGTTATGTGGATTTTCACTCCAGTTAAAATTAAACTACACAAGGAAATATATAATCTTGGCCTTCCTTTATAACCAGTGTCTCTGGGGAAATGCTGTTATTCACAAGCAAAACTGACTATTTTCTCTTCTAAGTGTGGTGACATAATTTGTATCAGTAAAGACTAGCTCTTTTTCACTAGCAAAGATTGGTATTGGAGGGAGAAGAAAAATTCAAAATTTCAAGACTTCTTTTAGCTTATCTGTGTTGCTCAAGGTGGAGATCAAAAATAGATATCCCTTTGCTGTGCAATTCAGTGATTCTTAGTTATGAAAAACTATGCCTAGAGCCTGGTAAGAGGCTGGGATACTAAATTTCACCTTATGGTTATCTAAGAGGAGTTGTGATTCTTACGCTGACCCTGGGAACAAAACGGGAAAATAAAAGTATGCAGAAGAAGTGAGAAGAGTGTTGGGGAAAGAGAACATACAGAAACTTGAGAGAAGCCTGGAGTATGTGGAGAAAAAAAAGGGTCATTGAGGGAAAAAAAGGCATTTTAAGAGTAGGGATTTTACGTTGCATGTGTGGTGGCCAAGCCCACCTCCCTAAAATCTGTAGTACATTCTGACTGGTTTTTGGAGAACACCATAAAAGTTTTGTATCTGGGACAACTAATAGAGGAATCATTGCCCCCATGAGTTACACAGAAGCTGGAATATGGTGATTAAATGTGATCCAAGAACCCCAGTACCCAGGAATCTTACAGATCTAGCACAGGGCTCTGAGCATATCAAAGAATATGAAATAAAGGGGTCTGAATTTAATGTTATTTCAATCTTAGTTGATTTGTAGGTTTTACCAACAAGGAAGACAACAGGAAATGGTATGGTTTTGTGGAAAGATCATTGGACTTATTGTTAAGAGACAAGATTCAGTCCTAGCATTTCCACCAATAGGGCTAGGTCACTTTACAACCTACTTTCTCTGGACCTGGATTTTCTTACTTGTACAAAGAAGAGATGGGATTAGAAGGCCTCTAAGATACCTAAAATCCTGGTGTTCTCTGACTCTAAGATATACCTACCTTGGGGGAATTTAGGATGTGGTGCCTGTGGGAATCCAAGAATAGGGTATATCCAGCATATTCCTGGGATTTCTTCACTGTCTATCCCCAAAGCTCTAATTAGAAATTAAATTATTAAGAGTGAACAAAAGCATAAACACTTTCAATATTAGCATGAAATGACATATTTTTTAGTAACCTAATGGTGTTTTAGCAAAGCTTGTGAATTTAAACTTTGGCAGAGAAAAACTAAGTATGAAATACAAAACATTTTCTGCAAATGTTGATTTTATAACCATTTCAAACCAAACCCTGGTAAACTGTCACAAAGAAAAATGTAATACAACCATTGTAAGATGCAAGTTAAAACTGAAGAACTTTTTTCTCTACATTCAAAGGTTAGTACAGCAGTTGGCCCTCCATATCTGTGGGTTCCGAATCCACAGATTCAACCAACTGTGAAATTAAAATATTAAAAAAAAAAAAAAAGAAATTCCAGAAAGTTCCAAAAAGCAAAACTTGTATTTACATAGCATTTACATTATATTAGGAATTATAAGTAATGTAGAGGTGATTTAAAGTATATGGGAGGATGTGCATAGGTTATATGCAAATACTATGCCATTTTATATAATGGACTTGAGCAACCATGGATATTGGTATCTGCAGGGGTCCTGGAATCGATACCCCATGGATTCTGAGGGATGACTGTATTGGTATTTACTGATGTGACTAAACTGATTAATCAGAAGTAATACAGTTTCCATATTATGTTCTAAACTGGATGGGCAAAGCACAAAACACAAAAAATACCATTAAGTACAGGACTTCAGAAAGTTATCAGTAATTTACTTTTGGAGGCTACCAGTTAAAAGAAAAAGGGCATTTGTAAAATTATTCTACGTCCATCATACACCATCAGGAGAAAAGCAATACTAGAAAATGATTCTGGTCGTTGTTGAAAACAGGCTTTTCTTATGAAAAATGGAACATAAGACACGACAGGCAGGACCAGCTTCATGGGCATGTGACGTATGCAAGAACTCCACACTTGGAATTGCTCATGTTTGTTTAATGTCTTGAAATTCTTAATACTTTTTGAACAAGGGCCTCCTCATTTTCATTTCCCAGATCACGTCGGCAGTCTTGATTGCAGGAGTGGTACAAAGCATGGGAGAATGGACTCTGAGCCCACAGGAAAGAATTTTCTGAATGTGAAGAAGAAATATGCACATATAGGACAAAGTAAGAATTTCTTTTTAATTAATAAAGTTTCTAGACAAGTATTTAATTAAAATTATAAAAGCAGAGAAAACATTTAAATTTTGCATCATCACTGGAATCTGCTTAAATTTCAGCGAAGCAAAGAGGGGACAAGTAACCTGCATTCTGGCAACGACAGCACACCCTAGTCATGGCAGTATCTCATCAGGACGTCATATATCTGGCACAGTGCCATCACTTGGTGAACACGAGCATCAGAAGTCCTATGCTTTGCCCAGACAAGCTGTTCCAGGTTGTTCTCTAGATACAGACTCAAAAAGGAGTCCCTTTGCATGTATCTGACTATGATTCACTGATACGATACTTAGATTGACTTGTTCCTCACTCTGAACTTCAAATCAGCAACGATATATACAACCCCATATATCAAATATATTTTCCCCCTCTGACCATGTAAATTTGAACACTTCATGAACTTCACATTGCATAACATATAAAAGAAACCGATCATATCAATGCCAGTCAAAATGAAATCATGTTCCTTCAATGTGCTATGTAAATGTTACCTTTTCACCTCTGTGTGCAATTCTTTAAAATTGTCAACAGGCCACCTTTCTCCACTTGCCTTCTTCATTTGAACAATGACCATTGTTTTTTGTAATTTCATAACCTGGGGCACAAATAACACCTGGATATCTACAGTCCCTTTAGGAGGCAATGCAATTCCTGTAAAAAAGAAAAACACACACACAAAAATAAGTTTTAATGTGGTAAACGTTTTTAGAATATAATTTTAACCACAGAAAGTAACCTCTCCTTACTGATGACCTAAATTTTTTAAAATCACTCCTGAACAAAAAATACATTATGCTAAATTATAAGTGCACTTCACTGGCTTCACTAATTTTCCTCAAATGTCACCAAAATTCTTTAAAAAACACATTTTATCCTGAGCCAAGGAGGTTCTCCTGAAGAGGCTGGAAGAATTGAAGAAATGTTCATAGTGATGGCTTGAGTTTCCCAGAGTGATAAAAAAAACCCCATAAAACCCATGGATCTTTTCAAGTCTTACCACATTTTGCATAAGGCAAAGTACAGCAATTTCTGACCCTTTCATTTCTTTGCATATTTTTGTTCTAGACCATAACAGCTCCATGTTTCTGCTTGGAGCCCCAGAATTGCTACCAGTAAACTGTTCATTTCTTTAACTGATTCACGAAGGAAGCCAAAGCTTATTTGTGAAAGAAAGGGGCATCCACTTCAAGTTGTAAAAATCAGAAGACAGAAAAACAGACAGCAATTTCTTGTGTTCTAGTGAATTCGAATTTTTCAACCTTTGCTTTGAATAAGTACCACCTGCGAAAAACTTGTTAGACATGGAGCTTGCTAAGGCCCAACTACAGAGATTCTGATTTGTTCAGTCTGGGCTGGGCCCTCAAAGCTGCGTACTTAAGTAGCAGCTCATGAGATCCAGAAGCAGGTGATCATGAGACCATACTTAGAAAAAAACCCTCTATCTACTGGACGAGTAGTGAGCTTCTAGCCATTTGTAACAGTGAAGATTTCCAAGTGATCGGTGTCTTCCTTTATTTTGAAGAGTAACACTCTTTACAAGAAAATGGGATTACTGACTATATTTTAAAAATTCTTTGTTATAAGATTGATGATATTCAAAGTCATTTTGTCTCAGATGAGAATACTGTACTAAACTATTAAGAACATCAAGAAAGAAAATAGAAAATGGCCCCTCTGCAAAATATCCCAACTCAAAATTCTTATAAATTTTCAAATTTTAAAGTTTATTCCTTCAGGAAATGAAAATTTTCTAAGGTGTACTGTCATACTTAACAATAACTAGTAATTAATATGATTACGAGTTAATATTTATTCACTACTGATTCTATGCCAGGCTCTGTGCTAAGTATTTTTCACACAATTATCTCATTTCATTCTCAGAAAATCGCCATAAACAAGTGTTATTATGTTTCTCATTTTAGAGATGGAGATACTGAGACAATTTGGTTAAACAACTTGCCCAACGTCCCAATGAAAGATCATGTTGTTTACTAAGATATCTGAAAAATTTCTATCTTCAATTTTGCCTTTATGAGTTCTGTATTTTCAACGAATCACTGCATTCAAATAAGTAAAAACAGCAAGAGCCAGAATAAAATAGGATAAAGAGCTGGAATATGATAAAAAAAAAAGCAGAGCTGAGTCAAATAAACCATACATTGCATCTCCAAGGAAAAGTTTAGAAATGATCATTTACCCTTACAAAAGTATATTACCACTAAAAATAGATTATATTATAACTAAAAATAAACCCAGACATTTAGATGGTGTAAGGAGTCAAGACAAAGATACAAAAGGGTACTTCATTGCTAACATCATGCTTTCTTATAATATTTGAAATGAAAGATAATGCTATAACCAATAAGCTCATTTAATTAAAAATCTAGCAGGCTATTTGTGGCTGTAACTTTTTACCAGTCTACAAATAGAACTATAGTTCCCTATTGAATTCACCATACATTTCTTTAACTACTATTACATGCTTAAATAGTAAGTCACTGCAATGTTAATAAACTTCCAAGAAATCACTGAAACTTAGCAATGAAAAGAACTTTGAGAATTTATCAAATTCATTTCATGTCTCACAAATATTTTATATTTTCTGTGGTTTTCCCATCGTCCTTTGCAACACTTTGAGTAGAGACAGAAAAGTCGTCCACACTTCTATCTTATAAAGAATCTAACCTATGTTTTCTTCTAATATCTATATATTTTCATCCTTATAGTTAAATACTCAATCCACTTGTAATTTATCCATATGTAAGGAATGAAGAATGTATCCAATGTTGTTGATTTTCTATATGAGACTAATTATCCAAAAACCAGTTATTTAAAAGTTCAATGATTTGAAATGCCACCTACACGGCATTTCCTTATATATTTTGGTCTTTTTCTGGAGTCCCTAGATTCCTCTTCATGTGTAAGCACCACACTGTTTTAATTATAGATGCTTTATTTTCTACTAGAACTGTCTCCTCCCCCAGCTCATTTTTTTAAAAGAATTTTTCTAAATTTGGAATGAACAGTTAGCTCCAAGAAGGGGATGGCCTGGCAAATAGTTCTTTTAATGGAATTGCCCCACATTTACGCTTTAGGGATCACTGACATTTTTGTCCATTCACGATCTATTCAAGAGCAAGGATATGGCCTTTATTTTTCTCACTTGAGCATTATATTAGGTGCTTCTAGGTTCTTGGAATAGGTTTTCAGCCAGTGTTAGTGTTCAGTGTTGCTGGAGGCTCATTTCAGCATCTTCATATGTGTTTAGCAGGAAGCTGGGAGAAACCACATCAGTTGTTTCTATCTTCTGACTGGGAAATGTAGCTAGTGTGATGATTACTAAATCTATTAGGTTAAACAATCTAGTAAAACATATTCTAAACTCAAAACATTTTCTAAGCTTATCTTTTTCTGTTTTACTCCATTTCCATATAGTAACTACACAAAGTAACTACAGATGTATTTACTTTTTTCTATTACAGTTACCATTCGGGGATTCAAAATGCTAATAAGTATCTAGGGGGAAATATGCACATTTTATTTTACATAATTGATTTTAGGTACTTATATAGTTTATGAGAGAAGTATACATTATTTATATAATTTTGAGACCTGATAATACGTCATATTTAGCATCTGAGAAATATTAAAAAGAGTGGCATTCAATGTATTATTATTATTGTTATTTTGCTTTTGAAATCTGCTATGGCCTAGCTGCACTTAATATTCAAATTTTATTCAGTGTATTCTAATACTGCTATTTTGACTGCTCTTTTGATCAAATGTAATAGAAATATTTATGCACTGATCTCCAATTTGAAATATAGAAATTGTACAATACTTTAATGGAATGAGGTTACTTGCCTTCTTAGAAGAAAATCTTCTCAAGAGCATAAAGTGAGCATAATACTCATTTTAGTAATGAAAATATTTCATTTGGAGAGATTAATTTTTAATCACTTTAGTGGTATTACACTACTGCTCCCCACAGCATAATTTCTAATATTTAGCATGGAATTAGAAATAGCCCATGTCAGGAAATCAAAGAGATACTTAAACATTCTAGCTCCCTAAGTGATGCTATTATTTTTGTTATAGTGGTTTCTTTAATTAATTTATTTATACTTTTGTCAAATGTCTATTTGTTTGTTTTAACTGAAGTACAGTTGATTTACAATATTGTGTTTCAGGTGTATACCAAAGTGATTCAGTTATACGTATATATGTGTATATATCTATATTATTTTCTTTGATTCTATCCCATTAGTTTATTACAACATATTGATTATAGTTCCCTGTGTTATACAGTAGGACCTTGTTGTTTATCTGTTTAATATATGGTAGTGTGCATCTGTTAATCCCCTACTCCCAATTTATCCCTCCTCCATCTTCCCCTTGGTAACCATAGTTTGTTTTCTATGTCTGTGAGTGTCTTTCTGTTTTGTAAATAAGTTCATTTGTACTATTTTTTTTAGATTCCACATATAAGTGATATCATATAATATCTGTCCTTCTCTGTCTGACTTACTTCACTTAGTACGAGAATCTTTAGGTCCATCCATGTTGCTGCTATAGTGGTTTATCTTAAATAAGAAAGCAAGTTTTTATTTCTAAAACATCAAGTCATCAAGAATGTGACTTTTCATCAACCACTTTCACACATGAAATGTGTGCACTTTCTACTTGAATACTTTATATTTTCAATAACTGATTTAATAATCTTTAAATTATCACTAAAAAATAGAACAGAATTGTTAATGTGGTAGTTTGGAGAAGAGTCCTTTCATTGGTTCTTTAGAGATATTATAGGCTGAATTATGCCCCCCTCCCCAACTCATATGTTGAAGTTCTAATTGCCAGTGTCTCAAAAGTGACTGTATTTGAAGTTGGGGACCTTTAAAGAGGTGGTTAAGTTAAAATAAGACTGTTAAGGTAGGCTCTAATCCAGTCTGACTGGTGTCCTTATAAAAAAAGGAAATTGTGACACCAAGACAGACACCAAGGATGCCCACATACAAAGGAAAGACCATGTGAGGGCACAGTGAGAAGGCAGCCAGCTACAAGCCCAATAGAGACACCTTAGAAGAAATCAAATATCTTGGTCCCTTGATTTTGAACTTCCAGCCCCCAGAACTGTGAAAAAATAAATTTATTTTGTTTAATCCACCCAGACTGGTATTTTATTATTGCAGCCCTAGCAAACTGATACATGAAATTATCTTTCCTTCTATGTTATCTCAGAGGCTGAGGCATGGGATGCCACTGAACTTGCTTAGAGACTTTCTAATTCCAGGCTCTCAAAACAGGACAGATAGAGAAATTTGACTCTGACTGCCATTTGGCTGCTATGATCATGGAAAAGCTAGGGATGAAGCAGTATTCCCATCCAACCTGTATCTTGCTGACTGAGGTGCATGTATTGAATGGAAGCATCTATTGAAGAACAAGAAGGGCATTTCAGGGATGGAATTTTCTTCATGAAGGATTAGAGACTGCTGCTGCTTTACTCCTCCATCTTTTATAGAGCGAGCTAATGTCTGAGATTTAATAAAGAACTTGTCCAAAGAAGACACCATTAAAAGGACTAGTGTACAAAAAGTGAGCACTAAGTAGAAGGTCACATTTACTCGTATAGGTCATTGGGGAATAGATACAAATCCATGCTTCTTAGAAAAAAATGTTCAGTTTGAGACATATAATGCTTTTAAAGTAGATATTTGGGATTATTCAACACAAATATGATTGCTAAGGTAAGTTTTACATCATGAACTAAGCACCTGTAAGTTAAAGTTTTATGTTTGCTTTTTTAAAAATCTAAGAATACATTAGCAAAAAATAAACAAATAAAACTTAAAGGAAATACTGATTCCAATGTAAACATTCCACTGCTGGGTCAAAAATGAGTGAAAAGTCCACTATCAGAGCCTCCTGACCAGAGACACAGTAAAGGACAGAGTTTTCTGTTATTGAAGGCCTTCAAGCACATGCTAATAACCACTGACAGTGATGACCAAGAGAAGGGTTTTGAGCTTTACATTAATATTTAGAATATCTTAATGTGCCTTCCAGTCTTAATATTCTATGGTAACATTTTTCCTTATAAATAGAAAAGATAACTAAGGTTTTAAAAATTAATGTCAGGAAATTGAATATTTTCTTGGAAAGTAATTTTAATTTCAATTAAAATAATATCCCTTATTGATCAATTACCATATCTTCCTTGTTCTCTGCACTGCTAAGTTGTGTGTGTGTGTATGTAAAATCTCTCTCTTCACCTGCAGGAATACTCTATGATATAATGTCAAGCATTTGAGATTTACAAATTTAAATCTATGCTCTGATATTCATTAGTTCTGGGAAACTGGGAAAGTTATTTAAATTTCTAAGTGAGATTTTCCTCATATGAAAAAGGAAGCATATATACACATATATATATATATATATGAATATAATATACATACCAAGATTTTGCTATGGCAAAGGTACTATTTCAGATCCATCCAGATAATTCCATTTTGTACAGTATACATCGATTGTACACTGTTTTGTTCTTTCACTTATTCATTCAGAAAATACTCTGTGCCATGCATTGTAATAATGGATAAAATAGTGAAGAAAATAAATTCCTTGCTTTTCTGGATCATGCATTCCAGAATGTGTTGGGGGTGAGAAGTCAAACAATAAATAAAATGTATTATATGTATGGTGTTGTTAAGTAAAACAATAAAGAGTTAGAGAGTGATGTGGATGTTAATATAGGGTGGTCCAGGAAGGCCTCTCTGATAGGTGTCATTTGAGCAAAGCACCTAAGGAAGTCTGAGAAGCCTTGTAGACATCCATGGGGGGAATACTAAGATAGCAGGTGGCTATATGTGTCTGAATTTAAGGGGAAATTGAGGCTGGGGCTATCAATTTAAAAGTTGTTTGAATTCACTTGTGACTGAATGAGAGCTCATCAGGAACAAGTATGGACAGAAATGAAAAGAGAAGACAGCACCTTGGGCCTCTGGGAATTCAGGGGATAGGAACAGGGGAGAAAATGCAAAAAAGACTGAGGAGGCCTTACTAGAGAGATAGAAGGAGAATCAAGGGAGAATTGAATCCTGGAGGCCAATTGTTTCCAAAATGGTGAGAGATCAACTGTATCAAGTAGAGCTCATGAGCAAGATGAGGATGCACATAGACGATTAGATCTGGCAGTGTTATGTTACTGATGAACTTCAAAAGAGCAGAATCGGGCTTCCCTGGTGGCGCAGTGGTTGAGAGTCCGCCTGCTGATGCAGGGGACATGGGTTCGTGCCCTGGTCCGGGAAGGTCCCACATGCCGCGGAGCGGCTGGGCCCGTGAGCCATGGCCGCTGAGCCTGCACATCCGGAGCCTGTGCTCCGCAACGGGAGAGGCCACAACAGTGAGAGGTCCGTGTACCACAAAAAAAAAAAAAAAAAAAAAAAAAAAAAAAAAAGCAGAATCATCTGTAGACTGATGGGGAATAAAGTAAGATTAGCTTTTGCAATAACTTATAAGGGAAAATAATCTGAAAAAGAATCTATCTATCCATATCTATATCTATATATCTGAATCACTTTGCTGTACACCTGAAACTAACACAACATTGTAAATCAACTGTACCTCAATAAAAAAAAAAAAAAGAAAAAAAAGATAATGTATAAGAAATGAGGGCCATAAGTATAGACAACCTTTCAAGTTGTTTTGCCATAAAGAGGGATCAGAGAAATGGGATAGTACCTGGCAGGGATAAGGGGTAAAGAGATGCATGTCTTTTAACATTAAGAGGTATTATTGCATGCTTGCTATGTTGATAGGCATAATCCCACAAGAATTATTACACAGAAGACAGAGGAAAGAGCTGGAGAGCTCCACATAGTTGAGTAGGCGTGGGATTCAGTGAACAGGTAGAGGGCTGGCCATAAGAACACAAAGAGCTTTTCCAATGTAATGGGAGGAGAGGCAAGGCACATGGATGAAAATAAAATCAGGCTGGTCGAGCTAATGGAAGAACCAGACAATTAGATTCTGATTTGACTTTATATTCTTAATGAAATAGGAAGAAAGAATATCAGATGAGAGAAGGGGAGGAAATGCTGAATGTCAGTAGTAGTCATCAGGTTTCAATTCATTGCAGGAAATTTTACTAAAGGAAAAGAATGTGTCATCAAAAGTTCATCATTCACTCACAGTTTTATTTCTCTATCTCCTTTCTATCTATCCATCTCTACATCCATCAACCACTTTACCTATTGTAAAAGCCCCAAATTCTCTAAATCCTAAGAAGACATTAGTCCTCTCTCTGTTAGAATACTTATCTGTATTTCTGAAGCTAAGAAAATTGTATAAAATGACAGAAAAGAGAAATGGTACTGTAAGCCTTGGGTTCCATTTTACAAGCCCAGACCTTATAAAATATTTTAATTAGTTCGATTTTCATTCTCTTCATAGAAATATTCTAGTGGTAGAAGTAGGTCTAAATTTCAGGTTATAGAGATTTTTCTGAAGGGCAGGCATCCAGGCATCTTTGCATAACAAAAGCTATAGCTTTGTGTTTTACAATAAAATCAGCAGCTTCACTGACTAGCTTAGAAATCTGCTTGCTTTATGCTAAAAATCATAATTACAAATCTGTCTGATTGGAACCTGAGCTCATTTGTGTGGAAAATTGGTCATCTGACATAATAGGAAGGGAAATTTTATAAAAAACATGAAATTATGCTCAGCTGTCAACATAATTTAATCAACATTCATGACAATTATCTGGAGACCTGGGTATGCTTTACGTCAGGCAGCAGCACACATTAAATGCCACTAAACACTGAATTCTTGAAGACATTTTCCAATTCACAAGTAGCAACGTTTAAATTGAAAAAACATTTTTTTCTGCATAAAATATTTTTATTATTCATTGCCAAACTGCATGATATATGTTAACTAAAATCAACATGAGTCTTGGGAGCATGTGTGCAAGGGTTGGGTGGAGACTGTTAAGAATTATATACCTGATTTTCCTTTGCAAATTCGGTCACATTCAATCTGTTCAATGTATCATATATTAAGTTTATTTTACAACGCTAAAGTTAAATATCAGGACTAAACTATACATTAGTCAGTGATGTATTAATTAAGACTTCTGAGTAGAACTACATAATGTGTATATTCCTTTAAATTTTACAAATTACTGCTTCATTTTATTCTCCTGCATATCCTTGGTAATTGGTGTATAACAGTCTCCATAAATGTTTCTTGAATAAATATAAGAAAAAAATAAAATAAAAAATAAAATAAAATCAACATGAGACATAGCAATTATCTCTCATAAGGAAAAAAAATACGTCTCTTTTCTAAATGCTTATTTAGCTCTAATTATTAACAATCACATAAATTATGTATATTTTATCTTTTAAAAAGTAGATATTATAGATACCAAACATAGTGTATATCATTATCCTTCTGACTATTCTCTCTTATTATAATATGATATAATCCTTATCCATTATAAAAACATTTGAGATAATTATAAACATGCAGTTGTAAGAAATGAAAGTATGCTTTACTAAGTTATCTCCCATGGTAACATCTCGTAAAGCTATAATGCAATACAAAATCCAGAATGTTTACATTGAAATAGTGAAGATATAGAAGTTTCATCACCACAAGTATCCCTCTGGTTGACCTTTTACAGACATCCCTGCCTCCCCCACTACTCTAACCCTGAATACTACTATTCTCCATTTCTGTAATTTTGTCACATCAAGAATACTCTATGAATGGAATCATACAGTATATAAATCTGAGGGACTGGCTTTTTCACTCAGAATAATACCCTGGATATTCAATCAAGTTGTTGTACTTATCAATGCTTTGTTCGTTTCTATTGCTGAATACTACACAGCGGTATAGATATAACACCGTTTGTTTAACCATTCACACTTTGAAGGGCATCTAGGTTGTTTTCAGATTTTGGCTATTACAAATAAATCTGCTATGAACATTCATGCACATATTTTTGTATGACATAAATTTTTACTTTTCTGGGATAAATTCCCATGAGTGTAATTGTTGGATGGTAGGGTAATTGCATGTTTACTTTGATAAGAAACAACCAGTTTTCCAGAATGGCTATACCCTTTTACATTCCCACCAGCAATGTATGAGTGATCCAGTTTCTCTACATCTTTCCTAATACTTGATGTCACTATTTTTTATTTTAGCCATTCTGATAGGTTTGTAGTGAAAACTCCTTGTGTTTTTATTTTGCATTTCTCTAAAGATTAATGATGTTGAACATCTCTTCATGTGCTTATTAACGATCAGTATATTTTCAGTATAGGTGAAATGCCTATTCATATTCTTTGCCCATTTTCCAAAAATTGTATTATTAGTGAGTTTTCAGTATGTTTTATATATTCTAGATACTAACCCTTTGTCACATATGTGGTTTGCAAACATTTTCTCCCAGTTTATAGCTTTCCACTTTATCGTCTTCTCATGGGCTTTTACGGAGAAAAATATTTTAGTTTGATGTCCAATTTATTAATTTTTCCTCTTATGGAATTTTTTATTGGTTAAAAGCAAGAACTATTTGCTTAGCATTGTGTCAATTTTTGCATAAAGTCTGAGCATCCTGGCTGGAATTGCATTAAACCTATAAATCAAGTGGGATAGAACTGACATCTTTACTGTATTGAGTCTTCCAATTCATGAATAGAGTGGATCTCTCTATTTATTTAAATGTCATTTGATTTTGTCATTTTCAGCATACAAGTCCTGAACATGCTCTGTTAGATTTACTTCTAAGTAATTTATTTATTTGGAGAGATTACAAACAATATTAGATTTTAACTTTCAGTTTCCATATTTTCGTTGGTAATATATATAAATACGATTGATTCTTTGTGTGTCGTTCTTATTTACCATGACCTTGCTGAATTCACTTAATACTTCTACAAGCTTTTTTTTTTTTTTTTTTTAAGATTCCTTGTGATTTTCTGGTAGATAATCATGTGATATGAAGATAAGGACAGTTCATTTCTTTCTTTCATTCTATTTGCCTTTCATTTTCTTTACTTGCCTTATTGCACTGGCTGGGACTTCCAACAGCATGATAAATGCTGAGAGTGACATCCTTGTGTTGCTCCCTATTTTAGAGAGAAAGTATTCAATGTTTCATAACTGAAGGTGACACTATATTTTCTATACTGAATGACCTGTGATTTTTTTCCTTTATTCTTTTTAAGAGAGTAGATTACATTAATGAAATTTCAAATGCTCAACCAGCCTTTACATTTGGAATAAATGCCATCTGCTCATGGGTATATTTTTTTGTTATATATTTTGATGGGTTCATTTTATTAATATTTGTTGAAGATTTTTGTGTCTAATTTCAGGAACAGTATTAGTCTGTAGCTTTCTTTAATTGTGATGTGTTTCTAGTTTTTGTATCAGGGTAATGCTGTCCTCATAGAATAAGTTGGAAGGTGTTTTCTCGCCTTCTCCATCTTGGAATAATTTGAGAAAGATTGGTGTTAATTCTTTTTTACATGTTTGGTAGAATTTGCCAGTGAGGCCATTTGGGCCTAAAGATTTCGCCTTGGAAGTTTCCCAATTATTAATTTAATTTCTTTAATAGATGACTACTCATATGATCTATTTCATCTTTGGTGGATTTTGGTAGTTTGGAATTTACGAGAAATGGATCAATTTCTCCTAAGTTGTTGAATTTATGTGTTTATAGTTGTTCATAATACTGCCTTATTTTTCTAATGTCTTAGGTTATCTGTAGTGATGTTGCCATGGGTTACTTGAACATATTTTAGGATTTTAACTGATTTACAGTGTTTTTGAGTCTATCACTTCATACAATTTTCTTAGTTGTTTAAAATGGTAATTCAATATACATACGCAACTTACTGCTTTCCATAGGTATCAATGTTTAATTTGAATGAAATGTATCAATATGTACCTTATGTTTTAAAATGCACTCAGGATTTGTTTTAATCAGGTATGGTGAGACATACAGACACAGAAATGACTGTCATGAAGAAAGAAGTTTTATACTCACATATCCCTAGGAACGGGAGGCATAGCATGCCATGCAGGGACACATGGGGAATCATCAAAATTAGTCATGGGGTGAGGGAATGGCCAAGAGCTTTTACTGTGGTTTTCATGGGAAGGCTAAGCAGGTTTAGGATAGAGGGTATTTTCCTTACGATACATCACAAATTCTAGAAGATGGTGTGGTAAAGTTTTAGGATTTAGAAAGGAGTGAAAGTTGTGGTAAAAAAAAGAAAGTGGATGTACACTGCCACTGGGGATATGAATGTTGAGAATGAGGGATGACCTGGAAGAACAGGTGCTCATATGGTAACAGATACAAAGAAGGATAAATACATACTTATATACTTCCTGATGAAAGAAAGATAGATGGTGGTGGTAAGATCTCACACTCGCACTATGGGGATGAGACTTTAGAGATGGAAAAGAACGGATAACTTAGCAAATATACATTACATATAAGGATTTTCTAATGGCTTGAAAATAATCCATCAATTATTCAACATTCTCTAACTACCTAAACATAGGCATATACTTTGCTATATGTAAGCTTAGCATTCTTAAAACTCAGGTCTCATAAATAACAAACTAATGCCAAATGCTGAATTTGCTAACATACTCATGAATTGAGTGCTTGTCTGCAAGACAAATGTCTCAGCGTCTGCATTTTCCTCCTATTAGTTTCTTCCTGATAAGAAGTTTTGATAAAGATTACGGTACCATTTATATTTGATAATAAGATAAATAACACTCAAAGTTGGCATCTTCTGCTGTTATCGAGGGGATAGGGATTTCAGAACATGCCCACTTGCTACAGGAAAAGAAATCAATTAGAGCTACAAGAATTCAGGAAGAATACAAGTGGCAAAAGGTAATGAATGGTTGTGCCTAGTCAAATTGGGGAAATCCTAGAATGGATATTTTCCTAAAATGCATTCACCATATTTCTTTTATGAGTTAACTGAAAAAACAGAAATCTAATCCTTTCGTAAGATTAAATTTTGACTTGTCCACAGAGCTGGTGACAGTAGAGTTTCGACTGTGTACTCATGTCCTACACATGGAGACCATGACAACTTATATCCATCTGATTTTCCTTTTAGGCTTAAATATAAATAGGGGTGTCAGCTAAAAGAAGAAGAAAAAATAACAATTTCAGTTCAGGTGTAATTGGATTTTTGACATATCAGAGCTCTGATTACATCTGACAGATGCATATTGATTTTCATTTTAAGCTCTTCTTCTCCAACACACTTGGTAATTTCTGGAATTTTTTGCTTTAAATTAAATAAAGGTTTGAAGTGATAGAAGATTTTAATTAACTTCACTGACAATGTAATACCTACTCTGGAATTGGAGTCTGATATTATATTTTTTCATACAAAATAAACATAATGAGAAATATCATATTTATGTAGCATAAAGCAGGAATTTTGTTTTTTAGAATGCACCAAACAGGTCATAAGGTATGGCTTAAAACATGTTCTCACTTGTCAGAGTCTAAGAATTAAAACAAAAATGTGAAGTCTACAAAACTGCATTGTTTCTCATAAGTGACCCAAATGTGCTAAAGCTGTCACCGCCGTTACTCTCTCTCCACACTGTATTTACAGCTTCCATCTCTTGAGGCTCTTGCATAGAAGCTAATGCATTGTATGTTTTTCCATACCCGTGGATTCTGTGCCAGTGATCTTCAATAGTCTTACCCTGATTTCTTCTCTATCTCACACATGTGGATAAATGCCCAATGTTAAGCATGTTTTATGTTTTCCCCAAGACAGGCACTTGATACTTGATCCAAACATAATAAAAACATCATTAGACCAATAAAATGTGAAAGAGTATATTCCATTTACAAAACAAAATTTCACTCTCTAACTAACATCCTGTTGTATTCCAGAACTAGTAGAAAAGTATATAATTGACTTTTCATTTTACTTCTGAGCACTTTTATTCTAAATTTTTCTTTTTTATGCCTTATCTAGCACCTAAAGAAAAAAGGGTTCCATTTTTTAAAGAAAATATTTTAAACTTAACATCAAAATTAGCATAATTGTTCCAAAACAATTATCCTGATCCTATATAGATCAGTTTTTATTAATGTTACCAACAAAGAATGATAGAATCTTTGAGTTCTAACTTAATGGTCCTCATTTATAACCTCCCAACGAGTGTAGCAACATATTGTAAGAAGTCTATGCAAGACAGCCCCTCAGCAACCATTTGGACCCATCATCTGATGAGGAGTTCCTATTTCTTATGGTACTCAGTTCCTTCATGAAACAAAATTAGAAGGTTTTTCCTTGTTTGAGCCCCTAGTTCCACTGCTTAGAACTAACCAGTCTCTGGTTGAAGTTCTGCCCTCAGCAGGGATACAGAAAATTAAACTCTTGTCTTCCACACTTGGAGAAACTATTTTTCGAAGCTCATTATAATTTAACCCCTCAAGCACTAGACCCAGTTCTATATGTTTGCCAGTATTTTGCTAGTTATTCAGATTTTCAAGGACTTAACATCCTGACTATCTTGTCTCTGCTGGGTCCTTTGCTAGGCGGTCCAAAACCGGTAAGCTCAGCTATGTGTTATATTTCACCTATGATGAATGATTTCCTGGATCTCTAAATACTGTCCTTGAATTTCTAACTCCATGGACTACCTGCCCATTAGGACATCACCACTTATACCTAGATTATAACATGTTGTCTGTTGCTTTATCCTTAATGCAAGATTTTCCAGATTTCCAATTTCACTCTTTCCTAACAGGTATAATTATGTCTGGTTTCTGCAGCACCAGTGTAAATTCAATCAAGAGGTCTAGTTGGAGGTTTTGGCTACAAGTAGAATTGTCTAGCTATTTATCAGGTATTTACTAGCCATTTCCTAAGATATGACAAAGGATCCTTCATCAAGCAATATGCATGCAAAGAAGCAATCTATTTTCTAATATCTTAAAAGATAGCATGTTTAATAGACTCAAATTATCTAGGTATGATCTAATTAGTTCATAGCAATTACCTATATTCTCATACCTGAGAAAAGCAATTTTACTATCATGATTGAAATTTACTTTACATTTGTAGATAATCTTACTACAAAGTATGTTATCAAGAATGAAGGGACTTCTCTGGTGGTGCAGTGGTTAAGAATCTGCCTGCCAATGCAGGGGACACGGGTTCGAGCCCTGGTCTGGGAAGATCCCACATGCCGTGGAGCAACTAAGCCCACAAGCCACAACTACTTAGCCCGCGTGCCACAACTACTGAAGCCCGTGCACCTAGAGCCTGTGCTCAGTAACAAGAGAAGCCACCACAATGAGAAGCCCGCACACCGCAACAAAGAGGAGCCCCCGCTCACCACAACCAGAGAAAGCCCGCACGCAGCAACGAAGACCCAACACAGCCAAAAATAAATAAATTAATAAATTAATTAATTGAAAAAAAAAGAAAGAAGTAAGCCAAACCCAACAATGTGCTCCCAAGCCACACACCACATATTCAATTTATGCTACTGGTGCTTTGAACCCACACGTGAGACATTCTGATCTCCAAAATACTATGTCTTGAAGACCACAGTCAAACATTGTAGAATATTGAGATTAATTATACATTTGGTATTCTAGCATACTGACTTTCTCTTCCTGTTTTTTGTAATACATAAAGTTGCTTAATAGTCTATGGTTTTACGTAAGACATAGATGACATGGACTCCAACAAGACTCTGTCAGCAATTTATTATAGCCATCAGTGCAGGTTAATTCATGCATTCACTTTTTCCCTTCAGTAAGGACTTTTCTAGCCACCCTATTCAAAACTGCACCTCCAACACTATGACTGTCTTTAACCCCTTCCCCTGCCTATTTTCTCCCCCCCATCCTATTTGATCATTGTCTGTCTCTTTCCATGAGCATGTAAATCCCAGGAAGGCAGAGATTTTTTGTATATTTGGCTCCCTGTGTATCTACAGAACTTAGAACGGGATCTTAGCATATGGTAGTTCTTAATAAATATTAGTACTTAAATGGATTCAGCAAGGAACTGTTCTAGTTGCTGGGGATACTGTAGGAAATGAGACAGAAAATATCTCTCGCATCATGGAACTTAACTTCTAGTGGAGAAAAAGAAGAGAATAAATAGATAACTGCATAATAGATTTCAAGTTAATTATTTAGGGAGAATTAGTGGAGTGTGCTTTCAGAGCAAACTTCTCTAAAGAAGTGATGTTTAGTGGAGGCTTCAAGGATTTGGAGAAAGTTAAACAAGAAGTTGCGTAAGAGTGTTGCAACCAGAAGTGTGAGCAATGTAAAAGCTTAAATAGGAATTGGCTCAGAATGTTGATACAGTCAGTAGCTCAGTGAAGGGTGGGAAAGAGCAGAGAAGGTAAGGTCAGAAAGAAAAGCAGGGACCAGATCATGGGGGGCCTTTCTGACCTCACCTCCTAATGTTAAACTGGAAAACATGGGAAGGTTTTAAACAACATAGTGATACGACCCAATTTTTGTTTTACAAGAAATCGCTCTGTCTTCTGTGTGGAGATTAGAGTATGGTGTATACGACTGAAATACAGGAAGCAGTTGCAGTAGTTCGGGTGGTATAGTCTAGGGTGGAGGTGCTAAAAAGTGATCAGAATGAGATATATTTTTATGGCTTTGCTATCAGTATTTACTCATGGGCTGGAAATTTGCAATGAGAAAATAAAAGAAATCAAGTATGACTCCTAGGTTTTTGGAAAGATAAACTGGATAAATAATGGTGCCATTGACTAAGATGAAGAATTATTCGGGGAATAAACTAGCATGGGTGAGGAGACAGGTATATCAAGCATAATATTTAGTAAGAGATACCTGTAAGATATCCATGTGAAGATGAAAACATGCAGCTGAAACTCAGGAGGAAGTTTAGAGTTGGAGATATAAATTAAGAGGCCATGTATAGATGGTATACACAGGCTGAAAAAAAAATGTCCAGGAAGATATTATAACTGGGGAAGAGACTGGGATAAGCCCTAAATCAAGCCAACATCTAGAATTCTGATAGCAGTTAAGAGACAGAAAAGAAGATTTAGAGGAACTGAACAATGACATCGGAGGAAAACTAAAGCCAAGTGAATATAACATTTTAAGGAGAAAAAAAGACAACTACACCAAAGGCTACTGAGAGATAAAGTAAGATAAGGACATAGCACTGACCTACAGATAATGAAACATAAAAGTCGTGATTTCCTAGACAAAGGCAATTTCAGTCAAACTGTCAAGACTAAATCTTCACTGAAGGGAGTTTGAGAATTGGAGAAAAAGAAGTCAAGACATTCTGTACAGCAAAGGAAACCATCAATAAAATGAATGGCAACCTACTGAATGGGAGAAAATATTTGCAAATCATATATCTGATAAGGGATTAATATCCAAAATATATAAAGAATCCATACACTCAATGGCAAAAACAAAAAACAAAAAAATCCCATAAACCCCAAAAAAATCTGATCACAAATGGGCAGAATATCTGAATGGATATTTTTCCAAAGAAGACATACAGATGGCTAATAAGTACATGGAAAGATGTTGAACATCACTAATGCAAATCAAAACCGCAGTGAGATATAGCCACATGCCTGTTAGAATGGCTATCATCAAAATGATATGAGATAACAAGTGTTGGTGAAAATGTGGACAAAAGGGAACCCAACACAATGTCCTAAGTGCCCACTGATGAATGGATAAAGAAAATGTGGTATATACAATGGAATAGTATTTAGCCATAAAAAGGAATGAAATCTTGCCATTTGCGACAACATGGATGGATCTCAAGGGCATTACACTAGGTGAAATAAGTTAGAGAAAGATAATACAATATTATCTCACTTATATGTGAAGTCTAAAACAAAAACAAAAACAAGCTCATAGATACAGAGAACAGATTGGTGGCTGCCAGAGGGGGGTGGGGGGGCAAAATGGGTGAAGGGGGTCAAAAGGTACAAACTTCTAGTTATATAATAAATAAGTCCTAGGGATGTAATGTACATCATGGTGACTATAGTTAATAGTACTTTACAGTATATTTGAAAGTTGCTAAGAAAGTAGATCTTAAAAGTTCTCATCACAAGAAAAAAGTTTATTTGTAACTATTGTGTGGTGACAGATGTTAACTAGACTTATTGTGGTAATTATTTTGCAGTGTATACAAATATCAAATCATTGTTGTACACCTGCAACTAATATAATTTTATATGTCAATTATATCTCAATTTAAACAAAGAAGTAGAGACAATGAGTATAAACAACTCTTTCTAGGAATTTTACTTCAAATAAGAAGACAAAAATGGATTGGTAGCTGCAGAGGCCAAAAGATCAAGGTGTTCATTTAAAATATATTAATATTATAACATGCTGGTAAGTACTGTGAGAATCTCCAGTCAATGGAAACACCGTAGATATAGGTGAGATGAAAGATAATTGAGAGGTAAGGTTGTTGTATAAATTAGGAGAGGTGGGATCTGGGGATCAAGTGGAGGGGCTGGCTTGTGACAGGAGCACAAACCATTTGGCCCTAGTAATGGGAGTAAAGTCAGAGTTTTTTTTGTTTTGTTTTGTTTTTTTCTTTTTCTTTGTCCTTCAGCGATAATCAGCTATATGTGTGCAAATGTAGAAAGGGCAGAGAGTTAGTGTCTGATGTAGCAGACTAGATCATTTTTCCTGATAACTCTTTATTATAATTATATAATTATAATTTTACTCCTCTTTATTATAATTATATAATCATGGCCATACTTTTATGTTTCCCATGTTAAGGTAGGGAAAATACATCTCCCACTTCCACTGATATTAAACATACATTAATTTGAACAATGGAGTGTGGGTGTAGGTGAAATATGCAAATGAGATCTTAAGAAGTATTTTGTATTTCCACTTGCCCTCTTGTGCCTCTTCCAGCCACAATAAGAACATATTCTAGGTATGTTCCAGAACGAGTAAACCTATCGAGCAGTCCTGAACCTGAGGCACAATCTAAAGAAGAGCTGCCCAGCTGATCAGCAGATCCATGAGCAAGAAAAATAAATGTTTCAGGTTATAAGACATTGACATCATGGGGTTGTTTGTTATGCAGTTTTAATGCAGCAATTACTGACTAATTCACCATGGCTGTGGTTCTGCCTAGTGAACAGAAGGAGGAAGATAGACAAAAGAGTTGAAAGCATAAAGAAGGAAGTGACTATAATGACAGACAGAAGGTTCTGACCCTTCACAGAAGTTTTGGCTATAAGTGTTCAATATACGAAAATGCATGTACTTGTCATCACAAAGATCTTATAATGGAATTTGTCCAATGCCTTGTGGAAAATGAAGAACATAATTATTACATATTTCTAAGATGTAAGAGTTTAGTAAAACAAAATTAGGTTAATGTGTTAGAACTTGCTCTTAATCTACCCATGCTGTTATTACTCTTCATGTTTGTTTTTATTGTAAATATTCTACATGATTTTAATGATATGTCAATAACTTTTTTAGGAATTAAAATAGCTGTCTAGCCTTAGAATTCTCCTTGTTCTACTTTTTGTATGGTAACAACCAAACTCAATTTATCATCACAATATCATCCTAAATTTACTTAACATAAAAGACTCACATAATCTTACAGAAATTATAAAACATGCCATAGATTTTTAATAATAAAATTCAAAACTCTTTGGTGTTTGGAATAATTCCAGAGATTATATTATCCAACAGACTTTAAAAAAATTTTACTCAGAAATGCACAACTATAAAAACTAAGACAGTAACATTGGTACAATATGATTAACTAACCTACATACTTAATTCAGATAACATCAATTATTTCACTAATGTTATTTTATATCACAGGATCCAGTCCTAGATTCTACATAACATTTAGATCCCATGTCCCCTGAGTCTCCTTCAATTTGTGAGTCAGCCTTTCCTTGTCTTTTATGACCCTGACACTTTTGAAGAGTACTGATAAGTTGTTTCATAGAATACCCCTCAGTTTGAGTTTCTCTGATGTTTTCTCATGATAAGATTGAGGATATATATTTGGAGGAAAATACCAGAGAGATTATTTTCCCTTCTCAGTGTCCAATAATCAGGGGATACACAGTGTTGATATATTTTATTACTGGTCATATTAATCTTTATTATTTGGTTAAGGTGATATCTGCCAGGTTCTCCAATGTAGACTTAGTATTTCCCCTTTGTTTTTAATAAATACTTTGTGGAACTACTTTGAGATGGTGCAAACATTCCCTTTTTCTTTGAATGTTCACCTTCTAATTTGTTCATCCGTCAGTGGACCTTGTTTGTACCAATTATGTATTTAGTACTTCTTCAAGACCCTAAAACATCCATTTGACTATATTTGTTTGAATCTAAATCTGAGTTTTCTCTTCTGTTCATTTGACCTCTATGCCTGTTTAGCCAATACAAATTAGTGTAGTTTTTAGGTCCACAAAGGATAATTATTCAAAAGTTTCTCCAGCCTTGTCTGGAGTGCCAGTGAGTTTTTAGGGGGTTAAGCTTCTAAGAGGGTAACACTGTCCCTCTATCTTAAGCCCTTGGGATCTTTCTACTCCTTTATCAGTGCACATTCAGTATCCCAGTTCTCCAAACTTCTTAGCTGAACTCTTCTTACAAGTGTGCCACTGTAGCTTTATCCACAGATAAAACTACTTTGCCTCTAGTATCTCTCTGCAGGTACCCAGTCCTTGTTCAGATTTTGAGCCAACCGATTCCGACTTTAACTCTGATTTTTTTTTTTTAAATTATAACTTTTCCATTTTCCCGTCTTTTCATTGTTGCTATGAGTGTGAACAGTGCTTTTTTCCAATGCTAAACATTTAAACATTGCTGAGCAGACATGCAAATGCCAAGTGACAGATTTTTAAAATGAGAAAACTTAAAAGGTCTAGAAGACGTCTCTTGTCTAATTGGTGGCAGAGTAGAGTTCACAATAACCATATCAGCAAAACACTATTTATATGAACCTTTTACTGGGTCATTAAAATATTTTATTACAAAGAAACTTTCTCTGAAACATATTTCTCTTAAATGGTATTTATGATAATGGAATTTTGTTTATACAGTGATACCTAAATATGTACTAATTTTTAATCCATTTTGGTCTGTTTCTCTTCTGGAGATACTTATTTTCTGAAGTCATATTAGTAAAAAACTGTTTTAAATGTAGCAGCTTTTATTTCTGGATGAAATGGATTTTAACTGGTAAGAAATTATTTATATATTCTTTTAAGATACTGGTGTTTTATACTTCACTAAATATCCATGAATAATAACTGAGAAAACATGGTTGTTGTCATTAAAACTATTAAATTCTAAAATACAAATCCTTTGAGGATGTAACTTCTAGTGATTATAGCAAAAATTCCAAAATTAGAATAACTTCCATATTAATAATGAAAGCAGTAGCAACAACAATAAAAGCAAAATTATTATCCTATAAATTTGTATATCCTTCTACATGTATAAAATGCTTTGAGACAGAGTTTTGGCTTCACATTTATTATCTAGATTAATGCTGAATTAGAATATTGTCATAAATCATCACTAGTATAACTCATATTGCTTAAAGATATACTTTCTCATTTTGAGGATTATGCATAATACTTTATATAAAAATATAACAACATAAAAAGAAGAAAAATTGTACATTTTTATTCTGGAGAAGGATTTTGGCTTTCATTCACTGGCAATAATATAACTGAGTTGTAACTATGAAATCCTCTCTTGAGAATTTTGTGAAGCCATTATGTGAAAATAAGCATTTAAGGTGAATGGTAAGTGTCAGCATTTAAATATTATAGACTGGTAATATAACAAGAAAAATTAAATGACTTACCAAAAGCACATATAAAACTGTAAGAATTACTGTTTTAAGATGGATTAATATAGTCAATGATAGAATTGTGTTCTTACTTCCCAAATATCCTATGCTGATGATGGGCTATATTTTATGCAACATCAAAATTAATAATTTATATTGCTGGTTTCTATTGTGTCATATTGAGAATAGAGAAAGGGACTGGCCATATTAGATATAAATACAATGCCACAAAAATCACAATTTTAAAAAAGGTACTGGCTAGTTATAACCAAATTAATTAATGAAGTAACATATAGAATGACCATAAAGAGATCTGGAAGTATGCATTTATGAATATATTATCTTATTAACATATGCATCAATTAATTAATATACTAAAATACTGAATATATTAAAGTTAATATACTCAAATATGCATCACTATATTATAATTATCATAATACATCTTCAAATAAATTAACTTATAAATTATTATTTAGTTATATAAATTTTAATAATTAATATATAACTTATATATTAATGGTGTTTCCATTCAGTGGGAAAGGGCTGGTTTATTTCACAAATGATACTATCACAACTTGCTATCTAGCTAAAGGAAAAAAACAAATGGGAAATTTTGCACACCAAATATAATACAAAGATAAATTCCAGATGAATTATATATTTAAATATATTTTTTAAACTCTACAAGTCTTGCAAAAAAATTTACTAGTCTATTTTCACAATGCTTGAAGGAGAAAATCTTTCTAACCAAGACAGGTGACCCAGGGAATATAAAAGACAGGACTATTTAATCATAAAATTGCAAAAAAACTTATGGGAAAAATGCTACAATCAAACATAATAAACAAATAATAGATTGAAAGAAATATCTCTCAGTGACATATCAAAAATGTTTTTTTAAACTGAATAGGAGGGAACACTCTCAAATTCATTCTATGAAGCCACCATCACCCTGATACCAAAACCAAAGAAACCACAAAAAAAAAATTATACACCAATATTTTTGATGACTATAGATGTAAAAATCCTCAACAAAATAGTAGCAAAATGAATCCAACAATACATCAAATGGATCATACACCATGATCAAGCTGGATTCATTAGGGGTTGCAAGGATGGTTTGACATATGCAAATCAATCAATGTGATACACCATATCAGCAAAAGAAAAGACAAAAACTACATGCTCATCTCAATAGATGAAGAAAAAGCATTTGACAAAATTCATATTTTTTTATACTGTTAAAATGGCCATATTACCCAAAGCAATCTATAGATTTAATGTGATCCCTATCAAAATACCCATGACTTTTTTTTTTTTTTTTTTTGCTGTACGCGGGCCTCTCACTGCTGTGGCCTCTCCCGTTGTGGAGCACAGGCTCTGGACGCGCAGGCTCAGCAGCCACGGCTCACAGGCCCAGCTGCTCCGCGGCACGCGGGATCCTCCCGGACCAGGGCACGAACCCGCGTCCCCTGCATCGGCAGACGGACTCTCAACCACTGCGCCACCAGGGAAGCCCCCCATGACATTTTTAATAGAACTAGTAGAACAGATAATCCTAAAGTTTATATGGAACAACAAAAGACCCAGAATTGCCAAGGCAATCCTGAGGAAAAAGAACAAAGTTGAAGGCATAACCGTTCAGACTTCAGACTATACTACAAAGCTACAGTAATTAAAACAACATAGTATTGGCACAAAAACAGACACATAGATCAATGTAATATCAATAGAACAGAGAGCCCAGAAATAATCCCAACCCACACAACTATGATCAATTAATCTATGACAAAGGAGGCAAGGACATAGAATAGAGGAAAGACAGTCTATTCAACAACTGGTGTTGGGAAAACTGGAAAGCTACATGTAAATCAATGAAATTAGAACACCCCCTTACATCATATACAAAAATAAACTCAAAATGGTTTAAAGACCTAAATATAAGACATGACACCATAAAACTCCTAGAAGAGAACATAGGCAAAACATTCTCTGACATAAATCATAGCAATATTTTCTTAGATCAGTCTCCCAAGGCAAAAGAAATAAAAGTAAAAATAAACTAATGGGGCTTAATCAAACTTAAAAGCATTTGCATTGCAAAGGAACCAATCAACAAAATAAAATGACAACCTATGAAATGGGAGAAAATATTTCCAAATGATGTGACTGACATGGCATTAATCCCTAAAATATACAAACAGTTCATACAACTCAATGTTGAAAAAGTAAACAACCCAACCAAAAATTGGGCAGAAGACCTAAACAGACATTTCTCCAAAGAAGACATACAGATGGCCAACAGGCACATGAAAAGATGCTCAACATAGCTAATTATTAAGAAATGCAAATCAGAACCACAATGAGGTATCACCTCACACCAGTCAGAATGGCCATCAACAAAAAGCCTACAAATAATAAATGCTGGAGAGAATGTGGAGATAAGGGAACCCTCCTACACTGTTGGTGGCAATGTAAATTGGTATAGCCTCTATAGAAACAGTACAGAGGTTCCTTAAAAAAATAAAAATAGAGGTTCCATATGAGCTAGCAATCCCACTGCTGGGCATGCATCTGGAAAAGATACAAACTCTAATTCTAAAAGATACATGCACCCCAATGTTCACAGCAACACTATTTACAATAACCAAGACATGGAAACAACCCAAGTGTCCATCAACAGATGACTGGCTTAAGAAGATGTGGTTTAGGGGGCTTCCCTGGTGGCACAGTGGTTAAGAATCTGCCTGCCAATGCAGGGGACATGGGTTCGAGCCCTGGTCTGGGAAGATCCCACATGCCGCGGAGCAACTGAGCCCGTGAGCCACAACTACTGAGCCTGCGCATCTGGAGCCTCTGCTCTGCAACAGGAGAGGCCGCAACAGTGAGAGGCCCGCGCACCGTGATGAAGAGTTGCTCGCCGCAACTGGAGAAAGCCCTCGCACAGAAACGAAGACCCAAAACAGCCAAAAAATAAATAAATAAATAAATAAATAATTTTATTTTAAAAAGAGGAAAAAAAGATGTGGTTTACACACACACACACACACACACACACACACTAGAATATTACTCATCCATAAAAAAGAAAGAAATATTGCCATTTGAAGCAACATAGATGGATGTAGAGAATATTATACTTAGTGAAGTAAGTCAGACAGAGAAAAACAAATATATGGTGTCACTTATATGTGGAATCTAAAACATAATACAAATGAATCTATATAGAAAACAGAAACAGACTCACAAACATAGAAAAAAAAATTATGGTTACCAAAGAAGAAAGGGAGGAGGGGAGGGATAAATTAGGAGTATGCAATTAATGGATACAAACTATTATACATAAAATAGATAAGCAACAAGAATTTACTATATAGCACAAGAAACTATATTCAGTATCTTATGATAACCTATAATGGAAAAATATATATATATAACTGAATCACTTTGCTGGTACAACTGTAACTAACACAATATTGTAAATCAACTGTGCTTCAATTAAGAAGTTTTTAAATTAATGATATGGAAAAGTTTTACAAATTAATGGCAGATGTAAAACAACGCAGTATCATTAAAAATTGGCAAAAGTTATGAAAATACAATTTACAAAAAGTCAAATGTAAACATTAATGTTAGATCTGAAAGTTCTGCTTCCTGGAACCCAATGGACTTCTTAATTAGCCAACTGAATGGCTTCATGTTGACAACAGAGGCATTAATTTTCAAAGAAGGGGATGTTACCTAACATTTATCTATCTGTCTACCTACATATCTATATTTAAATAAAGCTAAAATAGAACACTGACATTTTTAAAAATCACATAAAAATGACACTAACTAAAATTATATCTGATTAGTTTCAATTAGATATAGAAAATTATGTGGAAAAACAAAGGCCTGATGTTTTAAAGAAAAATATAAATGGAGCAACACAGTTAAATGTATCTTCCCTATGTGCTTTTCTGCCAGGAATCTTTATCTAACCAGAAGTAGGATTCCCTAACATTGCAATTACTCTGTGGACAACAATCTAAATTAAGGCTCTAAATATTTTCTTTTAAATTGAAGATAAAATTTAATTATCCCTTACAGAAATTATTTCACGGTATAAAATGTTTTGAATAGTGTGATAATCCTTTTACTATTGCATCATGGAATATCAAGAGTACTAAAGCGATATGATAGTCATTGTATGAGTACTTTTAATTATATTACCCTTTCTCATTAAAATGACTAAAGGTTTTCTACTCTCGAGTAAAATGTTATTTTAAGCAAAGCCTTTTTTGTTATTTGGGAAGCAATAAGAGAAAATATAATAGTGAGCTGTTACACTTAAAATCAGTAATAAAATATTGAGTATAAATGATCATAAAGGTAGCTTATATTATGTGAAAACAAATTGTATATTTTCTGTTGCTCTAATATCACAAAAAGAATGAGATATATTGCTAATACTGTCACTTTTTTTAAAAGGTGATCTAAAGTGGTTTTAAGCATGATTTGTCCATTAGAACACATGCAAAAAACATTTAAAAAATAAAATTTAAATGTTTTTGAAGGCACAAATCTGCTGAACTAGTGAAAATACATAAAATGACATTGATACAAAGATGCACTATCACAGAAATGTCATTTCTTCTTATATGTATAGAGTTATAATTTAAATTATAAATTTAAAATAATTCCAGTAAATATTCTATCAGGTTTTCTCTGGAGGTAGTCAAGTTTATTATAAGGTTCCTACAGATAAATAAATAGGGAAGAACAGCTAATAAAATCTTAGAATGGAAAAGCAATATGCAAGAGCCATCTTCACCACATATTAAAGCACATTATAAAGACTCTCTAATTGAAACAGTGTAGTTTTGGCTCTAAAAGACAGATCAGTAGAATAGTAGAGATAACCCAGAAAGGACCCAAGTACATATGGCAGTGTAGTCTATGATAATGTTGGCATGTCAAATCAGTAGGGATAAGATGGGCTTTTAAATAAATCTTGAAGAAATAGATAGCCATTTGGGTAAATTAGGTGGAGAGAAACACCATGTTCTTGGATTGAAAGACTCAATAACTCAGTATTTCTAGATGCCAGTTGCCCCCAAATCAAAGTATACTTTCAATACAATTCAAAGTCCTCACGGGGGTATGTGTGTGTATCTGTGTTCCTGTGTGTGTTTGGAAATTAACTAGCTGATTTTGAAATTATTATGAAAGTGCAAAGGATCTAGAATAACTAAGAAAATGTTGAAGAAGAGGAAAAATTTGAAGGATTTACGTTACTACGTGTTAAGACTTGCCATATAGCTATAGTAAAGACATACGGTATTGCTGCAAAAATATATGAATAGACAACTAGAGATGAATAGAGTACAGAAAGAGACTCATACACATTCTGCCAGTGGATTTAGGAGAAAAGCGTCAGTGCAATTTAAGGACGGAAAGGATGGCTTTTTCTTTAAATGGTGCTAGGACAATTAGGTATACATAATGAATAAAATGAACCTTGACTCTGATATCTTATCATATTTTAAATTATTGATATAAGTATCAGGAAAAGTGAATAATGCTTCAAGTAAAAAGAGGAATATATCTTCATGACTTTATGTCCCAAGCTATCAAGATTATTGCCAGTATACAGTACCTAGATATCAGCTTTCTGGGAGAATTGCCTTCAGCTGAAGACAGTCACCTGACCAAGGTTAAACTCCTTTCCAGGATTAGACTACATTTCATGATGGATTGATGGGATGGGGGATGGGAGGGTTGTGGGTGAGGAAATGAGATATAAAATTCTGGCTTCCTCATCCCAAATTGGGGAAACTCTGAAGAACTATCCTAGTTTCGGTGCTTGCCAGGGTGTGAAATGACACCTTTGTCCCCACCTCCCTTTGTTAAGCTTTGCTTCATCCTCTTCTTCCCCCAGTGCTGTGGGTCCGCATACACTTCTCCCTAATACAATTCCTGCATGCTAACCTCCTTGTCAGAGACTGCTTCCCAGGAAAACCTTTTTGGCAACAGTGACATTTAAGATACTCCTGAGTGAAAGCTGGACAGATATTTAAAATTTTTATTTTATTATTTACTGATTGACGTTTTAAAGTTGTCTTCTATTTATAACAGTATTTTGTAGTTGAGTAAGAGCCCAAGCCCTATATTCAAACACAAGCTCCAGCACATACTGTGGGTGTGATCTTGGATATAACTCCTGCACGTCTCAGTATACTCATCTCTAACATAGGGTTATTAATAGAATCTATCTCATAGGGTTGTTGTGAAGACTAAATGAATTAATATTTGTGAAGTGCTTAAAATAGTTCCTGGAACAGAGTACATTGCTACTGCTCATGACAAGTGACACTGCTTTCTACTAAAATACAATTAGGTAAATTATTATATAGGTAATACAAGGGAATGCCAAAATTTGTGAAAGTGGTATATGAATTTACTGATTTTTTAAAATTAAAATGTTGAATGAATAGAATATGTAAAGGATTAGGGATATCGAAAGGAAGAACAAGGTTGCATTATTTTTTAAATATAGTTATAGATATCTACAAAGTTGGATACTCTTAAAATATAGATATAAATACAGAAATAGATATCTACTGTCCTGTAAGATATCCTTTTCTAGAAAAGGTATTCACCAAGGTAACAAGACTCTTTCATCAACGAGTAGTTGATGAAAATTAAAATCATTTGTCTCATAACTGTTTCACCTAAAAAACAAATGGATTTCAGAAGAAAAATAACTGCTATTTATTTCTTTGCTCATTTTTCAGAAATATATTTCCTGGCATGTACTGGCAGTGTACTAGGTCTTGTTTCATCTAAAACTGAAGAAAATCAGGAATCCATCTTTGGGTTTACCTATTTTCACCTATACAAGTAATACTAATAAACAATACTTGTATATACCTTTAGTGTTTAGACATTTCTTCACATGCACAACTGTGTTTGTTCTTCAAAAAATATCCTATTAGGTAAAACTGATTTTCATTCTTTCTGATGTCCAAAACAGGGTCTAGAAAGTACAGAAACCAGCTCAAGCTAACACAGCTTTTCCACATCACAGTCAAAACCAGAACACAGATTCTCACACTGCAAGTCTAATGCCCTATCCCTGCAGCTTGACTCCTTTACTAAAGTCCTACGTCTAATTTTATACATATATAGATTTGTAAACTAGTACCTTACTCCCTAGCGCTACACTATGATATATAATAATGCTAATCCACTGCCCCCATTTTTTTTAAACTATCACAGTCAGAGGACCCAGGAAAATGTTTCAGCTAAGACTGTTTTCTCAAGAGTTTAATCTTGATTTTGCTTCAGTGACATTTGATTACTTCCTAGTAAAAGAGAAAAGGAACACTGCAACTCTTATACATGTATCACCATTGCAGAAGGATGGCTTCTGAGATCACAATTCACCTATACTCTTGTCTCATTTTTGGTTACTCGACCTAATTAGATGTGTACACAAGAATGAGCTTCAAACTGAAAACCTGGCAGGTTAAGATTCTTTGCTGACAGGAAGACCCTTTTTTTAAATTTTTTTTTTTTTTAACTCCTGTCTAGTTTCTGTCACCAGTTTTGAAAGAAAGATAATGAAAAGAACAGTGAAACTACTAAAAACAAAATGAAGTATAGCCCAGAACTCATTCTAAGGAAGAAAAATTCTAGGAAAACAAAAATGTTTCCTTGGAGGAATGAAATGGACGTGAACATCTTTTTCCAATGTAAAAAAAAAGTGTCAATGGCTAGAGTTCTTGTCTTGGTATGTATGTATGTATGTATGTATTTATGTATGTATCTATCCATCCATCCATCTATCCATCTATCGTTCCATCAACCCACCCACCCACCCATCCAATTTTATTAAGGGATTTCAGCAATGCAAAGGAACTTAAAATTTCAGAAAGAAGTTAATATGAGGAGTATTTGCAGAAATTATTTTTATCCATGTCCTTTTGTCACATATAGAACAAAATGTTGGTAAAGTCAGGCTGTGACTGGGATGATGCATAGACTAGCTTACCATGGACTGAAGCAGCAGCATTCACATTTGAGGAATATATACTAGTCTTACCAGCTATCACTTGGTTTCCCTTTAATGCCTAGCACTTAACTGAATTGAACTGAACGCACTGTCACATTACTTGGCAAACTGGACGATACAAGTTTAGAACCTCTCCACTCAATCAATTCATCTGAGATCATGTAGATGTAGAAAGACTTAGTTTTAAGGATACAAATGCTTTATATGGTATATGAGATTTTCCCTAGAAGCAATCTTTACAATATGGTCAATGAATCCCAAAGTCTCTAAAAATGCCAATAGCAGTGTAAGAAACAGAGATTCCATTTCTGTTGTACCCTTACTGTTTATGCTCCCCAAATCATCAGGGATATCCATAAAACTAATATAATACCATATAAGAATACCAGAGCAAATAACAAATTTCTTGAAAATAAACAAACCCCTTTGGAGATTTTATTATATGAGCAGCAGAGACTATATTTGGAACTGTCAACCCACTGCACAGTCAGGGTGGTCCATTGCTAGTTGAAAAATCTAGCAAAGACGGCATTAAATTTGAAAAACATTTGAAGACAGCAAGAACAATATAAATTATAATTAAGAAAGTACGCTTAGGGACTTCCCTGACGGTCCAGTGGCTAAGACTCTACTCTCCCAATGCAGGGGGCCTGGGTTCGATCCCTAGTCAGGGAACTAGATCCCACATGCCACAACTAAGAGTTCACATGCCTCAACTAAAGATCCTGCATGCTGCAACTAATGATCCCACATGCTGCAACTAAAGACTCTGCATGCTGCAACTAAAGATTCCGCATGCCGTAACTAAAGATCCGGCACGCCACGATGAAGACCCCGCACACGGCAATGAAGATCCCACATGCTGAACTAAGATCCGGCGCAGCCAAATAAATAAATAAATATTTAAAAATAAATAAATATCTATGTACCAAACAGCATTGCCTTAAAATATACAAAGCAAAATTTTAAAAAGAGAAAGTACATTTATAATTTTTCAAATCTGAAGATTTTAAAATAGAACACAATGTTGGTCTCTGTGTTGCATAGAAATTACATTATATATAATTGCTAACTGGATTATTTAGTTAGTTTTTAATTTGAAAATATCTTAAAAATTACTTGCAGCAGAATAAAGAACCAGGAATTTAAAAAGAAACAAACAAAAAATAAGCAGTCATTGCAATATATAAGTAGTCCAAAATTAGTAAACAAAGATGAAAATTTTATAAACTAATACAATAAGATAGTTGACTTTGGTAAAAGAAACAATAATTTCCATAATTCCCATACTCTATGTTTACAGTGGATGATTCCCTGCCATTTTATTAATTTATTTACCTTTTGACCACCTTTACCCATTATTTGTATTATTTAAATAAGAGAACTGCCACTGGAAACTTTATGTTTTTTTCATGGAAAAACGAACTTTATTAATATTTATAAATACTGTGCTCAAAAATATTGAGAAAGGGCTTCCGGGAAGATGGAGGAGGAGTAACACATGGAGGTCACCATCCTCCCCACAAATAGGTCAAAAATACATCTACATGTGGAACAACTCCTACAGAACACCTACTGAACGCTGGCAGAAGACCTCAGACCTCCCAAAACGCAAGAAACCCCCCACGCACCTGGGTAGGGCAAAAGAAAAAACAATAAACAGAGACAAAAGAATAGGGATGGGACCTGCACCACTGGGAGGGAGCCATGAAGGAAGAAAGGTTTCCACACACTAGGAAGTCCCTTCGCGGGCGGAGACTGCGGGTGGCAGAGGGGGAAAGCTTCGGTGCCGCAGGGGAGAGCGCAGCAACAGGGGTGCCGACCAGCACTCACCAGCCCGAGAGGCTTGTCTGCTCACCTGCTGGGGCGGGCAGGGGCTGGGAGCTGAGGCTCGCGCTTCGGTCGGAACGCAGGGAGAGGACTGGGGTTAGTGGCGTGAACACAGCCTGCAGGGGGTTAGTGCGCCACGGCTAGCCGGGAGGGAGTCCGGGAAAAAGTCTGGACCTGCCAAAGAGGCAAGAGACTTTTTCTACTTCCTTGTTTCCTGGTGCGCGAGGAGAGGGGATTAAGAGCGCTGCTTAAAAGAGCTCCAGAGTCGGGCGCGAGCCGCGGCTAAAAGCGTGGACCCCAGAGACGGACATGAGACGCTAAGGCTGCTGCTGCCGCCACCAAGAAGTCTGTGTGCAAGCACAGGTCACTATCCACACCCCACTTCCGGTGAGCCTGTGCAGCCTGCCACTGCCAGGGTCCCGGGATACAGGGTCAACTCCTCCAGGAGAACGCATGGCGCCCCTCAGGCTGGTTCAACGTCACGCCGGCCTCTGCCGCCGCAGGCCTGCCCCGCACGCCGTACCCCTCCCTCCCCCCGGCCTGAGTGAGCCAGAGCCCCCGATTCAGCGGCTCCTTTAACCCAGTCCTGTCTGAGCGAAGAACAGACGCCCTCCAGCGACCTACACGCAGAGGCGGGGCCAAATCCAAAGCTGAGCCCCTGTGAGCTGTGGGAACAAAGAAGAGAAAGGGAAATCTCTCCCAGCAGCCTCAGAAGCAGCGGATTAAAGCTCCACATCCAACCTGACATACCCTGCATCTGTGGAATACATGAATAGACAACCCATCATCCCAAATTAAGGAGGTGGACTTTTGAGAGCAAGATTTATTATTTTTTCTCCTTTTCCACTTTTTCTGAGTGTGTATGTGGATGCTTCTGTGTGAGATTTTGTCTGTATAGCTTTGCTTCCACCATTTGTCCTAGGGTTCGATCCGTCCGTTTTATTTTTGTTGTTTGAATTTTTTTTCTTTTTTTGTCTTAATAATTATATATTTATTTTAATAACTTTATTATATTTTATCTTACTTTATTTTATTTTACTTTATCTCCTTTCTTTTTTTCCTTCCTTGCCTCCTTCCTTCCTTCCTCCCTCCCTCCTCCTTCTTTCCTTCCTTCCTTCCTCTCTTTCTCCTTCTACTAATTCTTTCTTTCTACTTTTTCTCCCTTTTATTCTGAGCCGTGTGGATGAAAGGCTCTTGGTGCAACAACCAGGAGTCAGTGCTGTGCCTCTGAGGTGGGAGAGCCAACTTCAGGACACTGGTCCACAAGAGAACTCCCAGATCCACATAATATCAAACGGCAAAAATCTCCCAGAGATCTCCATCTCAACGTCAGCACCCAACTTCACTCAACAACCAGCAAGCTACAGTGCTGGACATCCTATGCCAAACAACTAGCAAGACAGGAACACAGCCCCACCCATTAGCAGAGAGGCTGCCTAAAATCATAATAAGTCCACAGACACCCCAAAACACACCACCAGACGTGGACCTGCCCACCAGAAAGACAAGATCCAGCCTCATCCACCAGAACACAGGCACTAGTCCCCTCCACCAGAAAGCCTACACAACCCACTGAACCAACCTTAGCCACTGGGGACAGACACCAAAACAACGGGAACTACGAACCTGCAGCCTGCAAAAAGGAGACCCCAAACACAGTAAGATAAGCAAAATGGGAAGACAGAAAAACACACCACAGAGGAAGGAGCAAGATAACAACTCACCAGACCTAACAAATGAAGAGGAAATAGGCAGTCTACCTGAAAAAGACTTCAGAATAATGATAGTAAAGATGATCCAAAATCTTGGAAATAGAATAGACAAAATGCAAGAAACATTTAACAAGGACCTAGAAGAACTAAAGATGAAACAAACAACGATGAACAACACAATAAACGAAATGAAAAACACTCTAGATGGGATCAATAGCAGAATAACTGAGGTAGAAGAATGGATAAGTGACCTGGAAGATAAAATGGTGGAAATAACTACTGTAGAGCAGAATAAAGAAAAAAGAATGAAAAGAACTGAGGACAGTCTCAGAGACCTCTGGGACAACATCAAACACACCAACATTCCAATGATAGGACTTCCAGAAGAAAAAGAGAAAAAGAAAGGGACTGAGAAAATATTTGAAGAGATTATAGTTGAAAACTTCCCTAATATGGGAAAGGGAATAGTTAATCAAGTCCAGGAAGCACAGAGAGTCCCATACAGTATATATCCAAGGAGAAATACACCAAGACACATATCAGGCAAACTGTCAAAAATTAAATACAAAGAAAACATATTAAAAGCAGCAAGGGAACAACAACAACTAACACACAAGGGAATCCCCATAAGGTTAACAGCTGATCTTTCAGCAGAAACTCTGCAAGCCAGAAGGGACTGGCAGGACATATTTAAAGTGATGAAGGAGAAAAACCTGCAACCAAGATTACTCTACCCAGCAAGGATCTCATTCAGATTTGATGGAGAAATTAAAACCTTTACAGACAAGCAGAAGCTGAGAGGGTTCAGCATCACCAAACCAGCTTTACAACAAATACTAAAGGAACTTCTCTAGGCAAGAAACACAAGAGAAGGAAAAGACCTACAATAACGAACCCAGAACAATTAAGAAAATGGGAATAGGAACATACATATTGATAATTACCTTAAATATAAATGGACTAAATGCTCCCACCAAAAGACACAGATTGGCTGAATGGATACAAAAACAAGACCCATATATTTGCTGTCTACAAGAGACCCACTTCAGACCTAGAGACACATACAGACTGAAAGGGAGGGGATGGAAAAGATATTTCATGAAAATGGAAACCAAAAGAAAGCTGGAGTAGCAATTCTCATATCAGACAAAATGGACTTTAAAATAAAGACTATATTAGAAGAGACAAAGAAGGACACTACATAATGATCAAGGGATTGATCCAAGAAGATATAACAATTGTAAATATTTATGCACCCAACATAGGAGCACCTCAATACATAAGGCAAATACTAACAGCCATAAAAGGGGAAATCAACAGTAACACATTCATAGTAGGGGACTTTAACACCCCATTTTCACCAATGGACAGATCATCCAAAATGAAAATAAATAAGGAAACACAAGCTTTAAATGACACATTAAACAAGATGGACTTAATTGATATTTATAGGACATTCCATCCAAAACCAACAGAATACACATTTCTCTCAAGTGCTCATGGAACATTCTCCAGGATAGATCATATCTTGGGTCACAAATCAAGCCTTGGTAAATTTAAGAAAATTGAAATCGTATCAAGTATCTTTTCCGACCACAATGCTATGAGACTAAATATAAATTACAGGAAAAGATCTGTAAAAAATACAAGCACGGGGAGGCTAAACAATACACTACTTAAAAACGAAGTGATCACTGAAGAAATCAAAAAATACCTAGAAACAAATGACAATGCAGACACGACGACCCAAAATCTATGGGATGCAGCAAAAGCAGTTCTAAGACGGAAGTTTATAGCAATACAATCCTACCTTAAGAAACAGGAAACATCTTGAATAAACAACCTAACCTTGCATCTAAAGCAATTAGAGAAAGAAGAACAAAAAATCCCCAAAGTTAGCAGAAGGAAAGTAATCATAAAAATCAGATCAGAAATAAATGAAAAGGAAATGAAGGAAACGATAGCAAAGATCAATAAAACTAAATGCTGGTTCTTTGAGAAGATAAACAAAATTGATAAACAATTAGCCAGACTCATCAAGAAAAAAAGGGAGAAGACTCAAATCAATAGAATTAGAAATGAAAAAGGAGAGGTAACAATCGACACTGCAGAAATAAAAAAGATCATGAGAGATTACTACAAGCAACTCTATGCCAATAAGGTGGACAAACTGGAAGAAATGGACAAATTCTTATAAATGCACAACCTGCCAAGACTGAATCAGGAAGAAATAGAAAATATGAACAGACCAATCACAAGCACTGAAATTGAAACTGTGATTAAAATCTACCAACAAACAAAAGCCCAGGACCAGAGCTCTTCACAGGCGAATTCTATCAAACATTTAGAGAAGAGCTAACACCTATCCTTCTCAAACTCTTCCAAAATATAGCAGAGGGGGGAACACTCCCAAACTCATTCTACGAGGCCACCATCACCCTGATACCAAAACCAGACAAGGATGTCACAAAGAAAGAAAACTACAGGCCAATATCACTGATGAACATAGATGCAAAAATCCTCAACAAAATACTAGCAAACAGAATCCAACAGCACATTATACGGATCATACACCATGATCAAGTGGGGTTTATTCCAGGAATGCAAGGATTCTTCAATATACGCAAATCAATCAACGTGATACACCATATTAACAAATTGAAGGCGAACAACCAACCATATGATCATCTCAATAGATGCAGAGAAAGCTTTCGACAAAATTCAACACCCATTTATGATAAAAACCCTGCAGAAGGTAGGCATAGAGGGAACTATCGTCCGCATAATAAAGGCCAAATATGAACCCACAGCCAACATCATCCTCAATGCTGAGAAACTGAAAGCATTTCCACTAAGATCAGGAACAAAACAAGGTTGCCCACTCTCACCACTCTTATTCAACATAGTTTTGGAAGTTTTAGCTCCAGCAATCAGAGAAGAAAAGGAAATAAAAAGAATCCAAATTGGAAAAGAAGAAGTAAAGCTGTCACTGTTCGCAGATAACATGATACTATACATAGAGAATCCTAAAGATGCTACCAGAAAACTACTAGAGCTAATCAATGAATTTGGTAAAGTAGCGGGATACAAAATTAATGCACAGAAGTCTCTGGCATTCCTATACACTAATGATGAAAAATCTGAAAGTGAAATCAAGAAAACACTCCCATTTACCACTGCAACAAAAAGAATAAAATATCTAGGAATAAACCTACCTAAGGAGATAAAAGACCTGTATGCAGAAAATTATAAGACACTGATGAAAGAAATTTAAGATGATACAAATAGATGGAGAGATATACCATGTTCTTGGATTGGAAGAATCAACATTGTGAAAATGACTCTACTACCCAAAGCAATCTACAGATTCAGTGCTATCCCTATCAAACTACCACTGGCATTTTTCACAGAAGTAGAACAGAAACTTTCACAATTTGTATGGAAACATAAAAGACCCTGAATAGCCAAAGCAATCTTGAGAACGAAATACGGAGCTGGAGGAATCAGGTTCCCTGACTTCAGACTATACTACAAAGCTACGGTAATCAAGACAGTATGGTACTGGCACAAAAACAGAAAGATAGATCAATGGAACAGGATAGAAAGCCCAGAGATAAACCCACACACATATGGTCACCTTATCTTTGATAAAGGAGGCAGGAATGTACAGTGGAGAAAGGACAGCCTCTTCAATAAGTGGTGCTGGGTAAATTGGACAGGTACATGTAAAAGTATGAGATTAGATCACTCCCTAACACCATACACAAAAATAAGCTCAAAATGGATTAAAGACCTAAATGTAAGGCCAGAAACTATCAAAATCTTAGAGGAAAACACAGGCAGAACACTCTATGACACAAATCACAGCAAGATCCTTTTTGACCCACCTCCTAGAGCAAAGCAAATAAAAACAAAAATAAACAAATGGGACCTAATGAAACTTCAAAGCTTTTGCACAGAAAAGGAAACCATAAACAAGACCAAAAGACAACCCTCAGAATGGGAGAAAATTTTTGCAAATGAAGCAACTGACAAAGGATTAATCTCCAAAATTGACAAGCAGCTCATGCAGCTCAATAACAAAAAAACAAACAACCCAATCCAAAAATGGGCAGAAGACCTAAATAGACATTTCTCCAAAGAAGATATACAGACGGCCAACAAACACATGAAAGAATGCTCAACATCATTAATCATTAGAGAAATGCAAGTCAAAACTACAATGAGATATCATCTCACACCAGTTAGAATGGCCATCATCAAAAAATCTAGAAACAATAAATGCTGGAGAGGGTGTAGAGAAAAGGGAACCCTCGTGCACTGCTGGTGGGAATGTAAATTGATACAACCACTGTGGAGAACAGTATGGAGGTTCCTTAAAAAACTACAAATAGAACTACCATATGGCCCAGCAATCCCACTACTGGGCATATACCCTGAGAAAACATAATTCAAAAAGAGTCATGTACCAAAATGTTCGTTGCAGCTCTATTTACAACAGCCCAGAGATGGAAACAACCTAAGAGTCCATCATCGGATGAATGGATAAAGAAGATGTGGCGCATACATACAATGGAATATTACTCAGCCATAAAAAGAAACAAAATTGAGCTATTTGTAATGAGGTGGATAGACCTAGGATCTGTCATACAGAGCGAAGTAAGTCAGAAAGAGAGAGACAAATACCGTATGCTAACACATATATATGGAATTTAAGAAAAAAAATGTCATGAAGAACCTAGGGGTAAGACAGGAATAAAGACACAGACCTACTAGAGAATGGACTTGAGGATATGGGGAGGGGGAAGGGGAAGCTGTGACAAACTGAGAGAGAGGCATGGACATATATACACTACCAAACGTAAGGTAGGTAGCTAGTGGGAAGCAGCCGCATAGCACAGGGATATCAGCTCGGTGCTTTGTGACCGCCTGGAGGGGTGGGATAGGGAGGGTGGGAGGGAGTGAGACGCAAGAGGGAAGAGATATGGGAATATATGTATATGTATTACTGATTCACTTTGTTATAAAGCAGAAACTAACACACCATTGTAAAGCAATTATACTCCAATAAAGATGTAAAAAAAATATTAAAAATAATGAGAAAAAAAATATTGAGGAAATAAGTGGTCATGGATAAGAAGATTAAATATTGTAAAGATGTAGTTCTTCCCAAATTTGTCTATAGGTTTAATGTAATTTCAATCAAATGTTTACTGGGACTTTTCAGAACTTGTTAAAAAGTTGTTCTAATTTTTTTTTCCAGAAAGATAAATAGATGATAAAAGGAAGGAAATGATTTAAATGATAATGAGAAAATAGAAATAAAATAAGAAAACATAAACCTGTAGAATTTAAACTGTATGGCACTGGAACAAGACCGGAAATACAGATCTATGTAACAGAGTATAGATGATTGAATATAGGATGTCACATTGCAAAAATAAATAACAAGAGAATAATAATTATTATTCAATTAAAAGACTGAAATCTTGCTAATTAATGGGGAATCAAATTAGATTGTAATTACAGAGCAAAAAAGCAAAATCTGGATGAATTAAAGGAGCAAGTGAAAAAGATACCTACCTACCTATAATTCTTTCCCCATTATAAACAAAGGAGAAGAAAAAAAGAAAATAGAGGTGTAGTTTCAATTGATTCACATGTAGAAAGGCTTTTAAAGTGCAGAATCAATGGAAAAAATGAAAAAAAAGAAAATGTCTCATATATTTAATGGATAAGTAAAATTAAAATATAAGCAGACATATAAATAGTTACTACAAATACAACAAAGTTGTTATTTGGCACTGAGGTGATTTCCAATTTTTGCTGTTATAAATAATTCAATATCAAACATCTTTGTGGATAAATAATCCATCTTTTGATTATTTCTTGAAAAGATCTCACTGGAATTGGAATTACTGGGTCAAAAAGTGGTAATGTCTATGGTTCTTTATATACATTACACTAAGTGCTTTTCAGAAATTATGTAGTGATTTATACTCCACTAATCAGTGTTTGTTCCAATTTCATCACAGTTTAATTGAAATAGAAAATTTTTTTTTAAAATGGATAAAGAAAACTTAGCTGGCTATCATTTAAATCAAGATCTATTTGAATATTAGTGACTTTGAACATATTTTCTGTCATTCTTTGGCCATCGGTACTTCCTCTTTTGTGAACTGCAGTTCATACTCCTTTTAATACATTGCAAAGAAAGAGAAAACAGAGATGTTGAAATCAGACATATGGTAGTTCGGCTTTGCCAGTAAGCAACTGTTTTGATTTTGTGTAAGTTAATTTTTCTGAATTGCAATCTCCTTGATTCAATAATAATAATAATAACACCTATACAATGGAGTTGTTGTGAGTATCAAATGAAATAAATTAATGAGATTCAGGATGCTAATAAAAATGACTATAGTAAATATAAAAGAAAGTCATGAACTCACTTATATTGGAATGTTAGTAGTAGTTACTGATTTTAGTTATTATTTTTGTAATAATTATTATAATTATAATATATAACATATAATTATAACTTATAATAATTATAATATATAATTATATATTATATATAATATATTTTTATATATAATATATTATTATTTTAAGATAATTTGCATTTTATCATATGTATAATAATTAGTTTTTTGTAATGGAAAGTATTTTAAGCAAATTCATATTTTGTGAGCCTTAGATTTTTAAGCAAATTCATTATTTCTTATGCCTTAGAATTTTTTTCCTATTCATCAATATGCAGTTGGGATTACTAATACATGTACACCCTATAATACATTTTCAGGGAATTGTCAGCTTTGCAAAGATGGAATTATTTTCATAAGTGTGAGCAGCATTAGCACACTAGGTTTTTTGTTTTTTGCGGTACGCGGGCCTCTCACTGTTGTGGCCTCTCCCACTGCGGAGCACCGGCTCCGGTGCAAATATACCTTTTGCAATGTTAATAATTTAAACTAATATATGCAAAAATCAATTTTTCAAAACGTGCTTATGGGTTACATAACATGTACTTGCTTTTAGTGCTACCATGTATAAAAAGTAAAAAGCTCTGTCAGCACAGAAATTTTTAATTTTAAATATATTGAACTAGATATCAGCTGATGCCTTGGAAAGGAATGGGAGTGTTACAACTTCTAAGAAGGGAATTTTTGTAACATACAGTAAAATTGTATATATATTTACCATTTTTCCCATCAATACAACTTGTAGAAATACACCTTAAATATACAAAGGCATTATTTGCATAGCAATATTTGTATAGCAAATTATTAGCAATAATGAAAAGATCTATGCACTGGAGACTAGCTGTGTATAAACAATAGTGCAGGAAAAAAACTGAGGTACTAAAAAGTCATAAAAATCTATGAGAAAGATGTCCATTAACTATTTTACTAGGATTCCAGACATATTATTAGGTGAAGTTAGCAAGGTGCAAAAGAAATTACACAGTATCCCACCTTTGTGTAAGATAGAGGATGAAGCAGAACCATGTGTGTACATACGCATTTATTCATATATACTCATTTTTGCAAAACTACACACAGTATGGATAAATCAGAATCAAATGATGATGGTCATCTATATGATTGTTTGAGAAAGTGGTGGATGGTTGAGTTATGGGAATGGGATTTCTTTAAGTAGAACATTTTACATAGCTTTGAGTTTTGAACAATACATGTTTTACAAATTCAAAAATAAATTTAGAAAGTGTGAAAAAGCAAAGCTAAAACTGAATTCAAATTAAAAAGTAAAGAATCAATCTTTATATAAATTGACCACAAAACTATACAGAATAAAGAATTAATTAAAGAATATTTTGGCCATAGTTCTCTGACTGTTCTATTGTAGTACAATGTATTCCAGGAAGAAAAATCAACTGCAAAGATAGCTTTAGATTTAGTAGTTTTCAGTTCCTCTTTCCTTTTTTCTCTCTCTCTTTCTCTTTTTCTTGGTAGTTAAGAATATAGTAATTTAGAAAATATAAGGGGTATATAGGTATGATAGAGCAAATGGGTACTGAATTGATGTGTTGGGAGTGAGGTTTTTCACATGGGAGAAGAGATAGTGAGGTGAATTGAGGAAGAACCCTATGGTGTAGGATCGGAATAGGAGGTATCAGTATGAGATAATTGTTTTTAATAATTATTTTAATAATTATACTTCTTTGCCTGTCCCCTGAAAGGAACATCCTAGCAGCAATGAGCACATCTAGTGCCCATATCTTGGACACTAAATACCTTGTCTCTGTATAGTAAACCATTGAAAAATGCCGAATTCTAGTTTTTACAGCAAGTTGAGTGCTAGGTGAAACTAGAACATCTTATTCTGCCAGAAAGTAACAAAATATTCAAAAACTAATGAAGACAATAAAAAGGACTTAGGAATTGTCTTGTAAAGTGTCCCACTGGCCAAATTTGGGAGTGTCCAAAAGAATAATAATAAAAATCCACAAAAATGAAGTAGCCCCATTCCTCCTAGGTTCCCCCTCTTACAACTAAAAATTGCCAGACATAATATACAACAGACAAGGATAGGGAGACTCTGAAATATGAAAGAAGAAGGCAGTCTACTTAGGGACCTTGGGACTTGAGGAACGACATTGTGGTGGGTTTCCAGGTTTCCATACTGCCTCTCATATATACTGGACAAGGCACTGAACAAGTCTCCAACCCAGATCAACTAAGAGGGGCAGAAAAATAAAGGGGAGGGGAGCTGATCTTCTATCTCTTGCTTGGTAGAAAGAGGTGGCACTCCAATTCTCTTGCTGGGGTAGCAGGCTGAGGGAAAGGGTAGCTAGCCAGGGTAGAGTTGAAATATTTATATATAACATGGTCCGACAATGTTCTGTCTAAAATAGACTTCTCCAAATTTAATGACATAGGTAGTTTGAAAGAAAAAGGATGATAAAAGATGTACCACGAAAATGTTAATTTTAAAAAACAAAAATGGGGCTTCCCTGGTGGCGCAGTGGTTGAGAGTCCACCTGCCAATGCAGGGGACACGGGTTCATGCCCCGGTCCGGGAAGATCCCACATGCTGCGGAGTGGCTGCGCCAGTGGGCCGTGGCCGCTGGGCCCGCGCGTCTGGCACCTGTGCTCCGCAGCGGGAGGGGCCGCAGCGGTGAGAGGCCCGCGTACCGCAAAAAAAAAAAAAAAAAAGGTTACATTACTATCATATAAAGCAAACTTCAGAGAAAAGAAAATTACTAGAGACAAAGAGGGGCAATACATAATTATAAAATATGGATACACCAGGAAGACATATAATACTAATGTGTCTATAACAAATAACAAAGCCTCAACGTACATGAAGCAAAATTCAATAGAGAGGAAAGAAGAAATAAATACACCATTATAGTTGTGTGATTTAATATCCCCCTCTCACCAAGTGATAGGTAAAACTACTAGTCAGAAAATCAGCAAGGATACAGAAGACCCAAATAACAAAATTAACTGAGAATTTGAATGACATATGTAAAACACTCCATAAAACAACAGCAGAATACTTATTTGTTTCAAGTCCTATGGGACATTCACCAAGAGAGACCATATACTGGGTCATAAAACAAACCTCAACAAATTTAAAGTACTCTAAATCATACAGATTGTGTTCTTTCGACCATAAGGGAATCAGTAACAGAAAGAAATAAAAAAGAAAAAGGTCTGGAACTGTCTTTTCCCAGTCTGCTCTGGCACTACTCTTTTCTTTTTTCTTTTTTTTTCCTTTTTGGCTGCATAGTAGGTCATGTGGAACTTCCCCCACCAGGGATAGAACCCATGCCCCCTGCAGTGGAAGCACAGAGTCTTAACCACTGAATCACCAGGGAAGTCACTACTCTTTGAATGAATGTCTTTTCAAAAACCATAAAAATTTGCTATAATTCAAAAATGCAGCAAACAATTTCAATAGTCTTCAATGCAAGAAGAAAAAGGAAAAGGAGTAAGAGATTATTATTTTCTATTGACATAATAGCTATGGATTTGTACAAATATTAGCTCTAGTATTTTTAATTGCTCGTTAAGAGCCACAAGTTCCTCCTAGAGATCTGGATACAGAGAAATCCAGAGAAGGAAGAGGTAGGTGTCAAAGTCATTTCTGTTAACATCTGGCTTTGTTTTTGTTTTTCCAAACTCAGGGACATTACTCAGAAATATAATGACAATGATAGAAATCAAGGAGCCTCCCCTGAATAAAGAGTGGGCCATCAAACAGTACACATGCAGTGGTCAAAGAATCATAGAATCACCAGCTAGAAGCAAGCTCAGAGATTACCTGGTACCTCCCCCAGTGTTAGGAGATACAAAAGCCAAAAAAATAAAAGTTCCTTACCCAAGGTCACACAGCTTGTGTCTTCTGAATTTAGATCCCCTCACATTTTTATAAATTAAATGTTCAGTGATTAAATATGATAATGTGATGGGGATTTGAAAACAATAAATGCTGAAATATAAAAGATTAAAAAAATCCATGTATCTGTACTCGTACTTAAAAATAAAAAGAGTTGGGGGGAGGAGAGAAGCAGAGAAAAAGCTATTTTCTTTAATTTAAAAATCTCAGCTAATTAAAAATAGCAAGGATAATGGACATAATAATTAATACTGGTAGCATATCTGAAAGGATACTAAAACCATCAAATGAAGGGTTGTAAGGGAAGAGGTTATTCACATTGTCTCAAATTATCTATTAGTTATAAAGGGAAAAGATAATCTTTACAATATAAAGATCTGGCAGACACAACCTTAACCAAGTGATTAACTTAGTATCCCCACTAATGGGACTTTGTGTCTCCGGATGTGTTGCAATGAGAAGTACACGATATGTGATATTCTTACCAAAATGTTTAATCTGAATTGAATAATGAAGAAACAAAGATAAGGTAAATCAAAATACATCAATGCAGTGTAACATTATGGAGCTCTAAATATATTTAGGTAGTTTTTTATGTCTTAATATATGACTTCCAAGATATGCAATATGAAACAAAGACAAAGAAATTTTTGTACAGAAAAAAAAAAAAAAGAAATCCATAGCATGCAATATTCTACAAGACAACTGGCCTGGACTCTCCAAAATACCAATATCATAAAAGACAAAACAAGGTAGAAGGGAATTTTTAGATTAAATGAGATGTAAGAGATTGGAAACCAAATGTAACGAATAATTCTTGATTGAATCCCAGACTGGAAAAAAGATAACATTTTTAAAAGTTATAAGGAACATTTTTGGGACAATTGGAGAAGTTTTACTGTGGATATTTAATATTTTAAAAATATTAATGTATCTAGGTTAAATCTTAGTGTATGATAATGGCATTGCAATTATGTTGGAGAAAGTCCTTTTTCTAAGGCCATACATACTTTAGAGACAAAATTATATGTCTACAGATAGAGACAGGATATAAAGCAAGTTCCCCAAAAGTTAACAATTGATGAAATAGATGAATCTGTATGAAAAATATAGGACTATTCATTGTACTATGCTCTTCTGTAGGTGTGACATTTTTCAAAATAAAAAGTTGTGTTTTGTGGGGAGGGGACTAAAGACTAAATGCAAAAAAAAAAAAATTCCTACAGCTTTAATTAAATGGAAGCACATTTTGTTATCTTTAAAATGAGATTTGTGCAAGTTGAACTACTGGGTCATGGGGGAAACATTATAAATTATAGTTAATTCTCTATGGAAAGGAGATAAGCTTTACTGACATTGAATATATGAGGTGATAATGCTATATGTAAATATTTCACAAGTAAATATGCATACATTGAAGTGAATGCTGAAAAACATTTACTAATTGAGGTGTATGATATTAAAATATATTTCAAGACAATTGTGTAAAGAGCAATATTTCTGAAAGTACTGTCTTCTGACAACCTACACTGGAATAATTTGTGATGGTAGGGTCTTACCCCAGACATAATGAATCAGAATAACTGTGAACCTGAGAATCTAAATTTTGATAAGTTTCCAATTACTGCTTACTGAATTTTGAAAGCTACTAAGTGAGAAAAAAGGAATTCCAAATATTAAGGCTCCCAAACAGTATCTAAAAATAATTAAAGTAATTATAAGCAAGTTGAGTCTCAGATTACTTGTCTGAAAAGTGGCTATAACAATAATTTCACGTCTACTTTTCCATAGTATGAGTATTAGCTATTTGTTATGAGCAAACTAAGACAAATAATCCAATGAAACTAAGGTATAAATAGACTGTTATATATTTGATACTCCAACTTTCCTGCCCACCAATCTCAAATCTCCCAGTGATGTTTATTAATTCAAATATTTAAATAGACTATCTAAATTTGGGAGTGATTTTGAGAGCGTGGGACTTTTTCTTACACCTATTTATCTCTCTTATGTATTAAGCTATGCACACCTTGACTGGCAATGTACAATGATCACTACATATTTAACATAAATATTTATTCAACTCTGGAGGTACTTCAGATAAGATTCAGAGGCCTCCAAGGGCAAGATTTTCATAAACTAATTCAAACATGTGAAATCAAATGCACTGGGTATTGCCTCTCCACATCCCGTAAGTGTGATTAACTTATCGTAACTGTGTTATATTATTTACTTTATTACTATATTACTAGTGAACACCATGGTCATAATCAACCTGAGTAAACAACAATTCAACAGAGTACCTTGTTTATATTTTATCAACCCTCAGAATGGAAGTTGATATTTGTAAAACTAATATGTTAACTGGTATGCACACCTTTATCCCTGCTGTTATTCTGTTTTGCTCTTCAATAAAACCACTAATGTCTGGAAAAGAATCCACTTATACTTAAACATTTGAATCAAATCACTAATATTGCATTTAAATTTGTATTAAGTAAAAGATCAAATAATCTCAAGACTACAGCTACTTTAACAGAAATAATCAAAACAATTACTCTGCATACATCTATTACTGCTTCATTCATTTATGCAACTTTTAGGTATATAACCTATAGTGATATTTCACAAGTAGAATACCACACAAAATCAAAATACAATGTGTATAAATTTTTGTGTGTATGTATATCCCACACATGAGGAAGCTTTGAAATGTGCATATGACAGTTTTCAGCACAAAACAGATGCTCAATAAACAGTGACTGAATATTCAACTCCTGCTTTATCAATATACATGCCAACACTGAAATACTCATTTAGTTAGAAGCAAATCTATGAGTTAATATAACCCCTGCCATTAGCAAGCATATAAAGTAGCAGGTGTGGAATATGGTTATATGAACAAGGGCACACACATACATATAATAGAGATGGGTCCTTAAATTCTTAATGTATACACTGGGCCCTAATTTCTAATGTTTCAACTCAGATGCTTGCTTCCCATTCACAGCTACCTTCCCTGTTTCCACTTTTACTTCCAGCTAAGTAGGAAGGAAACTTAACAGTAGGGGGCTGGGGTGGAGGGCATAATTACTGACGAGAGAGGATTGTGGGAATTGAGTCCATGGATACCAGTCGCTGAGGAAGGGAAAATGTCCTGGCCGAATAAGGCAGCCAAGATGGGAAATCCAAACATATGTGAGCTAGGGTCTGATGGCAATGTTAAAAAGAGAAAGGAGAGTCCTGAAGAGCTGAAAAAATGTGAAATGAGTGGTAGTCAGGGGCATTTCTTGAGGTCCTTTGATAGGATGCAGGGAGGCCTCTTTCCCTGAGATCCGGGGGGAGGAAGCAAAAAGAAGGGCAAGTGCCTTTCTTTAGAGGCTTATCAGTATGGGGCTTTTATTTTTTTTTTTAATTTATTTTATTGAACTATAGTTGATTTACAATGTTGTGTTAATTTCTGCTATACAGCACAGTGATTCAGTTATACGTATATATACATTCTTTTCATATTCTTTTCCATTATGGCTTATCACAGGATATTGAATATACTTCCCTGTGCTATACGGTAGGACCTTGTTGTTTATCCATTCTATATATAATAGTTTGCATCTGCTAATCCAGTATGGGGCTTTTAAAGCACCATCTGTAAGCAGACAACTTAGAAAGACAGTGAGGTGGTCCTGGAGAAGATGAGTTCAAGAACCTGTTCCATCACTTACCCACTGCATGGCTTTAGGAAATTTCTAAGCCTCAGGTTCCACATTGAAAAAACTCCAAGAGTCTTTTTGTAAAGATTGGGTATAGTCACATTTATAGAGCTTAAGTGTGGTACATAGTGGATGCATAACAAATCCTAGTTTTCTACGCTATTTGAAAGCTTTTCTGTAGCATTCTGGTCCTCATGGGACTCATTAATGGTGTGCTTTGGACACATCTCTAGTATTCTCCAGGTGTTTAGGCCATCTCCTCTCTAGCCTCCCTATCTCATTACTTTTTTAAGTTGGCATAGATTCAGATATGAATAGATCCCTCAAATATAATATTTTTGATACCTTTCCTTGCATAATGGTCAACTGAAAGAATGTATAGATAACACACAGTAGAATTAAAAGATTAAATAGAATTTAATTAAAGATAATAAATAGATTATTTGAATATCAAAGGGCAATATATCTGAGAGAAGTGATTAAAATGAAAATAGCCAAGATAGCAGAAGAAAAGACGTTAGAGAATTGGGCAATATAAAAGTTTTTGATGATGAGTTTACAATTCTAAAAATGTTGCCTTCTGGGAAAAACAGTGACTTTTGAAAGATATCTTCATCTATATATCTTAAATATCTATAAAGTCTGTCTGTCTATCTATCTGAAAGAGAGATGAGGAATGCAGGATCTGAAATACTGTGGGATCTCTCACACGCATCAACTACTCTCTTGGGGCTATATTGAGTCTTCCTATCAACCTTCCTAAGGGGATTCTGTGAATTATGTAGCATCTGCAGGAACATTTACATGTTCTTTTGAAAGACAGCAAGGTATTCCATCGTCCTATCATGAAATAATTTTAAGACATTTACAAATATTTAAATGAGAAGGTATTAATGTAGCACTTTCTCTAATGAGTATATTTGGCATATGTGTTAAATATTTTTATTCTTCTTGTCAGTCATATTTCCTTGTGGCCCTTCAACAATTCAGGTCAAATTATGAGGCCAGGTTGCCAAGAAATATGATTACAAGAAGACGTGTACATGGTGGCTAGAAAAAAAAATAAGTCCACAAAAGAAAGAAGGAGGAGGTTATGACAGAGTGACAGAGAGACTCCATCACCAAGAAAAGGAAAGGAGGAATCTTTTCATAAACTAATGGAGAAAGTGGAAGAGAGAAAGATATCAGAGGTCAGCGTCTTTCTTATTCCCCAGACTCCATGGGTTGAAGGAAGAAGGGGGAGAACCTGAAAGTCTAAACATTCACCCGAGAGAGTGAGTTTACTTAAAAAAGACTGTTTTAAACTACAAGAGACTAATACATTTTTAATTATCAAGCTTACTCTTTTTTCCTGTTACATAGTAGAAAAAATTTTTGACCAATTAAAGAAAATTAAGAAGCCACAAATTATTTCAGTTTATTTTAATGTTAAAATATTGACCCAATATGCTTTTATAACACTCTTATAGCTATGCAGCTGCCTTGAAAATTCCATTCCCTGGAAAGTTCCATTAATCAGCCTTGTGTGTTCCCACACCAGGAATTCTAAGCCCTACAACTGGTACAAAGTTTACAAACACATATTTTCTTGGCGCCTACCTAAATTTGTGTTTTCCAATTCCAGCCAAATACAATACCTTTTCTATTTGAATTTTGTCAGTTCCATCTTCCTTTCCCTCCAGCAGTTATTTCAACCCACTGTGCCACTCTTCAAATCTCTTACTATATCTCCTTTTCTCAGCAGATGAAAATATAAATCCAACTGCTCTTAATTCCAAAGCCCCTCTACTACCTACAATTTATCTACATTCACATTTGTTTTAGCTTACCTCCACCTGTTCAAAAGTAGAAATGCCCCTGCTGTTCATAGCTCTTCCTTCTAACTCAACCCTGATACCAGTCCTCCCAGAGCCTTGGCCCATCGGTTAAACCCTATGTCCTTTATAGCTTTAACTCTTTCTCAACCCTGGCTTCTTCCTTCTGCTTATATATATGCTCAAGTCTCTTCCACATTAAAATACTGACTTCCTTGAGCCTGCAGTCAAGTTTTACTAAACAGCATGTCTCTCCTTCTCATCATAGCCAGAGTATTCATAAGGGAATTTTACATGAGATGACATTATGTTCTTAATTTTTCTTATTTCATACCACAAGCATGAAGAGATGATCAGGAAAGATGAGAACTCTAACAGGTAAATGATAGTGTTCAGCTTCAGCATTAATAAAAAATAGAAAATTTGCAATGATGATAAGATACAATTTTCCCACAATGAGACTGCTGGAAATTAAGGAGAATGATGATACTCAGGGCTTACAAGGTTCAAGAAAATAAGTAGTTATGTCTGTAATATACTCCTGATGGCAGCATGAAGTGCAACAGGATAACCATTCAGGAGAATAAATTGGTTACTTATATAAAAAACCTTAACATATGTGTTCCTTTTAGCCCTGAAATTGAACTTTATAAAATGGATCACTGTAGTTGTAGCAGTAGTTGTAATTTTAGTAAAAGTAGTAAAAATAGTTGAAAAGTTAAAATTATTAATGTTCAACATTACATTTAAAATGTGTTTCAGAAAACTTATAATGAGTTGATTTTTATTTCAGACCCACATTATTTGGTCATTTAATACAAAGTGATCAAACATTTCACACAACTGAATTTAAAAACATGCATCTTCAATATGACACGAAAAAAGGAACAAGCTTGGTTGGAGCCAAAATTTAATCTAAATACGCTATTTATATAGAAAAGGGGCAAAGGAAACAAAATTAGAACACTGGAATTTTTATAAACTTTGAGGAATAAACATTGGCATATTTGAGTGATATCATAAGAATTGTACAAATTTACTGACTTACATATTCAGCTTTCCAGATAAAATTAGAAGAATTTGACTTGGTATACAGATTCCTAATTTCTGATCCTGGAGTTAGAGTTGTGATTTTGGCCATGATACTTCATCTCTTACATGTATGCTTTCTCTTTAATAAAATGATGTTGTTGAACTAACAGATCCCTGAAGAGTCCACTACCTCTAAAATGCTTGGACTCTATAATAGAATAAGTGTGATTAATAATTACAAAATGGGCTTCCCTCGTGGCACAGTGGTTAGGAATCCACCTGCCAATGCAGGGGACACGGGTTCAAGCCCTGGCCCGGGCAGATCCCACATGCCGTGGAGCAGCTAAGCCCGTGCACCACAACTACCGAAGCCCGCACACTGTGCTCCACAATAAGAGAAGCCACTGCAATGAGAAGCCCGCACACCGCAATGAAGACCCAACGCAGCCAAAAATAAATAAATTTTAAAAAAATTACAAAATAACATATGTAAAGTAAAAGAAAAACAACTTACCTATTAGTATGATATCGATTAAAACATCTTCTTCGGTGGGATTTTGGAAAGGTATAAGAACAGATGATTGAAGACGAAGGTATGTGGTCATTCTTTCTATTTCTAGAGGCTGGGGGAATAGTCCTATTCCAGAGATGTAGAATATCCATTCTTTAAACTATATAAAGATAAACATCCATAACATATATGTACTAATTACATACTTTTTATTTGTACCACTTAATAAATATAGTACACATAAAAATTTTGGCAGATAAGTTTTTTGTTAATATTTAACATGCACTGTTTTTATCTTTCCTTCCTTTTCCAAATTCCTTTTGATTTTATTGAAAAATCAATGTGTTTTTACACTGAAAAAAAGGCAAAAGGCCAATGTTCAAATATTAAACATATTTCAATACATACAAGGTTACTGATAATAACATAAAAGAGAAAATTTAATGAAAGCCATGCATTTCTGCTCAAGATTTTTAAAAAAATCAATTTGTCTAACAAACTGGGTACTAAATGCTCTATGAAGTTTCCAAAATATTTATCACAGGAAGGCAAAGAAGGTGAGACACAGATTGCAGTCCCATTAAAAAGAAGTGTATACAACTTATTGCCATATTATTTACGCCCATCATCTAGTACAGTGTATGTTTTATCACATGATATGAAAAAATGGCTCAAAAATTATATGAAGAAGATTGAATGTGGCCATTGTTCTTATCTGTGTTTCAAAAGCCTGCAAAGCTCTGTTTGAAAATGTTCCGTTTGTATTCATTTGGAATAAAAGTCCCTTGAGACTCTGTTCTACATTGAACACTTTGCTAATGTTACCGATGAATGACGAGGTCATTAACCAAAAACCAGCGAACAATGTCCTAGTTTATCACCTCTCAAACTACATAGATGTTTCTAAGCTTAAGTTCCAATAAAAAGAGGGAAACTTGCTTTGTTTCCAAAGTAGGATGGGTGGTGACAGGAAATTTATAAAATTCTATCTCAGTAAGTGAGGATGAAAAGGCAAGTTTTATCTGCATATGTCTTCAAATGACTGTATTACTTTTAGTTAGAGAGTCTACAAGCATAAATTCACTATATTTTCACTTATGATGTCTGAACTTGATCACACGTAATTGACTGCCTGGAATCAAATGTCAGGGTTCAATTATAGTAACAACTGTTTTATGTAAATTACTTACTTTTTGGCTATTTTATAAAATAAAGCATGGATGACAGAAATTAGGTTAATTTAAACCACTGGAAATAAGCCAAACTACAAAAACAAGAAGGTCATGTTTTCGTGTTTTGCCAAGTGGCCTGGAATACTGGAGGTTCTAAGTTAAACCATTTCCTACCATTCCTGGACACTAGTATCCAACAATTACCCTGGCATTGCTTACATTATCCACCTGGGTTCACAGAGGGAAATTAAAAAGTACCCCAGGGAACATATGCATTAAAAAAAAGGTAACATTTTTAGTCCATCTTCATCTCAAACTTCTTTGAAAGGAGACAGAGTAAAACAATTAAAGATCCAATCTCAATGTTTCTGAAAGAAGAAACAAGTGGAGGTAAAAGACAGTAGATCTGGCTTGCACACTGAGTAGAGCTCAAGGGCATTCGAGCTTGCTAAGAATCAAGAGAGTCTGCCATAGACACAGGCTGCAAGGACCATAGATACATGCTGGGTAATAAAATCACTCTGATTTTATCTCTTTTTCCTTTATTTTCACTGTTCTGACCTTTAGATGCAGTGAGTCCCACATCAAGTATAAATGAAATAAATAATGGCAACTATTTGAAAATAAAAATGAAATGACTGAAAACCAAGAGAAAATCTCAGAACATAATGTTTGATATCAGAGAAGGCCTGTTTATCACATTTACTGCTTACTATTGTTCCTCTTATCCTGTTATGCAGTAACAATCTCATTGAGAGATTCTGATATTATGAGTTTATGATATTTGCAGTTGTGATGCCCTAACCAAATTAATCTCAGGATTCAAAATCTATACAAACAACTTTAGCCTAAAGTTAGATTTTTTACAATGCAGAGTTCTTCACATGGATACAAACTGGAAACAAATGAAACAAATAATAAACCTTAGCCATTTCCTTAAGTTCAGCAAAGAGTCATATTCAGAAATAGTTAAAACTTATCCTACAAGCACCACCACACTAGATTTTTGATTAATCAGCTACTCAGTTGTGTGTGTTAGTTCAGATATATTTATCAGTGAAATCAAGAGAGGGACAGAAATCTGTGTGAGTTTTTCCCTAGTGGTTAACCTAATTGCAAACTTTCAGACTTAGAAAAGTAAGCCCTAAAATTTTCTTCTTAAAAATATCTTCTTTAGATGCTTACACATACATAATATATACTGCATTTTCAAAAGTTCATTCAATTAATACTTTGGGATAAACCAGTTTTGCCTGCAAAGAATGTCAACTAGATGAATTAAAAGAAGAGGAAGACCTGAATTATTCAGGGATAGAAAGGAAAAAAAAATTAAAGGCAAAAAAATAAAAAGAAAAGGCAAGAAAAACCACAAAGGTTAGGGCAACACATTGAAAAGGTTGAAGCGGTCTGGACTCAGTAGCTAAAAGAATGAATTGCTGACTTAAGTCTAACCAGAGATAAAGCCTTGGAGATTTGCTACAACTTGGAAGGAGAGGCTTAGAGTGACTGAAATCAAGCCCCAGTGTTAAAGTGATTGACAAAAAGGTTTGAGTGGACTACTTACTTGTTTGAGTTCTTTTGTATTTGATAAAGAATTTTGAGTTCAGCCTCTAGGCTAGGATTTTCTAAATCTATTAAGATGGAGAACTGATCACTATCCTGCTGATGTGCCAGACCACCTTGAGTAGATGTAATTTCCACCAGAAATGCAAGCAACTAAGTTATCTCCAAGAATTAAGATGAAAGGCCTGACCCTGCTATGAAGCAATGATTTAAAAGATCAGCTGTGTTAAAATTATTTTTGTGAACGAAAATCTCTCTACTATACCTGCCCTTCTTTATGAGAAGGATTACTGGTTTGTCTGTTTTCTTTAATATCTTTGAAAGTCAAGCATACTTCCATAGTATTGCTTCAGGTCATGTATAAGTCAGTAATCATGTAAAAAATTTATTAGCCTCAAAAACTTTTTTCTAAATTACACATTTTGGGGGAAAAAGAGGGTACTTCAGTTACATACAGGCCTTGCACTGACATAGGAACCCCTGTATTATATTTGATTTCACTCCCTCCCAGATGGCAGGATTTTGTAAGCTCCTTGGTGTCCCATAGGATATAAAGTATATACCTCGATTTACTTTACTCCCGCATCAACACCTGAAGAAGTAAAAAATAATAATAACTGTAAAATTTATGAAAAATTTTCATTGGCAGTAAGAGAGTTATGCCTAGGCATTCTGTCAGTAGCTGTAAGAACAGTCATGAAGACGGGTTGAAGCCAGATGTCCTGGGTTCAGGTCTGAGTTCGACCTCCTACTAGCTGCCTGGTCTTAATTTCTGTGTCTCATATTCCTGATCCATATAATGGGGTTGGCCATACTTCTTCCATAGGACTCTGGACAATGAATTGAAATAATTCTTAGAATGGCATGTAGCGAGTCTAGAGATACTTAAAAAATATTTTTTTAAATTTTTATTATTCAGATGAAAACAGTGAAAAAAATAACACAGCACTTGCAAGATTACATTTTATACAGTTTTATATTTAAGTTCATGAAAATTTGAGTAAGAAAATCCAAGTCAGAAAATTAACATAAATGCTAGCAATTTAGCATTTACATTAAAGTCCTTACATTTTAAATCTGGGTGTATATTCTCTTTCAGTCAAGTGATCTAAGGATTTAAAAATGCCTTCTTAAATGCCTGCATATACATAATGCATACTGTATTTTCAAAAGTTCATTTAAATAATAATTTACAATAAATGTGTTTTGCTTGCAAAGATGTCAAGTGGACAAATTAGATTTACTTGTGTATTGACTTTAAAATTTAATTAACTTGTCTTGGTCCAAGAATACTCTATTGTACCTGAGCACAGTGGAAGGTGACAGAAGTCTGATGACCAGCTCCTCCAAGAGCAGAAGGACGAAAGTGAACAGATATGTCTTTGGTGGAGTGAGGTGGTGTGATCAGCTGTGTAAATTAAGAAACAAGAAAGAGAAACAAAAATCAATACTTTTGTTTGAGTCAGCATCTTTGTGTGCTAGGTGTATACCAGGTTGATGTTCATGTGATTAACGTGTTGCCTTATACACATTAACCATTCTCAGTATGCCTGCTTGGGGAATATTGGTGAAACAGCCCATAGTAAACAGTGTTTATTAGTGCTCACACAATGTTCTTCCCCCAGACAATGACCACATCGACCAATAAAAGGAAATCAGGATGAATTTTTTAATCTGAGTTGGAATCCCCAATAATAGAAATGTACATTTTATTTAAAGAACCCATAGCTTATTATCCATCCCAAAATACATGTCAAACCACTGGGAACCTAACTTGCAGTGTTGGCGAGGTCAAAAGAAATGAACTGAGTCTAAGTGCAGATGTAAGACATGCTTCTTTATTGTACAATGAAGTTTTTTCTTTGTCCTATTACATAGACCCTCAAGGTGTGACCTGCTAGAATAACTTGAGTCTGAAATGTATTAATCTGAGTTACCTCTTTAGAGATTGTGAAAGAAGCTAGAAACTCCATCATAATATAATGAAGGCTTGAAGATCTTAAGTAATCAAAAAGCTACACTGTGAATAATGTAATATTTATTATCAACCCTTATAGAATGACAGAATGAGTGGCACATTTGAGAAGTAAGTCAATTATTTTTTCACTAATGTATTTTGCCAGATAACTTTTGAAAAAGGACACTTGCAATTTGGCAAACTCATTCAATCTTTGTAGAATACAGCACTTGCTCTTCAATAAACTCTGAAAACGACCATAAAAAAAATACAAACTTAATTTTAGAACAGAGTTACCTCCTTATTATACATGTGGTTTATCTACAGCAAATATTTTTTATCTCAGGCTGCGTGTCCCTCTGATACTTCATTATCAGTTTTGACATTATCAGTTAATGCATATTTAAGGAGTTCAAATTAATATCAGAATTAACTTTAGCAAAGAAAAAAAACAGAAAAGTTGCAGTTCATATGTTCTTTCAATTTAGCAAATGTGACAAAAATATTTCTCTCCCTTCCCCCATACATATATAAAAGAAATCAACCATTTCATCGGAAAAATGTATAATACTATATTAACTTCGATTTTTAACTCTAGTTCTACCACTGACTAATCATGTGGTTTAAATATTTTAGCCTCTCTGGCCTCAAATTCCTTTTCTATAAATATATGTCAGAGGCATGTGGTGAAAACTGAGGTAGTGTATACAACCAAGCAATAACTCAATTCCTTTATTTCCACCTAAAATTTACTGAAAAATGCATCTCCCCTGGTTTCAAGGAAAAAAAGATAAACACGGTTGGATGGAATTTAACTGTAGCAAACCTACTGGTTTAGTGTAATGGGATATATAATTAATATGTTAAACATATCAGCTTTTGAAACTTAAAAACATTTTATTACAAGCAAGTGTCATCAGCAGTACCAATTCCCATGTTTGAGCTTACACTAGATCCTAGTTCAAGAGGGAAAGATATTCTTGCGACAGTTAGGTAAACTGAAATTTGGACAGGATATTAGATGATGGAGGAGACTAATATGCTCTTAAGAAATATAATCTAAAGTATTTACTGTTAAAATAGCATCTATAATTTACCTTTAAATTGAATAGTAAGAAGTGTAAGAGAGAAAAGAGAGGAAAAAATGTAACGAATTGTTACTATAAGAACCAAGATAGAAGGTATAAGTTTGTGCATTGTATTATTCTTTCCACTTCTGTTATCTTTTTGAAATTTCTCATAATATATAGATGGAGGACAGTAAATTTTTAATATCATTATTTGCCTTGATAATCAATCTATGCTTACTTATTGAAGCATTTACAGGTAATCATCAATATTTAAAAATCCTTACCTATGTAAACATGAATATTACACAACAAAACCAGGAATAAAGTTATATATACATATCTATATAAAGTATATACATATATATATATAATATACTTTCCATTTATTACCATTACCATTAATGTATGTTCCTATTTGTTCTATAACATATAATAGAATTTTTCTCACCCGTAAATTTATTTTTGAGTTGTTTCCAAATATTAATTGCATATTCTGTGGTCAATAATATTTGATAAGTGTACAAAAGAATGAATGGACTAGAAAACCATGGTTGGAAATGTTAAAGCCGAGACCATCTTTTTCATTATGCAACGTTAAGATGGCATCTGTAATACAATGCATTTGTTTTCCCTTGGACCACAGTTTACATTCTCTGTAAAAGTAGTGATACGAAGGATATGAAAACACCACTAATGAGTAATTTCTGTTAAATGTAAACTATAGCCTGAACATCATATTCTGTTTAATTTATGGAAAATATGGTGTTAAGTAATACAAACATACATGTATATTTTAAAATAATTTTTCTAAGATTGCACTATATACACCAATTTTAGCAATGTAATACTTAGCGATATCTGATTTGACACATCATGGCAGTTAAGAACTAATTTTATATCATATTAGTTGGCAACCAGTAAGTGACAAGAGACAGGTATTAAAATATAAATAAAGAAATCACATTGTAGATTCGTTAAACAATCATCAAACAGCAAATAGTAAAAGCCTTTTTCTAAATACCATGATTTACTGTGAGGTCCTCTGAAGAAAATAATCTATTGCAATTATCATTTCGAAGTTTACTTGAAAGCAGGGTTTTGGCATTCACTATACATATTTGGTATCGTATGCTTTGGAAATAGAGACAGGGATGCTGAACCTTCAGATCTTGTTTTGCTACTTGGGGGAAGATAAAGTGATTGAGGCCCATTGACTGGCTCTAGTCTCTCCCAGGAATGAAGGAATGAGAAAATGAGGTAGAGAAAAAGAGAGAGAGGCAGAGCTGTCAGCACTGTCTGTGGGGAGGGGGTGATGGGTAGGAACTAAGGAAAAGCTAAAAAGAACTGGCGTCCTGGGACCTGGACACATAGAATAACCATTGAGTCAAATCATATTCCTAAAATGCACCACTTTGGTGGGGACGTTGATAGCTGGGGAGACGCAAGAGGGAGGGTGGGTCTCCTTTGTGGACTCTTCTCACTCCTCTACACTTAAGGGTCAGTGAGGCTTGGGGTTTTCTACTTTTCTATATACACAGATCTCCCCCCATATACTCCCCAAATTTCAGTTATCATTTTGGTGCAAATGATCCCCCAAGTCTTCATTTCTAGCTTAATATTCTACCCTGAATTTCAGAGCCACATAGCCAATTGCCTATGAATATTCCCTGAATTTATGTTCCTTTGAGATACTCTCCAAACTGTACATATCTTAAATCAGTGTTCTTAAAATGTGCTCTTTCTCCAGCTGCAGCAGCAGCAGCAGCAAGAGAACTTTTTAGAAAAGCAAATTCTCTGTGCCCCATATACACTACCAAATGTAAAATAGATAGCAGGTGGGAAGCAGCCACATAGCGCAGGGAGATCAGCTCGGTGCTTTGTGACCACCTAGAGGGGTGGGATAGGGAGGGTGGGAGGGAGACTGAGGCAGGATGTATATAGGAAATCTCTGTACGTTCGGCTTAATTTTGCTGTGAACCTAAACTGCTCTAAACAATTGTCTCTTAAAAAAAAAAAAAAGACCACTCCAATTAAAATCAGAAAAAAAATCATATTATTGGGAAACTATTGCAAAAACTGGTTACCAAAGCGGTCAGGAATAAAGCACAACCAATTTATTTAGGGTTCAGTGAAAATGAGCATGAATCTAGCATATATAATTTCAAAAATTTACATGAACATGATACTGATTTTCTTGATAAATTAAAATTGGCAATGCATATATTTTAAAATTTTAGCATTTGAAGCCTTATTAATAATTCAATTGCTAATACTCCATGGTGTCCCAAAATCAGAATTGGAAAATGTTCTACTAGTGGTAGATTACTCGGCTTTCTGAATATACTTACCTGTGATCTGTTAATCTCCAGGACAAAATTATCAGGATTACTGTTTGTTGCTTCCAATTCTAAGGTTTCGTGTGTAGGATTATCTAAAGGAATTATCTGAGTGACAAACCTGGAAGGAAGAACAAAGGTAGTAAAGTTGTTCAATGATAAATTTCACAAACTTGTTGACTATTATGGGTTGAACTGCATCCCCCCAAAAGATATAGTAAAGTTCTAACACCCAGTGCCTCAGAATGTGACCTTATTTGGAAACAGGGTCATTGCAGACGTAATTAGTTAAGTTATGGTCACACTGGAGTAGGGTGGCCCTTAATCCAACATGACTGGTGTCCTTATGAGAAGATGATGTGAAGACACATGAGAAGGCCATACGAGAAAGGAGGTAGAGATTGGAATGATACATCTACAACTCAAGGAACACCAAAGATTGCTGGCAAGCACCAGAAGCCAGAAGAGCCAAGGAAGGACTCTCCCTTTTGGGTTTCAGAGGGAGCATGGTCCAGATGAAACCCTGATTTCAAACTTCTAGCCATTCTAACAAGTGTGAAACAATATCTCAGTGTTTCCATATTGAAAGAGACCCCAACTACACAGAAAAATGTACGAAAATAGAGCCACACCAATGTATATCCTTAAGAATTTTGAGGACATTAGGTACAATTAAAGACCATGAAAACTTCAGAAGAGGAAAAAGACCCACAAGACTAGTTAGAAATACAGTAACTATCAAACATCTTTTAATATTATGCAACTTTAAATTATACACAGTATGACTTAGATAAAAAGTAGTTGTTTTAGAAAAACGTAAAGAACAACAAGAACTTGAAAGAAAAAAAGGCTAGCACTTTTAGGTAAAATGAAAAAAAACATGACTGTAAAATTGGTTGAGCCAAATATTTTCACAACACTGACTTATATTTATTAACAATTGTGTATATATATAGTTTATAGTTTTATATATATATATAGTTTTCACATATTGGTATATATTTAAAACAAGAAAAACTTAAATCTAGAAATAAATTTGTAAATAACTTGTAGCAGACACTGTCGGTGCTCCACCTAGTTTCCTGCCTCCATCCTCCAACTCCCGCATGCTTGCTGTTCATCTTCCACCTGAGACTTTCAGATGATTGCCTTGGGATCCTGAAGTCCTCAGCCCTAGAGCAGAAGTGGCTGGGAGTTTACAGCTCATCCAGAGGAAGCTTATACTGCCTAGTATGGGAGTTCAAAAGCCCAGAATCTTGGCATCGAGACAAGACAAACTCTGAGATGTGATTTATGCTCCAAAGCTCTCCACAGCAACAGATAAAGTCTGGGACTGTACCTGCAATCACATCCTTGCTTAGCTTCTTCCCTTTGCTTATTCTGCTTCCCTTGTTCTCTTACTAATTTTTCCTACTGGGATCACACCTCCTTAATAAATCACTTGCAGTGATGTTTTGGCTCAACATCTGGCACTGGGAGACTTGAACACTCTTTTGGTGTGCTGAGGGAGAGACATTAATGAGAAGGCACTGATTTGCCCACTGGTACACGTACACTTTAAAAGCAGGAAATGTGACTTGATTATCCCTATGCATCAGCGCCAAACTTGACCCCAGAAATGTACTAGGAACTCAATCACCTAAATATAAAGGTCATATTTCAAGGGCATATGGTATTAACCAAATGACCAAGTATTCTCAATTGCCCAATACTTACCCTCTGCTTTGCCTTGACCAAACTTTAGTCAGCTTTCTATCTTTCCCATAGGCCCCTGAATTCTACTTGTCCCCAAGCCTGAGCAAGCACCAAAAAAGTAGAATGTGCCTCCCTTCTGGGCTTCTCTTGGGAATCAACTGACCACAGCAAAACCCTTTTTCCTATCAGTCCCCACCGGTCATTTTCCCTTCCTTGTCCAGCTTTCCCTCCAAAGATTCTGCTTATTTCTGCTTGCTCCTTCTTTAGCCTATAAAAGAAAAAGCTTGCCCGGTTTGATATTGAGTAGCTTGCAGATTTCTGAGAGGGGAATGTTCTCCGAATTGCAATAGTACCCCACCAACTATTTCAATAGTCCCTTTTCCTCCCTTGCAATAATCATTTTGAATAAAAGCCTCTCCTTACTAAGTCCTGACTTGTTTTTCTTTTCACACAAGTTTTCCACACGGTCATTTAAATATCAAACCTCCCTGGAGAAATAAATCAATTACTAAAAACATATTTATGTCTTATTTTAAAATACTAAATGCATTATAACAATATTCTTTTAGATAAACATTTTTTTCTTCCATGAAATAATTTTATCTATTAAATAGAACTTACTTTCCAAGGTCACAATGTATTTCTGTGTCTTTTAATGTATGCTGACAAAGAAAATCCAAGATTCAGTCTGTGTTCACAAAGCCTCTATAGTCACAATGCAGAGAGGAGACAAGCCCACGTTTCTAATGGTAATCTAGCAAAATAGGGTCTTGTATATACATTATGGTCTTAATTTTCATGCTTCACATTATAAAAATGTTTATCCTTTAAAATTTTACAAATATATTTATTTATTCATCATTCATTAAAATAAGAATTATTCTAACTCTGAAAGAGCATATAAACTAGCAAAAGACATTTTCATGGCGTAATGGAATGCATCGTACACACCAATACTAAGTACAGTCTTTAAAACTATAACAATTGGATATTACTGTTAAAACAAAGAAAGTTGACTATTTTACTATAAACTGAGTTAATCGTGAGCATAGAGGCCATGTGTTTGTGTGTGTGTGTGAGAATACACAGTGCAAAGTTTTTCATAATTATGCCATAAGAACACTCGTCATTGCACTGTTAATATATGTGTGTATCTGATTTGCATTTAATTGAGAATATAAGATATAAATGAATTTTTATCATGAAAATTGAAAGTTTAACCCCTAGTCCTTACAGAATCATTTTCATTTGGTGCAACACAGAAAAATATGGTTAACAAAAAGTGAAGTGAAAGAGAGTATATAGGGGCAATTTAGGAATTATTTAACTTGATATTCTAATAAAAAATATCTTTGCATTAAAGAAAACAATGGTAATTCTAAATTAGTACATTTTACCAATGAATGGTATTAAACAAAGCTAAAACTATGAGCGAGTGTAATCTCAATGATTATACCATGCAAAGAAATAATTTTAAAGGTTAATTTCAAAGGATCAGCAATAAGTATAATGCCACACTCAAACCATACCTTTGTTCTCTATAGCCTGTAGTCACTGGAGAATACCGTACAACACAGTTGAGAGAATCTAGTGGAAATAGTACAAGTTCCTTGAGTCCACTAACGGCAGCACTCGATAACTGCACATTTAAGTGAATAATTTTCTCTTCTGGATTAAAGAGACGTATTTCAATACAAACACTCTCCTAGAATGACATAAGAAATATAAAATTAGCTCTTAGCATCAGCATAGAGTCATTGTCCTATGGAAGCCATAAAACAATGGCCAAATGTATAAAAGTTTATGTTTCTCCTTGACCCACTACTGAATGTACCTCACTCTCTTTTAATCTCTTACATATTTTCTTCGTTTATCCTTGCTAAATGGTGACAATATTTTTTTCAACAACAAACGGTCCAAGAGATCCACCTAACTAAATGCTAAGGAAACTGCAAAATTACATTTAAAATATATTTGTCTTCAGTACCATTATTATTATGAGGTCTGTCTGTCAATGTTTCTTCTTGCTGTGGTACTCAAACTTATCATCCGTAGAGGTCGCTAAAATATGGGTTACTGGCCCTCTTCCTCAAAGATTCTGATTCAGTACATCTGGGATGGGGCCCGAAAATTTATCTTTCTAAAAAGCTGTGGCTGCTTCTGCTGATTCCAAGGATACACTTTAAGTAGCTCCGTACATTAGTAGCAAATTCTAGAGACAATCTGAACTAAGAGGTCAAATTATGCTGATGACATGACTACCTTCCTGTTTAGATTCCTCCCTTCTGTAAGGTTTCTCCTGTCCTGCCTCCTGGGCTACATCCACTCAGCCATGGAAGGCACACTTCACGTTCCAAGACATGTCCTGATTCTCATTCTGATCCATTCTGGCTAATGACTTATATCTTTTTTTTTTTTTTTTTTTTTTTTTTTTTGCGGTACGTGGGCCTTTTTTGTGTGTGCTACGCGGGCCTCTCACTGTTGTGGCCTCTCCCGTTGTGGAGCACAGGCTCTGGACGCGCAGGCTCAGTGGCCATGGCTCACGGGCCCAGCCGCTCCACAGCATGTGGGATCTTCCCGGACCGGGGCACGAACCCGTGTCCCTTGCATCGGCAGGCGGACTCTCAACCACTGTGCCACCAGGGAAGCCCACTTATATCTTTTTTCTAAAAATTTTCTTGAAGTATAGTTGATTTACAATGTTGTGTTAATTTCTGCTGTAAAGTAATTCAGTTATACATATATTATTTTTCATATTCTTTTCCATTATGGTTTATCACAGGATATTGAATATAGTTTCCTGTGCTATACAGTAGGACCTTGTTGTTCATCCATCCTGTATATAGTATTTTGCATCTGCTAATCCCAAACTCCCAATCCATCCCTCTCCCATCCCTCCTACCCTTGGCAACCACAAGTCTGTTCTCTGTGTAGCGACTTATATCTTACCCCATTACAGCCATGATCTCCACTACAGTAAAAGCCATTAGTTGAAGGAAATGTGTCAAAGGTGATTAAATAGACAGGACATATCTCAATCTTAACAAAGACCAATTGTCTATAATGTCTTAACCTAATTAAATGGAGAATGTTGGACATTTTAGTCATAAAGTTTGGTAATGGATGTACTTTGGGACATGGAGCTATTTTGAAATTTATCAAATCACATTAAAGGAGCTGGTGGGGACAGGTGGTGATGGGGAGAGAGTTATTCACACAACGTATCTTCAAGATAGACATTACAGCTTTGTCCATGAACAAGCATTTGCTTGATTACCTCTGTATAAATAAATGAGTGGATAAGTATTATATTTTAGGGGGATGGAAAAAGCATTTAGTGTGGTGAACATCATCTGGCAAGGAAAGATGGAAATCAAGGATATAGACAAGTTTATAATTACTAGATGAGAGAAGATATCATTTACTACAAATCAGATTTAATTATGAATGCAATTGAAAATGGCCATCTACAATAGTTTCAGGAGATATTAGAATCATGGATTCCTAAAATAAATGGCCATTAAATTCCTACAGTAAAATATCCATGCTCATAATTATAAAGAAGGAAGAATAAGATATAACATGTGAAAAACTCAACAGTGGCATTACATCACAAAATTTACTATTTCTTAGGCAACCTGACATATTTTATAAGACTGTTACAGAACACAGACTCCTAGGAAGTTTCTGAGGGTCAAGCAAATCAACAACTAACCCAAAGGAATATGCCATGATAACAAATACCAACCACCATATATTAGCCTAGAAACTTTGCCCAGGTCTTTGGACAGAAAATTGAAATGAGACATTTCAGACTAGATATGTGTCCTGGTCTATTACTCAAATTTCTTCAGAGGAAGTGTCAGTTTAAGACACTGCTATAGCTTCCTTTTTTTTTTTTTTAATTTTTGGCTGCATTGAGTCTTCATTGCTGCGCACGGGCTTTCTCTAGTTGTGGTGAGCAGGGGCTACTCTTTGTTGTGGTGTGCGGGTTTCTCATTGTGGTGGCTTCTCTTGTTGCGGAACACGGGCTCTAGGCACACGGGCTTCAGTAGTTGTGGCACGTGGGCTCAGTGTTGTGGCTCACGGGCTGTAGAGCGCAGGCTCAGTAGTTGTGATGCATGGGCTTTGCTGCTCTGTGGCATGTGGGATCTTCCCGGAGCAGGGCTCGAACCCGTGTCCCCTGCATTGGCAGGCAGATTCTTAACCACTGCGCCACCAAGGAAGTACTATAGCTTCTTCAAAGTAGTAAAAATGCTAAGATCTAAACCACTGATTATCACAGTAATTCATTTTTATATCACCATCAGCTCATATACACATACTACTGAAAAGGAAGTTTCACAAAACAGTCCCTACTCTTACCACATGTGATTTCTATGATCTATTCTATTCTATTCTACTCTATTCTAGTCATCTCTTTAAAAAATAATGCTCATTTTGACCCAGTCACATTCTGAGACGTGTACATTGAAAAACTCTGGTCTAAAAAGGAAAAAAGTACTGGAATATGGAATTGCTTTATGTCTTATCACATGTAAACTATGAATACAAAATAAAACAAAACCACTTTAAAGCTACTGTTTCCTCTGTGAACTACAAGCCATACAACAGAAGCATGCTTTGTGTTACAAATGTGTGATGACATTCTACACAGTTGGCCAAATCTCTTGGGAAATGTGGATGGCAGCTAAGGGGCACCTCTGTCACAGTTCCTCCTTGACATATCCATTGCAAGTATCACTACCTGATCATTTCACTCTTATCCAGTAGGACTGGATGCCCCCTCAAAATTCTTCACAGAGCAGCCTTCCAGAGAGCAATCATCAATTGCTTACAAGCACTAAGTACCACTGCAGTCACTGGAGAATCCCTGCAACCAAATTCTCTGGAGTCTTGAAAATAGCAACAGACTCAATAGAAATGAATATTTCATTATACTAAAATGACTGAAGTTTCCAATTAATTGTTCTGTACTCCTACCATGGTAAAATATATGTCAAATTTAACTACAATATTATAAAAAATAATTTCTAACTTTCATTATGGTTTGAATATTATTTTCTTCAAAGTTTAAACAGATAAAAATCCCTAAATGATACCTTTCATATATGGTATTATATAAATAATTTCTACTAAATATCCATCTGCCAAAATAATGTCAAAATTAATTTGGACAAGATTAATTTTCCAACTAGATTTCTTAAGGCCATAAAAATTAGATATTTCTTTAAATATCTGATGCATTCAGTAAGTTAAAGAAAGGAAATTTTTGTCATTCACCATTTTACCAAATGATCAAAATTTGTAAATTTATTCTTGGAACACCTCCTTTGAGTTATCTACGTAATCCAGAAATATATAACTATTTTGAGTAAATAACATACAAAACAAAATGTATAAAAAATTACTCTGCAAAAATGGTTAATAGTCTTGCTGCCTAAGGTATCCTACCACCCCCATTCCATTTTTTGATAAATAAGTTATTCAATAGGAAGTACAAAGTCCGTTAAATTTCTGTGAACACTTGATATATTAAAAAAGTTTGAAATAATGGGCTACTGTATATCTTGCCAATGGCATTTTACTCCACTTTGATGAGTGGATTTTTTTCAGTTTATGTTTAGAATTAAATATAAATCAGTTTTGACTGATTATTTTTTTTGAAAAATAGTAATGACTGTATATGGTGACTTCAAAAGTTGTCTTTCATCTTCACATGGCCTCTTTTAGGTTCAATGATAGAGAGTATTCCTCCATAAGTTGTCTAGTATTTTTCTCTTGATTGTACTTAAGGAATATTTTAGCTAACATAATGACTGTTTAAAGAAACTGCTTCCATTTCTCACAATCCTTTGTAGAGAGACCAAATTGGGTATATTTAATCCTGTGGAATATAGGTAAAGATTTTAAAGCATGAGAACATTCATAAGATGCTGAAATTTAGACTACTGAAAAAGTTCAAATACTCAGAGAAGTCTGGAATACTATTTTAAAATATGTACAAACAACTGAACTGAATTCTGTTAAGTTATAAACCTTTTCAAAGGGAATTTGACTATCTGTTCATCTTAAAACAAATATAAAATATTTTCGGCATCTAAATACATATTATATGTTTATTATTTTCTTAAAACAGAAGAAACATTTTGAGAGATTTAAAAACATAAATTAGATCAGGTCATTCCCTTCTTCACACCTCCTAGTGGCTTCTAATTGCACAAGGAATAAAAACTCTCATCTTGCCTTTTGAGGTCCTACAAGATGGTGTCCTATAGACACCTCTGATCGCAAATCATACCTTTACCATTTCTGTCTAAGCTCCAGCCTCCCAAGCCTCTTTTCTCTTCCTGGAGTGCCTGGGCTCCTTCCTGGCAGGTCCCTTCCCACCAAGCTGATTTTGTCCCAAGGGCTTATACATTGGTTAGTCTCTCTACCTGGTTGTACTACTTCAGTCTTTGTGTCATCCTCAATGAAACCTTGGACTATTTTCGTTTGTACAATTATCACTGTCTAAATTCATCTTGTCCATTTATGGTCATGGTAATGGGTTCACCTGGTGAACTAAACTTAGTGGAGTGTAATCTGAAAATGGTTTCTCTCCTCCACTGCTGCTCTCCAAACCAGGCAGGATCTCCCTTTCCCCACCCCTGTTGTTATCTTAGGATGGTTCGCAATGCTAGAGCAGTCTCACTGTCAGATATATAAAGAAATACAAAATCAATCAACACTTTCATCTCACATCCAACAAATACTTTTCCTGATTTCTCTCCCTGGCACACCGTCCCCACTTCCAGGACTATCTACTGATTTTTCAGACTGCCTGTGAAGAAGGTAGACATGATCTGTTCTTTTCAATTCCCTGCTCTGACTTCCTCCCCTCCTGCAATCACTGTGCTAATATGGATCCTTCAGGTTACAGGATGTAGATGGGATGAGAGGTAAAAGAACAAAGGCCATTTATTTAATTGATGCTGGGTGATCTTCTCCAGCTGACTTGCTAGGTCCCTCTTTCTTACTCTTTGTAGCATTACCCCCATGTAGACTCTTCTGGGTTCTTCTCACTTTAGTAGAATGTACCTTGAGGCAGATTCTTTTAAAACAGTCCAAGCCCAGTCTCCTTCCACAGAGTAAAATCCATTTTGATCCAGAAGGTCTTATCATGTGTCAGTGGAAGTGTAGCTGCTTTCACTCTAGCCATTTTCCCTTTACATACGGTCCAATCTGTGGGCAGGAACGCACCAAAATCTAATGGGCATTAAACTGTCAGTTTCCACTCCTTAAAGAAAACACCGCCACTCTCTTTGTGTTCTGGCCGTGGCATACACAGGCTAGAAAGTGGATGATAGGCTAAAGATTTCTCATCTCCCTAGACACAGCAGAAATATCATTTCTCCAGCAAAATTCTGTGCTCTCCTTCACAATATAAAGATATCATTGGGTAGCAGCTATCCAATCAGAGGTTACATTTCCCAGACCCTCCTACACTCAGGCATAGCTGTGTGACTAGTTCACTCCAATAGTATGTGAGTTGAAGTGATGTGTGCCACTTCTATGTGACTAGCGGGAATTCTCTCCTCTCTTTTCTCTTTCTCCACCCATGTGCAAGAACCTTTGAGTCCCTAAAGGATGATGGATTCACCATATGGGAGGAGTCTGAATCCTGGGATCTCAACATGGAGGGCGCCAGCCACTAACCAGGAACAAATGAACCACACTGTTACAATTATTAAAAATGTTGATTGTGTTAAACCATTGAAATTCTGGAGTTCGTTATATCAGCTAGAGATGCCCTAACTTATACATTTAGTGAGTCCTAATTAAGTGGCATAGCAAAACCTTTCACAGCATGGAGAAAGAATTATCTATAGTTCTCAGGTCTGTATTTTACTTGAAAATCTAAGACAATAGAAAAACTTCACATAGAGTATCCCATTTCAATTTTATTTTTGTTTCCTCTCTAACGCAACTAAAATATTAGCTCCATGCAAACAGGAGCCTTGTTTGTATTGTTCATCACTTTCCTCAGCATCTAGAATAGTGCCAGGGACACGAGAGACAGTAAATATTTATTAAATAAGAAAATATGCAATTTTTAAGAGGCTTTAATGTTTGTATATAAATCTAGTTGTTAATACATCTAATATTCTGGATAATCACAACACTGAACTAAATAATACAGCAAAAACACTCATAAAATCTGACTCAGGAGGAGTTTAAAAATATCCAGTTAACTCAGGCTGACCTCTTTCATGAAAGTTATTGGGAAAGAACAGCTGTCTCAGATGGGAGAAAGACACTGGGTTAACTTTATCATTTGGTTGCTGGTTCACACCTTCTCTGAACAGGAATAATTTAATTCACTGAGTATTTCTACCGAAAACTTCATCAATTCCTATTCTTAATGGGTCATAGAAAATGAAGATTATTATTATTTTTGCCCATAAAAGCCTAATTGAGTCAATGACAATTCAATATGCACTAGCAGGAAGTATTTTTCACCATATCCTCTCCTAGAAGATAATCATGAGTTCATTATAAAAGGATTATTTCTGAGGTCCAAAACCACAATAATATTAATTTAAATAAGGCATATTATTGAGTAATTTTAATTTTATTCAACTTGAAAACATTATCAAGTCAATAAATAAATTGTACCAAAGGGGATTTTGAAGTGTACCATGTAATTCAGAAGAAGTGATAACTATAGTCTGTCCTAGTAATTTTTCTAAATTGAAAAGTCAGTGCAAGCAGTTCAGGACTCAGAGGAATCAGGTAGACAGCTGTAAACTACAAGCACCATTGTCATGCCTCTGCTACTGCCATCTACATATCACTGTGTCTATGGAAGTCATGCCTCACATCCCCCCTCACCAACTCCAGTCCTTTGCCATCCAATCTGAGTCATACAGATTGCAGAGGTGCAATCAAAGTGGGAGATAATTCCAGACTGGGAGTGATGTGGGGTGAGGATGCACTGATAGGCACTGAGGAGTTGTGAAAAAGCCAGAAACTCCTGCAGAGTCTATAGGTTTGTTCACGTGTATTCAGACATTTCCCACAACCTTGAAGGGGGAAAAACTATGAAAAGCAGTGACAAATAAAAACATGTCTAATTACAGGGACAAATACCTAGGAAGTACCCTCCTGCTTAGCCTGTTTAATATAGGCTCTCTCTGTCTCAAGATATAGATATAAAGGGGACCTTCAAGACGGCAGAGGAGTAGGACATGGAGATAACCTTCCTCCCCACAAATACATCAGAAATACATCTACATGTGAAACAACTCCTACAGAACACCTACTGAATGCAGGCAGAAGACCTCAGACTTCCCAAAAGGCAAGAAACTCCCCACGTACTGGGTAGGGCAAAAGAAAAAAGAAAAAACAGAGACAAAAGAAAAGGGATGGGACCTGCACCACTGGGAGGGAGCTGTGAAGGAGAAAAGCTTTCCACACACCAGGAAGCCCCTTCGCGGGCGGAGACTGCGGGGGGCGGAGGGGGGAAGCTTCGGAGCCGCGGAGGAGAGCACAGCAACAGGGGTGCAGAGGGCAAAGCGGAGAGATTCCCGCACAGAGGATAGGTGCTGACCAGCACTCACCAGCCCAAGAGGCTTGTCTGCTCACCCACCGGGGCGGGCAGGGGCTGGGAGCTGAGGCTCTGGCTTCGGGTCGGATCCCAGGGAGAGGACTGGGGTTGGCGGCGTGAACAAAGCCTGAAGGGGTTAGTGCACCACAGCTAGCTGGGAGGGAGTCCGGGAAAAAGTCTGGAGCTGCCGAAGAGGCAAGAGACCATTGTTTCTGGGTGTGTGAGGAGACGGGATTCCTTCCTCGTGTGCCCACAGAAGGCAGAGCACCACCTAAACAAGCTCCAGAGATGGGCACAAGCTGCGGCTATCAGCTCAGACCCTAGAGACGGGCATGAACCACTAAGGCTGCTACCACTGCCACCAAGAATCCAGTTTGCAAGCACAGGTCACAACCCACACCCTTCCCAGGAGCCTGTGCAGCCTGCCACTGCCAGGGTCCCATGATCCAGGGACAACTTCCCTGGGAGAACACACAGTGCTCCGCAGGCTGTGGCAACATCACGCTGCCCTCTGACACTGCAGGCTTGCCCCGCACTCCAATTATGACTACCATAGCCCTCCCTCTCCCCAGCCTCTGAGCAACAGAGCCCTAATCAGCTGCTGCTTTAACCGCCTCCTGTCTGGGTGGGGAGCAGATGCCCTCAAGGCGACCTACACGCAAAGGCAGGGCCAAATCCAAAGCTGAATCCCAGGAGCTGTGCGAACAAAGAAGAGAAAGGGAAATCTCTCCCAGCAGCCTCAGGAGCAGAAGATTAAATCTCCACAATCAACTTGATGAGCCCTGAGGAATACCTGAATAGACAACGAATGTTCTGAATAGACAACGAATGTTCCCAAAATTGAGGTGGTGGACTTGGGGGCAACTGTAGACTTGGGGTTTGTTGCCTGTGACTGATTTGTTTCTGATTTTTATCTTTATCTTAGTTTAGTTTTTAGTGCTTGTTATCACTGGTGGATTTCTTTATTGGTTTAGTTGCTCTCTTTTTTTTTACTTTGTTATTTTTTAATTTCATTATTATTTTTAAAATTTTATTATTAATTTTTTTTTTGATTTTTTTTTTCCTTTTCTTCTGTGCCATGTGGCTGACAGGGTCTTGGTGCTCCAGCCAGGTGTCAAGCCTGAGCCTCTGAGGTGGGAGAGCTGAGTCCAGGACACTAACCACCAGAGACCTCCCAGCCCCACATAATATCAATCGGCGAGAGCTCTCCCAGAGATCTCCATCTCAACACTAAGACCCAGCTCCAGCCAACAGCCAGCAAGCTCAAGTGCTGGATGCTCATTGCCAAACAACTAGCAAGACAGGAACACAAACCCACCCATTAGCAGAGAGGCTGCCTAAAATCATAATAAGTTCACAGACACCCCAAAAAACACAACTGGAAGTGCCCTGCCCACCAGAAAGAAAAGATCCACTCCCACCCACTAGAACACAGGCACCAGTCACTTGCACCAGGAAGCCTATACAAGCCACTGAACCAACTTACCCACAGACACACAGACCAAAGGAACAGAATTGAGAGCCCACAAATAAACCCATGAATATATGGTCAATTATTTGATAAGGGAGCCCTCAGTGGGGGAAAATATTCTTCGCAATAAATGGTGTTCATCACTCCCAAACTCATACTACGAGGCCATCATCACCCTGATACCAAAACCAGACAAAATGTCACAAAAAAAGAAAACTACAGGCGAATATCACTGATGAACATAGATGCAAAAATCCTCAACAAAATACTAGCAAACAGAATCCAACAGCACATTAAGAAGGATCATACACCATGATCAAATGGGGTTTATCCCAGGAATGCAAGGATCCTTCAATATACGCAAATCAATCAATGTGATAAACCATATTAACAAACTGAAGGATAAAAATCATATGATCATCTCAACAGATGCAGAAGAAGCTTTTGACAAAGTTCAACACCCACTTATGATAAAAATCCTCCAGAAAGCAGGCATAGAGAAAACTTACTTCAACATAATAAAGGCCATATATGACAAACCCACAGCCAACATTGTTCTCAATGGTGAAAAACTGAAACCATTTCCTCTAAGATCAGGAACAAGACAAGGTTGTCCGCTCTCACCAGTATTATTCAACATAGTTTTGGAAGTTTTAGCCACAGCAATCAGAGAAGAAAACAAAATAAAAGGAATCCAAATTGGAAAAGAAGAAGTAAAGCTGTCACTGTTTGCAGATAACATGATACTATACATAGAGAATCCTAAAGATGCTACCAGAAAACTACTAGAGCTAATCAATGAATTTGGTAAAGTAGCAGGATACAAAATTAATGCACAGAAATCTCTTGTACCCCTATACACTAGTGATGAAAAATCTGAAAGAGAAATTAGAGAAACACTCCCATTTAGCATTGCAACAAAAAGAATAAAATACCTAGGAATAAATCTACCTAAGGAGACAAAAGATATGTATGCAGAAAACTATAAGACACTGATGAAAGAAATTAAAGATGATACACAAACAGATGGAGAGATATACCATGTTCTTGGATTGGAAGAATCAACATTGTGAAAATGACTCTACTACCCAAAGCAATCTACAGATTCAATGCAATCCCTATCAAAAAACCATTGGCATTTTTCCCAGAACTAGAACAAAAAATTCACAATTTGTATGGAAACATAAAAGACCCCCAATAGCCAAAGCAATCTTGAGAAAGAAAAACGGAGCTGGAGGAATCAGGCTCCCTGACTTCAGACTACACTACAAAGCTACAGTAATCAAGAAGTATGGTACTGGTACAAAAACAGAAATATAGAACAATGGAACAGGATCGAAAGCCCAGAGATAAACCCATGCACATATGGTCATCTTATTTTTGATAAAGGAGACAAGACTATAAAATGGAGAAAAGACAGCCTCTTCAATAAGTCGTTCTGGGAAAACTGGACAGCTACATGTAAAAGAATGAAATTAGAACACTCCCTAACACCACACATGAAAATAAACACAAAATGGATTAAAGACCTAAATGTAAGGCCAGAAACTATCAAACTCTTAGAGGAAAACATAGGCAGAACACTCTATGACATACATCACAGCAAGATCCCTTTTGACCCACCTCCTAGAGAAATGGAAATAAAAACAAAAATAAACAAATGGGACCTAGTGAAACTTCAATGCTTTTGCACAGCAAAGGAAAACATAAAGAAGACAAAAAGACAGCCCTCAGAATGGGAGAGAATATTTGCAAATGAAGCAAGTGACAAAGGATTAATCTCCAAAATTTACAAGCACCCCATGCAGCTCAATATCAAAAAAACGAACAACCCAATCCAAAACTAGGCAAAGACCTAAACAGACATTTCTCCAAAGAAAATATAAAGATTGCCAACAAACACATGAAAGGATTCTCAACATCACTGATCATTAGAGAAATGCAAGTCAAAACTACAATGAGGTATCATCTCACACTGGTCAGAATGGCCATCACCAAAAATCTAGAAATAATAAATGCTGGAGAGGGTGTGGAGAAAAGGGAACCCTCTTGCACTGTTGGTGGGAATGTAAATTGATACAGCCACTATGGAGAACAGTATGGAGGTTCCTTAAAAAACTACAAATTAGAACTATCATATGACCCAGCAATCCTACTACTGGGCATATACCCTGAGAAAACCATAACTCAAAAATAGTCATGTACCACAATGTTCATTGCAGCTGTATGTACAATAGCCACGACATGGAAGCAACCTAAGTGTCCATCGACAGATGAATGGATAAAGAAGATGTGGCACATATATACAATGGAATGTTACTCAGCCATAAAAAGAAACAAAATTGAGTTGTTTGTAGTGAGGTGGATGGACCTAGAGTCTGTCGTACAGAGTGAAGTAAGTCAGAAAGAGAAAAACAAATACCGTATGCTAACATATATATATGGGATCTAAAGAAAAATGGTTCTGAAGAACCTAGGAGCAGGACAGGAATAAAGATGCAGACATAGAGAATGGACTTGAGGACTCGGGGAGGGGGAAGGGTAAGCTGTGACAAAGTGAGAGAGTGGCATGGACATATATACACTACCAAATGTAAAATAGATAGCTAGTGGGAAGCAGCTGCATAGCACAGGGAGATCAGCTCGGTGCTTTGTGACCACCTAGAGGGGTGGGATAGGGAGGGTGGGAAGGAGATGCAAGAGGGAGGGGATATGGGGATATATGTATATGTATAGCTGATTCACTTTGTTATACAGCAGTATCTAACACACCATTGTACAGCAATTATACTCCAATAAAGATGTTAAAAAAATATTTAGATATAAGGATATATTCATATCTACCTGCATATATGTATCTACCTATATATGGAGAGACAGTATCTATGTTTCTATCTATCTATGGCACAGCTATATATATATATATATGATTTAATATAAATAGGCCATGAGATTTTTAAAAAATCCTATTTAAGAATTTTTCACAACTTGTCAAGATAAATTCAAAGCAGAATGCTATTTTTTGCTACTTCAACATTTCATGAGGATTAAAAATTTCAATAACATGTACAAATACTCATGATATATTATTTTTAACACAGAAAAAATTAAGAATATAAAAACCTGAAGGAAAGAAGAAAATACATAAAATGAAAACCTCAAAATACAGTTTTCATATCATGGAGGCTACAATTTTAAACTAAAAAGTTATTGGAAATGGTTGGCAACTGATACATGTTGTTATATTTGATACCAAGTGGATTAATAGTGTTTTTAACTCTGCTTCTCTCTTACTAACTTGTGGAGAGGTTTCTGGGCCTCACCATTAACAATATAATGAATTTAATTGAAGGTTGATTACCGAATGAAAAAATACGTAAAGAAATGGTCATGCAATTTTCACTGACAAGAGAACAAATATTATGAAGGCTATGACTCACCTAAAATTTAAAGCCTATAAGGTTTTATTTACAAACTTAAGATTTGTTTTCAGCTCATTGCTATATATTGAAATTACTGATTGTCAATGGGAAGACAGTAGATTACGCTCATCATTCTACCACACCCAAACTATATGATACACAAGAGATTTTTGTGTTCAAAGAAAATGGAATAGCAGCTATTACCCATTAAAATTTCCAAGACAGTAGTGGTCATTTTGTAATGTATAAAAATATTGAATCCCTATGTTGTACACCAAACAAACAAACTCATAGAAAAAGAGATCAGATTTGTGTTTACAAGAGTCAGAGGGTGGCGGGAGGGGCAAAAGCATGTAAGTGGTCAAAAGGTACAAAATTCCAGGTATAAGGTAAATAAGCACTAGGGATGTAATGTACTACCTGACAAAGATAATTAACACTACTGTATGTTTTATAGAAAAGTTGTTAAGAAAGTAAATCCTAAGAGTTCTCATCACAATGAAAAAAATTTTCTTCTTTTACTTTTTTTTTTTAAGGAATATGAATATTTATTAAATCTCCAGATTGGCAAGGGTCTCCATGTTTAACAGGAAAAGCCAGGGAAAAAATCACGTAGGAAAAGAGCAATTTGTTTGATTACTTATAAAAGCGAAACCTAAAATTTAAAGGCAAATTCACACAACTAGAAATATAAATGCCCAACAATCGTACAGAGAGAACAATGATCAAGGTCATTAATAAGCAAAGAATTAAAAGCTCATACAGGATTCCACTTTCACACATACTCTGTATGTTTGTTTGCTTTATTTTCAGTTATACAAATCTTCTTTTTCTTTTATTTTGCATCTATCTGAGATGATGGATGTTCACTAAACTTTCATAATGTATGTAAGTCAAACCATTATCCAGTACACCTTAAACTTATACAGTGCTGTATGTCAATTATATCTCAATAAAACTGGAAGAAAAAAGATTCAAAAAGACATCCTAAATACTTTACACAAAAGAGAACGGACTACTATCAGCCAATTGTTGTTTATTATAAATATAACCTGATTTTTGGAACCTGCTGTAAGAAGTAAGCAAATTTATGTACCTCGAGGATGTAAATATTTCTTACAAAAACCCTATTTAAAGAGATTCTAACCATTCATTCATCTCTAGGGAAGGTGTGGAAATTGAGTTGAATGTAACCAAAGTTGAGATACAGATGGAAAATCAGAGAAGACTTAGTGTCTTGAAAGCTTCATTGCCACATCTGATGATCTAAGGATTAAGTATAGTATTTCTCAAAAGTTTAGCAAACACAGCAAATGTAGTCAAAAATATTAGGAAACTACATATTGGTGTGGATAGCCATTTTAGTGTACTTCTGAAAGTATTCAGAAAGCATGTTCTTCAAGAAGTGCACAAAGGTTTATTTGATGGGATTATTTAAAACAACCCATACCATCTCCAACGACTAAATCTTCATGTCTGAAAGTTATAGAGCTAACAAGTTTTTATCTTAGGTAATTACTATAAGAAAGGTGGGAAAACTTAGTAATTTGGCAACATCACTGTCATTGGTAGCCTATTTGGGCAAAGTTACTTGAAAATGACTCCCCTTCTCCACCAACTTCTGTTGAAAGTGAACATTTAATTAGTACAGCACATCTGCCTGTATTCGCAAAGAGAGCAATCTAGTGGTGCTAAGTCTTGCTCCTTATTAGTAAGGAAGCCAATGTTTCCCTTTTTGAGGTGCCACCTCATGGTCCCAATTTCTCCTGGACTCGTTCAAAAATTTTTTTTCTCCTGTGTCCTGATAAAGAGATAACTATTGTACTCAAGCAAAATTTGCCACCTCAAAATGTCTCTTTGGCATGTGGATTATTTCAAACTGAAACCAATCAAAGCCCAAAAGACTCAGGAAGGAACTCTGACCTTCCCCCTAACTGCCTAAAAGAATGTAGAGAGAGGGCGTATTCCAGGAAGGGAGCTATCACCATAGACTAGCGTGAACTAGGTGTGTAGACAGGAGGAACCTAGCAAAGTCTGTTTGTTAAAATTTCTCTCTGTGCCCCATTGTCTCTGCATGGCCCAGCAAATACTTATTTACCAAACATTTGCTTTTCTATCTTCATGTGAATGTCCTTCCTCCTCTGAGAAGTTCCAAAACACTAACTCTAACATCCTCTTTTGCCTATAGCTAAAGATGTAAGTGGTCTCATAATTAAAGTTATGTCATTTAAAAATAATCTTTAATAAAGATTTTATTCTGCAGTGATAACAGGGTCACGGAAATAGGACATTTTCACTGAGTGAAATGATCCTATCATCATCCCACTAAATAATTTTCTAGGTAGAAGAGAAAGCTTTTGCAAGTGGCACTTGAGTGCATTTTAATAGTTTAACCATCCATTTTCTATGCCTCAATGGAGATTTACCCAGAGATTAGGTGAGCAAATAATTGATTTACAGACAGAAATAATTTATTTTCTGTTGGAGCAAAAGTTGAAGATTCTAAATAATCATTCTATGAAGAAATTCATCTGCATATTTAAAAATGAAAATAACCATTATTTATCATAAGTTTAAATATTTGATTTAAATAAATGAGTACTAACGATAATTGCAAGTTAATTAAATCAAATTAAAATGCAATTAACAACAATTAATATTGTCCTCATATTTTATTTAAATGAAGACTCAATATTTGACTTTATCAAATAATTCTGGACATGGATTTAGTAATACTTTAATAATTCACATAAGACAATCCTATTCTTTGTCAGTATTATTTAAAACCCCAAATCTATGCCAGTTGCTTGAAATATATTTCAGAGTGAAAGGCCTGCTATAGAAACCAGGAAGAATCAATACTGAAAGAGTCCAGAGAGCACAGTCCTGCTTTTATCAGATGTGTGAGGAAAGCATGTAGGCTAAGGCTAATTTTGCTCTAGTAATTCTTGAGACATGCAGGTAAAATGCTTATCGGGGCAGCCACTATGATACCACTGAACTAAAAGATGTTTTCTATAAGCATTTAAGGTACATTTTACTGGATTTAAAATAAAATTGCTGTAATTTGAATAATTTATCCCAAAATGCTCATTTAATATAGATATTTTTTTAGGAATAGCAATTTAGGTTTACAATAAATGCCCCAACTGTTTGCGAAAAGGAGTCTATGAACAATTAATGGGGTTCTTACCAGAGCAATACATTTCACTTCAATAGTGTTTAAGGGTGGTCCAGGAGCACTATGGATTTCAAGATAATACCAGATTTGTAAACTGCTAATAGCATCATCTGAAAAAAGAAAAAAAAACATAGCACATCTTAATTTAGGTTTCAGAAAACCATATTTAACATAAAAATTTGAGAAACATGAATTAGATATCATTTTCACACTCTTTCTGATGGACTCATTTGTCAAGAGAGCTGTGAGGAAGGTGAAAAGCTGATTTCATCACAGTTTGTGAGCAATAAGAGAAGCCCCAGCCTGCACGGCCATGAGAATGGGCTGTGAAAGCTCCCTGCCTCATGCCTGCCCCATAACTCACTAAGTTCCCCACAAAAATAAGAGTGTTTTACTTTTAAGGATTAATATTTCAAAAGAAATAACTAATCTTTCCCCCTTAATTCCCAAAGTATTCACATATTATACGTAGAAATACCTAACTATGGTATTACAATATACAAGGCTACATTTCTAGTACCATAAAAATTTAGCCTAAGGAAAAAATCAGAAATAGTTTATGAAATTTCTGGTTTTTTGGGAGTGTGAAAGAGGATCCTAGCAATTTAGCCCAAAAAAAGCTGAAATGGGGTATGGACTGTTAAAAAAAAAAAAAGAAGGAGGAGGAAAAAAAGGAGAAGGTGGGGAGGGGGGAAAGAAAAAGAAGAAGAAAGAAAGAACAGGCCCAAGGTGGAGCCACTTGCCTCTGGGACAGTAAACCAAGACTTAACTGCAGTTTCAACCTCTCCCAGGAATGGACTTTTTGCAATTTCCTGGTCAGCTCTAGTGAGGTAAACTTGCCTGAAACAATCCTTTCTTTTGTCCTGCTAATAACCTCCTTGTCCATACCCCACCCCTTCCACCAGCGTTTCTATAAAATCTGGGAGTAGCTTTCTATTTGCTAGATGGGATGCCGCCTGATTAATGAATTGATGAATCAGGCCAATTAGATCTTCATATTTACTCAGCTGAATTTTGTTTTTTAACAGGACTAAGCGGTGAGAAAGTAATGTTTACATCTGGGTTTTCCAACTCTTTTTTTTTTTTTTAAAAAACAGGCCTTTCTGCTGCCGGTGATGTCCAAAATCACACCCTTAAATCCTGAAATCAGAACCCTGGTCAACCATAAAAGCCCTGTGTAGCAGGGTTTGTACTGGCATCAAACCCACATGTTTTCTATTTGTTCTCATCTGCTCAGCTTCTCACTTTGATATTCTTTATTCTCCAATGTTGAGCTAGATTACAGTTTAAGATGACCTTCAGTTTCAGTTAATTGTTTGCATATCATATCAGTATTGTCAAGTTTTAAAGATTCCAAGAACTGCAGTGTTTGATTAACTTACTTAGGTAAATCACTAAGCCTCTCTGGGCCTTAATTTCCTTATCTATGAAATAAGGGGCCCAGACCAGTGCAGTTCTCAGACTCTCTCTTCTGAAAAAGTGTTTTGTTTTGCACTGCATTGAAATGCATTGCATTGTATTATGTTGAATTGTTGAATTACATTGAATATATTGAATTGTATTGCATGGCTCAAATAATTGGCTCAGTAAGTCCAAAATCTGCAGGTTAGTCCAGCAGGTTGGAGACCCAGGGAAGAGTTGGAGTTCAAGTCCAAAGGCAGTCTACAGGTAGAATTCCTTTTTGCTCTGCAGATGTCAGTCTTTGTTCTATTAAGACCTTCAACTGGTTAGGTAAGACCCACGCACATTATGGAGGGCAACCTTCTTTGAACGTCTAAAGATTTAAATGTAATTCTCATACAAAATCACCTTTACAAAAACATCCAGAATAATGTTTAACCTAATATCTGGGCACCATGACCCACCCAAGGTGACACATAAAATTAACAATCACGGGGACAAGAACACCTCCTACTTGTAATTGCTGTGTCTATCACATAAGGTAGTATTGTGATGAAGCTAATTTAATTCCTACAGAGCTGAAAACATACAATGAATATGAATTTATTGGTGAGAGTGGGATTAGTGATAATTTATTAATGAGATGAACAACAAAAATAATAATTATTAAACTTTGCTTAACTACAAGCTTTAAACATATTAAAACTTTTTTTCTAATTCTAAAATTAGGAGTATTCACTATAGCAATTTAAGAAATTACTGAAAAACTTTAAAAACTAAAAATTAGTCACCATCTCATGACCAAGAGTACTTATTTTTTTGTATAAAATTTCAAGTGTAATATATCAATAAAGACATAGATATATAGACATATACATATATAAATACACTGGGATATATACATATATAATTAATAGATCCATATATATGTGTGCATTTGTATATACACATTTCTATCATTCAGAGAATATTCATTATTAAATTTAAGTTCATTACTAGTCATTAGGGAAATGCAAGTTAAAACCACAATGAGATATCATACTTGTTAGAATGGCCATGATCAAAGAGACAAGAGATAACAAACGCTGGCTTGGATGTGGAGAAAAGGGAACCCTTGTGCACTGTTGGTGGGACTGTAAATTCATATGGCCACTATACAAAACAGTCTGGAGGATCCTCATAAAATTAAAAATAGAACTACCATACGATCCAGCAATCTCACTTCTGGGAATATATCCAAAGGAAGTGAAAACACTAACTGGAAAAGATATCTGTATCTTCCTGTTCAAAGCAGCATTATTTACAATAGCCAAAACATGGGAACAACCTAAGTGTTATCAACGAATGAATGGATAAAGACGTTATAGTATATTCAATGGAATCTTATTCAGCCATTAAAAAACAAGGAAATCCTACCATGTGTGACAACGTGGATGGACTATGAAGGCATTATGCTAAGTGAAATAAGTCAGAGAAGAAAAAATACTGTATGATCTCATTTATATGTATAGTCTAAAATAAACAAACAAAACAATAACAAAAAACCCAAACTCATAGAAAAAGAGATCAGACGTGTGGTTACCAGAGGCAGAGGGTAGGGGTAGGGGGAAATGAAGGAAGGTGGTCTAAAGGTATAAACTTGCAGTTATAAGATAAATAAGTACTAGGGATGTAATGTACAGCATGATGACTATAGTTAACACTGCTGTATGATACATAGGAAAGTTAAGAGAGTAAATTCTAAGAGTTCTCTTCATAAGTAGAAAATTGTTTTTTCTTTTTTCTTTCTTTTCTTCTTATTGTATCTATATCAGAAGATGGATGTTAGCGGAACCCATTATGGTAAGCATTTCACAATATGTGTAAATCAAACCATCAAGCTGTACACCTTAAACTTATACAGTGATGTATGACAATTATTTTTCAATAAAAATGGAAAAAAAATTATGGGCAGGTAATACTTATTCAAAAACATTTTAAATCGAGACTTCCCTGGTGTCGCAGTGGTTTAGAATCCGCCTGCCAATGCAGGGGACACAGGTCGAGCTCTGGCCTGGGAAGATCCTACATGCTGCGGAGCAACTAAGCCCGTGCGCCACAACTACTGAGCCTGTGCTCTAGAGACCGCGAGCCACAACTACTGAGCCCATGTGCCACAGCTACTGAAGCCTGTGTGCCTAGAGCCCGTGCTCCGCAACAAGAGAAGCCACCACAATGAGAAGCCCGTGCACCACAACCAAGAGTAGCCCCGCCTCGCCGCAACTAGAGAAAGCCTGCGTGCAACAACAAAGACCCAACGCAGCCAAGAAAAAAAAATTAATCAAATTTAAAAATTAAGTTTCAATTATTCAACATAATAAATAATATAAAAAATTCTTATATTAAAATATTTGTGCATATCACTGATCATTTTATTTAAAAAAATCTAAGCTGTGTGATGACAGGTTGCAAGATAGATTAAGAGCTAGGAAAAATGTATCTACAGGTATCCGCAGTTCTTCAGACAGGCCTTCCCATATTCCTACTCAAACAGAATTAACCCTTCCATTCCCTGTAATACTTTGGTCTTTTTCTTACTGATTGCTCAGTAGTACATTTCTTTTCAATTAGGGAAATTTCAGTTATGCAAAATGAGTAAGTTCTGTAGATCTAATGTACAGCAAGGTAATTATAGTTAATAGGGTGGTAGTGTATACTTGAAATTTGCTTAGAAGGTAGATCTTGTGTGTGTGTGTGTGTGTGTGTGTGTGTGTGTGTGTGTGTGTGTGTGTCTATACAGGCTTATTAACTGTGACACATGTACCACTTTGCTGGGGGATATTAACGATGGGGGAGACAATCCATGTGTTAGGGCAGGATGTATATGGGAAAACTCTGAACCTTCCTCTCAGTTTTGCTGTGGACCTAAAACTGCTCTAAAAATTAAATATTTTTAAATATGCCATTGGGATTGTGATAGGTCATTACATTGAATATAGATCACTTTGGATAGCAGAGACATTTTAACAATATTCAGTTAGAAGGTAGATCGTTAAGTGTCTTTACCTTCTTCCATGAAAAAGTGGTAACTATGTGAGATGATAATATGTTAATTAGGTTGATTGTGGTGATTATTTCACAATGTATACGTATATCTAATCAAGCTGTCCACCTGAAATATGTACAATTTTTAATACTCAGTTGTACTTCAGTAACGCTGGGAGAGAAAGAAATGAAAACAACTAAATAAGAATTTTCTAATCTTCCAAATAGGGAAATATGAAAAATAATGGTAACACCCAGCTTTAATGAGGGTCAGGTTGAAAGAGATAATATTATACATTATAATGGAAATTTGAAGAGCGCTTTAACATGTTTAAAATGTTTAAGAATTGCTTATCCCCTTCGAGCCAATGATTTCATTCTAAGAAATTTGTTGGAATAAAATAATCGATGATATGCACAAACATTTTAATATAAGAATGTTTCTTATATGATTTATTATGTTGAATAATTGAAACTTAATTTTAAAAAATTTTAACAGCCCACACAGTCACAAGTAGATATAATTCCTAACATGACTCCCCCAACCTCCCCTGCAAAGAACACTTTAATCAGTAGTCTTTGAGAAGCACTTTCCCCTGCCTCTCGTGCCTTCCCCTTGTGTGCCCCTTAGATAAGATCCCCAAGATACAAACAAGATACAAAGAAAACTTGTTATTTTTTGGAATCAATTCTCACTTCCTGTCTTCTCTCTCAAGAGAGTCATCTAATGCTAGTCTCTGAAATGTTTTCCACCTTTCATGGTATTTCTCTCTCCCCATCACCACCCTAAAAGACATTCTCCTCTTCACTTCAAACCCAGTTAGCTGTTGCAGTGGCCTAGCTTTTGCTCCAACTGCTCTTCCCTTCCCAAACTATTTTGAATAGTGCCTAAATATCACTCTTAATTCACGTATTCTGTGATGGTACATTTTATGTGTCAACTTGGCTGGACTATGGTGTCCAGTTGTTTGATTACACACCAATCTAAATGTTGCTGGAAAGGTATTATTTTTAAAAAATATGTGAATACTTTAATTGGTAGACTTTGAGTAAAGCAGAATACTCTGCTTAATGTGAATGGGCCAACTCCAGTCAGTTGGAGGCCCTAAGAGCAAAGACTGAAGTGACCTGAAGGAGAAGCAATTCTTAGCCAAGTGTGAAACATGGAAACCCTGCTTGAGCTTGTAGCCTGCCCAGTCTGCCCTGGGGAATCTGGACTCATGACTGCAACAGCAACTCTTACCTAACTGTCTACCCTGCTCGCTTGCCCTACAGATTTTGGACTTGCCAGTCTCCATAGTTATGTTAGCCAATTCCTTAAAATGTCTCTCTATAGATATAGGTTATTGTATTATATTGTACTATATTATATTGTATTGCATTATATTGTGTTGTATTACATTATGTTATATTGTTATATTATATTATATTATATTATATTATATTATATTATATTATATTATATTATAGTGGTATCTGTTTCTCTGAAGAATCCTGATTAAACAGAAATTCATTCAATAAAGATTTCTTCTTTGGTACACCTCTGTTTCTAGAACTTTGCCCCTGTTGACCCACTCTTCCCTATTGCCCTCTTCCATCCCTGCTACTCACCCGTAAGAGAACTCATTTACCCACTCTCTAAGAAATCTGCCCTATCTATTCCAACTCTCCATACTCTCATTTTCCTTTGAATTTCTACTGAAACGATATGATGTTTAACAACATTCAAATAAAACTTTATAATAAGGGAAAGGGAAATAATAGCATTTGCTTTCTTTTGCATATGAGGGAGATTGCTATCATCTCCTATATTTAGAAAAGGAGAACACATTACATTGTTAAAATAATATACTTATTAACATTTTATTAGAAATTGACTGAAATTTTTTGTTTAGTAACAGAAATATTTGTAAAGTTTTTCACTTATGAAAGATTAGGCAGCCTTCAAGCTGAAGTATTATAATCTACTAATTTTAATAGCAGTACAAATCCAGAAAGTAAACTAAATCAAGTTAATCCTGAAATAATACAATTCTTACAGATGATATATGAAATACACATTTGTATACGTATTATGAAAGTAAAGTATCTATTCATTTATAAGTAAATGATGAGGGTTTATAAAAATTGATCATGAAACTCTCCATAATAATAAATTTACCTGGTTTTTCCTCATCAAACTTGTCAGATGGTTCCAATAATGACTTCTCAAAGGAGGGTATTAGATCTCTATCTTTATCTTCATTTGAGTCTTCCTGAGAATCACCATTTTTCCTGCTTTTAACGGAAAACGAAATTGTACCTACAACACATAGGCGCAAGATGTCAGATTAACCAGTGTTTCGTTTTCTAAACTAACAATTAAACAGAACAACTTAATGGAAAGTTCAAGGAAATATTTTTAAATGTCCATTAAAATGGTAATTTTTAAACTGCTTTCTCATAGTAATTAAGAAAATGCAGCAAATAATAGAACTGTAACAGCTTTCAGAAAACGTACTGGTCTTGGGTGAGTATTCTTACATATTTTCTTAAGTCATTTTTAACACTCATTTATTACCTCATTAAAATACTTTGTTTAATACAATATTCTAAGCATGAACTTTCCTTTAAACATTTAATATGTAAAATGCTAAATTCTGTTACAAAAAACTGTTAGTGTCAAAAATTGGCACTCTTTATCTGGAATTTTTGTTATACTAAAATTGACTTATAAAAGATTGGTATTAACTCTTAAATTGAAGCTAACATACATATGGAAATAATTCAGAAATTGGCCCTGATATCTCAATAACAGCTTGCTATATTCACAGTCTTACTATCCATGTTTAGAGGATGGTTCAAATCTTCTTTCCCCTTCAATTTCCAATACTTCCTTCTCCCTCCTCATTCCTAGCTGATTATCTTGTTTCTATTTCACTAAGAAACTGGACACTTCCAAGAAAGAATTCCTTCACAGTCCCACCACCACATTGAACAATCCTTCCACAATGGTGACCTCATCCTCTGGCTTTCCTCTTGTAAGAATGATTGATACACTTTTACCTGGGACCAGCCCTTGGACCTGTGCACTGGATCCCATCTACTCTAGTCTACGCAAGGATCTGGCTACTGTAACATTCCCCACTCCCTTCTGCATCTTCAATTCTCCCTCTGAAACATGGTGTAATAACACCCAACTTCCAAAAAGCCTTCTCTCCATCGAATGTGTATGTGTAAATCTATGTATTTTTATATGTTTTTGTGTACACACACACACACACACGCACACACTGCGTAATACCATGTTAGGCTTAGTACCAACATCAGGATGAAATACCCAACATAAATCACAAAAATGATTCAAGGCATAAAATAAATACATTAAAAAAAACTCAAAGTGGTATCTTGGCACCAATCTAAGCAGGTTTAATCAATGACTTTCAAATTGTCAAAGAATAAAATATTGTCATGATATTTAAATTTTTAGAGATAATTAAAGATAAAGACAAATAGGAGATAAAGTTACAGTTCAGTTTTTTTTCGTTTTTAAAGATTTTTTTGATGTGGACCGTTCTTAAAGTCTTTATTGAATTTGTTACAATATTGCTTCTGTTTTATGTTTCGGTGTTTTGGCCACGAGGCATGTGGGATTTTAGCTTCCCGACCAGGAATTGAACCCTCACCCCCTGCATTGGAAGGCAAGGTCTTAACCACTGGACTGCCAGAGAAGTCCCACAGTTCAATGTTTAAAGCTAAAATAACACATACCAAAATTTAATAGAGATAACACATAGGAATATAGATTCAAAAATCTTATCCCCCCCAAAAAAGCCCAGGAATTAAAAGAAAAAAATGTATCGCTCTTTCAAATTGATAACTTTTAACACTTTTGATAACATTAATTTTTGATGAGACTGCTCAGTAACAACCCCCATCTCAGATACTGCTGGTAAGAGTAAAAATTGGTACTACATATTTTGGGGGGTAATTTTTCAACATCCACCAAGTTGTTGCACATCTCCTTTGACATGTCAGTTCTGTTTTTTTATGCTATAAATACCTTATATCTGAAATCTTACCCCATAGGTAAACTAGCAGAGTTATTTACAAAGATGCTGTTGCAATATTATCGGTAATTACAAAATAAAAAAAAAAAGAGGAACTTGATTTCCACCTATGCATGACTAGTTACATGAATTCAGATAAACATTTATTTGGATTATTGTTCATCTAGTCAAAAGAAAAACCTATGAAAACCGCACTGAAAATACATCCATGATAATTTGAGTGAAAGTAGCCACTTACAGAGTTTTATGTCTCATATGGCCCATTGTGTGTGTGGGGGACTGTGTGTGTGTGTATTTTTGTGTGTGTGTGTTTAAAAGATATATACAAATATGAGTTGGCATTTGGACAGAAATTTCTTTTCTCACAGTTCTGGAGGCTAGATGTTTGAAATCCAGGTGCCAGCAGAGTTGGTTCCTTCTGGAAATTCTGAGGGAGATCTGTTCCATGCCCCTCTCCTAGTTTCTGCTGTTTGCCAGCAATCCTTGGCATTCCTTGGCTTGTAGACGTATCACTCCAGTCTCTTCCTTCACCTTTGCATGGTGTTTTCTCCCATATCTATCCATGTCTATTTTCCTCTTCTTATAAGGACAACAGTCATATTGGTTCAGGGCCCACCCTAATTCAGCATGACCTCATCTTAATTTGATTATATCTGCAAAGACCCTATTCTAAATAGGATCACTTTAACAGATATCAGTGGTTAAGAAACTAGGTCCCTGGGCAGGCAGAACTGCTCCCAGACTGCAGCTGTGAGGGGCTGGAGCCGGATTATAGGAATGCTTCCAGATGTACAGACAGAACATAGTCAGTGGGCCTACCTCTGGGGCATGGACAAGCTTGTCTCACGGTAGGAGTGTTCCCAGACCATGGCTGAGAGTAGCTGGAGCTACGTTACAGGGTCATTTCAGGATCTGCAGTTGGAACAAAGTTGGAGGGCCTGTCACAGGGGCGCAGACAGGTGTGTCTTCCACCTGGTCCCCAAATGGGTAGAAATCATGGCTAAGAGGGGCTGAAGCTGGGTCATGGGCCACTTCAGGGTCCACACATGGGACTGAATTCAGCAGATAGTGCTGATGGCAGGCCCAAAGTCAAATGGGACTGTAACAGTCCACGGGGCTGTTTCCTGGTTGTAGCCAGGACCACAGTTGGCAAGTCCGTCATCTGAGCATGAGCCTGCCTTTTCAAAATGGCCCTCCTCGGTTTTGGACTCCACCAAGGTTTCATGGACTCCTACCTGGATCGCAAAGCTCCCACAATGGCACTTTTGTCCTTGGATGGCTTCCAAATGCCTGTGCTGAAGAGGGATACAATTGGTAGATCTTCTACTCTGCCATCTTGCTGATGTCACTACTATCTTATCATTTTCAATTCCTTTATTTTGAAATATGACAGTCACTTAAGTTACAGGTTAAATTTCAGGTCCTACTATAAACATGGCTTTCTTAGTTTACATAGGAGCTTGGTATATGCTCACAAACACATTGTGGAAAGACAGGGTATCTAGTGGAAAGAACACAGGCTTCTGACAGAATGAGGATTCAAATTCTTGTTCTCCTACAGCTAACTTAGCCTTGAACATGTTACTTATCTCATTTTTAAAATGGTGCTAGTAGTTTTGAGGATTAAATGACTGTAGTTCATGCTTATGTAGGACTTACTGTATGTCAGGCATTGTTCTAGGGATTTACAAAAATTGACAAATTTTTCCAAAACATACCTATGAAATTAGTCCTATTATTATCCTCATTCTAAAGAAACGCAACTGTGACACAAGAAAGTTCAGTAGCTTGCTCAAGGTCAATCAACTTGTAATAATACAGCTGGAATTTGAACATGAGCATTGTGATTTAAAGTCCATACTCTTTGTTGAATTAATATATTTTATTTTTCAAACAGTTTTAGGTTTACAAAAAAATGAGTGTAAAGTACAGAGAGTTCCCATATACCTCCTTTAGTTTCCCCTATTATAAACATCCTGCATTAGGTGGTACATTACTTATAAGTGATGAGTCAATAACAATACATCATTATTAACTTAAGTCCATAGCTTACATTCTGGTTCACTCTTTGTGTTATGCATCCTATGGCTTTGACAAATGTAAAACTTCATCTATCTACCATTACGGTATCATGGAGAATAGTTTCATATCCCCCAAAATCCCCTGTACCCCACTCATTCATCCCTCCCTCCCAACCTCCCCAAAGGACTGGCAACCACTGATCTTTTTCAGAATGTTGTATAGATGGCCTTTTCGGATTGGCTTCTTTCACTAAGCAACATGCATTTAAGCTTCCTCCTGTCTTTTTGTCATTTATTTTTATCACTGAAAAATATCCAATTGTATGGATATACCACTATTTACCCATTCACCTACTGTAGGACATCATGGTTGCCTCCACATTTTGGCAATCATGAATAAAACTGTTATAAACATTCATGTGTAGATTTCTGTGTGGACATAAATTTTCAACTCATATGGGTAAATACCAAATGGGCTTGTGATTTCTGGATCATGTTATGAATATGTTTAGTTTTGTAACATACTGCCAAAATGTCTTCTAAAGCACCTGTACCATTGTACCATTTTGTATTCTCACCATTAATGAATGAGAGTTCCAATTTTTCTACATCTTTGTCAGTATTTGGTATTGTCAGGGCTTCTGAATTTAGCCATCCTAATACGTATGTAGTGTTATCTCATTGTTGTTTTAATTTGCAGTTCCCTAAAGATATATGATGTTGAACATCTTTTTGTATGCTTATTTGCTATCAGAATATTTTTTTTGGTGAGGTATCTCTCCAGATCTTTTGCCAATTTTTAAAGTTGAGTTATTTTACTGTTGTTGATCTTTAGTACTTTAAAATATATTTTGGATACCATTCATTTATTAGATATCCAAAAAGTTTACAAGAGACAAATAAGGATACTATATATTAATAAAAGATTCAATTAACTAAAAAATCAAAAAACAAACAAACAAACCTGAGCTTATATATAGATACAGAGAACAGACTGGTGGTTGCCAGAGGCAGGGGGTGGGGGTGGGATAAGTGAAATGGGTGAAGGGGGTCAAAAGGTACAAACTTCCAGTTAAAAAATAGGTCATGGGGATGTAATGTACAGTATGATGACTACAGTTAATAATACTGTATTGCATACTTGAAAGTTCCTAAGAGAATAGATCTTAAAAGTTCTCATTACAAGAAAAAAAAATGTAATTATGTGTAGTGATGAATGTTAACTAGACTTATCGTGGTGATTTTACAATATAAACAATTATCAAATCAAAAAAAAGATTCAATTCAGCAAGAATATATAAAAATTATACACCTATACACACCTAAAAACAGAGGTCCAAAATATATGAAGCAAAAAACGACAAAACTGGAAGGAGAAATAGACAATCCTACAATAATAGCTGGAGACCTCAATACCCCACTTTCATTAATGGACAGAACAATCAGACAGAAGACAAATATGGAAATAGAGGAGGTGAACAATACTGTAACATGACTAGACCTAACTGACTTACAAAGAACATTCCACAAAACAACAGCAGAGTACACGTTCTTCTCAAATGACCAGAGAACAATGTCTAGGAGAGATCGCATGTGAGGCCACAAAGCAAATCTTAATAAATTTTAAAATACTGAAATTGTACAAAGCATTTTTTTCTCATTACAATGGAAAGAAATTATAAATCAATAACAGAAGAATGAAATTTATGAATTTGGAAATTAACATACTCTTAAACAACCAATATTTCAAAGAAGAAATCACAATGAAAATTAGAAAATATCTTGAGACAACTGAAAATGAAAACACAGTATACAAAATTTAAGGGATGCAGTAAGAGCAGTGCTAAGAGGGCAATTTATAGCAATGAATGAATTTGTTAAAAGAAAAGAACAACCTCAAATCAACAACCTAAATGTACATTATACGAACTAGTAGAGTTCATAGAAGAGCAAATTAAACCCAAAACTAGCAGAAGGAAGGAAATAATAAAGATTAGCATGGAGGTAAATGATATAGAGAATAGAAAAACAATAGAGAAAACCAAAAAAACCAAAAGTTGGATCTTTAAAAAGATCAACATAAGTGGTAGACCATTAGCTAGAGTGACTAGGAAAAAAGGAGAGGAGACTCAAATTAAAGTAAGACATTATTATTGTTTTTACCAAAATAAAAAGCAGTATATATATGTAAAGAGAATATTATAAACAATTATGTGCCAAAAATTGGATAACTTAGACGAAATGGACAATTTCCTAAAAACACACAATATACTAAAACTGACTCACGAATAATAGAAAACTTCAATAGACATAAAATTAGTATGAGGATTAAATCAGTAATCAAAACCCTCCCTACAAAGAAAAGCCCAGCACGAGATGGCTTCACTGTTTAATTCTACCAAATATTTAAAGAAGAATTTATAAGATTTTTTCTCAAACACTTGCAAATTATTGAAGAGGAGGGAAAACTTCCTAACTCATTCTAGGAGGCCAGCATTGCCATGATACAAAAGCCAGACAAAGACAGTGTAAGAAAACTAAAATCCAATATCCCTGGTGAACACTGATGCAAAATTTTTCAATAAAATACTAGAAAATTGGATTCAGCAGCATATCAAAAGCATTACATACCATAATCAAATGAGACTCATTTCACGAATGAATGAATGAAGGGTAAATTTCTGTACACTAGCAATGAACAATTAGAAAACTAAGGAAACAATTCAGTTAAATAAAACCATTATTTGGATAACCTTATATGTGTTAATACGTGTGCACTGAATAATAAGGAAACCTAATCAATATTTCAAATACTATGAAATATTCTCAAGAATTAAAAGTACACTTTCTCCATTCTTTCTCATTTCAGTTCATTTATATACCCCGCATATTTTTCTTCCTCCAACACACCCATTTAAACATTTTTGCATTTTTATTATCCCATAGCAAATAGAAATTGGACAATCACTTGTAAAACAACCCAAAAGCCCTATATAAGACCATATATTGTTTTATTTCCCCTTCATTAGGGGACCAAAAGGCAAGGTGGAAAAACAAAATTATGTACTGATAAAAAACAGAGATAAAGAAACCCAGTGCTGTGGCCACAATTGCCATAAATAGAGCTCTTGTCTCCCACTCTTTCTAAATGCTTAATTTTTAACGATAAAATGTACAGCAGTTTAGCACCCAATGGTAGTCCTAAAGGCTCCATTTTTCTGTGTGTGTGGAATTATACTGTTTGTTCTTTCTATAATACATTTTGGCATGAGTATATCAAGACACTAAAGACAACAGGAAAGGATTATAAAGGATTATTAAAATCTATAGGATTCAGATTTCTGTTGTAGAGAATGGTTGATTACATTTTAATTTTAACAAGAACCTATGCTTTCATTTCTGGGGCAAGCAATGATAGTCTAGATTGCAATTAAAACTGCATGCTTCTTCCTGATCCGTAGAAGAAAAAACTGATAAACTGCATTTCATTAAAATTAAAAACTTCTATAATTATTTCATAATGTATACGTATATCAAATCATCACATTGTGCATCTTAAATATATACAATTTTTGTCAATTATACCTCAATGAAGCTGTAAAAAATAAAAACTTCTGCTATTTAATAGACACTGTTAATCAAATTAAGAGGAAAACTACATATGGGAGAAAAACTTATAAAGCACATATCTGATAAAGGGAATATATCCAGAATATATTTTTAAAAACTTCTAAGATTTCAACAGTAAGAAAACAGACGACTCAATGCGGGGGCTGGGCAAAAGACATGAAAAAAAATTAAATTAAGAAGGCATATGGATGACAAACAAGCACAAGATGTTCAACGTTATTTATTATTCATTATGGAAATACAGATTAAAACCACACTATAATAGCACTACAACAAATTAAAATGGAAAAAATTGAAAGGACTAACCCTACTAAGTATGGTCAATGATGTAGAGAAAGTGGAACTTTCATACACTGCTGGTGGGAATGGAAAAAGGAACAATCTCTTTGAGAAACGGTCTAGCAGTTTCTTTAAACGTTATAAATTCAATAACCATGTTACCCAGCCATCCAACATATAAGTGATTTACCCAAGAGGAATGAAAGTATATGCCTATAGAAAGATGTATACATGAATGCTCATATCAGCTTTATTTGTAATTACCAAAAAATGCCAAAACCCAAATGTCCATCAATAGGTAAATAGATGAACAAAGTGTGGTATATCCATTCCATGGAGTATTACTCAGCAATAAAAGGAATAAACTATTGATAGATACACTGTGTGGATGGATCTCAAAAACACTATGATGCACAAAAGAAAACAACCAAAAAAAGGGTGTACAATGTGTTATTATATAATATATATATACACAATATATATAGTGTGTATATATACACATATATACAATATATAAAACACACATATACACAATACACAATATATTATTATATATTATAATTATATCATATATTTATAAATATTCATATTTATATATAATTTTATATAAATATATTATTTATAAATATTTATTATATATTTAGTATAATATATAAAATATTACAAATTGTGTGTATATATAGTATATATATGTATATAGTTATATATATAGTGTACGTGTGTATATATATCTGTGTGTGTGTGTGTGTGTGTGTGTGTGTGTATATATATATATATATAAAATGCTATAAGCTGCATATAAAGTGACAGAAAATAGATAAACGGTTGTCCAGGGCAATGGTGGCATTGGGCAGGAGAGGAGCAGAGGCAAAAAGATTAAAAATGGACACAAGTAAACTTCAGGGGGTAAAATATATTATTTGAATTGTGTCAATGGATTCATGGGTGTACACACGTTAAAACTTCTCAAATTGTACTTTGAATATGTACAACTTATTGTATATCAATTATACTGCAATAAAGGTGTTAAAAAAAATACAGTGTATTTCAGATATTACACCCACCACTTCTGAGCAGAATATTGACAGAAGTTGAGAACTGTCACCCCAAATTGGAAGTATTGTATAAGTAGGATGTGTTTAAGAGAAGTTCACAGCCACCAATGAGTATCTCTCCAGCACAAGGCAATGTCATGTGCAAGATAATTAATACAGGATAATTAATGAAGCCATCATATTAAATAGCCAGAAGACTTTTATCTATCCATCTATCTATCTATCTAAAATCTCTATCTATATCCCCTCTTGTTCCATAAAGCCATGCATGTTTTGTTGATATCAAATATAATTGTTTGCTCATTTGTCTGGATTCACTGCACTGTGAAGGTGGCTTCTTAAGCCTCCATGTAAAGCCCTCAGTTTTTTTTCATTTTATTTTCAACTTATTTCTATGATTAATTTCTGCATGAGATAAAAATGGATTTTAGCATTAAAAAGCATCCTTAGACCCCATCCACACAATAAAAACAGGAGTCACATTTTATAAAACTGCAGAATGTTAAGAGGGAAACGTTCACCAGTATTCACAAAACTTTTTGAAGTAGATCCACGTTAAGAAAAAATATTTAAATACAGATGGCCAAGAGGCACATGAAAAAATGCTCAACATCGATAATTATTAGAGAAATGCAAATCAAAACTATAATGAGGTACCATCTCACACCGGTTAGAATGGCTATCAATAAAAAGTCTACAAATAAGAAATGCTGGAGAGGGTGTGTAGAAAAGGGAACCTTCCTACACTGTTGATGAGAATGTAAATTGGTGCAGCCACTATGGAAAACAGTATGGATGTTCCTCAAAAAACTAAAAATAGAGTTGCTATACGATCCAGCAATCCCACTCCTGGGCATGTATCTGGACAAAAGTATAATTCAAAAAGATACATGCACCCTTATGTTCACAGCAGCATTATTCACGATAACCAAGACATGGAAACAACCTAAATGCCCACCAACAGACGAATGGATAAAGAAGATGTGGTACATATATACAATGGAATACTACTCAGCCATAAAAAAGAATGAAATAATGCCATTTGCAGCAACATGGATGGAGCTAGAGATGATCATACTAAGTGAAGTCAGAAAGAGAAAGACAAATACCATATCATATCACTTATATGTGGAATCTGAAATATGACACAAATGAACCTATCTCTGAAAAAGAAACACACTCACAGACATAGAGTACAGACTTGTGGTTGCCGGGGTGGGGAGTGGGGAGGAATGGAATGGGAGTCTGGGGTTAGCAGATGCAAGCACAGGGAACTAAAATCAATATCCTGTGTTAAACCAAAATGGAAAAGAATATTAAAAAAAAGAATGTATATATATGTATAACTGAATCACTTTGCTGTACAGCAGAAATTAACACAACATTGTAAATCAACTATACTTCAATAAAAAAAGAAAAAAATATTTAAAAGATAAAAAATAGTTTTAAAGTTTCAGAATTTCTGAATGTTTTTCTAACCCTTCTAATTCCAAGAGGTTATGTTTAATTCCTCACATATTGGAAAGCCTCTTTGAAGGATGCTTTGAATTTGAAATTTTTTTTAAAAAGTGTATGAATAAATTATTTACAATAAAGCCCTCTCTCTGAGATTCTTCAGTAAAAGTTTTACTTGAGAAAAGCCAATGACTTGGGGGCTTCCCTGGTGGCGCAGTGGTTAAGAATCCACCTGCCAATGCGGGGGACACGGGTTCGAGCCCTGGTCCAGGAAGATCCCACATGCCGTGGAGCAACTAAGCCTGTGCACCACAACTACTGAGCCTGCGCTCTAGAGTCCGTGAGCCACAACTACTGAAGCCCGCGCGCCTGGAGCCCATGCTCTGCAACAAGAGAAGCCACCGCAATGAGAAGCCCGAGCACCGCAACAAAGACTAGCCCCCGCTCGCCACAACTAGAGAAAGCCCCCACGCAGCAATGAAGACCCAATGCAGCCAAAAATTAAATAAATGATAAGTAAATTTAACAAAAAGCCAATGACTTGCCAAATCATATTTTCATTTCACTATAAATAACTCCTTACAAAATACACAAATTCTTTTGACTAGTAAAGCAGGATACATACACACACACACACACACACACACACACACAACATACACAAACACAGGAGGGGGGATAAGAGAGAGAGGTGGCGAAATGAGGGAGAAAGTTTTATTTTCTTAATAAATGATATATATGTGTGTGTGTGTATACATACATATACATATATATATATATATCACTCATTCAAAATTCAAATATGAAGCTTTTAACCAGAATATCATGGGTGGATTGGGAAGCCACTAGAGCCTTCTTCTGAAAGCAACTTAAATTCATATTCAATAGAGCATCTACGGCCTACCTTGCACTCCCAGGGAGAACTATATCTCTGACACATGACCCCACGGCAAACACTGGAATTGCAAGAGTGTCTTCCTTCAGTTTGACAGAATATATGCGGTTTTCAAATTTATGTTTTTCTTCAAGTTTTTAAATCTTCCTTGTTCTCATATTTTACTGCACTCCTATTATTGCACTACTAAGCAATTTTAAAAATATTTTAGAAATAATTTTATTTTTGAAATGTATTGCTTCTTCCATTTGACACTGACCGGATACCTGCTATTATATGCCAGGTGTTGGTCTGCAGGCCAATGCTAGTCTGGCACTCAAAGGACTGATCATCCCATGTAAAGGCAGAAAATGCAGGATTTGTTGTCACTCATTGATCTATTAACGTGCATGAATTTACCTCTAGCCAATCATCTGAGTAGACCTTGAGACTAGAGTTAATACTGATTTTGATTTTGGGGTCAGGGGCAGGAAAAACAAATCTAGTGTTCACAAGCCCCCCAGGGTAATACCATGCAGGTGGCTAGAGCTTTTACGAAACATCAGAGCAGAGGCTGTCTGGGAAAGCAGAGATGGTGAAAGCAAAGAGGAATTCCCAGAAGACGATGAGAGGATACAAACAAACCCAATTCATTCTCTCTGCAGTGCCTCAAGGCCCTGTTTTTTTTTTTTTTTGTAAACCATATTTTTCACCTAAAAGAGCATGAAAATGCTTTATGGCATTTAAAGCAGCCAACATTTGTTTTGAAAAACCAGTGGCATCTAATTGTTTTTTATGCTCCTATAACTGTGCACAGTCTACAACACCGGTGGGAACAGGTCAGCAAGATCCAAATTCAGTTTTAGCCAAGCTTTTGATAGCACTTTCTCTGGCATTTTCATTGAGACAAACTAGGAGAGAGTGGAGACAAAAGAAGCCCTAAATCCTTGCATATATCCATATCATGTTAGGGAATTTCAAAAAATGGGAGCTAGCATATTAAATAAGAGTGATAAACATTAGTTGAGCACCTACTAGATGAGTACTTTTCAATATATTCCCATTTTATGCCCATAACTACCCTGGGTTAAGGTTAAGGAAAGGTTAAGTACTATCTATATTTTACATGTAAGAAACCTGATAATCAGTGATGTTAAGTATACTACCAAGGTCGCCCAACCAGAGAATGATATAATTGGAGGTTGAAGTCACAAGTGACTTCAGAACGTGTTCCTTTGCAACACAATAGCAGTAAGATAAGAGCAAAGGAAAAGATGTTCAATTTTGCCATTGTGATGTGCTGGTTAGCATGAACATACTGCCCAAACTTTAAATGAAAAAATGCAAATTTAAATAGCACTACTTTTGCTCAGCATCACATTCTGAAAATACACATGACAAGCAGGCTTCTCATCACATACAATATTAGAAATCAAATTTTGAACTGAATTTCTATTTCAAAGATGGCAACTGGTAATACATATCTGTCTAGATAGTGGAGAGTAGCAGGACATCAGCTATAAAAACTATTCCTATCTTGTTTAAACATAGGCCTAACATAAGAACTTTGTTATGCTCACATTAAACATTCCATTTTGACATTAAGCAGAAGTTCATCAAAAAGAAATTTTAAAAAAGCTTTAGCAAAGCTGACTAAAAGCTTGTTTGCAATCATTTAGAGTAGGCTTTCTTGTGCCAATGTCATAATAGATCTCATTCTAGCATAAGGACTTCTGAAATGCAAATTTTCAGAAATAAATCTTAGCTCTAATTTACAGTTGTGTTGAAGTGAATGAATGCAATCACTTTTCAGCAAGTGAAAAAGCACTTTCGGCTGCTGCTGAAAAAATACAAGGTAACTGTGGGCTACATCAAAATCACCATTGTTACCAACTTTCTAGAGCTATCAGCTTGTCAAGGGGCACGGATATAAGAGAGAATTTAAGACTACTTTATCATGAATGTTCAGGGTAGAGACTAAATTTACTAACATGACTGGAAACCATTTTAAAACGTGGATTCTCAGCATTTAGTTTTCTACTGTAGAATAAACAGTTAAAGCGCGGTATTAACCTGTGTCCATGTAGTATCCTGAACAATTAAATACTTGACACTGTAAGTGAATGATTTATGAAAATATCCTTTAAAATTTTAAATATTTATTCTTAATTGAGATAAAATTGACATATAACATTATATTAGTTTTAGGTGTAAAAATACTCTTGTTTAATGTTTAGAGATCATTTTAGGCTACCATGCCATGATCAACATATTAAATTATTTCAGGCTGATTTTAGTTCATAAATTTAAATGACTCATAGTTCAATAAATAGTCCTCGTGGACTTCCACAACTCTGCAGACAAAGATAAGATATTCAACTACCCAAGTTTCCCACCCCACCCCCCCGTTTTTTTTTTTTTTGCGGTACATGGGCCTCTCACTGTTGTGGCCTGTCCCGTTGCGGAGCACAGGCTCCGGACGCGCAGGCTCAGCGGCCATGGCTCACGGGCCCAGCCGCTCCACGGCATGTGGGATCTTCCCGGACCGGGGCACGAACCCGTGTCCCCTGCATCGGCAGGCAGACTCTCAACCACTGCGCCAACAGGGAAGTCCCCCCCCGCTAACTTTTTTTTGGATCACAAATAAATGTCATTAAAAATTGGAAGGATTTCTAAAGACTTCCTCCCTGGAGATGAAAGTATGTTCCTCACAACTGGGGGATCATAAGGGATAATTATGAAGTCTTATGCTTAGGTTAGATAAATCAACTGCATTGGTTAACAGTAAGATAAAAGCTGTTTAAAGATATCTAGGGATCGCCATTTCCATAATATGTTGGAAGAGATGTTCAGAGAATCCTCTCTCAACCGACAAGTTTAAGTTAAACACACATACAAGCTAAGAAAGCAGAATCCACTGCACTGAGCCATCCCTGGAGATATCTGTTCTGGAGTATGAACTACTCTGTGGTATCCTGGAGTCTTGCCTTTCGGGGTCATAATTGGGAATCAGAAAACAAACCTGTCAAAGAGCCCAGGCTTGCATGGTTTGGGGTCCCGATTTCACATTATATTTTTGGACTACCAAACCCCAAATTAATTATTTAGCTTCATAACTCTTCATTTCTCTTCACAGAAAGGGGGCCCTAGTGGTATCCCCACAAGTTTAGACAGTCACCTGTTTGTTTTTATTAAAATCTGCTTTTTAAAGTTATATTATCACCCTGATATTCACAAGCTGGAGGGCACTGAGCTGATTACTGTGATTTCCTCATAAGAAACTCAGAACAGTTATGCCAGAGACATATGTGTTCCATGTAGATTACTGAAGAGCAAATGGAGCAAACTATTAGAAAAAATGATATGTAGGTTATATCCAATTGTATAACCTTAATTCTTACAAGTTCATTTTCTTAGTGCTATATTAGGAGTGAGTTGCTCTATGTTGTGAACATGCTTGTTTATAGACATCTCTAAATCATATTTGTGAATCATGTTATTGCAATCAAAATAAATTTAAAGATTATTGTTACTAAAGTATATGCTAACCGTTAATGCCTAATCATCTTCACTAAATATTGGCCTTGTACAAAAAATCAAGTTTCTACCTGAGACGAATGGAAATTTAGTTGCATATTTCACTACTACAAATAAGCCAAAGGCCATTACTACATTTCTATATTTTGTTACATACTAATCCTGTAATAATGGACAGTAATATTAGCTTTTTGCATTCTAATGACCAGAGAGGTCATTTTCTGGTTGTTAAGGAGAGAATCAGGCCATTACATTTTAATGCATTTAGTCATTAACACATTTCTGCCTTTACACACGGTGTTTTTGTTGGCTTGATTTTGTGTGTCTCTTTCCCTTTAAGGTTCTATGCTTTCATATCTAGGTTGACTGATTCAATATTTTTCCATTTTTCTGAAATTTATTGACACAAAAAAGATAATCTTCAAATCAAGATAGAACTGGGCTTTCCCTCCTTAACTAGTAAATCTATCCTGCTGATCTCTCTCTCACAGTTAATGGTATCACCTTCCTTAGAGTTGCTTACTATCAGAAGTACACTTGACTCGCCTTTCTCCCTTCTCTCTCCTTATTCAATCTTCATCAAATGCAGCTGTGATAGACATTATACTACATCAACCATTTTCCTTTTCAGGAATGAAGGACTTATTTCTGTTGCTACTAGGAATAATGCTGGAAAATGACTATTTGGTCAAGCCCTCTTTAGGCATGGTGCCTTGAGAGAAAAAACAAAAAAGCCTCACCCAAGGTCAAACCTCCTTCCACATATAGTCCACTTTCAATGATGGATCAGCACAGCAGCATAAAGGCCCAGTCCCCTTCTCCTAACTTGGGACAAGTCCAGAGGACCATCCCAGCTTCAGAGGGCCCAGTGAGTTGACTAAAAGCCTTCACTCCACCTGTCCGGAAACTCAACTTTGCCCTCTGGTCAGTATGTTTTCTTACCTTTTCCTTTCACAAGTGTTGATCACAACACATTCCCTAATAAATGTCCTATAAACTAATCTCCCATCTCAGAGTCTGATTCCCTGGAAACCCAAGCTGCTACAGCATCATTTTCCATTGTTACTTTTCTTGAAACTTCATTTCTGTTTTTTTTAACCCACTATCACTGGCCTAGTTTGGTCTGCCCTTAATGTTCATTTAAGTGGTCAACCTTAACTTTTTGTTCCATGGCCAAAGAGGCATTCAAATTTAAACCTCCACATAGGTACGCCTGAAACATGATTGCAGTTCACTGCAGGCTCCTGTGATAATTCCAGTTCCATCCATTTCTCAAAATTTCTACCTACCAATTAATATGCCATGACACCTACTTTAGTATATGCCACATATGACTCAGTGCCCCATGAAAATCCCCTCTGCAGACAGTTCGCATTCACACCAGTGGTTTGCTATGACTTTTCCAGTGGGAATTCACTGCCATGGGAATCTGCCCTAAGAACAAACTTTAATCATTGAGGGAAAGGAGGTAGAGGATGTTTACCCCAATTTCTTTACCCTTCAGCCTGACAATTCTCTCAGAAAGCTCCCAGTGAGGTTCCCCAGGTCTCAGCAGTAATCTCATATCTAGCTCATTTTCTGACTTTTTCCCTTCAGCATCTTACTTCCCCATTTGGTCAGCGTGCTTCCTGTGATCACCTCTCAAGAAAACTACTTGCAATTAAACTCTTTTCTCAGGGTCTGCTTTTGGGAGAAGAGGCACAAACTAATACTGAGAACTAATCAACCAGAATATTGCTAAAGGCCCCTAAATGATCTCTCAGATCTATCCACCCTCTCTTGTACCTCCTATCCATTTTATATGTTACCTCCAGACTTTTCTTCCTAAAACTCAGTTGACTCATGCCCCTCAGACATCTTCAATGGCTCCAACTGCAGTAAGAAGTAAAACACAACTCTGTCCAGCAAAGTCTGCCTGTTTTTCTAACTGTATGTCCCTCTGCATTGGCTACCACAAACACACACTCCAGACATACCCCTCTATTCATTATTTACAGAAAGTAACTTCTCTGTGTTTTCAATAAGGTTGTTTCCTCTGCTAGAATGTGCTCCCCACCGTATCGGCTGATAAATCCCAGTTCATCCTTTGAGGTCCAGATAAACCCATTATCCCCTAAGATGCCCTCTTGGACTCCCACTGTTAGGGTTAACGTTTCCCAATATCATGCTCTGCAGTGCCATGTTTAAACTCGTGGTACATCAGTGTGTACCTTGTATTGAGATGACTTATGGATATCTATTTCTATCACCAGATATGAATTCCTAGGAAGCAGGAACCATATGACATCTATCTTTGTATCCAGTGGTAATATTTGAAATAATTATCAAACCTATATTCCAGCTCTGACCAGTCAGGAAGGACACAGGATCCAAGTCCTGAGGCATGTGTTAACACTTTATTTGTTGCTGAATTGTTGGGAAGTCCGGGGGGGCCAAAGGGAGGGGCTGTGGTGGCTAGAGATCAAAAGTTACACCTAAGTGGAGCTCAAACAATTGAGTATTTGCCAACATATGAGGAAAAGCATCTGTGAAAATATTTTAACAAACAGAGCATAATTGGTTAAAGATCAGCTTTGTTTATAACTACTGTATTTATCAAGACTTTCCAAATTATAGGGCTTTTGTAAATAATTGTTTATATAATTGAGGACAGAACTGAAAATGTGCACAAAGTTTTTTTCTTTTTAAGATGGATGATATACGATATACATAACCAGCACAAATAGGAACGTTCTCATATATGTATGAAAATTTTAGTCTAGTTTTCTTTATATTACAACAGATTAACAACTGTTCAGAAGCAATTACATTTACACTGCTTAAAATATTGTAGCAGCCTTCCAACAGTAATATCAATAAAAATGGACTTTGCCTTCTTTACAGGCTCAGCTTGTCCAAATCATAACGGCAACATTAATTCAAATTTAAGGGACCGCCCTGGGAAGAACAATCATGAACATGTCTTGCAAATATTTTTCAAAATTATGAAGCCTGCAAAAGCTCTTGTGTAGCCAGCAATATTTACCAATTCATCCTCACCTAACGATGTATCCTGAGTTGCCTTTAAGTTCCCCAAATTTCTTCTAAAGCCCTTCAAATCAGCATGCTAAGAGTGCTTATCTGATCAGTGAAAATACGTTTTGAAGTTTTATGGTCTCAGAAATGCTGCCAAAATCAACAAAAATGACTATACAAAGGTAAGATATATTAAATCTGATTATTTAATTCTTCTTAGCTCCCTTTCTATAACTTTAAGAGTCTGATTCATGGATCAGCAGCTCTGTTTTGCTTAAAGGAGTCATAAACACTCCTAATTCAACAATGTTCTACCGTTTGAAGTTCCTCTTACGTTCCTTCTCACACACAGCAGACCTCACTGCCTTTTATAGAACAGGAAACTCAGATTTATTACTTATATAAAAAATAATAATGGCAATTTTGAATCACTTGCTACCCTTTACAGAAGACTAGTTAAAATTCCAGAACTAAGGAACATTAGGATTGTCATTTGATGATTAAAATGAAAACTGAAATTTACATTTCTATCCTGTGAATTACATTAAAAATGGCAAAAAATATGCTACTTTATTGAAATGCCTGGAATAAGCTCACTCTAGTTCAAAATCTACCTATCACATGGAGAAATGTTAACGGGCTTTGTAAAGCCAAATGTCTGAAAAGTGACAGGAAGATTTCACAAGATGCTAACAGCTATGACTATGGTGACATTTGAGGTCAAGCCAACTAGAAGTAGAGAGTGGGGATGGGCGGGTTGGCTCTTCACCCATAGCGTATTCTATTACAGTGGTGGTAACTGGATCACTGTGGTTGCCATTCTGAAATTTCCCTTCTGCTTGTTAACAGCACTGGCATTCAGCCTACTCTCTATGTACTTTCTTATTTGGAGCAGCTCTCTACACCTCCTATGCTAGGTACTGACCTTTTCCTAAAACATTCTTTGTTGAGGCAAGCAAGGATGAGGGGCTAGTACTTCCAGGCAGTACAAGATTGCTACTGGCTGTATGCTTTCTACATTTTTAAATTGTATCCATTTACCAACATTTTAATAATTTCCTCAGCAGGATCTAACCACCATGGGACACTGAATTCTCTCCCGAATAGAACAATTATTCCTTTGATGAATTACAGTCCCTCAGTTCTTCCCTGTTAGTCTTCTACACCTCTCACCTCCTCTCTCATCAAAAGCTTTGTAGGAATACCCCTCACTCCCATTCCCAAGCAAGCAATTCTTTTCAGGGACCATCAGGCAATTTGCATAAATGAATGTTTTACTAGAGAGAAACAAAGAAAACTTCACATATACCAAAGCCTTTAACCTATTTTTCATGTTCAATTAAGTATATGTACATGTTTTTATAATACCTAGTCCTATAAAGAGATATTCTCATAGGACACTGCCTGGCTCATAAATTGATATAACTATTTGAAAGTGTTTATCACAATTTTAAATGTAAATGGCTTAACTAAATATTTCTACTTCCAGGAATTTGCCCCACAAATAAATATTAAAAAATGGACAAGAGAGTATAGCACTATAGACATAAAATGTATGCCCCAAAGCTCTGATTATTCAGAAAGGTAATGAGTGAAATAGAAAACTAAATTTCCCTCTGGGTTATCTATTAGACAGGGGAAATTTAAGTTACTTTTTTTTTTTAAGTTACTTTTTAATTTATTCTCATCACGCATCTTTCCCAGTATGGTAGTTAATAATATCTCATTACCAATTTTGTTACCTTTGAATACACCACGTTTCCAAGGACATACGTGTAGAATATAGAGTATTGCATTATCAGGGTCTATGGTGATGTGTAGGCAGGCGGACTCTCAACCATTGCACCACCAGGGAAGCCCTCCAGCTTTCTTTTGGTTTCCATTTGCATGGAATATCTTTTTCCATCCCCTTACTTTCAGTTTGTATGTGTCTCTAGGACTGAAGGGGGTCTCTTGTAGACAGCATATAAATGGGTCTTGTTTTGTATCCATTCAGCCAACCTGTGTCTTTTGGTGGGAGCATTTAGTCCATTTACATTTAAGGTAATTATCAATATGTATGTTCCTATTCCCATTTTCTTAATTGTTTCGGGTTCGGTATTGTAGGTCTTTTCCTTCTCTTGTGTTTCTTGCCTAGAGAAGTTCCTTTACCATTTGTTGTAAAGCTGGTTTGGTGGTGCTGAACTCTCTCAGCATTTGCTTGTCTGTAAAGGTTTTAATTTCTCCATCAAATCTGAATGAGATCCTTGTTGGGTAGAGTAATCTTGGTTGCACGTTTTTCTCCTTTATCACTTTAAATATGTCCTGCCAGTCCCTTCTGGCTTGCAGAGTTTCTGCTTAAAGATCAGCTGTTAATCTTATGGGGATTCCCTTGTGTGTTATTTGTTGTCTTTCCCTTGCTGCTTTTAATATGTTTTCTTTGTATTTAATTTTTGAAAGTTTGATTAATATGTGTCTTGGCATATTTCTCCTTGGATTTATCCTGTATGGGACTCTCTGTGCTTCCTGGACTTGATTAACTATTTCCTTTCCCATATTAGGGAAGTTTTCAACTATAATCTCTTCAAATATTTTCTCAGTTCCTTTCTTTTTCTCTTCTTCTTCTGGGACCCCTATAATTCGAGTGTTGGTGCGTTTAATGTTGTCCCAGAGGTCTCTGAGACTGTCCTCAGTTCTTTTCATTCTTTTTTCTTTATTCTGCTCTGCAGTAGTTAATTCCACTATTTTACCTTCCAGGTCACTTATCCATTCTTCTGCCTCAGTTATTCTGCTACAGATCCCATCTAGAGTATTTTTAATTTCATATATTGTGTTGTTCATCACTGTTTGTTTGCTCTTTAGTTCTTCCAGGTCCTTGTCAAACGTTTCTTGTATTTTCTCCATTCTGTTTCCAAGATTTTGGATCATCTTTACCATCATTATTCTAAATTCTTTTTCAGGTAGACTGCCTATTTCCTCTTCATTTGTTAGGTCTGGCGGGTTTTTATCTTGCTCCTTCATCTGCTGTGTGTTTTTCTGTCTTCTCATTTTGCTTATCTTACTGTGTTTGGGGTCTCCTTTTTGCAGGCTGCAGGTTCGTAGTTCCTGTTGTTTTTGGTGTCTGTCCCCAGTGGCTAAAGTTGGTTCAGTGGGTTGTGTAGGCTTCCTGGTGGAGGGGACTAGTGCCTGTGTTCTGGTGGATGAGGCTGGATCTTGTCTTTCTGGTGGGCAGGTCCACGTCTGGTGGTGTGTTTTGGGGTGTCTGTGGACTTATTATGATTTTAGGCAGCCTCTGTGTTAATGGGTGGGGTTGTGTTCCTGTCTTGCTAGTTGTTTGGCACAGGGTGTCCAGCACTGTAGCTTGCTGGTTGCTGAGTGAAGCTGGGTCTTGGTGTTGAGATGGAGATCTCTGGGAGATTTTCCCCGTTTGATATTATGTGGAGCTGGGAGGTCTCTTGTGGACCAGTGTCCTGAAGTTGGCTCTCCCACCTCAGAGGCACAGCACTGACTCCTGGTTGTTGCACCAAGAGCCTTTCATCCACAGGGCTCAGAATAAAAGGGAGAAAAAGTAGAAAGAAAGAAAGAAAGAAAAAAAGGAGGGAGGGAGGGAGGGAGGAAGGAAGGAGGGAAGGAAGGAAAGAAAGAAAGAAGATCAAATAAAGTAAGATAAAATAAAATAAAGTTACTAAAATAAAAGAATAATTATTAAAAAAACAAAAACGGACGGATAGAACCCTAGGACAGATGGTGAAAGCAAAGCTATACAGACAAAATCTTACACAGAAGCATACACAAACACACTTACAAAAAGAGGAAAAGGGAAAAAAATCATAAATATTGCTCTCAAAGTCCACGTCTTCAATTTGGGATGATTCGTTGTCTATTCAGGTATTCCACAGATGCAGGGTACAGCAAGCTGATTGTGGAGCTTTAATCCGCTGCTTCTGAGGCTGCTGGGAGAGATTTCCCTTTCTCTTCTTTGTTCTCACAGCTCCCCGGGCTCAGCTTTGGATTTGGCCCCGCCTCTGCATGTAGGTGGCCGGAGGGCGTCTGTTCTTCGCTCAGACAGGACTGCGTTAAAGGAGCAGCTACTTACGGGGCTGTGGTTCACTCAGGCCGGGGGGAGGGAGGGGTATGGAGTGCAGGGCGGCATGACGTTGCACCTGCCTGAGGCGCACCGTGCGTTCTCCTGGGGAAGTTGTCCATGCATCCCGGGACCCTGGCAGTGGCGGGCTGCACAGGCTCCCTGGAAGGGGGGTGTGGATAGTGACCTGTGCTTGCACACAGGCTTCTTAGCGGCGGCAGCAGCAGCCTTAACGTCTCATGCCCGTCTCTGGGGTCCAGCGCTTTTAGCCGCGGCTCGTGCCGTCTCTGGAGCTCCTTTAAGCAGCACTCTTAATCCCCTCTCCTTGCGTACCAGGAAACAAAGAGGGAAGAAAAAGTCTCTTGCCTCTTCGGCAGGTCCAGACTTTTCCCCGGACTCCCTCCCGGCTAGCCGTGGTGCACTAACCCCCTGCAGTCTGTGTTCACGCCGCCAACCCGTCCTCTCCCTGCGCTCTGACCGAAGCCAGAGCCTCAGCTCGCAGCCCCGGCTGCCCCAGCGGGTGAGCAGACAAGCCTCTCAGGCTGGTGAGTGCTGGTTGGCACCGATCCTCTGTGCGGGAATCTCTCCGCTTTGCCCTCCGCACCCCTGTTGCTGTGCTCTCCTCCGCGGCTCCGAAGCTTCCCCCCTCTGCCACCCGCAGTCTCCGCCCGCGAAGGGGCTTCCTTGCTCGTGGGGTGGGGTGTTGCTAGAGAGCTACGAGAAAGGTCAAGTTGTGACAATGTGCTGGGGATGGGAATTGTGAGGAGAGCCATACTCAGTCTGCCTCTTCCTTTCTTTGCAAGGTTACAGTTTTCATAGCTACTGTGATTGCAAGATTGCAGAGCTGAGGAGAGGGGCATAGAAATGGGTCAAGTCAAAATGTCACAAATTACCCTGCTCTTACCAGGATTCAGAGTTTTTCTTGAGTAAATACTCCTCAGATTGTTTGAAATCTTTGTTTAATTTCAAGATTTAAAAGTTTTGACAAGTTTTGTCAGTGTTTTTATTGCTTTTAAGGAGGAACAGATTTATGAAACCCCTTGCTCCACCATTTTGGAAGTCCCAGGTCTCCTGTTTTCTTTATTGCATAACTATTTCCTACTCCTTGGTCACTTTGATAAAATGCCATAGCATTTTACCTGTATCTCAATTATATTCTCTGATTTTTTTATATTCTCTTTCTTGTTAGGGAAGTCTCAACCTTCTATTGCAAACTATTCTTGTAGCAATGAGATTAAATATATGTTAAAAGGCTTTTTAAAAAAATACAAAGTATCATAAAAATCAATACTAACAGCAATGAAAAACAGAACAAGGAAAAGACATGAAAAGAATATAGTGAGTCTGAGTTGTCAGCAGACTGTCAAAGTGCAGGTGTACAGCAAGCAGTCAAAAATGAGGGGCTGAAGCTAATACATCTTGAGTAAAAGTATGAATTTGGCATTTGTAACCAGTTGATAGTTTGAAGCCAAGAAACTGCCAAGTGGGATGTTGTACAGACATAAGAATGCTTTAGAAGGTGGAAACTTGAAAAGAAATGAGAAGGCTAGAGGAATAAAAGGACCAGATAAGTAACAATCCAGAAATAGCATGGAAATGAGGACTATAGAATGATGTAAAATAAAGGGTGAATAGTGTTAAGAAGGCAGACAGACAGTGCCAAACATTATAGGAGTTTTGAGGCAGATAACTTGGGAAAAGAACAAATTTTTCTTGACCAAAAGTTATGGGTGATCTTTGTGGCAGAAGTTTCAACAGAGTAGAGGAGATACAAATGGACCACCATGAAATAAGAAGTGATCATGTAAATATTGCTTTTTCAAGAAGTTTAGCAATCATGGAAAATATAGAGGGTAATAGTTGAAAGGCTATTGTTAGAGACGTTTTATCTTATAATGGAAAATCTTTGAGAATATTTATAGATTAAGAAAAATAATCCAACAATGAGGAAGGTATTGAAAGAGAGAGAAAGAGAGAGAGGGGTGAAAAGAATGAGAATCAGCCTTGAGTGCCCAGAGGCCAACTTCATTTTACATATTGAAGAATGAAGATGGAGAATCAGAAGCATTTCAGTAGTCTCAAAGGGAGTGCAAGATGAATCCTGACACTATAAAGCAAAGTTTCTCAGTCTAGCCTTTCTCCTTAGCAGCACCTCAGTTGTTTCTCAATAGAATTTCCATTGAAATACCAGCAATAAACTAAATATTATGAATGAAAAGAAAGGGCAAATTGGTAATGCTCATTAGTATATGCTGATTAAAAATAATGGTGATTTTCAAATTAAGAAAGGTGATACTTTATTCATAATATCTCTAGGGACAAATGTTTCTTCGGTCTTAAACATGTTTCTGTTCTTTTATAATTGTTGGTGCTATTTAAATATAGAAATATAGAAGAACTGGAATATATGAACAGTATTATTAATATCTTAATGAAATGACATTTAATTAATTTAATATGTAGTATCTTTAATTACAGAAAGGGCCTCACTGAAAACTTACACTCTAAAGGTAAAATTAACTAGATTCTTCAGTTTTATTTGTGTATCGAAACCATATAAATATAGACTTTGATTATTTCCTGTAAGTACAATTCTGCTATAAATAGAATTCCACTTCTACATTTAATTAGAAAAATATAGTTAATATAGCATAATTATTATTTTTAAAGGCCTACATTTTTTAAAAAATGCATTCATTCTGAAGAATAAAAGTTTTAAAAAGCTACAGACATCACCTCTGCCAAAACAACAAAATGAAATAACCAATGTTAAGAAATTAAGCAATTTTTTCTTTAACCTGTTTTCATCAAACTCATAAGACAGGATTTCTTGCTCACCAGAAAATTCTGGAAGGGGAAAGGGAGTGATGGAAAAATGATTTTTTTCCTTAGTTATAGCAAGTGCAAGTAGTCATGCTCTTTTCTTTTCTTTCCTTCCTTCTTTCCCTCCTTCCTTCCTTCCTTTCTTCCTTCCATTTGAAAAGCCATCTATTATGTTTGTATCCGTTCATTAAACAAATCTTCCTTGAAAAACTATTATGTGCTTGATACTATGATTTATGCTAAGTACAAAAGTATGGATACGAGGGGCATGCCCCTTTTCTCACAGTTCATAATCTGGTGGAGAAGAATAATCTGGTGGAGAACAGGTAATAGCAATAGGATGTAATGTACATGATGGTGGGAAAAGTAAAAAAAAAATGCTGTGGAAGCACATGAAAGGCATCTAATCCAGGTTTATGGGGATGTAGAAGAAGTCTTGGAAAAGTGGCATCTAAGCTTTGTCATAAAGAATGAAAAGGAGTTAGACATACACAGAGAAGTGGAAGACAGGGAATTGGATAGAGATTTCCAGGCAGTAGTAAAAGGAAATACTATATACAATGGCCTAAGTGTGGCTGGAGCCAGGAGTGCTAAGAGAGAAAGCTGAGCAGATAGGCTTTTGAAACACGTGAAAGCCACTTCAGGGAGCCTGGACTCAATCCTGAAGGCAAGAGATGACAGTGAAGAGTTTTAGCAGGGGAGTGAGAAGATGAGATTTTCATTCATAATATTCACTCTATTTGCAATCCAGTAAGGAAAGAAGAAGAAAATCAATGCACATATTTTTCAAGATTACCAAAAAAAGCAGAGGACAAACCCAGAGAATTTCTAAACTTCTGATGTACCCTCTAAAACTAGATTCAGGCATCTATGATGGACAGATATTTGAAGCTTCTTTGAGGATTCTATTGGGCACATAATTTGTAGATAAATATGGGAGTGGGGAGTAGAAAAATTTATTTTCAGATTTGCTTAAACAAATCAAGTGAGGAGGGCCAAGTACAAAACCTCATAAAAAATAAAGATGTAATTAATTATGCATTTCTTCACATTCCCACTATTATTCACACTGGTAAATGATAGGATACACTTTTGAAATTTCATGCCTGCAGATATCACATTACAATTTTAAAAGCTGTTTAAAAGTTTTTTAAAAAATATCTTTCATTGTCATGTACAATTTCTTCAAGTGAAAATACACATGACTCAAATAAGTAAATTTTAATGTGTTTTATGATTATATACTAATATTTAGATATAAAACTTGTTTGGTGCTAATTCAACTTTATAATCAAAATGGCATTTTAAAAGCTGCTGGACTAATAGGAGAATTCTAACCATCTCCTTATGTCACACTGCTTCACCTAGTTAAGTAAAATTAAATGTTTTAAAATATCATATAATTCAATATACTCCTTCTGAAAACACTTTCATACCAAAAAAAAAAAAACAAACCAAAATCTTACCTTAAATGTTAGGATGCTTGTTGTATAATTGGGCATCATTATGGGTTTATTTGTTATCTCCCCCACTTGATAGTCTACGGTGATGTGTTCCAAGGCCAGCGGTCTTTTTCCAATCCCTTTTATGTCAAAGATATGCTCCATACCATCCTACTTCATTTTGTAGAGTAAGTTTGCCCTGTGACAAATCAGCCAAATTTCAGCTCTATAGGAGCGACAGTTGGATGCCAACCATCTCTTCTATTTTAGTAATCTTGAATCTGATCGATGAAATGAGCTTTCAAGGAGGTGCTAGTCATTAGCTTTCCCAGTTTATACATAAATACTTCTACTGAACAAATAAAGATGAATTTCCTGTGAAAAGCTCTTCATTTCTTTTCACTTTCTCTAAGTGACAGTTTAATAGGCATTCTCATACATAGCAATTATATGCCTGTTTACATCCTTGTCAAAGAAATATGACTTAAGAAAATATTTTCTGAAGTACAAACTTCCTTACTGAATACAAAAAAAGCAATGATTTTACTTTGTTAAACATATTATGTAAAAATAATCTAGACATAAATATTGACAGCCTATGACATTGTGACTTTCAGAATATTTATCCCTCAAGTTACAACATTTATTAAAGTTTCAAGCAGAGTGAACACTAATGATCAAATTCATGGAAAATATAAGTTTTTAAAAAAATTTTTTTTAGTTTAATTTTATTTTTTTTAGACAGCAGGTTTTTATTAGTTACCCATTTCATACATATTAGTGTATATATGTCAATCCCAACCAATCTCCCAATTCATCACACCACCACCCCACACCCCCCAGAAAATATAACTTTTCTGCAAGAAAATTTATCACAAATTATATATGTTAACATCACACATTGGTTTATCGACATATTAAAGCTAGGGAAAAAAAATCAATGAGTTCATACCATAATCTCACATTCCAAAATAGGTTTGAATGTGAGAGGATAATTCACAGTCTCACTTGGTCCAACATGTAAAACAGGAGGTCCATAAAACCATTCTCCTTCTATAGTAACTTGACATTTCCATTCATTCTTTGTTTTATTATTCTAAAGCATGAAAATAAAGACAGAAAAATATCAGATAGAAAAATATCAGTGTAAAAAATTCAAAATTCCTTACAATTATATTACCTTCCTTGATGCTATTATCACCCACTAATAGCCAAGCTACAGCCAATCACTGTTCTTAGTGCCTATGAGCACATCTTAATCAAGTGTTAAGATCACAACTGAATGTGGAGCAGAGTGATCTGAGAGACCATGACTCTGCTTGGTTTGATGATAGGTTAAGGAAGTTAGAATTAATTTTTTAAGCAAAGAGATCCAGCAGGAGTGATTAATCAGGTGAGTAATATGATAACATTTATATTCAGGAATAAAACTGTGACATCAATATGGAGAAACAAATGGCCACACATAATGCAATTAGGAATTGGTAAGAGTTCAGATGAAAGGTTTGAAGGACTTTAATTGAGACAGTGGCAGTGGGAATGAAGAAAAGTACGAAAAAAAAAGTCTGTGCTTACTATTGGAATATTCTGGGTAAGGGCTTCAAATGCTGGTGTTTCAAAATCAAATCTGGCCTCTGGACATTCTTCATTTACCACACCTTCAATGCAATAGACATGCACATCATACCTTGATGTCAACAAGATTTTACAAGGGTAGTGTCCAGGACTGAGAGGAACAAATCGTAAAGGAACTGGAACAGATCCATCTGTAACTATCAAAACAATTAAAAAATGGTTTAATCATTTTTGATGGTATAAATCCTAAGATTCATTTTCAGGTACAGCAATATTTTTTTTTTTGGATTTAATTGTATTATATAATCCAGAAGAGACTAGGTTATAGCAAGGTAACACATTACCCCTCAGTCTCCTGGGCATTACAAGCAAGTTTATTTTTTATTAATGACAAAATATATCCTGCATAGGTCAGAGGAAGGTTTGCTCCATAAAGCCACTGAGGGACCGAGGCACACCACTCCTTCTTCGTTTACAGGTCAGGGAAGAGTAACTGAAAGTTTGCTCAAGGGCTTTTTAGTGCTCAGCCCAAAGTTAACACACATCACAGTTAATTGGTCAGACCCAACCACAGGGTTCTTTCTCAGCTGACAGGGGCTGAGAACTGAGAGATATATGGAATATTTGGCAAGCAATATTATCTGCCACATTTCTATGACATAGAAATGCTCTGTCCCATAGCAATCAAAATAAGTTGCAACTTGACCAGCAGATAGAAATAATTTTTCATAGTTAATAACCAAGGGAAGCCAAAAGAGGCATGTCCAATGAATACTTCTCATATCACCTTGTTATACCATATACCTTAAGTTAATAGCTAATATCATTTCTTATGGTGGGCAGGCTGTCTATGCTGGTCCTTTCCTTCCAAGCAATACTACTTTTTCTCTGAAGGTCACCATTTTCTTACTCTCCAGGAAATGAGAAAATAGTTATAAAAATCTCTCAACCCTAAAATAGGATGCAGTATAATACTATAATAAAATTTCACTGCTAAAGCCAAAGTATTTAAGTTATAGATGAGAAACAAGTGCTAAAAAATGTTTAGAAGCCTAACTCTGTTCTAGGAAATTCTCCAAAACCAAGAAGACAAATCAAGCTTATCAACCAATGGATAAGACAAGTATTATGACATTAATTGGCTATAATTTTAATTCACTCACATTTAACACCTCAAATGTTAAAAATGGCAAACTTGTTTTCAAACATACTGAAGTCTATATGCCAAGAAGACCAGTCATTCTTGCAAGAACATTAACTGTTTTAAATCATTTTTAAAACATATTGAAGATGTGTATGTATGTGTTATATGTTCTGTGTTACACATTTTAAAAATATATTCATCATATATTATATAGAATGTATTATGTGTTGTATATGTCATATATTATGTATAATGTCGTAGTTATATGTTAAAAAACACTGACAGTGGATCACACTTGAAATCTATATTACATCTAACCAAAGTCCAAGATTCTCAGCTGGTCTAAGGAGGAAACAAAGGCTGTCAGAATGTTGTAATTTTTATTTCGTCCTTTTCAAGTACAAATCTAATTTTAGAATAATTTTTTTTTTCTTGTCAAAAAGGACTCCAGGCACATTTTATCATCTGTTGTTCACTGATTCATTCACTTTCATTCTGAGAAAAGTATTTGAATTGTGGCAACACCATTAGAACAAAACAGGTGAGATAATTATTTGATTAAAATGTGTTGCTTTATTATCAGAAAGGAAGAAACCACATTTCTCTCTTGCATGAACAGATTGAAATGAAAATACTTAGATTAGGTAATTTAAATAAAATTAAACTTCTTAGAATACGAAATTTAATCAACTTAACAGTAATTTTTTTAACATCTTTATTGGAGTATAATTGCTTTACAACAGTAATTATTATTTTCATCATCAATAAAGAATAACTCTATTTCATGGTAAACAATAATTGAAATGCACAAGCTCAAGTATAAAGCTTCTATCAAAAGCTTTATGTTATACACTATTTCCTTTTCCCTAAAAATATGCACTTCCTATTGATACTAAGTCTGAAAGTGAAAGCCAAGGACATTCTTCAGTGTACATTTTCCAACTCATGAAATGTTCCTGAGCAAAGACCCTAAGAAATAAGCCATGCAAGCCCCTCTCCCTTACAAGTCCAAAAAGAAATTCATCATAATAGTGGAATTCATGGAAATGATGGTTTTGTTGAAGATATATTGATAAAACAATATTTGTTTTACTTAAACATCTGAAATAATTTAATTAATTCATGCTAGGCAAAAAGAGTAGGAATATTATCATATATTACCAACATGAAGCTACTTGTGGATTAAGGTATTCATCACACAGTATCCGCATCACCTTAGATGTAAAATAGCAGAGGTAGAGACTTTTCATATTTAGAAACTTGGAAATTTTCCTGGCCACACTGTGCCACCTTAACATCATTCTCCTTTAAGGACATGTTTTCTCAAAGTCTTTTCCAATTCTGCTCTGTAGCAGATGTCATCCATGCCCTGCCATGTCCCCTTAGCATTTAATCCTCCCTGCGGGACAGTGGCTTTATGGAAAACAGCTCCTTTCTCCTTGAGGGCTTCCTCTAGTCATAGGAAGGTGCTTAACCCTCACATGGATCAGGCCAGAAGTGACAGTTAATGCCTGCAGTTGCAGTCCTCAACAAATAATGTATCAAACTGGTGGAAAAATAACCCAGCTTCTTTATCCTTGGGTTGGAATAACTCTGAGGTGAATTCTACACCAACTCACAGAGATTCCCCAGTGCAACTGAGCCCAAATTGCTCCCAGTGGCAACTGCTCATTAACACTCCCTGAATTGGCTTCCTCTCTTTACTGTCTCTCACTCTCTCACACTTCTACCTACGGTTCCTGAGATCACTTCTCAAACTACTTGCTCTCAAGACCTGGTCTCAGGGTCTGCTGTTGGGGATCCCCAACCTAACACATACCCTTAGACCAAGGAAAGAGAGCTTGCTGTCCTGGGCCTCATGCTTTCTAGAACCTCACTCTGAATCTCCTGTCATTGTCTCTCTGCATATGCAAGGAGGACATGGGCCCACTGGGACAGGCCTATGTTGAGAGCCCAGACCCATCCTTCTTCCAAGTTCATGGGATGTCACAATTCACAATCCAAAGTGCTGTGATCCCATTTCCAGTGCCTGCACAGAACTCTTCCCTATGTCAGTCCCCCTGTTGGAATACTCTTAGAATTGAAGAATTCTAAGTTAGAATAGCCACCTCTAACTAAGAGGTGGCTATTAACGGGAAGATGTCAACCAAGATTAATTATGTGGGCTGAGGTTCCTACAAATTTGTACACAATCCCTCTACAATACATGCTAGATGTGAAGGAAAAAAGAGAATGGGGTGGGCACATGCCCAGGGCCTAGCTATCCTGTGTTTTCATGTTCTAGTGCAAAACTCTGAGGAGGCCAAGAATTCTAAATTCAACTTTGGTCTTCTAGGTTGGTATAAAGCTTTATTTCTCAAGGTGGAATAAATAGATTATATTCTATTTAAAAATTTGTTAGTTTGATTTACCACTTTTAAAATTTAGATATATGGTATATGGGCTTCCCTTTGTACTTTTGACCTGGGCATTACAAATGTCAGGGACAATCTGGACCTGTCCCTTCCATCCTTACTCTACTAGATGTAGCTCACCTGGGGCCTTTTCTTTACAGGTGATCCCAGTAACTATGGGAGTTGCTAGGGTTCTGTAATTAAAGATAACCAAAGATATGTAAATTTACCAGATTATAGTTACTAAAGAAAATAAAGGAACATAAACAGAGAATCTCTCTAATGAAAAAATACTTAATTTTATATAACTTTAGCTACTGGAAGAAGTCAGTGTGACCTACCGTTTTTAAAATAACCCATAAAAATGGGCATCCAGCACATATGATCTAACAATCCCACTCCTGGGTATATATCTGGAGAAAACTGTAATTTGATACATGCACCCCAATGTTCATAGCAGCACTACTTACAATAGCCAAGACATGGAAGCAACCTAACTGTCCATCAACAGATGAATGGATAAAGAAGATGTAGTATATGTATACAATGGAATACTACTCAGCCATAAAAAAGAATGAAATAATGCCATTTGCAGCAACATGGATGGACCTAGAGATTATCATACTTAGTGAAGTAAGTCAGAGAAAGACAAATATCATATGATATCACTTATATGTGGAATCTAAAAAAAATTATACAAGTGAACTTATTTACAAAACATAAACAGACTTACAGACATAGAAAACAAACTTCTGGTTACCAAAAGGGAAATGTGGGGGAGGGATAAATTAGGAGTTTGGGATTAGCAGATACAAACTACTATACATAAAACTACTATACATAAAATAAATAAGCAACAAGGTCCTACTGTATAGCACAGGGAATTATATTCAGTATCTTGTAATCTTTTCAATGGAACAGGATAGAAAGCCCAGAGATAAACCCACGCATATATGGTCAACTTATTTTTGATAAAGGAGGCAGGAATGTACAGTGGAGAAAGGACAGCCTCTTCAATAAGTGGTGCTGGGAAAAATGGACAGGTACATGTAAAAGTATGAGATTAGAACACTCCCTAACACCATACACAAAAATAAACTCAAAATGGATTAAAGACCTAAATGTAAGGCCAGAAACTATCAAACTCTTAGAGGAAAAAACAGGCAGAACACTCCATGACATAAATCACAGCAAGATCCTTTTTGACCCACCTCCTAGAGAAATGGAAATAAAAACAAAAATAAACAAATGGGACCTAATGAAACTTCAAGGCTTTTGCACAGCAAAGGAAACCATAAACAAGATCAAAAGACAACCCTCAGAATAGGAGAAAATATTTGCAAATGAAGCAACTGTCAAAGGATTAATCTCCAAAATTTATAAGCAGCTCATGCAGCTCAATAACAAAAAAACAAACAACCCACTCCAAAAATGGGCGGAAGACCTAAATAGACATTTCTCCAAAGAAGATATACAGACTGCCAACAAAAACATGCAAGAATGCTCAACATCATTAATCATTAGAGAAATGCAAATCAAAACTACAATGAGATATCATCTCACACCAGTCAGAATGGCCATCATCAAAAAATCTAGAAACAATTAATGCTGGAGAGGGTGTGGAGAAAAGGGAACACTCTTGCACTGCTGGTGGGAATGTGAGTTGGTACAGCCACTATGGAGAACAGTATGGGGGGGTTCCTTAAAAAACTACAAATAGAACTACCATATGACCCAGCAATCCCACTACTGGGCATATACCCTGAGAAAACCATAATTCAAAAAGAGTCATGTACCAAAATGTTCATTGCAGCTCTATTTACAATAGCCAGGAGATGAAACAACCTAAGTGTCCATCATCGGATGAATGGATAAAGAAGATGTGGCACATATATACAATGGAATATTACTCAGCCATAAAAAGAAATGAAATTGAGCTATTTGTAATGAGGTGGATAGCCCTAGAGTCTGTCATACAGAGTGAAGTAAGTCACAAAGAGAAAGGCAAATACTGTATGCTAACACATATATACGGAATTTAAGAAAAAAAAAATGTCATGAAGAACCTAGGGGTAAGACAGGAATAAAGACACAGACCTACTAGAGAATGGACTTGAGGATATGGGGAGGGAGAAGGGTAAGCTGTGACAAAGCGAGAGAAAGGCATGGACATATATACACTACCAAACTTAAGGTAGATAGCTAGTGGGAAGTAGCCGCATAGCACAGGGAGATCAGCTCGGTGCTTTGTGACCGCCTGGAGGGGTGGGATAGGGAGGGTGGGAGGGAGGGAGGCGCAAGAGGGAACAGATATGGGAACATATGTATATGTATAACTGATTCACTTTGTTATAAAGCAGAAACTAACACACCATTGTAAAGCAATTATACTCCAATAAAGATGTAAAAAAAATATATATATAAAATATATATATAAAATGAATCACTTTGCTGTACACCTGAAACTAACACAACATTGTAAATCAACTATACTTCAATATAAAAAAAAATTCAGTAAGAGAAAGAGCTTGGATTGAGGGGTGTCCATGGGTCACAGGGTTTCCAGGCATTCTCTCTATATAGAACATGCCCTTGTATTTCATGATTTTTTCTTGAAGCATGTATTGACGTTGTCAGGATGCCCTAAATTTCCTATATTCAGTCTTTTCCAACAAATTGCAAAATTTTGCTGTTAAAAAAAATGTGCAATTTCAGATCCTAGAATAGGTCATGGTTGGGACAATAAATCAATACTGCTGTTTTGGTCAGCTAAAACAGCATAACAAACTCTCCAAAACTTAGTGGTTAAAAAAAAAAACACACACACACCGTTTATTTGTTCATGATTCTGTGGCCTAACCTCATTTGGGAAAGTTTACCTGCTTCATGTGGTATTGGCTGGGCTCACTCATGCATTAGGACCTCAACTGGGAATTCTGTCCATGAGCTCTCTAACCTTCTATGAGATGAGCCCAACATTTTTCATACAGTACAGAAGAATGACCAGTAGCAAAAGAATGAGAGCCTTGTGCACAAATGGTTATCATATATCTGCTTCTTTCGAATTCCTTAACAATCCATTGGCCAAAGCAAGTCACATGGCCAAGACCAGGGAGCTGAGACCACATATAACATGTGTACAGGCAGATAGGATCCACCTGGGCTTTTTCTGAAACAATCTACCATATCTTAACTCCAAAGCAAGATACATGCATTAAACTGGTGAGGTGAAAGATGCAGTCAACTAACAGTTAAAAGCTCTGTTTTCTAGTTTTAGTTCCTCTTCTACATCGTGTGATCTTGGGCAAACAACTTAGAGGTCTTTTTCAGAATTCAAGTTCTTAATCTGTTTAAATTAAGGAGTGAGATTTGATCAGTAGCTTTCAAACATTTTATTTTTTGGCTTGGTGGGGTGGGGCGGGGTGGGGAACGTATCTGAACAATACCTAAGACAGAATCTCAGTATATAAAACAAATTAAGCTAGAGTCAATCTGGTTGAAGTAAGACACTAGAAGCTCCGATTCACTTCCACAGCCTCCCTATAGACAAACCAAAGCACTTCAGAAGAATGTTACAGCTCTAAAGAATATAATTTGATTAACTGATCTCTTAGGTTTCTTTCTGCTTTAACATTCCATGATTATATGAAAGTACATCAGAAAAGTGGAAGAGACTAAGTAATACAGTAAATTGGTCATTATCTTCTATAGTTAATTATATAAGGATATTACTAGCAAACAATAGTCAGAAATCCTTAACTCAGAAAATGAGGTATCGGGAGAACGAATAAATTTATGATATGGATTCATTTATAAAATGAACTTATAATAAACAGATATTTGTTATAAATTAATGTATGAGTAATTATATTTTCAAATCATGTTTTAGCCTATTTGCTAATCCCACTTCCATCTACTACTGGAAAGATTTAGCGTAGATTTTTTTTCCCATTACACAAGTAAAGGACCAAATCACTTGCCAGTTGGAATTTTACCCATTTTAGTTACTTTATTATGTTCTTTTCGGCACATGAGCATCTACCTCACAAATACTCTGGCAAAGTAAGTGATAGATTCATTGTGTGCTAACAAGTTCTCATTACCGAGTTTACTCATTTAATATCAAAATCATGAAGTGTGCCAAAAGACTTCATATAAAAAAGAAAAAAGTTCAGCAATTGCAATTTAAGAGTGTGCTTGATTTATTTTGTAAAATGTTTTCATTAGCATCATCCACTCAGGTAAAACCATTTTCTGAAATGGTTCACTGCTTAAATTGTCAAATTTAGTATACTATTCAATAAAATAACAATAATTTAAAATGATAGAAACCCATACTAATTACTGACAAATTCAATTTTTGAAATATTGGTTAAAATGGGTCTTATCACTTCAAAAGAGGCTGGCTGAATTACTTTTGCTTTTCTATCACCAGGAAGATCTAAAATAATATTTAAGGGTGAAAAGAAAGAGATAGGAAGAGAGAGGGAAAGGGGAAAAGGAAAAAAAAGAAGGGTGCTTCCCTGGTGGTGCAGTGGTTGAGAGTCCTCCTGCCGATGCAGGGGACACAGGTTCGTGCCCCGGTCCGGGAAGGTCCCACATGCCACGGAGCGGCTGGGCCCGTGAGCCATGGCCGCTGAGCCTGCCCGTCCGGAGCCTGTGCTCCGCAACGGAAGAGGCCACAACAGTGAGAGGCCTGCGTATCGCAAAAAAAAAAAAAAAAAAAAAAGAAAGAAAGAAGAAGAAAGGAAGATGGAAGGAGGACAAAAATAAAGGAAAAAGGGAAGTTGGAATTGAGGAAGGAAAAAGAATGTTTGGGGGATGCTAAGAGAATGGCATGTGACCTTTCCTAACCAACTCCAAATGGTTGAGAGCATCAGACTTGTTGCCCCATGAAGTTTCTAAGTATCTGCAAGCAGAAAAGACTGGTATGCAGTTCCCTGTCAAATTTTGCTGAAAGGCAATACCTATACATCCCCCAGGTGCTCTAAAGCACAGGAAAAAAACCAGAGAGGGATATCAAAGTGCTATAATAAGCAAATGGCAAGAACTGCCAATTATTTCCAGCACAGTCAAGCTAGGTTTAATAGGTACAGGAATACCTAATCTTATTAATTGTGTTGGTCAAGACTAGTAGGGCCTTACTAATGTTCTGTTGGCTTGATGTATCCATTATTGAGAGATGTGTAATAAAATCTCCCGCTCTGTGGATTTGTTCATTTTTCTTCCATATTTGCCAATTTTTGCTTTGTACATTTTGAGATTCTGTGATTAGGTGGAAATAAGTTCAAAATTTCTCTCTACATTCAAGTATTCCTTTTTAAATTAACACATTTATTTGCCTTAAAGTCTACTTATTCTTTTTTTGTTGGCAGCACTGCATGGCTTGTGGGATCTTAATTCCCTGACCAGGGATCGAACCCGGGCCCGGCAGTGAAAGTGCTGAGTCCTAGCCACTGGACCACCAGGGGATTCTCTAAAGTCTACTTCTTCTATATTTATGCTAGCTGTTTTTTGATTAGCTAATACCTGGCATAAGTTTTTGGATATTTTACCAGGTAATTTTGTAAACGGCATAAAGCTGTATTTCACCTTCCATTGTGAAAATATCAACTTTTATATTTATCATGACTAATGACATATTTATGTTTAATATCTCATTTTGTGATTATTTTATTAATTACAGCTCTTTGATTCCAAGTTTTTCTTCTGAATTCAATTTCCTTCATCCATAAGTAGATCCTCCTTTGTTCTTTTAGCAACTATTTGTGAGTTTTAAATTGTCCCAATTTCACTGTTGAATTGAAAATAATTTTATTTCAATCTTACTCTTGAGTGATAGTTTATTGGGATTTAAAATTCTAGGCTGACAGTTAATTTGCTTCAGTACTACAATACCATTGTCTTCTGGATTCTATTTTTCCTATTGGTAATTCTGCCTTCAGTATAATTTTTGTTCCTTTGAAACTAGTATGTCTTTTTCTCTTGTTGCTTTTCAGAATTTATCTTGTTTTTGCCATTCAACTGTTTCACGATAAACTAAGTATGAATTTAGGTGTCACTCTGTTAACTTCTAGCATTTAAAAAACCATTCTGTCTTTTCTTTTTCATTTGCTTCTATAAATAGGAGAGGGTTATCTTTCCTAAGTGGTCACTTGTACAGGGTCTCACTCGCCTTTCATTCTGCAGCGATCTCTTAGATCTAAATGTGGAAGTAGCTCAATGCATACCCTTGGGTCAATTTCCTGTATCAAACAAGCATATGTCTGTTAGATGTAGGGGGGATATTTCTTATATCCACTGGCAGGTTTCAAATCACCTAAGGGAAAATTTACATCTTAGAAAATTTCATGAACTTCCTGTTACTGGATAAACTCTAATCCCACCAACAACATGTACCAAAAATCACTTGGACTCTTCCAATCTCTGTCACCAACACCAGATCTACATGCTAGATTCTATACATCCTTATGATAGAATGATGTTCTTCCACATTTTCCTCATACAGTTACAGTCATTTTAAGTTCAGGGGGTTTGTTTTCTTAAAAGAGGTGCGAACAAAGAAGTGTTAATAGAGGATCACCTTGGAGAGTATTTCACCTATATTCATTCATTAGAAAAATATTTTAAAACACCTACTATGTACCAGGAGGTATGCAATTAGGAGGCAGCTTCCTAGTTTTCTGGTATGTTGCAGAAAATAAATTTCTGAGGAAAAGGCAGATCATGGGACTAAACTGTTTTCTTTTTATACCTAAATTATGTTTTAATTGAGCATGAGCCTATGGAGGTTATTAAATGTGTTTTTCAATCAGGCCACATCCTTTCAGTGACTACTGGGAATTGCTCATAGGATTTATGCAAATGAATAGCTGTTATCTTTACTTTACATTGATATTGAATTTCTGAATTTCTGTATGTCTTCAGGGATCATTTAACAGAAAATTAGGAGAGAGCCTATCATGGAATTGTAGCTTGCCGGTATTTAAACTAGGAAGTTGTCTTTTTCATATAACTTTTCTCAGAAGACAAAATTTCCAACAGAAAAGAACTAAAATAAGATTTCACTTTATGGGCTTCCCTGGTGGTGCAGTGGTTGGGAATCTGCCTGCCAATGCAGGGGACATGGGTTCGAGCCCTGGTCTGGGAAGATCCCACATGCCGTGGAGCAACTAAGCCCGTGAGCCACAACTACTGAGCCTGCGCGTCTGGAGCCTGTGCTCCGCAAGGGGAGAGGCTGCGACAGTGAGAGGCCCGCGCACCGTGATGAAGAGGGGCCCCCGCTCGCCGCAACTAGAGAAAGCCCTCGCACAGAAACGAAGACTCAACACAGCCCAAAATAAATAAATAAATTTAAGATTTCCCTTTCTAATTAACCCCTCCATGGGGATGGAAGCAAGAGATTGCAGACAGCAAATTAACTTTGTGTTTTGCATTTTTAATTCTGAATACCATAAACTTTCTCTAATTGTCTTGTATTAAATATAAAACGCTTTGAACAGAGTTGAGTTTTAAATAGATTGATTTACTAAGTGTGTAAATTAGTCTGAATGAACTGTTAGGAAGCCAATAAAAAGCACATTCTCTAGGACTTAGACCAGGGGAAAAGGTTATACAATTTTTGATTAAATGTCTCCCTAAACGTACTATTGCACAGCATATATTCACTATTGAACACCTAATAGGAAGAATAAGACACTGCTTAAAGTTCACATTTTTTTTTACTTGCAGGCTTTATGTCCACAGCTATAAAACAATAAAAGCCAAAGTAAGACATTTATCAAACTGAAAATATCTTATATTAAAACTATAAGGATAAAGAATACACACTCATGGATATTATAATTATTTTAACTTGGTTATGCAAATTATTTGACTTAAAGTATATTTTCGTTGATAACATAGGACACAATCATATCTCATTACTGCATGGTGCAGAGTAAAAAGAAAGAAGCTGGAGCTGGCAAAAACCCAAGCGTTAGGACAGGACACGTATAGGCAACTCAACAAGCTGTAAACTCTGACTATGGGAGGACAGGTATAGGAAGGTAGCCAGATAAGAAAGTCATTTTAGTCAAACAATAGTTATGACTCGGATTTTCAAAAGTAGGAAGTGAAATTATAATCACGTAAGTGCTCCAGAGAAAAGGGGAGCTAGGTCAGGCTGATGTCAGAGGCCAGTCTGCAGTCAAGAAAGACCCAGGATCCCAAGTTCAGGGGCAAGATTCTTGTCTGAGGGGCTTTGGGCTGTCAGAACAAGGGTGGATGGCAGGAAAAGTGTACCAGTACCCAGGGAAGGACTCTGGAAACAACACACCTGGATTTTAAGAAATAAAATAGAAACCTATGCCTGGGTAGTGGAACACACCAGAAAGAGAGAGACGCATCACAAGGATGACAGCCTATGAATGCGGAGCCAGGGCTGCCAGATTTAATGTCAGAATGGAACCGAGAGGGACCCTATGGGGACTTCCCAGGACACCCCCCCCCACCATGTCCTCCACCTGCCTCTTGTTTGTAGAAAAGCTTTAGTTTCCCAGGCCTGCCCTGAGTCACAAAAGGCTGGCTCAAGAATTAATGACTGAAAGTATGTGGATATACAGTAACAACAAAAAAACCCAGCAGTTAGGCCAGGAGAACCGGTAACAATTTAAATGATAAATCGGTCATATAACGGTCACAAAATCTTTAGTTCCTCCCTAAAGGACAAAGATTACAGTCTGATGCACATTCCTGAGTTGTTTTGCAGATACTAAAACCTCCACCAGATGGAAGAAGTTAACTGCATGATGACTATGAGCACATAGTCCCCAGACCAGCTGGAGCCTGAGGATTGATGATGTTAATCCCTGTGACACTGCCCTGGTTACCTCACCATCAACCAATCAGAGAATTGTGCACAAGCTGATCGTGTACCATGTGACTCTCTCCCTCACCTTGCCTTTAAGATCCCTTCCCTGAAACCCATCAGGGAGTTTGGGTCTTTTGAGCATGAGTTGCCTGGACTCCTTGCTTGGCACCTGCAATAAATGCTGCATTTCCTTCACCACAACCTGCTGTGGCTTTACTGTGCAGGTGAACGGACTCAAGTTCAGCTCAGTAACAGAACTAGTACTCATGAGACAATGTGGATGACACTGGAGACTGGGGTGGGGGTGGGAGGGTCAGCATAGATGAGCCCCTAGGTGCTGGGTCTGAGAAGAGATTTGGCTCAGGGTCTGTGATTGAACCATGTCAGCAGAGATGGTAGGGGAAAGGGAAGGAAATTGGACAGTGTCTTTCTTGAAAGCTGCAGACAGTTTATCTAGTAGAATTCTCTAAAATATTAATAGTAAGATAACATTGGTATAATGGGTACATTTTATGTGCTTCCTGAGATTCTCTTGGTTCCACCACCTCCAGCAACTTCAACCACTTGTCCCACCTCCGTGTTCCTCTGCCTGAGGATGACCTGTAACTTCCTCTAGAACTAATGAAGTCAACCCCTTGGCTGCTGCTCTACACACAGGTAGATCAGTCCCAGTCTCGGAATTTTGGGCTCCTCTTGCCATGATAGGGCATAGAACCTGGCATTCCATGGGGCCAGGGAATGCCACCTTGAAGCCTAGGACCCTTAACACCCATGGTGTAAAATCTGGCAAACAAGAGCAGGAGACAGGAGATATTCCTTTCCTTCCTCTCTCACACTGACTGCTCAGGGGCACTTTCTTTTCACATAGCTTTTCAAAAGTGACACTTGCTGAGTGACGTGTTGCATCTCATCCTAGAGGCAAGTAGTGGACACTAAGGTATTAGCCATGTGGCATTCATTGCTTTGCTTCCCGTTCTTCCCTTCCTTGTTTCTCTTTTTTCTCACACGCACTACCCTGAGTCTGCACAGTAGGGGAGCAGAATTTTACCACCTTAAAATATGTCTCTTTAGCATATTAATTGTTTTAAGTTGGTTATTTTCTGAGACACAGCAGACCTGCTAAGGGCTCTGAAAACCAAGTAGGAATTGCCCTTTTGTAAGAAACATTTACATTGTAAGGGAAATTTCCGTTTGAAAGGGTGCCTCCCTCTCTGTATCTGGAAGAGAAGGATGACCAAATCTCTAGAAACTCTTTTATCAATGGAAAAGGCAATGACTTAAGTCTGCATCATAGTCACCCTTGCTTACTGTGTTTTTCCAGGTCACCTCACGCAACTGACTCTCCCCACCCTCAATACCCTCTTTTGTCTTTAGCCGAGGATGGTATTTAAGGGGAGGGCTTCGGCCATTTTGGTGGGTTACTCGGTTTTCCTGGGTTTCTCCCATGTCTACATGTTATCAAACTTTGATTTTCTCCTGTTAATCTGTCTCATGTTAATTTAATGCTCAGACCAGCCAGAAGAATCTAGAAGAGTAAAAGAAAATTTCTTACTCCCGGATAGCACCATACAAGTAAAGCATCAGTATTTAATTCTTGCCTCAGACTTCATTTTCTAGGGGACTCAAACTAAGACAATTACTAACCTCAGAAGAAAGAGCAATGTGACTATTTTATATAGCATAGCACAATGGAAACAGCAATAGACAAAGACTTAGTAGACTTAAGTGCTTACTCAGGAGACCTGATGTGACCATCTTACATGGCCTCTTGAAGGACTTAAACTTTTTGAGTCTGACTTTCTCCACTTGTAAAGTGGTAGCATTATGCTGTGGAGCAGTGGTTTCCCAATTCTAACATGCGGATTAACAATGACAGTGATCTGGAGGGAAACTTTTAAAATACAAATTCCTATACCTTTTCCAACCTAGGAATGATTCAGTAAGTGTAGATTTGGGCCTGAAATCTGTATTTTTTAAAAGCTACCCAGGAGCCACTGATGTACAACCAGGGTTGGCAACTACTGGCAATGTGGAAAGAGCACAGGCTTTGGATTCTGCATTTCTCAAATCACTTTCATTTATAAGTGTCAGAAACCCACCCAAAACTAGCAGGAGCCACAGAGGTAATTTACTGACTCAGTAACTGGCATGTACAGACGGAATGGCCACTTTAACAATGAGAGCATCCAGGGACACACCTGAGCTCATGAGATATCATCTTTCTTTCTCAGCCTTTTGACTGTGCTTTCCTCTGTGCTGACCTCATTCTTGTAGACTCTCCCAACTTATCCTACCAAAAACTGGCAAAAAAAGCGCCATTCCTTTCCCAAAATTCCAGATAAAGTCCCAGGTTTGCCTCTCCCTGAATCAAATGTGGTCAACTCAAGCCCTGAAACCATTTCTGTAACCAGGTGAATAAACACTCCAGTGACCAGAAAGCTAAGAAGAGATGTAAGCAGATGGGGTAGAGGGTCTCCAGAGAAAAAGAAGCAGGCATGGCTTTCTTGACATAAGAGAAGCCATTTTTGGCCTAAGCCATTTTGTGATGTAAGCCTGGCCACAATGCTTACCCTTGAACAGGTCTCCGTAATTAATTTTCTTAAGGGAAGTGAGGGAATGCAGGAACAAAGGAAAAGCAGTCAGGAAACAATAGTTCAGTGATCACAGTTCTAGTTCCTCCTCAAGGGATATACATAACAACATAACAATATGATACGTATCTTTGAGTTCCCAGGTAGAGGATGGAATAATGATGTTGACCTTTTCTCTTTTTTTTTCAAAATGATCACAACACTGTATTTGAAAGGAAAGAATCACAGATAAAAGCTTTGTGAAAATTAAAAACAAAACACACTGAAATCACCATGGTTGTCTCCCCGAGGGAGGAAGGGGGGCGGGGGGGGGGTCCGTGGACAGCCAGATTTACCTTTTCTGACGTGACCAGTTTTCACAGCAAGTGACCACACCACGTGGGAAGGAAGAGGACATTTCATTGGCAGAAGAGGAATTTTTCAAGTCAGGAAGAGCTTAATTGAATAAGAATAAAAACTGTTGAAAAGGCATTTCTCTTTGGCATGGGTGGGCTGCCAAAGGAGTGTTTATTGACAGCATCACTGAAGCCTGCCAGGTTGGCCCCCTCTATGGGTGCATGGAGATCACTGCAAGAGCCCGGAAATCCAGCTGGCCCCTCTGGCTGGCGAAGTGTGGACTAGTGTCCTTTAAGACAGATGTTGACCTTTTCTGACTTCAGTCAACTAAAGCTTGGACTTTGTCAATCTTTGCCCAGATTTTATGCTGAATTCTCCTCTGCTCAAGCCCCTTCATGAATACGCATGTACCCTTAGCTTAAAACTTCCCCAATGTTGATGTTCAGGGAGACACTTCTTTGGGAAAGATCCCTGGTGTTTTCCTTACTTGCTGAAAGTAATAAATCCTTCCTTCTCCCGATCTTTGGCTTGGCTGTGTCTTTTGACTCAACACCCACCAAGAGGTGAACCCAGTTTTGGGTAACAGAGAAGCATTTATCACTTTGAATTGCATATTATGGTTATTATGTGCCCACTGCTGTCATTTACACTAGTCTATAAGCTTCCTGAGGATAAGAACTTAGATTTCTTCATTATTTGAATCACTTGAAAACAAATCCAAATGAATGAATGAAACTCTTTTTAATTTCAATAAAATAAAATGAAACTTCTAACAAAAATAAGTTTTTTAAAGTAACGAAACATGAAGAATGGAAGAGGTACAAATACTACAATTAAATGAGAAATTTTTAGGACAAATAATTAAGTGAAATGGAACACAGCTTAGATATGAATATAGGTACAGATTATTGATTAAATTATTTTTATAAGTGAGATAACACGTAGTATGCCAAGTCAATCCACGTTGTCAATCCTCCACAGAAATTCTTTCCTAACTTTTTCAGTAAGCATTTCCAGTTCTTTCTTTCCTATTATCTTAAGATTTGTTGGAATCGCGTAATTATAACTCACATATTTTGGTAAAGATTTATATACTATCGTATAACATTCATCTCAAAAATCACAATATTAACTCTAAGTCTAAAACCATTTTTTCTGAGAAACACCAAGGTTGATGGCTAGAAGTAAAATGAAAAGAACAACATGATGTTTGTAAAAGGGAGTTCATACAGAAGGGAGAAACTCAGTGTCCCCACAGGTGAGGCAAAGAAATGAAATGGAAAAGAGTAACCCTGAAATGGAAAGAGATGGGAGTGATCATTCTCAGCAGCTCAATCATTTATCCACCATTGCGGCCAGATTACAAAAGCACATGACCAATTTTCTGTCTCAGCCAAGGAATGGGTGAGCAGTGACATTAAACACCCTTGTGAATTGAGGACAATACTGTGATCAATGGGACTGACCCCTGCAACCTGAAGCATGATTAGGGAATGGGAACAGAGGATTGTCACTGCCCTTGAACATATTCTCCAAAGGTAATGCATGTCATTGACTCAGATTAGAATAAAAAGCATGACAGAAAGCAGAGTAATCACTAAAATATAAGTATCAATGGTCAGACTTTGAAATGTGTAGATAAGGTGCTCATGGTTTTACCTTTTAAGTAACTACTCACCTACCAACTGCTGAAACTAACATCACCCCCTCTTCCACTGCATCACCAGACCCCCCTTTTCCTAATGTTAGATCCAAATACGCTTCAACATGAAGTCTAATGGTTAGGTGCACCTGGGGAAGCCCTTCACATCCCAGAGGTGGTCAAGAGGCACCTCTCTGAGGAAAGACAGCATTATGATTTCCTTCCACAAGAACTATCATGACAGTATCTGTCATGATACTTATTAAAACACGAAAGACAAAGATCAAAATGTTTGAAGCATAAAAGACAAATAAAAAGTCTCTATGATTCTATGTTTAGTGGTAAAATCCAGAAACTTACTAAACATAGGAATGGTAAATTATCATAGACACAATGCTTAAAAGAAACTGACTTCATATACCTTCTTTGCGCTTTATGATACCCATGTGTATATTACAATGGAATGTGCCACTAGCTAGTATCCTGTGCATTCAACTGAATATACAATCACCCACAAACTTAAAAACAAAATTCTGGTTCAGCCACTATTTTTCTACTGACTTTTATTTTTAAAAAATGAAAAAAAGTTTTACACTCTGTTCACCAAAAAATAAAATGATATAGCAGTGACAAGCAAAATCAGAAGATTTTCCAAACTATGTTAATACAGTTAACTTACCTAACTACTTTTCTGATTGCTAAATGTCACTATACTAAAGTCTTGTGCATGAAATTTAATACACCTTAATTAAAATCGCTTTTGAATCACCATGCATGAAAATATAAAATGGACTTCACAAAAAATTGCACCTTCATGTTGTTTTCTGAAAAATAAAGAGTGACTATTGCACCAGAACCTTCAAGCATTACATGAAAAGTTGATCAAATAGGGGAAGAAGACCATGCAGTTATTTTCAATCAGATATTATGTGGTAAAAACAACTGATTTAAAATATAAACGGCTGAGAGTTATGAACAGAGTTGATAATTATACACATATAATAGGTCAACCTAGCCACTAATAATTGGTAGACCATTTAAAATGGAAAACCAGAGGCAATACCCTTTTTATTAAAACAATATTACTACCATTGTAAAGCAATTATACTCCAATAAAGATGTTAAAAAAAAAACAACGTTACTGAAGTAAAAATTTGGGTTAAGTTCTCACGTGGCTCATCATATTTCTCTATGCTACAACCACTTTCAGTATATCTAACTGGCTAATTATCCAAAAAAGTAATACCCTCAGTCAAAAAGATGGAATGAAAGAATGAGTCACAGAAGAGCAGGAACCAATACTGAAAGTGCCATTCAAAACATATGTCCCAAGGATGGCAAACACTAGGGACAACTTTTTGTATCAAATTTCTAGAAGACAAGAACCCTCTCTATTGTGTTCACTGCTATATCTCTGGTGCCTGAACACTGCTTACACACAGCAGGCTCTCAATAAATACTTGTTGAATAAAGTATCACATCATTTAGCATCTTTGTTCAAAGAAGGTGAAGACTTATGTTCAAGAGTGAATTTGTGGGCTTCCCTGGTGGTGCAGTGGTTGAGAGTCTGCCTGCCGATGCAGGGGACACAGGTTCGTGCCCTGGTCCAGGAAGATCCCACATGCCGCGGGGCGGCTGGGCCCGTGAGCCATGGCCACTGAGCCTGCGCATCCGGAGCCTGTGCTCCGCAACGGGAGAGGCCACAACAGTGAGAGGCCCACATACCGCAAAAAAAAAAAAAAAACAACAACAAAAAGAGTGAATTTGTAATAGGGAAGAAACTTGGTATTCTATTACAAGTTAATCACTAAAGGTATTATACCTATAAGCTTAAATTACACATAATGGCCCATCTCTGGGAACCCTGCATCTCATGTAATGAGTGTTAAGTTAAAATACCTTTGTTTGGCTCACAGGAAACATCCTGACCAGGCCCACCTGTGAATAACTGCAGGAAGGAAGAAATTAATGCATCCCCTCCTTAGGCTGACCAGAACCAGGAAATGTTCGACGTTACTCCCTCCTCTTTCAATATAAAAGAAGCCTGAATTCTAACTCAGGCAAGATGGTTCTTTGGAACACTAGTCCACCATCTTCTCAGTGTGCTGGCTTTCTGAATAAAGTTGCTATTCCTTTCCCCAACAACTTGTCTCTTGATTTACTGGCCTGTTGAGGGGACAGCAGCATGAGCTTGGACTTGGTAACAATTCTGTCACTAACTACCTGATTCTAGTTAAACTGTTGAACCTCTCTGTGTTTTAATTTCCTCATCTATAAATGTGGAGGCTGGAGCAAATCAGTGGCTTAAAACCTGTATTCACCAGAACCCCAGCCTTATGAGAATCTGCTTCATGAACCACTTCTGGGGATACAATAGGAGGCAGGGAAGGACAAGCAAACAGAGCTCTGGAGCATCTTCTCTAGTTTTGAACTGAGAAGCTTTACATTTATCTAACTTATATATTGCATGGCTCATAATATTTCAACCTGCCTTTCAAAATATCTATTATTATTCTTTTTCTTTTTTAATAAATTTATTTATTTATGGCTGAGTTGGGTCTTCGTTGCTGTGCACGGGCTTTATCTAGCTGCAGCAAGCGGGGGCTACTCTTTGTTGCAGTGCACGGGCTTCTCATTGCAGTGGATTCTCTTGTTGTGGAGCACGGGCTCTAGGCACACAGGCTTCAGTAGTTGTGGCTCGTGGGCTCAGTAGTTATGGCTCATGGGCTCTAGAGTGCAGGCTCAGTAGTTGTGGCACACGGGCTTAGTTGCTCCGCGGCATGTGGGATCTTCCTGGACCAGGGCTTGAACCCGTGTCCCCTGTATTGGCAGGCGAATTTTTAACAGCTGCACCACCAGGGAAGTCCCTCTATTATTATTCTTAATACACTCTTAATCAATGAGTCAAGAAGAAACCGGGGAAATTAGAAAATATTTTAAAATTAATGAAAATGGAGATAGAACATACAAAAACTTATCGGATTCAGCTAAAGCAGTGCTTAAGGGAAATTTACAGCTGTAAATGACTATTACAAAAAGAAGAATGATCTAAAATCTAAGCCTAACTCTCCACCTTAAGATACTGGAAAAGGAAGAACAACCTAAGCTTTAAAAAAGTAGAATGAAAAAAATAATAAAGATTAAAGGAGAAATTAATGAAATAGAGAAGATAAAACAGTGGAGAAAAATCACTGAAACTGTAAGATAGTTCTTTGTAAAGATAAACAAAATTGACAAACCTTTAGCTAAATGGACCAAAAAAGAGAAAATATTCAAATTATTAGAATCAGAAATGGAAGTGGGGGCATTAATTCTGTTTTACAGAAAAAAAAAATGGAATGTAAGACAATGCTATAAATAATTGTATGCCAAAAATTAGATAACTTAAATGACACAAACTAGGAATAGCTGCAAAGTTCCTCTGTCTCATAAAGGGCCTCTATGAAAAACCTACAGCTATCATGAGAATTTAAAGACTGGATTCTTTCTTCTTAAGCTCAGAAAGAAGACAAGGATGTCCCCTCTTATCACCTACATTTAACACACTGGGCATATTAACCAGATCAATTAGGCAAGGAAATTAAAAGAATTCATTTTAGAAGGGGAGATGTAAGACCATCTCTATATGCATATGACATTATCTTGTATATAGAAAATCCTCAGGAATCCAGTAAAACATATTAGAATAAAAAATCAGGTCAACAAGGTCACATGATATAATTTCAATATATGAAAATCAACTGTATTTCTATACATCTGCAATGAATAATCCAAAAATGAAATTAAGAAAACAATTCCATTTACAATGTTATGAAAAGGAATTAAATACTTAGGATGATATTTAACAAAAGGAATACAAAATTTCCACTCTTAAAACTACAAAAAAACTAAGGAGTACCTAAAGAAATGGAAAGATATTGCATGGTCATGCATCAGAAGACAATATTAAGATGACAATCCTTCCCAAATTGATCTACAAATTCAATGCAATACCTATCAGAATGCCAGCAGCTTGTTTGTAGAAACTGACAAGCTGATTCTAAAATCCATATGGAAATGTGAGGATCCCACAACAGCCAAAACAATATGGTTCAAAAAGAACAATGCAGCAGGACTCACAGTTTCTGATTTCAAAATTTACTACAAAGCAATAGTATTAAGAAAAGTGTGGTACTGGCATAAAGATAGACCTACAGATCTATGGGATAAAACAGAATTCAGGAATAAACAATGTATCTATAGCCAACTGATTTTCAACAAGGGTGCCAAGATCATTTAATGCCAAAAGAACAGTGTTTTCAACAAATGGTGACAAGCCCACTGGATAGCCACATGAAAAGAATGAAGTTAGACATTACATCAAACAATATACAAATATTAACAAAAGTAGATTAAAGAACTAAATCAGGAACTAAAGCTGTAAAATTCTTAGAAGCAACAGAGGACTAAATCTTCATGACCTCAAATTTGGCAGTGGATTCTTAGATATGACATCAAAAGCAAGAACAATAGGAACAACTAAACAAGATAAACTGGACTTCATCAAAATTAAAAACTTTGTGCTTCAGCGAATACTATCAAGAGAATGAAAAGACAACCAAAAGAATGGGATAAAATATTTGAAAATCATATATCTGATAAGGTATTGTATCTAGAATACATTGAACATTTACAACGCAATAATAAAACGGCAACTCAAAGATAGGCAAAGGATCTCACTAGACATTTATAGAAATAAAATATATAAGTGGCTAATAAGCACATGGAAAGATGGTCAACATCATTAGACACCAAGGAAATGCAAATCAAAATCACATGAGATATCATTTCCACCCACAAGGACTGCAACAATAAAAAAGTCAGACGATAGCAAGTGTTACTGTTGATGTGGAGATATTTGAACCCTCACACACTGCTGGTGTAATGTAAAAATGGAACTGCCACTTTGGAAAACAGTCTGGCAGTTCCTCAGATGTTTAAACATAGAGTTACCATATGATTCAACAATTCCACTCCCAGCTATGGATGTGTGCATGTGTGTGTGTGTATGTGTGTGTGTGTATGTATATGTATTACACCCAAGAGAAATGAAAACATTTGCACACAAAAACGTGTACACTAATGTTTATGGCAACATTATTCATGGTAGCTAAAAGGTAGAAACAACCCAAATGCCCATCAAATGACGAATGGATAAACAAAATATGGTATAGTCATACAATGAAATGTTGTTTGGCCATTAAAAGGAATGAAGTTCTGATACATGATAAAACATGGATGAACTATAGAAACATTATGCTAAGTGAAAGAAGCCAGTCACAGAAATACCTCATATTATATGATGCCGTTTATATGAAATCTCCAGAATACCAAATCTATATATAGATAAAGTAAATTAACGATTGCTTAGGGCTAGCGGGAGGGATGAATGATAAGAGGTTGATAGCTAAAGGTTACCATGTTTCTTTTTGAGGTCATATAAATGTTCTAAAATTCAATGTGGCAATGGTAACATGTATCTATGAATATACTAAAAACCACTGAATTATATACTTTAAGTTGGTAAATTGCACAGTTATGTGAATGGTATCTCAATAAAGCTGCTAGAAATGGAATACCTAAATAAATAGGAGAATAAAGTTTTGAGAATGAATATAGGTGAATATCCTCTTAGTTTTCACTTGATGTAAATTCAAGTGACAGGTATTAACTTATATGACTATACTTGCAAGTATTCTCAGAAGCTAGACTATAACAGAACCTATTATATTCATAATTAAATATAAATTTAAAGACCAATAACAGAGCTGTGTGTCCCTTGCCTTTCTTGAGAGATTTCGATGTAGTATATGGATTACAAATTTCTTTCCAAAATTTACTCCCATTCTTTTATACACTGTAATCGAACTTGATGGCTTACTATTGTGGTGATCCTCTTTGGAAAATGCAGAGGATTTGAATTATATTTCTAAGTGAATTAAAGTAATTTTATTTCAAAAAGCCTTTGCAAATTTGAAAACAGTTTTTGCCAAAACCAAATGTAATATAATAATAATACAAGTTTAACTCAAGATATGTTGATGAAAATTAATTAAAGCACACTTTTGAAATTAGGTGACCACTGGCAATGCTGACAATATAGTAGATTGTTTCAATTAAGTTTAATCACTAAAACTAACATTTTAAATGATACTCTGTTAAATGAAATTTATTTTTTATTCTATTTGAAATACATTTGCCGTTATTTGATATAATGCAGATGTAGGGTTTATTTTTCAAAGAATACTTAATAAATTTTAAGCAGGAATTTAGGTTCATTCTGTTGCAACAATTTTACAGTCTTTTTCATACTGAAGGATAATTTAGGCATTACAATAATGCATTTAATCTTTGTAAAATGGGTAGAACTACCTATAGTGTTAGTTATTACTAGCAAATGTTTACTACATGTTTATGATCACTTTACATGATCATTGTCATGGAAGGATTTAGTGGATATTTGTCACCTATTTGACCGCTAATTATTAGTAAATATTAGAAAATTAGGAAAACTGGAATTAGATGGGGGGAAGGAAAGAAGGAAAACACTGTTCCTACAATATGCATTTCCAATATGTCTGCCATGTATCCCTTGGGAGAGAAGAAGAAACTGGGTCAATAGCACAAAGTGCTAGAAACTGAAGTGATAATCTTTAGTAATGAGGGTTTGAGCTCTGTTTAAGGTGATCAGCAAAATCAGCCCAGAGCATTTTGTCTGAGTGCCCTTGAACAGAGTTTTCATGGGTGGCACAGAACACACAGGACCTTTGACATTGGGAAGCTGACTCAGATAAGTGCTCCTGGATCCACTGGAGTTTTCTTCCTTACCTATATCTATTTAAGGTCCATGGAACGCTTCCTGTTCATAAATTTCAACACCCCCAGAACCACAAGTAGATGAGATTTTAAGTCAATATCTACAACCAGGGAAAAGTCCAGATTTTCTGCAGCCTGAGGCTTTCACAAATTAGGGGGCCTTCTTCAAGAGAAAGAATGTAAAATTACAAATATAAAAGTAGGTATAGGGTCTAGAAAGGGGGGTTGAAAAAGTGAAGACTCATAAAGTTTATGTTCCTTTAGAATCAGAGTAAGTCTGTACCTAAAATCACTAAATGTTTCAGTAATATTTCACAGTCAGATTTAATCATTCTTGTGCCTAGGGGTGAAGTGTAAAAAGGGTGATGGGATTAGAATATTATTAATAGCCAACATTTATTAGGTATACCATAAGGCATTTAAATTCTTGACATGTTATCTCCTTAAATTTGCACCAAAGAGAGAAGAGAGAGATGTGATTATTTTCTCATTTTGTGAAGTGATGATGAACACCTGAATCATAACAGTGGGAGTAGAGAAAAAGAAAAGGAAATAAACTACAGAAAATTTAGGACTACAAGATGAATTTCAGGTATGGGCTCAGAAGAAAAAAGCTTCAAGTAGCGTGCCCAGATTTCTAATGTAAGAGACAGGTCAAGTCCCACCATGTGAAATTATAAAGATTATGTAGTGAGAAACAAATAAATGGAGAATAATAATGCATTCATTTTGAGTTAGAGGGATATATCTCTATATCTTTCTATCTGTCTATCTATCTATCTATCTACTTGTATATCTATTTGCATATATATCTAGGTAGGCATGACTAGTCTGCCTCTGAATATATAAGTTGGAAACAGAAGGAAAAGGTTAGGAATAGAAATAAATACTGGTGATGTAAATGGTAGTTGTAACTATGGGAGTGTACAAAATCCCTTAGGGGATGGGTAAAAAGTAATAATAGCCCCATTAGGGCAAGAAGAACCTTGAAGACTCCCATATTGATGGGATAAATGGAAGAACTCACAAAGAGACTAAGAAGAAATCTTGTTAAGGGGATGGAGAAGAAATGCAGGAAACAAGGATAAAGCCTTGATATCAAATGCCTAGAATTCTAAGAGTAGATGCTTAATCATCCAGGTTAAATGCTATAGAGGTCCAGTAAGATGTAGACGGAGAATGGTCCACTGAAAGCAACTAGCTGTTTTGCTACAGTGGTAGCACAAGCCAGATGTGAGAAGTTGAGAAAGTCATGCATGAATAGAAACTGCAAATGCAGATCCCTCTACTGAGAAATATGTTTGCCAAGGGAAAGGTAGGAGTTTCTTTAGTTTTTGATGTTTGACAACACTTGGGAGCCAAAAATGAAGGAACTATTCTCAAAGAAGACAAAGCTATGATAAATGATGGAGAAGAGCCCAAAAACAGGTTCTGAGATAAGATAAAAGATACACGTTGGAAGGCTGATAGAGTAGATTCCTATTATTCAGAGAATGGGGTGAAAGCAATAAGGGGGTTAGGGGTTAAGGAAGAGTATATGTTCATGAAACCCCTATTCCTCCATGAAAGAATAGATGCAATCATTGTCCAGTGGAGGCTGGAGATGGGGAAAAGACTGGAGTGAAGAGGATGTTTGAAAAGACTAATAACACTTTGGAAAGATTGCTGTGAGAAATGCAAGAGTACACAAATTAGCAAATAGAAGTTAATGCCTAAATAGGGTCTGAGACAGAAATATCTATCAGGAGAATTAAATGAATAAATGTACACAGGACTTCCCTGGTGGCGCAGTGGTTAGGAATCCGCCTGCCACTGCAGGGGACACGGGTTCGAGCCCTGGTCCAGGAAGATCCCATGTGCTGCAGAGCAACTAAGCCCATGCGCCACAACTACTGAGCCTATGCTCTAGAGCCTGCGAGCCACAAGTACTGAGCCCACGTGCCACAACTACTGAAGCCTGCACACCCAGAGTCCATGCTCCGCAACAAGAGAAGCCACTGCAGTAAGAAGCCCACATACCGCAAACAAAGAGTAGCCCCCACCGCTCGCCACAACTAGAGAAAGCCCATGCACAGCAACGAAGACCCAATGCAGCCAAATATAAATAAATAAATAAATAAATAAATAAATAAATAAATTTAAATAAATAAATAAATTGGAGAAAAAAAGAAAATGTACACAAACCAACCCTTGCAGTGCTTTCTGTATTGTCGGTGTTCAACAAACGTTAGACCCACCCCAGTCCACTATCATAAAGGACTCATAGGATCTCTGAGATCCATGAAGCGGGACAAGCGATGTCTCCTTTCTATGGGAAACTGTTGTCATATATGTATATCTGTCACATCTACAGAGATGGATGCACCTACTATGTGCACATGCACTTTCTTTACAGCTTCATTTCCTTCTGATGAAAGCATTATAATTAAATGGTAGAGTGGAAAAAAATATTTTTCTAAATGATGGGGCTGAAATAAATACAGATTTAAGTAGATTATTTTTAATAATTTTGGTAATAGCTATGTAAGCAGAATTGTGGAATTTTATTTATGAATTTCAAAAAGGTATAGACTGATAGGCAACATTAATATGAGGGGGCCGAAGACAGCCATTTTTTAATACATCAAAACTAGTTGTTTTTAATGAGTTTAGAACTTCAAGAGATTATATGACTCTACTTCCACCCCTTTCCTGAAATTAGCAGGAAGACTGGGCTACCTCTACTCCTCCACATAAACACTTGTCATTTCTTTCTTTCTCTAAGCCACCCATAAAAAAAAAAATTGCTTTTACATTACTATACTTATTGCTAGGAATTTGCTGGTTTGTTCTCTTCAAATTAGTTTATACCATAAAAATAAGTTTTTTGAACCCTTAAATCTAATATTCTTTGCTTCAAATTCTAATAGGTTATTTATTAAAGTAAAAATGCTTACATTCTTTTCCTTTTCATTAATCAAGTCCACTGCTTCACAATAGAATGTACACTGCTAAGGGTATGTATTTTATATGACCTGCTACTATCCTGAGTTAGAATATTCTGTTTATGTAAACTTACTTTATTTAAATGTATGCTGAAGGAAATGAAAACAGAAACTTGGGCTCAAAAGTTCCTCTATAAACTCAACTGCACAATTAAGTTAGACATGAACCATGATTGGCTAATTACGTTGTAAAAGTTCTATGATACTCCTTTAAAATTGTTTGCAGTTCTATTTTTTCTTAATTTTCACAAAAATTTTCTTACCAAAATGGATAGTTAACAGTTGATATGAAAGACACATATTAGTCTTAGAAAAATATCTGAGTGAAAGACTTTCAAATATAAATCACTTCATACTTATTTATAATTAAACAGCATCTTAATATGCCACAGTCTTCATTTGTAAGACTATACTGTGAGTTTCATGGCAAGCCTACGCTATGTATCCTTAGTTATTTGTTTTCTCAAAATGAAAATTCTTTTAAATTTGAATTACCCTCTATAATAAACTGTATTAATGTTAGTTTTATTTGTAAACATACTCTATATAGGTGCCTCTCTATCAATACTTATCCCATTGTATTACAAGAGCTACTTATCTATTAGTCCTTCAAAGGGATGAATACAGCAATTTTCATCATTTTGCCCAAACGAATCAATGCAGAACAGTGTTGTTGAATGAACAGCTGAATAAATGAATGGCCTGAACGGACAATCCTAGCCAGGTTTATAGTGCACACAGCTTTATCCAGTTATCTCAAAAGGGATTAAAATGTTATGAAAATAAATTCTTCATTTAAAAATTTAATAGCACACAGAAAAGCTGGAGGTAATAAAGATTAAAAAAAAAGACAACAACTTAACCTGAAAGGTCTCAAACTGACAGCTGGTCAGTCAAACATGACCTCACACTTGTTTGTCTAGCTCAGGATTTTATTTTTATTTTTATTTTTGGAATTTGAATGTCTAGACAGGGCATTTACTCTTCAGTTTGTCATAGGCCCCATCATCCCTATTGCCATAGACCAGACCCAATTCACAAATCCTTGTTGCCTTCTTGGCCATTTGGCATTTGAATCTGGGTTCTCAGATCTCCTAGGAAGGCAAAGTGAACAGATTACCCTGTACCTTATTATTTGCAATCACCTTTTCAGATTTAGAAAAACTTTATAGTTAACACAAAGCCATAGGAAGATAACAAATAAAAAGCCCTAGTAAAAAATTATATTCCTACTATTATCCACCAACTAGGAAAAAAGTGAACGAAAAATGTAAATTACTTTTGAATACTTTAGCCTACCAAAGTTGAATCAAGAACAAATAGATCATTTGAACAGACTGATCACTAAAAGTGAAATAGAATCTATAATTTAAAAACTCCCTACAAACAAAAGTCTAGGACCAGATGGCTTCACAGGCAAATTACATCAAACACACAAATAACTTATACCAATCCTTCTCAAACTCTTCCGAAAAACTGAAGAGGAGGAAACAGTCCCAAAGACATTCTATGAAACCACCATCACCCTGATACCAAAACCAGTCAAAGACACCACCAAAAAAGAAAATTACAGGCCAATACCTTTGGTGAATATAGATGTGAAAATTCTCAACAAAATGTTAGCAAACCAAATCCAACAAGACATAAAAAAGATCATACACCATGACCAAATGGGATTCATCCCAAATTCACAAGGATGGTTCAACATTATGCAAATCAATCAATGTAATACATCACATTAACGAAAGAAAAAGACAAAAACCACATGATCCTCTCAACAGGTGTGGAAAAAGCATTTGACAAAATTCAACATCCATTCATGATAAAAACTCTTACCAAAGTATAGAGGGAACATATCTCAATATAATAAAAGCTATTTATAACAAACCCACAGCCAATATAATACACAATGGTGAAAAGCTGAAAGCCTTCTTGCTAAAATCTGGAACAAGAAAGGATGCCCACTCTCACCTCTTCTATTCACACAGTATTGGAAGCCACAGCAATCAGAAAAGAAAAAAAATGAAAGGTATCCAAATTTGAAGGGAAAAGGTAAAACTGTCATTATATACAGATGATATGATACTATATATAGAAAACCCTGAAGATCCCACACAAAAAAACTACTAGAACTGATAAACAAATTCAGCAAGGCAGCAGGATACAAGATTAACATACAGAAATTGGTTGCATTGTTGGTGTAAACCAACAATGAAATATCAGAAAGGGAATGTAAAAAAAACAATACCTTTTAAAATTGCACCCCCCAAAATAAAATACTTAGGAATAAACCTGACCAAGGAGGTGAAAGACTTATATGCTGAGAACTGTAAAACATTAATAAAGGAAATTGAAGACAACTCAAAAAAATGGAAAGGTATCCCATGCTCTTGGATTGGAAGAATTAATATTGTAAAAATGGACATACTGTCCAAAGCAATCTACAGATTTTATGCGATCCCTATCAAATTACCCATGACATTTTTCACAGAACTAGAACAAATAATCCTAAAACTCATATGGAACCATAAGTGACCCAGGATCACCAAAGCAATCATGAAGAAAAAGAACAAAGCAGGAGGCATAACCCTCCTGGACTTCAGACAATACTACAAAGCTACAGTAATCAAAACAGCATGGTATTGGCACAAAAACAGACATACAGACCAATGGAACAGAATAGAGAACCCAGAATTAAACCCATACACCTACAGTCAATTAATCTTCGACAAAGTAGGCAAAAATATACAATGGAGAAAAGACAGTCTTTTCAGCAAGTGCTGTTGGGAAAGTTGGAGAGCCACATGTAAATCAATGAAGTTAGAACACACCTTCTCACCATACATGAAAATACTCAAAATTGTTTAAAGACCTAAATATAAGACATGACACCATAAAACTCCTAGAAGAGAACATAGGCAAAACATTCTGTGACATAAATCATACCAATGTTTTCTTAGGTCAGTCTCCCAAGGCAATAGAAATAAAAACAAAAATAAACAAATGGGACCTAATCAAACTTACAAGCTTTTGCACATCAAAGGAAACCATAAGCAAAATGAAAAGACAATCTACAGAATGGGAGAAAATATCTGCAAATGATGTGACTGACAAGGGCTTAATATCCAAAATAGACAAATAGCACACACAACTCAACAACAAAAAAACAAACAACCCTACCCAAAAATGGGCAGAAGACCTGAATAGACATTTCTCCAAAGAAGACATACAGATGGCCCACAGGCACATGAAAAGGTGCTCAACATCGCTAATTATTAGAGAAATGCAAAACAAAACTACAATGAGGTACCACCTCATACCAGTCAGAATGCTCATCATTAAAAAGTCTACAAATAACAAATGCTGGAGAGGATGTGGACCAAAGGGAACATTCTTACACTGTTGGTGGGAATGTAAGTTGGTGCAGCCACTGTGGAAAACATTATGGAGGTTCCTCAGAAAACTAAAAATAGAATTACCATATGATCCAGTGATCCCACTCCTGGGCATATATCCAGACAAAAGTATAATTCAAAAAGATACATGCACCCAATGTTCATAGCAGCATTATTCACAATAGCCAAGACATGGAAACAACCTAAATGTCCATTGACAGATGAATGGATAAAGATGTGCAACATATATACAATGGAATACTGCTCAGCCATAAAAAAGAATGAAATAATGCCATTTGCAGCAACATGGATGCAATTAGAGATTATCATACGAAGTGAAGTAAGTCAGAAAGACAAATACCATACGATATCACTTATTTGCGGAATCTAAAATATGACACAAATGAACCTATCTATGAAACAGAAACAGAATCACAGACATAGAGAACAGACTGGTGGTTGCCAACAGGGAGGCGGATGGAGGAGAAATGGAATGGGAGGTTGGGGTCAGCAGACGTAAGCTTTTATATATAGAATGGATAAACAACATGGTCCTACTGTATAGCACAGAGAACTATATTCAATATCCTATGAAAAACCATAATGGAAAAGAATATAAAAGAATATTAAAAAAAATACACATACACACAATCACGTTGCTGTATAGCAGTAAGTAACACAAATACACAGAATAAAGGAGACCAAAAGTAGGTACTCAACTAAAAAAGGCCCTTGTCCAGATGAAAGATAAATTGCTCATAAATGGCTTTTTTGTCCTCTGATATGTTCTTGCCATCAATATCCCTCCTATCCTTTAGGGCCAGCCTAAGTCTCAACTCCAGCGCAACTTTGTAACCAAGTTCCCTGTGAAAGCAAGAGCTCACCTTCTTCAAAGAGCACTTATTGTCTTAATCAGATAACCACTCTTTACCAAAGACAGGTTGGCAAATTTCAGTAAATTTCAGTACCAGTATTTGGCACCCAAATTCAGTACGTAATTTAAATTACTATGATGTAGTACATTGGTTATTTATAATGTAAAGTACCATTCAACAATTGGTATTTATGTAGCTGGACTATCTCTTCAATTATATTACGAACATCCTATTAGTTAACATAATCTCTTCTTTGTATTTTAGTATTGCAGGTACCTGAGACAGTGCTAGACATTGCAGTGTACACATTATTGGTTACCTGTTTTTTCTGCAGATTTAGTTCCTTGATATTGAATCAATTTAGCTTGAGTTTCCGGAATCCAAGGAATGCAGATTGTCTTGGGGATATCAAAATGTTCTGGAAGGCTCAGCTCTGTTTTGTATAAAATGGACTTTGGCTTCTTCAACTTTGAGATATTAAAGAGCATACAAATCTGCAAATAAATAGAAACTAAAATTGGAATGTAATCCTCTTACCCGTTGCCTCCAAAATAAACAAACAAAAAAGACAGCATTATGTACTTAGACTCCATATTTTGGTGAAAAAAATCCCTCAAGGGATTGAATTTGTTCATTTCTTTAGACATACTATTGTTTACTTGGTAGAGGACAACACTAACATGTTTCATAGACTCAAAAGAGTCATCCTTTATTCAGAGATGCTCAATGTCACCTGCTCTAATCCTTTCAGTGATGAGGAATTCATTGTCTCAGGAAGAAGTCATTCCACTAGTGAACAGTACTGAGAAAGCACTTCCCTCTGTGAGTTGAACCTGGTGTTCCTTAACATCTTCCCATCAGCTCTAGTTCTTATCAGCAGTACAGTTAGTCCCCTCTCTTTTGCTAATGACAATTTTGGGGAAAAAAATATGCATCTATAAAACTAGGTCCTATCCCTCCACAAACCTCCAAACATCCCTTTCAAATAGGTCTGATATTTTTAGTCCATTCAATCTTTACTTATATGATGTGGTTTACAACTTACCCTCATGCATATGCTTCTCTAGACACAATCTAGTTCAACACTGTCATTCCTAAAATGGGACCCTGAAGATAAACCCAGCTCCCTAAGTATGAACTAAGCAATGCAGAGCATAGAAGTAGGCAATCGTTTAGTTTTATCTGGACCTTCTACTGCTAAACACGTAGTAGAGCCTAAGGGTTAGACCAAGTCTTCTTGAAGCCAGACTGCCTGAATTTATACCCCAATTTTAAACAAGCCTGGCCAGGTTATTAACCAAAGCCACAAAGTCTTCATTTGGGAAACACGGGCAATAATAGTACACATTGCCTATCCCTGGTATATTTAAAGTATAAACAAATGCCAGGTCCTTGGAGCATATTTTAAGAATTCAATAAATGTTGGCTGTCATTATCATCACCATTGTTGTCCTTGTCATCAACATGATTGTAACCATGATATCATTACTCAGCAAAAATAAGTTTTAGTTCCTTTGGCAATTATCCCATTCACTAGTTCATTATCTATAAAATCCACAAGTTTTTTTTTTTCCTCACAAAGCCACATTTTCCACCTACTTTATTTTGGCAATTAAAATCATGTAAATGCAGAAAGGTAAATTAATTCATTTACCACTGTTTTGGCTTGGTTTATTTTTCTAGTTATCATGAAAAAATTATCTATTCATATAAGCAACTAGTTCTTTATCCCAAAGTGGATCATCTGCCTTCTATATCTGCAAGTCATTCAAAATAATATGTACGGGGCTTCCCTGGCGGCGCAGTGGTTAAAAATCCGCCTGCCAATGCAGGGGACACGGGTTCGAGCCCTGGTCGGGGAAGATCCCACATGCTGCGGAGCAACTAAGCCCGTGGGCTACAACTACTGAGCCTGCGCTCTAGAGCCCACGAGCTACAAGTACTGAAGCCCGCGCGCCTAGAGCCTGTGCTCCGCAACAAGGGAAGCCATCGCAATGAGAAGCCCACGCAGTGCAACGAAGACCCAAGGCAGTCAAAAATAAATAAATAAATAAATTTATTAAAAAAAATATATATATGTACGGATACACACTCTCTTCTTGATCAAACTCTAGTCAGGCTCCTCCAAGCCATCTTCTCAACCAGGCCTCAACTTTAGCCTATAAAAAATGCAGATTCTCAGCACAAATGATTTTGTCCACCCCTTTCCCTCACACACACACACACACTAAGAGACTTGAACAAGCACTAACAACGTTTCTAACAGCTCAAGGCCATATCCCTAGGACTACTCCAGTCCCCCTTAAGGTCCCTATCTGGGAAAGTTCAATGCTGCAAGGATAATTTACTGTTTGTTCCAGTCAAAATCTGGTGATAGGCAGATAGGCTCCTGAACCCCTCCTAGAGCAGTTACTTTAGAAAGCTTGCAATTATAACTCCCTTCTCTCTCCTTTTGAGATGTAAATCTACCACCCACAACTGTCTTCTTCTCAAGGACCTCAGAGCCCTCCCTTTGAAATGCAAAAATTCAAGGAGATAATGCTCCCAGCCAGGTAGGTACTTAGTTCTAACTTGCATCACTACCTCCCTCCTGTCACAAAGATTCCAGAAGTTTGTTTCTCTTTATAAGCATCAATTAACAAGTCCAGATTGCTGTGACCAACTCCCTCCTGCTTCTTGTAAACTTCACTTCGCTGACACTTCTCAGGCCCCAGCTTATTCTCTCTCCTGAGTTCAGCTCATACTGGATCCTCCTCCCTGATGCAACAGTTACTGAATAAAGTCTATGCTTGTTTTAACTAGTGTCTGGCTTTGTTTATCTTTGACAGTATCGACAGGTACTTATTTCACGATTTGAAGTGCACTTAAATTATACAAATACAAAAACCTTTTCTCTACTCTACTGAATCCTCACCAAGGGTATCTTTTAGATTTCCTTTTTAAAAATGTCAAATTTCAAAATTTCAATGAGTTTCCTCACCATTTATCCCAGAGTACAAAGCATGGCTTTTAAAACATAAAATTGAGGAAGTTAATAGAAAACATAAGGAAACTCCCTTGCAAGCTCTGAATCTTCCTACTACCAATGAGTGTATCACTAGAGTTAGTTTATTAATGGCCAGGAGAATATGAATTCAATACATGAGCGCTAAGTGTAAAGTGCCAGATATTCATGCTCCTGACAAAAGATCCTGTCTCTCAGAGTATATAAAGTAGATACATCATAATGCTATTACCTTACAAATATTTCAACAATTCAAATTGCACATGGCTGTATAATAAAAAAATTAGACATGTCACTTTTCTTTGGTGGAAAAGTAATTACATTTATTCAATTAGATTTTGCTCTAAACAGATTTATTTCAAGGATAATTTTAGATTTTATTTGTTATATGGTTATTTTATGCTATAACAGAGAATTCTAGACTTTCATTTATTCCATTATACAATTTCATGGCAGTAAACTAGGAAATGAACATATGATCTGGAGGCTATGCAGGGCAAGGAAAAGAGTAATGGACTCTGGGAGGTAAAAACCTAGGCCCATTTTTAATCTGTCACAAATCAGTGGTGTCACCTTGGGCTACTATCTTACTATTTTGGGGTCTTGGTTAATAGGTCTGTAAAAGTAAGAGGTTGTACTATGTGTCTCTGAGTGTTCAGCATTATTTATTTTCCAGCTTTAAAATACAATAATGTCTCTACCCTGATCTAGGCTGTAATCTCTGCCCTGTCAGTGAGGGCAACTTAGGTCTTTTTATGCCTCAGTCATTCCACTTGTTTTGTATTACAAGTGTAATCCTATCTTCTCTCCACTTCTCCATGGGGTCATGGAAATAATTTGAAAAGTGTACATAAAAGTATTTGGGGAAAAAAAGGTGTCAAATACTATACAAGGGGAGAGAACTTTTAAAATCAATTCTGTTTACTGTTCTGCTGTATTAGCATTATTATATTTCAACAGTGCAGTGATAATTGCACTTGAAAAGAAAACTCTATGACTACATGTATATCAACAGAATAAGATGTGCCTATACGTTCTGATTTGGTGTAGCTGATTTTCTTAGACTGGCATATTCAACACTTCTGTAGTTATTTTTTGCATTTAGAGAGTTTTTGCCGAAATAAAAAAAAATTCATGATATTTGTAGACTTCAAAGAAAACTGTAATCTTCAAGTGAAAAAAACTTCTCATTTTAAATTTACAGACTGCTTAAAACATTTAAATTTTAAAGAAGTCAAGATTTAATCATAAATAATAATAATTATTACTATTTCCACCAACAATTTTGGAGAAGTGGAGACATACATATACCCATCCTGCAAAGGTGGGAGGGAAATAAGGATAAGTAAACAGAAAGATGACTTTGTGAAAAATCAGGCTATGAGGCAACCTGGACTGACATCAGCCTATACAACGAAGACTACAGGTTTAAAGTACCATTTGTTTGTCAGGTACATGTTCAATCCAATTAAACAATGACAGCACTTCTCATGCACAAGACACTGAGGGATAGACAAAAAAACACATGACAAAAGTTTTTAGATTTCTAGGAATTCACAATCTGATGGGGAAAATAGGTAAATAAAAAAAAATCATATACAAAACATAATTTGATAAATGCAATAAGAAACAAAACGTGTGCTGGGTTCCAGGGAGAAAGTTAAAGAAGAGAGAGAAAGATAGAAACTATATACATGCATAAATAATAGAAAAGGGATCCACAGACAAAATCCATCTCCCTCAAGCATTTTTTCATTTACATAAAATTTTCGACAAGAGGTACGAATGAAGACAATTTAAAAGAAAAGAGAGAGAGAAAGAGAGAGAGAGCACTAAATAGGCATGAATTTTGAAAAAAGCCACCTATTGAACATTTTTATTGTAATAGTGCACTGAAAGTTGAACACAAACCTTCCCAAATGCACTGCTCTATAGCAGAAGTAAGCATTTTGGTATGAGCTGAAGAGAGAGCCATTGGCTTCTTAGATGCACAGTGTGTACAGGTCAGTCTGGAGGATATCAGAGCCTTGGGCCTTGATATTTTTGACCTTATCAGAACTTAAAAATCCAGGTCATCTATAAAATAACAGCACAAATTGTTAGAAATTGGTGCTTAGACTATATTCATTCTAGCATTCTGACAAATAAAAAAATAAATCACCCCTACAATGCCAAGGGTTTTGTTGTAACCTATGTAAATCAAGACTAACATTAAACGAGCAGGATTCTAAAAATTACTATTTATTCCTTCAGTGAACAAAGATTTAGTGACTACCTTTGGTACAGTGCACACTTTTCTAGGCACTGGTGATATGAGAGTTAACTAAACAAATATCTTCTCACAAATTCCCTTGCTGGAGATAAAGAGTAAACACATAAATATACTACTCTCAGATGGTAAATGCTATCGACAAAGAAAACTGAAAGAAGTTTAGGGTTTGGAAAGTGGCTGCCGGAAGTAAGGGATTCTTTTAAAAATGCAAGCTGGTAAAGCAGAAGCTTAGCGGTAGCATTCCAGCAGACCTGAAGTAATTGAGGGACGCAGCCTCTCACGCCCAGAGAAAAGCAACAAAGGACAGACGTGCACAGGCCGCAGGGAGCAGGCCTTCTTCGGGCGCTGGAAGAACAGCAAGAAGGCCTGTACACAGGGAGGGACAGGAGTGAATGGGCTCCAGTGGAGATGCTGAGGTCAGGAAAGGGGATGGGCCTGAACAGGAGGGTCATGAAGACCACCGTAAAGATGTTGGTTTTCATTCTGATGCAAGCTAGAAAAGCCAGGGGAGCAAAGGAGCAAAGTGTGCAGGTTTCCATTTTAGAAGAATCGCTTTCGTTGCTCTGTGGTGACTCGACTTACCTTATTTCAATTATAAAATAGAGTTCAAGCTGTAATACAGTAGAGTCTACAGTAACAGTAACAACAACAACAATGCCATACATCTAGAGAGCACTAATTATATACTAGGTACTATGCTAAGCATTTTATATAATTATCTCACTTAGTTTTCATTAATGACCATTATCTCCTTATTACAAATGTAAAAATCAAGGCTGGAGGAGTTTTAAGTTACCAGCTCACAGTCACACAGCTGGACAGTGTTAGAGTCTGGATTCTCAGCCTGGTAATCTGACCCCAGAAATGATCCTCTCTGGATGAACAACAGAATATCCTGGACAACTTGTAGAATATGTCCCCACTCACCCCCTTCCAGAGACTGATACTGAATTGTTCTGGTGGGGCCTGAGCACTGGGATCAGTTCTCCAAGGCATCTCAAGTAGAGGCAGAATTGAGAACTACTGTGAAATATCAACCATACTGTAATGCCTAAAATTACCTAGCAGAACAATTTGTTTCAGATTTATTATTTAATGAGGTAAAAAAGAAAAAAGCTACTGAGCTGTCCTTCTGAGGAAAAGCAGCTTTCATCATTTTTATATGTAAAAACATTGTTATGATCTCTGTACATTTTTAAAGAGAGACTAATTTCAGCACATCCTCTGTCCTCCATTCCCACCTCGATCTTGGTCAGCCCCAGGAGGGTGATGGCCAAGCGGATGCTACTGCTCTCCAGAGTGCCCGTGATCAACCTTCTCTCATACTCTATCTTCGACATCTGCTGCTGTGCTGCAAAAGCCAAGGCCTTCTCCTTGGCTTCATTAGTCAGTGGCAATTTAAGGTCCACATCCAGGATTTGACGGAGCTTACATTTCAAATACAGAACTGGATCTTCCTTATTAAGCACTAGGGGAAGCAAAAACATTCATGATTGCAATGATCAGTTACACCCTTAACGTTGTTATCCAGGATGGACTTGGGAGGTCTGAAATATAACACTGCAGTTATGGCCTTTATTAACCAGAGTAGAAAGAAACAGGCAACACATCTCTAGTAGTCCTAATTCAGTAATTTAAGAGTAAGTCTTCAGGAATGAAAGATATTTTTCTCTACAAAGAGTTCTAGTCAAGTGGTTCTTTCGTAGAAACATCATCAACTTGCTAAAAAATTCAGTGGCCATTGTGCTCCTATCAGTGGTTAGAAGGTAGGAGGAACAGAAAGAAACGTAAAGAAAGACACCTCTCAAGGACGGGCAAGAACTGCCATTTTCTTTCAGTAATAACCTTACACTTTAAACTAGGACACTGGGTAGAAGTACAGGTTATATTATAGTATATAGAATTTGACATTGTAGTTATTTCCAAGTTACTTGGAAAATGGAAAATTTTGCTGAGTAAATATTTTGAATGCCAAATTATAATATTTACCTGAAGACTAAAAGAAATAAAGATTTAAAAAAGAATCACCATCGACATTTTCTTAATTGTTAAAATGGTACTCTATTCCATGTATGCTGACATAATAAAGTTAAAAGGGAGCCTTCAGAAATGTAATCATATATTGGAAAAATGCGCTGTGAGGGTGCTTAGGTGACTACATGAGGAATGGTACCATCCTTCAACATTAGAAATGAAATAAAATGCACAGATACTCTACCTTCTTCTGGAGAACTGCTATGGTCAAGCGGAGTTGAAGAATCCATTGGAAAGAATCTGGAAGGCAAGGGGATCATACCTCTTCCTTCCAAAGCATATATTAATTCTCCAATCTAAAACACAACCACACAATAATATTAAATTTTAAAAGTTCAGAAAAAGATTAGGATAAATCTTTCAACTATGAGAAAAATCTTTGTACTATAAAAACATGTATTGTGCATTACTAAGCAACATAGGCCCTAAATGGGTGGAGAAAGGTAAGGATGAAATACAGCCCTACCATAGTATGAGGGAAACTTTGCACGCAACTAGAACAGAGATGGATTGAGAAGGTCTCAGGGCGGCACTGACAGCAGTTGATCGTTATAGGTACAAATATCCTTGGAAGACTGTTAGCTTAAAACAAATGAATTCAAGCAAATGAGAAAAATGTTTCCTTCATTTTGTGATTTATTGTTGGAAGGGAGTGACATCATTTTTGCAGGGTGTCTGAGTCCCTAAGAGTCTATATTTTAAAGTGGGGGGTTTCAAAATGTGCATGTGAGGGTCTGAAGATCTTTTAGAATAAGTGATTAGGCAAGAAGTACAAAAGACTAAACAGCATGAAAATAAAAGTGGGAACAATGCAAGGGCAACAACATGATATAGGGAAAGACCAACAGAGGTGGACAAGCCTGGTTTTAATTCTGGCGCTGGCACTTACTACCTACTAATAAGCCTCAGGCAAGTTTACTGAATCTCTGAGTTCCAGTTTCTTCCTCTATAAAATGGGATGAACAACACTTTTATGTTAGGAACCCAGAGAGTAAATGAAAAATGAGAGGGAGAAAGTCTCAAAAGACACATCATACAATCACAATGGATAAATATCATCTAGATCTTGATTCTTCAGTGCAGCAGACTATGCTATCCCAAAACATGACTGTAGGAGTTCAGGATGTGCCACAACAAAATATGCTGCTTTGGTATATTGATTCTTTTGAGCTGTAGGCACCTGAAAAACAGGGAGAGCTTTCTATGAACTTCCCTTATCTGCCTAAGACAGATACTCCAAAAGGAACTCGATTGTTGTAAATCCCCTCCCTGAGAGTTTCATCAACTAGGGAGTATTGACGCTTGTCACACGAAGAGACTAGAAGTTGACACCACAACCAAGCGTTGTCACAAACTATCATATCTTTCATCTACTCTTCTAAGGGCCTATTCATTTTTCCTAAAAATCATTTACTCTCCTCTAAGTGGCTGACATCCCTCCCTCCCCTTTCCTTATTAAGATGGTATTTAAGCCTGAATTCTAAGCCACATCAAGGAATTAACTCCTTTTTCCTTGGGTATCTCCCATGTATATATGAGGTATACATGTTAATACACTTCTGTTTTTCTCTTGTTAATCTGTCTTTTATTACAGGGGTCTTAGTCAAGAAGAACTCAGAGGAGTAGAGGGAAGATTATTTTTCCTCCCCTGTATTTCAAACAAAGAAACTTAAAATGAAATGATAAAAACAAACAAACATAAAAACAATAATGAGACAATCAGGGAAATACGAAGAATGCCTTGATTTTTGATGCTATTTAAAAAAATACGATATTTTTAGTAGTAATGGTATCATGGTTATGTCAAAAAAATAAAACAAAACAAAAAACAAACCCAGAGTCTTTTTGTTGTAGAGACACTTCCTGAATTATTTGTGGACAAAATGATGTGATGACTGAGATTTGCTTCATGAAACTTGCTTGGCAATGCACTGTTGAAACTGAGCAAAGGATACAGGGGGTGATATACTACAGTTTTATTTCTACAATTCTGTGTATTTTATATGTTCCATAATACAGTCTTTTCTTTGTTTCTTTTTCTTTTTTCAAATTGAGGTATATTTGCTTTACAATATTAATATAAGTTTCAGGTGTACAACACAGTGATTCACAATTTTTAAAGGTTATACTCCATTTATAATTATTATAAAATATTGGCTCTAGTCCTTGTGTAGTACAATATATCCTTGTAGTTTATTTATTTTATACATAGTAGTTTGTGCCTCTTAATTGCCTACCCCTATATTGCCCCTTCCCCTTCTCTCTTCCCACTGGTAACCACTAGTTTGCTCTTTGTATCTGTAAGTCTGTTTCTTTTTGTTATATTCATTCATTTGTTGTATTTTTTAGATTCCACATACAAGTGATATCATACAGTATTTATCTTTCTCTGTCTGAAAGCCTTTTTTTTAATGCTGATATTTTAAGAAGTAGAATGATAGTAAAGATGTGGTGAGGACTACAGGAGGTCATGCAACAACTGTTGCCATTTCACTTGTTATCTAAGATATTACAATTTTTTGGTATATTTTTATCATGTGATTAGTTTACTTTTATATCATTTACATATACGTTGCTTGTTCAAACACAACTTTAGAATAATCTCTAACCCTTTGCCTGGCACGTACCAGGCACTTAAGAGATCCATTTAAATGGAGTGAGAGCAGGCTTCCCAAATTTCACGTGCATGTCAATCACCTGAGGGTTTAAAATAAAAATTAAGTTAAGAAAAAAACAAAAAAAAGATCTAGGGTGGAGCCAAGACTTGAGAGGATGAGTGAAAACATGGACTGACAAATTTAGGTTTAAGCCACACAATGGATAATCTTGTACCAGAATGGGCTTGTGACAGGCATGCAACTAACTACCAGGCAAGCAAAAGGAAACCTAACTTCGAAGCTGGGATTGTAACTAGTTTGAACTGTTGCACAGTCTTAAAATAATCTCAACTGTATGTTTGAGAGACTATTCCAAAGATATCTTTGAACAAGCAATACACACATAAATGATATAAAAGTAAACTGATCACATAATAAAAATATACCAAAATGTTATAAATATCTTTGATAACAAGTGAAGTAAAAATCTGGAAACAATATAAGAATGAACAATTTCTGATTGTGAGGACAATTTATTTACAGCTTCATTATCCCTCCCCAAATGAGATTTGTTTATAATAAAATTGATTTTGTCTTCTACTTTCACGATAATGTTCAATATAATTTTATTAATTACAATCCACAATTATCTTTAGTTCCTGCTGAAAAATGGAATATGGAAAACTTTGAATGTTTTAAATTGCTTAGCATTTAAATCTGTGCACTCCTAGTAATAAATAGTATGTTATATATAATTTTCATGGAGTAATTTTTACTAAACAGCCATGTACTTTTCAAACATAAATGCAAGCTAGCAATCTGAAATGTGTTTACTGTGTATGTGTGTGTTTTACTACATACAACTGAATGATCGATACTAACGTTATAAAATTTTCAGATCCCGCAAGCTGCACAGTGCGGCCAAAAAAATTTTTTCTCAATGATAATTGGAGTGCAAATGTATCAGTTCACCAGAGACTGGAGAAAACAATATGTTAATATTTTACTTTTAATTTTTTTCTCATGTTTATTTTTATCTAAAAATCAGTTGTTTTACCCAAAGTGTAGTTGACAGAAGACATTTTCACATGTTGAGGTATGGGGAAATCATTCTGGCTTATATATGATTTGGCTCAAACTTTATGCTAACTAGAATAGCCTGTCTTATGGCCTGTGAAACACGAATTTTACATCTGCCTTAACCACTAAAGAAAAGAATAAAAATCATTGGAGTAATTGTGGTTCAGGCATTCAAAATGGATGCGGGTGGCTATTGCAGATGTAGTTTCAGACACATTCCTGCATCACTGAGAAACTGACCTTTCTGAACTGTTTCAAACTTAAGGACACCGCTAGCCATTCTCAAAACAATACCTGCTAGCAGCTGCCAGATGCAACCTTATGATCTCAAGGTCTCCTCTTGTAACTGTGAAAACACTTCAGAGTCCAAACCAATCCTTGCTTAACAAGATCCTTACTTCTTGCCAGCTCCAATCCTAATTCTTGACAATCAACTTATGTAACTTTTTGATTTTTGCCTATATTAGCCTCCCACATTTTGTAGTATGGGAGAACACAATTCAAGTGCCTCTTGAATCTGTGTCCCAGGCCACAGTCCACAGTTTAGCTCAAATAAAACTCTTTTCCTTTCCTATTATAGATTGTTAATTGATGATTTGTGTTGACATAGTCTTCGTAAGAAATTAGACTTGGTGAGTATAGAATTATAATAATTGCTTTTTTTTTTTTTTTTTTTTTTTTTTGCGGTACACGGGCCTAACACTGTTGTGGCCTCTCCCGTTGCAGAGCACAGGCTCTGGACGCGCAGGCTCAGAGGCCACGGCTCAGTGGCCCAGTCATTCCACACCGTGGGGATCTTCCTGGACAGGGGCACGAACCCACGTCCCCTGCATTGGCAGGCAGATTCTCAACCACTGCGCCACCAGGGAAGCCCATAATTGCATTTTTTTAAATGTGTACCTGAATGAAACCAGATCTATATAGCTTGTCTACTCCATAAAACTGAATACCAATTCACAGGATTTAATACAAAAGGAGTAAACTGTTATTTTCCAGAATATTTTTCTAAAATGTAAATTATAAACAGCTTCCTAGCCATTGATTAACCACTTGAAATGTCAGTTACTAAGACTCTGTTCAATTCAGCTCTACATCTTAAACAGACAATATGTTATCATTTCTCAAAACAGTATGTCTAACTTGTTCACTTTCAAAGTTCTTTTTTATTAAAAAGAAACAATTTAATTGAATATAATGCCTGTTCCAGCAAATTATTTAGGGAAGTCATTTGTAGTATCACTTAATTATTTCCCTCCACTTTTCTTGAAAGAAAATCAGACCAGGAAAGAATACAAATGCAATAAAGAACTCTTTTAAAGTGGAGATGCACTTTTCATTTCAAGTCTAGAGGCAGAGACAAGGATACTGACAGTATGCGTCAGTACCTATTATCTGATGCATAATAGGTACTTGTCAATGTGAGCTATTCTAAGAGTCACCTATTAAATTTCCTTTCTGCTCTTAATTTCATATTTTACAGTCGGCAGGTTTACTTGAATTTATATTTTCCAGAAAGATGCCAATGCCCATTGTCAACTGTAAGAAAGCCTCACAAAAGATATTTTGTTCTTCCTGTGTATCTAGTTAAATGCAGTCCTCAAACAATAAAGTTCATGCAACTTTAACACCCCACTTACACCAATGGACAGATCATCCAAAATGAAAATAAATAAGGAAACACAAGCTTTAAGTGATACATTAACCAAGACGGACTTAATTGATATTTATAGGACATTCCATCCAAAAACAACAGAATACACATTTTTCTCTAGTGCTCATGGAACATTCTCCAGGATAGATCATATCTTGGGTCACAAATCAAGCCTTGGTAAATTTAAAAAATCGAAATTGTATCAAGTATCTTTTCCGACCACAATGCTATGAGACTAGATATCAATTACAGGAAAAGATCTGTAAAAAATACAAACACAGGGAGGCTAAACAATACACAACTTAATAACAAAGTGATCACTGAAGAAATCAAAGAGGAAATTAAAAAGTACCTAGAAACAAATGACAATGGAGACACAATGACCCAAAATCTATGGGATGCAGCAAAAGCAGTTCTAAGAGGGAAGTTTATAGCAATACAATCCTACCTTAAGAAACAGGAAACATCTCGAATAAACAACCTAACCTTGCACCTAAAGCAATTAGAGAAAGAAGAACAAAAAAACCCCAAAGCCAGCAGAAGGAAAGAAATCATAAAGATCAGATCAGAAATAAATGGAAAAGAAATGAAGGAAACGATAGCAAAGATCAATAAAACTAAAAGTTGGTTCCTTGAGAAGATAAACAAAATTGATAAACCATTAGCCAGACTCATCAGCAGAAAAAGAGAGTAGACTCAAATCAATAGAATTAGAAATGAAAAAGGAGAAGTAACAACCGACACTGCGGAAATACAAGAGACCATGAGAGATTGCTACAAGCAACTCTATGCCAATAAGATGGACAACCTGGAAGAAATGGACAAATTCTTAGAAATGCACAACCTGCCAAGACTTAATCAGGAAGAAATAGAAAATATGAACAGACCAATCACAAGCACTGAAATTGAAACTGTGATTAAAAATCTTTCAACAAACCAAAGCCCAGGATCAGATGGCTTCACAGGTGAATTGTATCAAACATTTAGAGAAGAGCTAACAGCTATCCTTCTCAAACTCTTCCAAAATATAGCGGAGGGAGGAACACTCCCAAACTCATTCTACGAGGCCACCATCACCCTGATACCAAAACCAGACAAGGATGTCACAAAGAAAGAAAACTACAGGCCAATATCACTGACGAACATAGATGCAAAAATCCTCAACAAAATACTAGCAAACAGAATCCAACAGCACATTAAACGGATCATACACCATGATCAAGTGGGGTTTATTCCAGGCATGCAAGGATTCTTCAATATATGCAAATCAGGGCTTAACTGGTAGCGCAGTGGTTGAGAGTCCGCCTGTTGATGCAGGGGACATGGGGTCGTGCCCCGGTCCGGGAAGATCCCACATGCCGCGGAGCGGTTGGGCCCGTGAGCCATGGCCGCTGAGCCTGCACATCCGGAGCCTGCGCTCTGCAACAGGAGAGGCCACAACAGTGAGAGGCCCCGCATACCGCAAAAAAAAAAAAAAAAACGCAAATCAATAAACGTGATACACCGTATTAACAAACTGAAGGAGAAAAACCATATGATCATCTCAACAGATGCAGAGAAAGCTTTCGACAAAATTCAACACCCATTTATGATAAAAACCCTGCAGAAAGTAGGCATAGAGGGAACTTTCCTCAACATAATAAAGGCCATATATGACAAACCCACAACCAACATCGTCCTCAATGGTGAAAAACTGAAAGCATTTCTCCACTAAGATCAGGAACAAGACAAGGTTGCCCACTCTCACCACTCTTATTCAACACAGTTTTGGAAGTTTTAGCCACAGCAATCAGAGAAGAATAGGAAATAAAAGGACTCCAAATCGGAAAAGAAGAAGTAAAGCTGTCCCTGTTGGCAGATGACATGATACTATACATAGAGAATCCTAAAGATGCTACCAGAAAACTGCTACAGCTAATCAATGAATTTGGTAAAGTGAAAGGATACAAAATTAATGCACAGAAATCTCTGGCATTCCTATACACTAATGATGAAAAATCTGAAAGTGAAATCAAGAAAACACTCCCATTTACCATTGCAACAAAAAGAATAAAATATCTAGGAATAAACCTACCTAAGGACACAAAAGACCTGTATGCAGAAAATTATAAAACACTGATGAAAGAAATTTAAGATGATACAAATAGATGGAGAGATATACCATGTTCTTGGATTGGAAGAATCAACATTGTGAAAATGACTCTACTATCCAAAGCAATCTACAGATTCAATGCAATTGCTAGCAAACTACCACTGGCATTTTTAACAGAACTAGAACAAAAAATTTCCCAATTTGTATGGAAACACAAAAGACCCCAAATAGCCAAAGCAATCTTGAGAACGAAAAATGGAGCTGGAGGAATCAGGCTCCCTGACTTCAGACTATACTACAAGGCTACAGTAATCAAGACAGTATGGTACTGGCACAAAAACAGAAAGATAGATCAATGGAACAGGATAGAAAGCCCAGAGATAAACCCACGCACATATGGTCACCTTATCTTTGATAAAGGAGGCAGCAATGTACAGTGGAGAAAGGACAGCCTCTTCAATAAGCGGTGCTGGGAAAACTGGACAGGTACATGTGAAAGTATGAGATTAGATCACTCCCTAACACCAAACACAAAAATAAGCTCAAAATGGATTAAAGACCTAAATGTAAGGCCAGAAACTATCAAACTCTTAGAGGAAAACATAGGCAGGACCCTCTATGACATAAATCACAGCCGGATCCTTTTTGACCCACCTCCTAGAGAAATGGAAATAAAAACAAAAATAAACAAATGGGATCTAATGAAACTTCAAGGCTTTTGCACAGCAAAGGAAACCATAAATAAGACCAAAAGACAACCCTCAGAATGGGAGAAAATATTTGCAAATGAAGCAACTGACAAAGGATTAATCTCCAAAATTAATAAGCACCTCATGCAGCTTAATACCAAAAGGCAAACGACCCACTCCAAAAATGGGCAGAAGACCTAAACAGACATTTCTCCAAAGAAGATATACAGACGGCCAACAAACACATGAAAGAATGCTCAACATCACTAATCATTAGAGAAATGCAAATCAAAACTACAATGAGATATCATCTCACACCAGTCAGAATGGCCATCGTCAAAAAATCTAGAAACAATAAATGCTGGAGAGGGTGTGGAGAAAAGGGAACACTCTTGCACCGTTGGTGATACAGCCACCGTGGAGAACAGTATGGAGGTTCCTTAAAAATCTACAAATAGAACTACCATATGACCCAGCAATCCCACTACTGGGCATATACCCTGAGAAAACCATAATTCAAAAAGAGTCATGTACCAAAATGTTCATTGCAGCTCTATTTGCAGTAGCCAGGAGATGGAAACAACCTAAGTGTTCATCATTGGATGAATGGATAAAGAAGATGTGGCACATATATACAATGGAATATTACTCAGCCATAAAAAGAAATGAAATTGAGCTATTTGTAATGAGGTGGATAGCCCTAGAGTCTGTCATACAGAGTGAAGTAAGTCAGAAAGAGAGAGACAAATACCGTATGCTAACACATATGTATGGAATTTAAGAAAAAAAATGTCATGAAGAACCTAGGGGTAAGACGGGAATAAAGACACAGACCTACTAGAGAATGGACTTGAGGATATGGGGAGGGGGAAGGGTAAGCTGTGACAAAGCGAGAGAGAGGCATGGACATATATACACTACCAAACGTAAGGTAGATAGCTAGTGGGAAGCAGCCTCATAGCACAGGGAGATCAGCTTGGTGCTTTGTGATCGCCTGGAGGGGTGGGATAGGGAGGTTGGGAGGGAGGGAGTTGCAAGAGGGAAGAGATATGGGAACATATGTATATATATAACTGATTCATTTTGTTGTAAAGCAGAAACTAACACACCATTGTAAAGCAATTATACTCCAATAAAGATGTTAAAAAAAATACTACTTTTCATAGAATGATGGAGGTTGAAGATTCAGTGAGGGTGAGAAGAAGGCATATGAAAAGATTTATATGCCTGCACTAAAAATTTCAACTTTTTAAACATAGTTTTAACACAGTGTTAATTGCATGCCCGAGAGATTATTCCACAGACATTTTGAGGAGGCAACATATATTTAAATGGCATAAAATATGAACTGATTGATAAAAACACATGGTATATTGTAGGAAAACATCTCTCAAATAAACAGGAAGCTGGGCCTAGACTCTAGAAGCTACTGTGGCAATAAGATTAACAATCTCTCTTTACCTTTATCACCATATTTTTCAGAAGTTTCTATTCAAATTTTTTGCCACCAATTTGCTCTGCAAGTATTGATAAATGAAAATTTGCTTTCCCTTCAAGCGTGAACATCACTGAAACTGCCATTAAGATTGATCTTTATAACAATATTCTTCACAGTTCTCTCTTGTCCCCTTCTTTCCCCCAAATCCGACATCATCACCTCTTCTTCCCCCATTGCTTCTCACATCCTTTTCTCTATTTGACTGCTGGTAAGTGAAAAGCAGAGGGCAGTAGAAAATGGAGGTGTGTGGAATAGTGTAATAGACTGCAGGAGTCTCCTAGCCAGTCTCTCGGTCTCCAGTTTCTGTCTCCAACTCTTAATTTACTCTCTGTTTTGGCTCCAGAGATGCTTTCTAAAACAAAACGAAATCAGATCACACCTATGCTCAAAACCTTCTATTGGGTTCCCGCTTTCAATAATAATAATAATATTAATAAATTAAGTTATTCAACTTAAAATTCACTGCCCTCCTCATTATCAGTCTGACTTACCCATCCAATCCATTTTCTGTCATTTCCAACATTCCATGCTCAGAACTGGCAATTCAAGTATTCATGAAATTTCACGCTTAGTTCTTTTACCTAATGTTCTTAGAATCTTCTCCTGAGCACACTTCTCTCCCCAAACTCTGTTTATTGGCAAATTTCTACTCACCCTTCTTAACCAAACACCTCAATTAATCAATTATCCCTGCCTCTGCTATGCATTCTTCCCTCTATTCTAGAAATAGTCACAATCTATATTATAGAAATGAGTGGACATGTTCCAGGACACCATGCACACAAGAAAAGAGTATATCTTGCAAGGGGCATCTTGTTGAGGGCAAGGTCGTCCCAGCATAAGGTTGCATCCATTGAAGGAAGGAATGCATTTTTCTAATTCTTATGAATGTGCCATATGTTCAGCAAGCATTTTTTGTAAACCTGGAGGGAGCATCTACTTCAAATTAACACAAAGTTTCTGTGTGAGCTGGGCCAGCCTTGTGCAAGTTTGTTTTCTCCACTGGAATGTAAGTCCCTTGAGTTGTGTTCTTGCCTTTTCTGTGTGTTCACTCTCTCCATACCTAGAAAATTGGCTTTATACAGTTGGTGAATTAAACTGTGTTGGGCAGAGTGAACTGAATGATAAAACGAAATTACTAAGAAAATAGCTTGAGGGTGTCATATTTTAACTTACAATAAGGGTGTCAAATTTTAACTTACAATAAGCCATACTCCATATTCTACAGTTTCCTTCAAGAAGGAGAGGGTTCCAAACCTGCAACTATCAGATAAATAAGTTCGAGAGATCTAATGCATAGCACAGTAATTATAGTCAAAATTAGTATTTTATAAACTTCAAAGTTGCTAAGACACTAGATCTTAGCTGTTCTCAACACAAAAAAGAAACAATAATTGTGTGATGTGATAAAGGCATTAGCTAACGTGACTGTGGTAATCATATTGCCATACAGAAATGTATCAAACCAACATGGTGTACACCTCAAAATTATAGAATGTTATCTGTCAATTATATCTCAATAAAAACAAAAGGATGAGAGGGTCCATAAAGTTAACATGGATTTGGGAAAATAGGAATTACTGTTTCCTCATATTTTAGATGTCATTTGAAGTGCAGTCCGCTGGAGCTAATATACTGGTACCCCAGAGATATGCGGAATCTCTACAGACTAATTGGTTGTATCATTGATAAGGAGCCCAGAGGAGACCCCCCCAAAATAAATAACTACCATTGGGTACAAAATTCTCATTTTCAGATTTTCTTCTCATAGTTTGCTTGAAAAAGGCTGCAGTGCTTATTGTATGCTGATGGTTTCACAGTAACAGGGGTAAGGAAGGTAGGTGAAGCAGGAGAAGGCCTTGCAGTGTGGAGGGGCTCAAGCTATGCATATATTTGAGAACATTCACCACACTGGTGAAAACTTCAAAGTTCACCTAACCTGCCACCATATTGCCAGCAGGCATACTGTGGTTAATAAACGTTTCAAAGTGTTTATGAGCCAGATGGGATTTCATCTCTCTGTTTCCCAGGGAACAAATCAGGGGTATGGCCTGTGGGAAGGAGTGTAGTTACCAATAGAAAAAAGAAAAATGCAGTTGTAACAAATCGAAAGAAAAGCAAAGGGCGAATGAAATGTGGCTTGCTGTTAAAAATTATGGAAAATAAAAGAAACCGCCCGCAAATAATACTCGGTCCCTCCAGCTATAAAAATAACTTTCATGAAACTGAAGTTAGTTTGCCTAAATGTTAAATTATACAAAGATTTTAGCATAATATAATTTAAGGTTTTTACCTTGACAGCCTGTAAAATTACGCAAAAATCAGTATTATTTAAGTCTGCACCTTAAATTATGATTGAAAAAGTTGCACACTGATTGCAGAATAGTTACAAATATACATAACAGAGACTGCCAGCTTAATCTCTGCATCAGCAGAGACAGAGAGACTGAGGGAGAATGAGACGAGTGACAGTGCAAGAAGTCACACGAGGGGTTCCACTTATTTACGCAAATCTAAGGGAGATGGACAGAGTGACATACTATATGTATCTATATATATCTATATATATATATATACACATTTTTATTTATTTACTTTTTTGCAGTACGTGGGCCTCTCACTGTTGTGGCCTCTCCCTTTGCGGAGCACAGGCTCCGGACGCGCAGGCTCAGCGGCCATGGCTCACAGGCCCAGCCGCTCCACGTCATGTGGGATCTTCCCGGACCGCGGCACGAACCCATGTCCCCCACATCGGCAGGCGGACTCTCAACCACTGCACCACCAGGAAAGCCCCATACAATATATTTAACAACTGGTATGGCACGGCCTTAGACTAAATTGTTGTAAACCATAAATCAACAAGAAGACCTTGTGGGGTCTTCTACCAGGCAGTGGGCACCCTCGCCCTCTCAACTCTTGATTTGACCTGGCAAGGCTGGAGCTCTCTTGGTGTGGAACAGGACCAATCTGCATTGCATAAGTTGCTCAGGGATGCTGACTCCCATTTACTCAAGTCAGCAAGATATGGACTTTGGTTTCTATTTGTTTTGGCCAAATTCTGTAGACAGAAAAAGGACAATGTAGGACTAGAAGATAAATCTACTGGGGGGGAGAAGGAGTCTGGTGTGGTTCAATAAAAAGGCTCATGTGTTGATGGAAAAGGGCTGGTCAGGCCACAGTAAGTAGCTACAGATGGAGTCCACTCTTAACCCAGGCCCCACATCAAGGATCCCTGCCTGATCCCCCTGCCTCTCTCATAAGGATGATCCCAGCAATGCTGGGTGGTTTCCGACTTTGGAACGTAGGACTACACAGAGCAGATGTTCACACGGGCACCACTGTGAAGACAGAGTCCCAGGGTTGTGTCAGTACATGGCTTTGTGCTGTGCAGTGTTTGTGTGCTCTTTGTGGGTGTCTGTCAACCCCTCCTCCAGGAAAGTGCATTTCCTCAGGGACTGGGTCATGATTTTGCTCCAGCTTCCTCCATTCAATCTGCCCCTGTCTACACATGAACAGAAATCTTTTTGGATTTCTACATTTAAGAGCATGAATTTTTAGGGCTTCTGTAGATTATCCCCTAATTGAGGAATTTCTATGAACACTGATGGAAGTTTTGTAAAACTGTTTCTACTTTCAAACAGCTATTACAAACGTCATTTCGTTTTATTTGAAAGTTCAAAAGGAACAACCAAAATGAAACAAATGGCTGACCCTTGATAGCAGTTTTAGTAGAAACGTTTCTGTTTTACACTTGGACAGCTATCAAATTGGGGCCTAATTACTTTACAGTTTTCAACAGGTGGTTCTTAATGGCAAGGCAGTTATCACACATTCAATAAGAAAAGGAGCTAACTAGGTGGACTTGGATGTTTGATTATCTATTTAAGCGTGTAATTGCATTTTTCAATATAATTAGCAATAAAATTGAATGTGTAAATTAATAGATGTGTTTCCCCACTTAAGTAATTGTAATTCAATGCAATACTTTAGATTAGGGGCATTATTTCTCAATTGATGGCAACATAATTTCATGATCATTGTTTTTCTTAATATTTTTTCTGATAAGAACAAAATATATGTAATCAAAAGACTGTTTTAATAAACTGAGATGCCAAGTTAAGTGTAATTATATTTTGATTAATTTAGATAAAATTTATGGAAGTAAAGATTAATACTCGAATAGTCTAATTAAAAGAATAATGGGAGTTCACTGGAGGTCCAGTGGTTAGGACTTGGTGCTTTCACTGCTGAGGGCCTGGGTTCAATCCCTGTTGGGGAACTAAGATCCCGCAAGCTGTGAGGTGTGGGGAAAAAAAAAAAAAATTCGAAGAATAAAATCAAACTCCTTACCATGCTATTGAGAATTAACCCTAGCATTTTTCTAGGGCTATATAATGAATTGATATAAAAAAGGGATTGTGAAACATTTTATTTAACTATTGGTCAACCTATAGCTATTATTTTTCACAAATTTTGATATAGATGAATTCAGTTAAATCCTAAACTTTTTTAAAAGAAATGAAGAGCAAGATTTAGCATTACTATAAAATAGCATTTTTTCTTCCTAAATGGTAATTTTCAGTGTAAAATTAAACTATTTTTTACATGTTTAAGAAGCTATACTATTTTTCAGGTGTAAATAATCCTACAGAAAACAGGTCAATATAATACCTCTTTCCAGTTACCATTATTTCATTGAACATGCATTCAATATAGTACATAATTGACATATAACTTATACATTTGGAACTATCTCCTGGGGGTTATAAATTCCTTCCTCAAATCAACACATGGCAGTATCTTTCTCGAAGGGAATAATGCCGTAAAACGTTTCCTCTAAGCCTGTCTTCTTTCTTTCTCTCTTTCTCACTCTGTCTCTGTCTCTGTCTCTCTCCTTCCTCCCCTGCCTCCTCTCCTCTCCCTGGCTCTCTCCTTCCCTGGCTTTAGAGAAGCAAGATGTACGGATCCCAGAGCCAGGAAATTAATTCTGTCAACAAGTTGAGAGAGCTTAGAAGCAGCTCCTTCCTCAATTGAGCCTCTGAGGAGAACCCAGCACTGGCCAATCCCTTGATTGAAGACTTGATAGACCTAAAACAGAGGACCTATCTAGGTCATGTCTGGATCTCTGATCCGTGGAAAATGTGATATAATAAACACGGATTGTTTTAAGCCCCATGTTTGGTAACTTGTTACACAGCCATAGATAACTGATACAGATAGGGCCCAGCAGGTCAGGCTTGCCTCCACTCTGCTCCCATGGGACTTCCTTATCCAACCATTATATTGGGCTGGCCAAACGGTTCATTTGTTTTTTTCCATAAGATGGCTCTAGTAAGTGCTTAGTTGTCTTTAACTTCATTAGAAACAATTTTGTTAGATTGTATTGTGACAGCTGTCATATCAGAGTGCATTTTAAAAAAAAAACTTATCAAAATTGGTGAATTTTTGTGTAGCCAATTTGATATTGAAGATGGAAGAAAAAAGCAACATTTTTGGCATATTACAATTTATTATTTCAAGAAAGGTAAAAACGCAACTGTAATGCAAAAAAAATGATTTGTGCAGTGTATGGAGAAGGTGCTGTGACTGATCGAACGTGTCAAAAGTGGTTTGTGAAGTTTCGTGCTCGAGATTTCTGGCTGGACGATGCTCCAAGGTTGGGTAGAGCAGTTGAAGTCGATAGTGATCAAATCAAGACATTAATTGAGAACAATCAACGTTATACCACACGGGAGATAGCCGACATACTCAAGATATCCAAATCAATTGTTGAAAATCATTTGCACCAGCTTGGTTATGTTAATTGCTTTGATGTTTGGGTTCCATGTAAGTTAAGCAAAAAAAACCTTCTTGACCATATTTCTGCATGCGATTCTCTACTTAAACGTAACAAAAAAGTTCCATTTTTAAAACAAATTGTGACGGGCGATGAAAAGTGGATACTGTACAACAGTGTGGAACGGAAGAGATCGTGGGGCAAGCAAAATGAACCACCACCAACCACACCAAAGGCCCGTCTTCATCCAAAGAAGGTGATGTTGTGTACATGGTGGGATTGGAAGGGAGTCCTCTATTATGAGCTCCTTCCTGAAAACCAAACAATTCCAACAAGTACTACTCCCAGTCAGACCAAGTGAAAGCGGCACTCAATGAAAAGCATCCAGAATTAGTCAACAGAAAACGCACAATCTTCCATCAGGATAACACAAGACTACATGTTTCTTGGATGACCAGGCAAAAACTGTTATAGCATGGCTGGGAAGTTCTGATTCATCTGCCGTATTCACCAGACATTGCACCTTCAGATTTACATTTATTTTGGTCTTTACAAAATTCTCTTAATGGAAAAAAATTTCAGTTCCCTGTAAGACTGTAAAAGGCACCTGGAACAGTTCTTTGCTCAAAAAGATAAAAAGTTTTGGGAAGACGGGCTTCCCTGGTGGTGCAGTGGTTGAGAGTCCGCCTGCCAATGCAGGGGACACGGGTTCGTGCCGTGGTCCGGGAGGATCCCACATGCCGCGGAGCGGCTGGGCCCGTGAGTCATGGCCGCTGAGCCTGCGCGTCCCAAGCCTGTGCTCCGCGACGGTGAGAGGCCCGCGTACAGCAAAAAAAAAAAAAAAAAAAAAAAAAGTTTTGGGAAGATGGAATTATGAAGTTGCCTGAAAAACGGCAGAAGGTAGTGGAACAAAACGGTGAATACGTTGTTCAATAAAGTTCTTGGTGAAAATGAAAAATGTGCCTTTTATTTTTACTTTAAAACCGAAGGAACTTTTTGGCCAACCCAATAAAATTTACAACTAGTGTAACTCTTTGCTTATTCTTGAGGATAAGATCTTTGTTTAGCAACTAGAGGGCTGACATTGTTATCTACATTCCTATAGTCTTCAGCTGCCTTCAAGTTGCCTGCATTGGTTATTCCATTAAAGTGCCAGCCCTTGATGAAAGCACACACCACAGTTCCATTCTCACCTTTTTGTCGCTGAGGATGATGACACAGTAGCGAGTGTGCATGCCAAAGGGGAGAAAGAAGACCTCCAAGGCTTGAAGTCCCTTTCGCTCCCAGGTGAAGAGTATGTGTAGAGCAGAAGAACTCTTTGATGAAATTGGACTTAATTACTGCCAAAACATGAAGTAGGGCTTGTTTACGTATCACTTCATAAGTGCTGTTCAAATAAAGCAGCTGTTTCAATTAGTGATTAGAGTTTGGGGATGAATTTTTAAAATGTTCAAAGCATTAGCACACAAAATTAGATGATGCATTTGTTAATGAAAGTATGGGGGACCCCAGCCCAAGCTTGACATAATAAAAATGTGTAATTATGACCCTCTATTAAAGATTCCTTAAAAAACAAAAGGAACTTCACTAGCATTTAAAATTAGCCTAGATATACATATAAAAATAAATAGCAAAGAGATCATTCCAGAATCTTCAGCTTTTTTGTGGACTATGCAATGATTCAAATTACAGGGTGTAACAGACAACTTAAACTGGAAATAAAGGACTGTTTATAGTTTTATCTTTTTGTTGTTTTTTAAAACATATCCACAAACTCCTCAATACTGTCTCTCTCCCCCGTTGCGGAGCACAGGCTCCGGACGCGCAGGCTCAGCGGCCATGACTCACGGGCCCAGCCGCTCCGCGGCATGTGGGATCCTCCCGGACCGGGGCACGAACCCGTGTCCCCTGCATCGGCAGGCGGACTCCCAACCACTGCGCCACCAGGGAAGCCCCCTCAATACTGTCTTGAATGTGGAGATACGGTGGGCCAGTCTTAGTGACCTGATCCTAACGGTGAGTATGCTAGAATGCAGCAAAATCAAGCAGTATGACTTCTGACACTAGATCAGAAAATGTAATTCAACTTCTTCCTAATCATCTCTCCTTCCTGGTTCACTTGCTTTTAGAACCAAGTTGCCATCCTGTGAAGAAGCCAAGGCCACATAGACAGGCTGCATGTAAGCGTCCAAGACAACAGCCCCACCCTCGATCTGACAGCAACTGCCTGAGAGACCCTGAGCAAGAGTCACCTAGCTGAGGCCAGTCACCCCCGAAGTGTGAGAGATCATAATATAAGGCATTTTTGTTATTTAATACCACTACATTTGAGGTGGTTTGTTCTGTAGCTAGAGATCACCAGAACATCCCCATATCCATTTTCCTATCCATCATTCTATCCACATTTTCTAAATCTATAGTTATTTCATAAAACAAAGTAAATCTGTCTTCTGCTTAACATTTTAAACATGATGAGACCTGTCACCTAAATAGGTTTAAACAGTTCAGAATAAGCCAAAGGAACCATAAAGGTCCCTTATTGAAATACATTCATTGTACAGGCGAGGAAACTAAGACTCAGCAGTGAAAGGCAGGATGTGGACAGAGTTTTCCAAAGGGTCATGGTGCAGAAAAGGCTGAGGACCAACACCTCGGGCTCCCATGTGGCTAGCAATCCCCAGGGCTTACCGTTCTGTCTACAGTCGCATTTACTGACTATTTCATTTCATATTATGCTCTCTATATAAAAATAAGATATGCAAAAAGATAAAAGCTTTTATTTGCAGCACTCACAGGTTTTTAAGGCATCTGGGGCCTGGGAACAGCCCTCAGCAACATCATGTTCACTGCTACTCACAGCACCGCTGTCATAAGGGAACAGGAAGACAACATCAACAGCACAAACAAGACTCAAAAACAATATTCTATCTTAATTCAATCTTTTACACATCCTTAAAAATTATGGCTACCTACAATATGATATGCAAAGACCACAGATGTATTTCCAAGATCATTTTTACATTTATATCGTTAGAAATTTTAAAAATAAGAAAAATCATTTATATCTTCACCATTGCTTTTTAAAAATTTTGGTAAAAACAATTCCTTTTTACTTGCAAATACTGTAGAGAAGTAAACAGTTGATAATAATAATAAAAACCCAAATCCTCAGACTCCAAAGGAGGGTGTCTCAACTTAGGACTACATAGGCAGTCTCTCCAAAAATGGTTCTAGAACCTGATTTCTTGAAAAATTCTCTTCTCTAAGCTAACTGTTCCCACATTTGTTTCTTTCTCATAAAGGTATTAGGAGACTTGGGCAGCTGTTTAATCTCTTGTTGCACTTCTGAAAATTAGCCAATCACAGTCTGAAGCAAGGGCCTCCCTTGGAAGGTTCCATGTCTTCCAGAACCCATCAACTTTCTCCAAATTGCTCCTCTTGGTATTCATGATTATTTTGCTGTCAATTAGGACCTAGGCTCTAAGACATTGTTTGCCTGATTTTTTTCTGAGAATATAAACATCCCGTATTTTCTCACCTTGCCAGCTGATTTGTTTGAGTTTGATGCTGTAAAAATATACTATTTCTAAGTAATGTTCTTCCAACCATATCTATTCCTTTTCTCCAAACACTGTCTTTTCTTTACACCACATTCTTAATAAGGTTATTTACCACCTCTTGTCATTATTCTGTGCTTTACTTCTACTCACAGGCATTCTGACTATCGGTTTCAGTAATTCCCTTTTTTAAAAAGAACATTTAATACTTTTATGTCATTTGAGCATTTGATAGATCCCTAAAGGCTATGATAGACATAGTAGACGAATATTTTAGCATTTATAAGAGAGACAATACAAAGAGTGGAAAGAACAACAAAGAATGCTTATTTCTCAATGTACCGCTCTGATGCCATCTCTTTGATAATGGAACTCTGGGTAGAATGCCTGATTAAAATGCTCAGATAATCTCCAAACCTCATTTTGTTCAATACTTGCAATCACTAGCCCTTCGGTCATTTTTGTTTTTTCACAGTGAATAGAAAAGCAGAGCAATTTGGGGGCTTTGTCTCCTTTTTCTTTTCTTTACCTATTTTGTTGGAGAACAGCTAATGAAAGTACCTTTTTGAATAAATCAGAGTTGCCTTATCCTCAAAGGAAAGTCTCAAACCCAGAAAAATTGAGTTACCTGTACTATTTATGGTAAAGACAAATAAAAATAATTTATAGATCTAAGAATTTGATTGACTTGCTCATAAAGCTAATGATTGTCATGATTAATTCAGAGACATCAGAAAATAATTTAATAAAATAATCTGGCTCAGGAAAATTCTAATTTACCTGATCAATGTTCTTGACCCTAGAAATTTGATGACAAACCCAATTTGATTACAAAACCAGTATCTTGCATGTTCCAAAGACAGAAAAGAAAACAATTCACTCACCTTTTTGTTAATCCCCATACCTCAATCCATGCTATCACTTTCCCAAATGCTCATTGATTATTGTTGAAGCTAAGGCAGAGGGAGCATTTCAAAGCCTTGGTCTTAAGGAAGAATAGCATCAAAAGAGGCTAAAATTATACAAAACACTGTAGATCAAGCAATGGAATATTTTCTGCTAATTTAGTAGTAGGCCAAAGTCAGGGAGTAGAACTTACTTATGAGGTGGGAAGGGATGGCATTACTTTTTCCTCTGCAATAGTGGTAATACAGCTCTTTTCAAGCTAAAATAATCAAAACGATATTGAACTGGTTCTAGTCAGGGCATGAATAAATCAGCTGCAAGAATGGCTTCCTTCTCAAGCTTCTCCAACAGGGAAGGAAGATGTTTATTATAAGCTTTCATACTTCTGGGTTGAAGTATGCAGCATTCAGGGCTGCATCCAAACCAAACAGCAAATGATCTTGTTCAAGTCTAGTTTTTATGCATCACAGGAAGGAATATAAGAGGATCAATTTTTAGATTCATTACATCCTCCATGTTTCCATGAGTTTGTCAAAATAGGGCCCCATGGCCATCTGGAGGGCTGTTAAAATGGAATGTTTGCTGCCTTTTGTACCACTTTGGCTCCTGAACAGTTGAGAAGTCTCTAAAGCAAGGGGTGCTAACCTGTGGTACAAGGACAGAGTGAATCTGTGAATTTAAATGGGGAAAAATTCATCTTTATGTCCACTAACTCTTAATAGCAAGTTAAACCAAACCACAGTAGTAGTGGTTAACTATACCATGAATTGATCACCAAACAATCACAAATATGTATACATCACATTTCAGTTCTTGCACATATCTTGGGCTGTCATTTATTTCATTGCTACTTTTAGCGTATGGTAGTTAATCTCTACCAGTAGATCTTACTATGTATTGTGTTAATGAAGAAGTATATATTTTAACATATTACAATTTTTAAATATTTTGATAATCTACTAGACTATTACTTTCTTCTATGCTATGGACTGAACTGTGTCACCCTTAAATTCATATGTTGAAGCCTTAACTCCCAAAATGACTGCATTTGGAGAGAGGGCATATTGGAAGGTAATCAAGGTTAAATAACATCATAAGGGTGGGGTGCTAATAAGATAGAATTAGCATCCTTACAGAAAGAGACACCAGTGAGCTCAACCTCTCTCTCCATGTGTGCACAAAGAAGAGGTCATGTGAGCACACAGTGAGATGGCCACCACCCATAAGTCAAAAGAAGAGGCCTCAGAATGAAACCTAACTTGCTGGCACCTTGGACTTTTCAGTCTCCAGAACTGTGAGAAATAAATTTCTGTTGTTTAAGCCACCCAGTCTATGGTATCTTGTTATGGCGTCCCAAGTAGATTAAGACACTCTGTAATCCTTGCATCTTATTTTATGTATTTATAAAACACTATTCTGTGAAGTAGAATAGGTTTCATAAGACTACCAAAGAGCTTGACAACATTAAAACCTCATATGAAACCCTAATTGAGAGCAAGAGGATCATGGCAGATTGTTACTCTTAGTATATACATCTGGTTTTTGATTCACTCTGCTTTCCTTACAGACTTGCCTAATTCTAACTGTTACTAATTATTCAGTGTAGCAGAATGAAATATTTTAAAATCATGGCTCTCCAGAACCCAGCTTTTTTTTTTTTTTTTTTAAACAAGACTCAGAAACATCTCTCTACCAGGGCCTTCTTTCATCATTTGGGTGGCTATTCTGGGCCAAGCTATACTGGGAACAATGACGAATGATGAAACCCCTCAGTTCTCAGAGTATCCAGTCTGTCATGCAAAGTAGCTCTACAAGAAATAAGTACAAAGCAGAATGATAAACACTTCAATACCTCTTCAACTTGAATTCACACTTTCCTATGCTGACCCTATAGTCCATATTTATAAGCGTATGCCTTGTACTTCTCCTTGCCTGCCTGTCCCCCACTCCCCCCAATGCTTCTGCGATTCCTTCTTCCTATGATATTTCTATATTTGTAGGATATTTGTAGGAAAGTTCTACCCCTGCTTTAGATTCTGGCCGTCAAGATCATACTCATATTTCAGATCCCAATTTGTATATGATAAAGGAGAACATGGTGTACACATGGAAAAAAGGTTACTAGGACCTCATTTTTCTCCTTCAATGTTTTATCTTTCACGAAGATCTCAATAATATCTACATAGTGATATTCCTTGCCAATCAGCTCACAGAGCATATACATATATATATATATATATTATTTTTTGGTATAACACATACTACTGAATGCATTCTGCCCTGTACAATTGCTTACATTTGTGTAGATTTTTTCTTCTCTGCTTGATGGTTGGCAACTTTAGGGCCAGATCTGTGACTTATTTATCCCAATGTTTCTCCAGTACTAAGAACAGTACTTAAGGTGCCACTTAGTAAAAATTTATTGAATGATAAGTAATTCAAAATTGCTGGAAAAAAATTGCAAGTCATATCACTGTAGGAAATTATTTACAAATTGCCCATTTCTGAGCACTGCTGATCCATCACTCAATTTTAAAGTGTGGCTAAAATCAGTCTCCTGTCCTGATCCTTTCCGATAATCCTTGGGATTTAATTAGAATAAAAGCTTCTTAACTGCTCTTGCTTATGCTCAGGGATCATGTTCACATACAGTAAAATATGTGATGAACATAAAGTTTCCTCATCCATGTGGTTTCAACTGTGTTGTTTTATATGTATCTGTTGCTTAAGAAGACCAGTTTACAGAGACATTTTACATTTTTAAATAGGAGATCCTTTTTTATGCCATCTAAAAGATAATTTCAGCAGTTTACGGCTCATTTGAGAAGAGGTTATTTATCATGTGGGGAGATATTAACAGAAGTGACTCTGAAGAGGAGTATCAGTTAGTATACGTTAGGTCATGCTACAGTAACAACTCCACATCTCAGTGGATTAACACAATAGTTTATTTCTTGCTCACACATGTAGTGATCTTTGGTGAAGGAGGCCTCCATTTCTAAATGTGCCTCTCTAATAACTGTGGCAGGGAGAGGGGACAAGAAAAATTGCTCACTGGGTCTTAAAGCTACCACCTGGAAAAAACAGTCAGCAGTTCTCACATGCCATTGGCCGATTGAGTTATGTGTTCATGGATAACTTCAACATTAGTGGGGAAGTGCAATATTACCATGTGCCTAAAAGAGGAAAACAAGGATATTTGTAACAAAGCTCTAAAAATAATCCAGTTAGCTTATGGAGATTTTTAAAAACATTTTCTTGTTCTCTTATGTTACCTTGATGATTAAACCTAGAGACCAGACCAGGGCTTTACTGAGATAATGTAATACTTATTATATGGTATATTACATATGAAAGTTAATCATAGAGGTACTGCACCAGACTTCCATTCTGGTCATGATTGAAATGCATGTTCTTAAATTTTGTGTCTGGAAATCTGTTCAAGACAAACATTAAGGAGAGCTTTAATAAAAACAGGATGTGTCACATTATTAAGTATTGTTTTATTAAGATTATATTTAAAGATCAAAAGGCCTCATTATGCTGATGAAGTCAGATTGATGAAATATTAGATAACGTTGTGCTATTTGGAAGAAAAACACTCTTTTGTGCTCCCCTCACGGTGGAACTTGTTGGTTGCCTATCCCAATAACCCCTGGTCCTTCCCTCCTCCTTGACAAAACCCTCATTTTCTTTTGATGTGTATGTGGAGAAGGGCAGTTTCTCAGTCTTCCTTCCAGCTAGGGCTGGTCATCTGATTAAGATTGGATCAATGGCTACAAGCAGAAGTGCTATGTGGTATTTCTGGGAAGCTTCCCTAACAGAAAAAGGGCACACTCTTATCCTTTCTGCTGCCTATAAAGTGGACTTGATTGCTGGAGTTCTGGATACTTCAGCTGATCCTTGAGAAAATGAATAAAGGCTTGCCTGTTACATGAACCGGAGCCTGGAGGTGTTACACAGAAAGCAGTCAGGACCCTAGAAGAAGGAGCCACAGTAATGCTTCTAATAAATCTGTTCAGAATTGTCAGAAAAGCAAGGTTTTTGGTGAACTTGAGACTATTCTATCACAACTCAACATATGGATTTGGGGCTCAGTATTCAATCCATGTCAATGCTGAAATGACATACCAAGGACCAGCCCTTTTCCTTGAGGAACTGTGTGGCTTTCGTCTTTGTCTCACCCTTGCCTTTGATCTGGGAGACAGTCTTTAAAGAGGTGCACAGGAGTAAATCTGCGATCCTTTAAATTAACGGCTCTGAATTTTTCTTTGAGAGCTAATCTGCCGAAGCCTGACTACTCTATGTTCTCCCTGACCCAACACTCAATGTCACTGCATCTTTATGTTTCTTTCCTCACAGGAAGACCTGAGAGAAGAACTAAGACAGTACAGTATTATAAATACATATGGAAGAGACTATATGAGAAATAATGATCAATAAAGTTTGAGACTGTGATAGACACACTTCTTAAGTGATACTTCACGCTGAATTGGGAATTATTTTGCATGAGTATTTCCAAAGTTTCCTTCCTTTCCTAAATTAAATTACAAATGCTTTCATACTTGTTGACTCTATTTTGTTTTTGATTTGAAAGGCATAACTTAAAAAGATATGTTTACCTGTAGTTTGAGATTCTATGGCTTCAATAATTCTGGAACTTTGGGTCTAACTAAAACCATTTCAGAACATTGCATGAAGAAAAATCATATTAAAATCTGGATACAGAATTTCCATATTGTGTTCCAAATTATGAAGGTAGACTCATTATTCTTGCTCTTCATTAAACAGATCCACTTTGAGTTACTTCTGCTCACAGATACCTACAGCATTTCTTTGAGATTTGACTCTAGTTTAATTACGTGATACTATAAATTATTTGCAATTAATGTGAAGAAATTGTTTCAAAGCCATTCAGGCAAAATCTGTGACCACAAAGCAACTTCTTGATCAAGAAGCAAGGGACTGAAAAAAAAATCCAGGAGAACTGTTTACCGAAGTTTTTTTGCCAATACTAGCATTTCACACTACAAAGAAATTAACATAAATGCCTACAATACTGCATTCCTATGATATCTATAATGTTGCTTTATAGCTCAATGTATCAACACTGCCAAATCCTTGCCTCTTGCAATATTTTTGCAGCTAAAAGGATGACACTGATGCTGTCAAGCATTACACAGAGACAATGGTATAAAATAAACTAACAACACAGTAGTAACGGTCAAATGTACTTCTATAATAGAAACCTGCATTATTTTGTTTCTGCCTGACTTTCTTCAACCTTTATAACATTGTTTTTTTCTACTTCACTTTAAATAGCTATTTTGTAGTTTAAAACAGATGAGACATATGAGGCAATCTAACTTTAAAAAATTCTACTTTTCTATTGAGAAGTCAAAGTTCCTTTCTAAACTAAATACAGACTTCATAACATGGGTCAAATAAGCTTAAATACAGTCAATCCTCATTATCCACCAATTCCATTTTTGCAAATTCACCTCCTCACTAAAATTGATTTGTAACCCACAAATCAATACTCATGGCACTTTCAGAATTGTCCGCAGGCATGTGCAGAACGGTGGAAAGTTCCAGTAGCTGGTCACACAAGTTCCCAGCTGAGGTCAAATAAGGTGACACTGGGCTTTTCTATTTCAGTTTTCCAGCATAGATAAGCAGAGGATGGAGACAGTAGGGGGTAGTACACAAGTACAGAAGTGCAAGCCGAGGGACTTCCCTGGCAGCTCAGTGGTTAAGAATCCACATGACAATGCAGGGGACACGGGTTCAATCCCTGGTCCAGGAAGATCCCACATGCCGCAGAGCAATTAAGCCCGTGCGCTACAACTACTGAGACTGCACTCTAGAGCCTGAGAGCCATGACTACTGAAGCCCATGCGCTAGAGCCTGTGCTCTGCAGCAAGAGAAGCCACTGAAATAAGAAAGCCCGCGCACCACAACGAAGAGTAGCCCCCGCTCACCGCAAATAAATAAAAAGCCCGCGCGCAGCAATGAAGACCCAATGCAGCCAAAAATAAAACAAATAAATAATAAATAAATTAAAAAAAAAAAAAAAGAAGCACAAAGCCGCTCTAGCTCTGAGGTCAGGCTTTAAAACCTTTCTCTTATACCTGTTAGTGGGACTGCCTCAGGCAAGTCATTTAACACTTCTGAACTTCATTTTTCTCTGTGTAAAGTAAAAAAAGTGGAATCTACCAGGATAGGTTGTTTTTAGGATTTACAATTATAATCTATGTGGTTAAATATACTTCTCCTTGGAGTAATGGTGCAATATTCACTAACTGAGTGTTTATGGCAACTTTATAGAAAATAACTACCATGAATAATGAGAATCCACTGCATTTAATAAAGTGCATATGTATTCAATTTTCATGCACATAAACCTAGAAATATATAAAGAGAATAAGTGTGAATAATATAAATTATATATATAATATAATATAAATTAAATATTTCAAATAAATGAAAACTACTATGTAATTATATAACAAGTTTACTTGAATGCTAATTTCTCAGAAATTTGCCTCAGATAATTATGAGCATAAAATATATAGACATTTACCCATCATTCATGTGGTCAACAAATTCTCCAACTTCAGTTAATTGGGATGGCAAAGAGATAAATGTTGAGGATTCCACAAAAATGACACTAAAATAAATGAAAAAAGGATTATTTTGAATTCTACTGTAACAAATTTCAGATGACCACAAAACATTCTTCTTTTAAATTATTTTCCATCATTCATAAACTATAATTAGAATCAGAATAAATTACAATTCAAAAAGTCCATGTGCTCTCATTCTACAACTCAAAACGTATGCTAGAAAGAAAAGATCTGGAATGGAAATAGGTAAAAAATGCTATTTTTATACGGAAAGTCAACACTGAATTCTCTTAACAAGGAAATTTAGAGCAAAAATGACCACCCAAATTATATTCCAGAAAGAAAGAGGAAATTACACACTGGTCTTAATACACTGTCAGAGTTATACACATTTAATAATTTCTAATCCTATTTCCAGAAAAGAGAAACGTTTCTTTCAGGAGTGGACATGAGATTTGGGTACCTAGTTAAATCAGTGCATTAATAACCATGCCATCATCTGGAATCACACAGAAATTCCGTCCTTCCTATATAATAATGCTCATTCCTTCAAGAAACAGTTTTGGAGACTCCATTGTGTGTTAGGTGTGGAACTAGGTACTGGAAAGTACAAACATGAATATATTATCCTCTCAGCCCCCCACAATGTAGAGAAATGATACTCTAACGACAGGTGAAAGATATCATGAAGAGTCATGTCAGGAATGCCTAATACCTCCTGCAGAGTTGAACAGAATCTGTATAATATTGTTAAGAACAGATTTATCCAAACTTGATTTGTTAAAGGAAACCTTTTTTATTATATAACAGTTATTAATATCTTACAATACTAGCTTTACAATGAAAAACACATCAGTAATAAAATTAATCAAATGTTTTAGTCTTAAAACACACACACATTCACAAACACACATATACAAACTAAGCTGCAACACATTTATATATCCTAACATTTGAATGTTGACATCAGTTTTTGTCCTTTTGTTTTAACTTGATATTTCTGGTGCCTTCATATAAGGGTTGTAAGGAATTTTATAAATATTAAATAATAAAAAGTTTTAAACAGACAAAATTAACTGTAGTAAAATGTAAACTATGAACAATGCAAGCTATGTATCAAACTAGCAGATTTGCTTATATCACTGTAAAGTTACAGTTACGCAAATGTAGGAATAATTCCTCTCCAGAGAGCAATTTAAACATAAAGTCATACACTAAATTCTCATTTAAATATCATAAAATTATGAGGCACAAAACATAATGTTTCCTTTTATTTCTATAAATCCATGGTGAATCACTGGGCAATTTATTTTGGTAATAATTTGTTCTGGCTAAAAAACAATCACACGGATAATATTACTTGACACACAAATAAAAAACTAAACCACTATAATATTAGATTTTTCATATACTATACATGTACCATTTTGAGATAAAATAGCATTCTGTATGCTTGCTTGAAAAGTTCCTGCTTAATTACAATGAACATGCTTTCCTCAAAATAGACATATTAATTGTAAAATGAAATATAAACTGTCATTAAAATGGAAAAAGATCCTGTTTCATTACTGCAGTTTCTAAATCAGTGGTTCTCATACTTCAATGTGCATTATTATTATCCGGAGTGCTTGTTCAAAATGCAGATTCCCAAGCTTCTATTTGCATGAATTCTGACTTAGTCTGGCATGGGTTCCATTTAAAACAAGATCTCCAGGTGTTTTTAAAATAGCCTGTCTATGGATTAAACTCTGAGTAATCTTGACTTAGACCAGCACTGCTCCAACATTAATGTACAAACAAATACTCTGGAGATGTTGTTAAACGCAGATTCTAACTCAATTGGATTGGAGTGGCCCTGAGAGTCTGTTTTTCTAATAAGCCCCCAGGTGATGTTGATTTTACTGACTCAAGGATGACATTTTGAGAAGCATGAGTATAATCTAAAACAAAAACAACCCCAATATTTTAAATAATAAAACCAGGCCACCAGAAAAAGAAAAGCAGGGAATGGTTTAGAACGACTATATATTCACTACCGTATAAAAGCAACAAAAACACTGGAAAAATTTGTCCAAATTAACTTTTTCAGAATTCTAGTTCACTAAAGAAAGGCTTGCAGCAATCTAAGTAGTGTTTATTCAAGAAAAGCTGCCAAACCTTGGCAAGAACAGTAGTTTGTGGCCTTGTAACTTTTATGTTGTAACTCTCCCTCCACCTTTCCATAGCTCTATAGTAGCCTTGAAAACCAACAGCCTTGCAACCAAGGTAGTTGTAAAAAATGCTCAGGCTTGCAGCCACAGGAGGGAACAGACTGAGACTGGAGCTCTTCAAAAAGGTCCCATCCATCCCTGATCATTGTTCCTGTGTAACCCATCTCACAGTACCCTCCGAAGAGCTCAATATTCAAGGTGTTGTCTTTAATCAAACTGACTCAAAGAAAAACACCTATCCCCAAGATGTTAGTTGAAAACAATCAGTAGCAATTATGCCTGAGGCTGCAACAGCAACTGGATCAAATAAGAGCCTGACAAAGCATAAAAGGAAGATCTGGGGACAAGATGCCCATAGGCAGAGTCTCCATAGCTTAGTAGAGACCCAAAATATGTCAGACCTTCAACTCCACTTATGGAGACAAGTAATAAAGAATATCAATAAAGAGATATTATACAAAAGAACTAATTATAAATTCTGGACTTAGAAAGTACAATACCTGAAATAAAAAAGCACTAGAAGGACTCAGCTGCAGGTTTGAGGTGGCAAAAGGACCAGTACACTTGAAGATAGGTCAAGTAAAATGATTAATTCTAAAGAATGGAAAGAGAAAAGAATGAAGAAAAATTAACAGAGCCTCAGAGAACTGTGGGAAACCTTCAAACAGACAAACATAAGCCTAATCAGAATCCTGAAAAGAGAAAAACAGGCAGACAGAAAATGTGAAGAAATAAATGATGAAAACTTCCCAAATTTGATGAAAAATATTAATTTACACATCTAAGAAGTACAAAAAATTCTATGCAAGATAAACCCAAGGTGATCCATAGCTAGACAATAAGAGTCAAGTCATTGAAAGGCCCAGACACAGTAAGAAGCAGAACAAAATTGACTCAATACCTATGTTGCTCCTCAGTAAGATTAACAATAGAATTCCCATTTAAACCCTAAAGAACAGAATGCAATGCAATTGGATGATGTATATACAGTATGCTGAAAGAAGACTATCAATAAGGAATACTCTATACAGCAAAACTATCCTTCAAAAATTAGGGAAAAATTAAGAAATTAACAAACAAAAAAATGAAAGAATTCATTGCTAACAGACCTACCGTACAAGAAATACTAGCAGAATTTCCTCAGGCTAAAGGAAAAGAACACTAGAAGTTAATTCTAAACCACATGATGAAATAAAAAGCATAGGTAAAGGTAACTACATAGGTAAATACATAAAACAAATAGGCTATAAATGTACTTTATTTGCAATCCTTTTTGTTCTCCTTTCTGATTTAAAATAAAATAGTGTGAGACAATAAATGTAAAACTGTTTTAAGGGCTTATAACTTATAAAGATGTAATGGGTATAACAATAATAGCACTAACAAGAGGCTAGGAAAAGGAGATACACTGAAGCAAAGTTTCTGAATTATACTGAAATTAAATTGGTATCAATCTGAGCTAGATTATTTTAAATTAGGGTGCTAATTATAATATTCAGGATAACTACTGAGAAAAAAACTAAGAAAACATACAGTAAAAGAAACAAAAATTTTAAAAGGCACACTAAAAGTAAATATTTAAAACAAAATCAAGCAGTAATAAAGAAACAGATGAACAAAGACACAGGACTTATAGGAAACAAGTATCAAAATGGCAGACAAAAACCCTACTGTATCAGAGATTACATTAATTGTAAAGGGATTAACACTCTAATCAAAAGGCAGAGATTGACAAAATGGAAAAAATAGCTTAGAAAAAAGACAAACATTGGTTCAAAGACACAAACAGACTGGGAACAAAAGAATTAAACAAACAAACAAACAAAAAATACCATGCAAACAGTAAAAAAAAAAAAGAGAACTGGAGTGACTATACTAATAACAGACAAAATAGAACTTAAAGCAAACAATGTTCCAGCATGACAGCATGAGAGCTCCATGGACTACTTACCAGGGAAATGAGTTAAAATATAAAAATCAACTATATAAACTCTCTGGAAATGATCTTGAGGGCATATAGCAAAAAAAAAAAAAAAAAAAACCCAAAAAACACACACCTCTTCAGTAATATTTACTAAATTCAGTAAGAAAAGATGCAGTCTGTGGCACTTGAACCAAGACCACTCCCTTCCTCCTCCTTCCTCACCCAATTAAGACATAAACTCTACTCCAGACAAGTACAGCTAAGAATATAGGGCTCATTCCTCCCCTAGCTCCCAGATAAAGAACTATATTTCTGAGAGATGTGTGACATCAACATTTCTCATCCTGCCCCAAGTACACGTTGCTAAGGCTAAGTTCCGGGCAAATGCAGCTGAGAGGAGCCAAGGGGCTCCCTTCTTCTGCCCAGCACCAAATCATGGACCACAGGCTCTACATGGATGTGAAATTGCCATTGCCCTACCTTATAAAGTGGTGGATCTATGCTGGAAGAAGCAAGCCAGGAAGACCTGAAGCTACTGTCCCCCATCCCACCTAGCACTCAGCTCCTAATGTGGGACTGATTCTCCAAGAAAAGTGTACCAGTGTCCCCAGTTCCACCAAGAGAGCTGTGGCTCAGAGATTTTGCCTAGAGGGAGAAGCTGACCTTAACGCATATAGTTCTTAATCTCTTCACAAAGGAACTGATTCCATTTTCAAAAACGTGAAGATCAAGGGTGCCCTTAAAAATAGTGCAGGTGGAGCTTCCCTGGTGGCACAGTGGTTAAGAATCCACCTGCCAATACAGGCGACACGGGTTCGAGCCCTGGTCCAGGAAGATCCCACATGCTGCGGAGCAACTAAGCCCATGCGCCACAACTACTGAGCCTGCACTCTAGAACCCATGCTCCACAACAAGAGAAGACACTGCAATGAGAAGTCCACGCACCACAACGAAGAGTAGCCCCTGCTCGTTGCAACTAGAGAAAGCCTGCGTACAGCAATGAAGACACAACACAGCCAAAAAAATAAAAAATAAAAAATAGTGCAGTTGTAGTGAAAGGCAATTGGGAGGATCCCTGCTAGTTTGTTGGAGAAACCTGGGGAAAGACACCACTGGGAGGAGCGCTCCTGGGGACAGAATAAATCTCAAACACTGACCTAACGAATTATTATTTCAAAGGACCTGGATTTGATTGAATTGGCCTGAAGAGCAATTTATGCCTTCCATAGAATTGGAATTAGGGAAATTTAATAGCTAGGTGTGGATAGAGACACAGAGAGTCAAAGAAAGCCCTGACAAAACCACTGTTAACTCAGAGTGACTGTGAGCATACCCAAGGCTGTATCCCCTAGAAGCAACATTAGAAGGTTCACACTATGCATGTGTTTTTTTTTTTGGGGGGGGGACGGGAGAATGGGGAGTAGACATCACTAAAATAAGCCAGCTACTCAGTAAACAAACAACCAAACAACATTAACAATCCTGTGGGAAGTGGGACCAGAACTCAATATATTTTCAAAAACGTCCAGTTTCCAACATAACAATTATGAAACAAGCAAAGAAACAATAAAAGAGGCATGCAAGAAAAACTGCCTGTTGGAGTGATCAACTACCATATTTAACACTAATTCAAAATAGCCATTGTAAATGTCTTCAAAAACGAAGGAAACTATGACTACAGAAGTAAAGGAAGGCATGATGACAATGTAACATCAAATAGAGAATATCAAAACAGAATGAAATTAATAAAGAACCAAATGGAAATTGTGGATTTGGAAACAACAAAAACAGATATAAAAAAATCACTAGAGGGGCTCAAGAGATTTGAATTGGCAGGAAAAAAAGAATTAACAAACTTCAAGATTGATAGAGATTATGCAGTCTGAAAACAGAGAGAAAAAGAAAATAAACAGTCACATATATAGGGTATACACTTAAATGGACCAACACATGTTTAATGAAATTAACAGAAAGAGAGGAAAAAGAGAAAGGAAAATAAAAACTATTTGCAAAATGAGATGGGTGAACATAGCTGTGTCACACTCCCCAATTTCAAACAATACGAAGGTAGAGTAATTAAAACAGTATGGTATTTGCATAAAGACAGATACATAGATCAATGGAAAAGAATGGAGAGCCCAGAAATAAATTCACACTTATACGGTCAATTATTTACAACAAAGGAGCCAAGAATATACAATGTGGTACTGACAGTCTCTTCAGTAAGTGGTTCTGGGAAAACTGGTCAGCCACATGCAAAAGAATGAAACTAGATCACTATTTTACATCATACACAAAAATTAACTCAAAATAGATTACAGACTTGAACATAAGACTTAAAAGCATAAAACTCCTAGAAGAAAACACAGGCTTATGTAAACTCCTTGATATAGGTCTTAGTGATATTTTGAATCTGACACCAAAAGGAAAAGCAACAAAAGCAAAAATAAACAAATGGGACTACATCAAACTGAAATAAAGCTTCTGCACAGTAAAGGAAATCATCAACAAAATATAAAGGCAACCTAATGAATTGGAGAAAATATTTGCAAATCAAATATCTGATAAGGGGCTAATATCCAAAATATAAAAAACCCAATATCTAAATCACAAAAATCCAAACAATCTGATTAAAAAATGGGCAGAAGATCTGAATACACATTTTTCTAAAGAAGGCATACAGATGGCCAACTGGCACATGAAAAAATCCTTAACATCATTAATCATGAGGGAAATGCAAACCAAAACCACAATGAGATATATCTTATACCTGTTAAAATGGCTATTATCAAAAAGACAAGAAGTAATAAGTGTTGGTGAGGTTGTGGAGAAAAAGGAACCTTTCTGCACTGTTGGTGGGAATGTAAATGGGTGCAGCCACTATGGAAAATAGTTTGGAGGGTCCTCAAACAATTAAAAACAGAACTAGCATATGATCCAGCAATTCCACTTCTAGGTATTTATCTAAAGAAAACAAAAACACTAACTCTAAAAGATACATGCACCTCCATGTTCACTGCAGCATTATTTACAGTTGTTAAGATACGGAAACAACCTAAGTGTCCATTCACAGATGAATGGATAAAGAAATTGTGGTGTATATATACAATGAAATATTACTCAGCCATAACAAACAATGAAATATTGCCATTTGCAAAACCATGATGGACCTCAAGGTCATTAAATAAAATAAGTCAGACAGAAGATGACAATACAATATAATCTCTCTCATATGTAGAATCTTGAAATAAACGGGCTCATAGATATGGAGAACAGACTGGTGGATGCCAGACTTGGGGGATGGGGTGCGTGGGATAAATGGGTGAAGGGGGTCAAAAGGTTAAAAAGAAGAAAAATAAAGGGAAACAATTAAACATTTATTTTACTTTTCTTATATGAACTGTACCACTGGATAACCAAAGAGATGAGAAGATGTTCTCTTTGTAAAAATATTCCAACTAATACATTTCATAAATGATAGAAATGGAATATCACCATTTTGTAACCACCCACGAATAATGGAGGTACCCACTGAGTATCAATGGCTACTAACATTCCAAAAAGAGACAAGATATTATATGCTTCCTAAAGAAAGAATATGTCATTTCCTTTAATCTTGCCAAAGCAACTGAACCTGAGTTCCTCTGTATCCATTCCTCTGTATCCAGCTGTGAATTTAAAAAATATACAACTGAGAAAAGAACACGTGAACCTATACCATAAACATGAAATCAGCAAAATCCAGACATGGGAAACCGCAGCTCAATCAGCTCATGTTCTTCAACTGATGATTGTAAGGAAAAGAAAGAAATGGAGGAGGAACTTGTAAATCATTTAAAAGGCACATGATTTTTTTTTAATCAGCAAGAGTAAACTCCAGTGCCCAGAAATTCACACTTGTGTGTGTCACTTCCTTGATTACCATGAAAGTCAAGATAGCAGTTTATTCAAGAAAGAAAGAAGAGATTTGGGGACGGTTGACAAAGTCCTATTTCCTGACTCAAATACAAGAGTGTTTACCTTATAATAGTTTATTAAATAATACACTTGTTTTTCTGTGAAAGAGAGGAAGGAAAGAAAGGAGGGAGGAAAGGACGGAAGGAAGGAAGGAGTGAGGTAGGTGAGAGCAAACTTGGACTGGGCTATGGAAATCATTCCAGAAGGTAACATGAATCTATAAGAACAATTAAAGAAAACAAAAATGATAAATAAGAAGGCTAATATAATGAAGGTTATAAATATGTACTTTCTGTTATGAACTGAACTGTGCACCCCCCGCAAACTTCGTATGTTGAAGCCTTAACCCCTAGTACCTCACAATGTGACTATAGTTGGACATAGGGCCTTTAAAGGTGATTAAGTTAAAATGAGGCCATTAGGGTGGGCCCTAATTCATCCTGATTGGTGTTCTTGTAAGAGGAAACGTGGACATACAAAGAGACACGAGGCATGCACACACAGAGAGAAAAGACCATGTGAAGACACAGAAAGAAGGGGGCCATCTGTGAGCCAAAGAGAGAGGCCTCAGAAGAAACCTAATCTGCCAGCACCTTGATCTTGGACTTCTAGCCTCAAGAACTGTGAGAAATAAATTTCTGTTGTTTAAGCCACCCAGTCTTACGGTATTTTGTGCTGGCAGCCCTAGTAAATTGATATACTGTCCTTTTTTCTCTCAGTTTTCTTAAAATCATAAAAAATATACAAAATAAATAAAAAGAAATATACATAAATATTATATAATATTACTGATTATTGTAACATTATTGATATAATACATATGACCAAAAGAAACACAAAATAGGGGGAAGGGAATAGAGCTATATAAGAGTAACACTTTGTGAATCTCAGTGAAATTAAGTTACTATTTACATGAGGTATCTAAAATAGTCAAACTCATAAAGCAGAGAGTAGACTGGTGGTTGCTGGAGGCTGGGAAGAGGATGAAATGGGAGTTGTTGTATAAAGTTTCAGTTATGCAAGATGGATAAGTACTATAGATGTTCTATGCAACATAGTGCCTATAAATAACAATATGGTATTGTGCACTAAAACATTTGTTAAGAGGGCAATTCTCATGTTAAGAATTCTCACCACAAAAAAGGAAAAAAAAAAGAGAAAAGGAACACAAGGAAACTTTTGGAAGTGATGGATATGTTTATTGCCTTCATTGTCGTGATAGTATCATGGTACATGCATATGTCCAAGCTCATCAAATTGTATACTTTAAATGTATAGGGTTTTTTTGGCATACCAAATATACCTCAAAATAAGATGTTTTTTAAAAAAAGATAAACAATAGAAAATATCAAGGAAACTAGAAGAAGGGTCTTTCAAAAGATCAATAAAATTAACAAATCTTTACCTAGATTGACCAAGAATAAAGGAGAGAAAAATCAAAGTAAGGGATGGAAGAAGGGCCATCACTACTGCCTTTGCAGGGGGGAAAAAAAGGATTATAAGGGAATACTGTGAAAACTTCCATGCCAACAACTTAGATAATTTAGAGGAAATGTATAAATTCCTACAATGGCACAAACTACCAAACTGATTCAAGAAGAAATGCAAAATCTGAGTATGCCATAACAAGAGATGAAATTAGTAATAAAGTTTCCACAAAGCAAAGCTCAGACCCAGATGGCTTCAATTCTACCAAACATTAGAAGAATAAATACCAGTCCTTCACAAACTCTCCCCAAAAATAGAATGGAAAGGCCCATTTCCCAAATCTTTCTCTGAGGGTAGTATTGATGATATAAAAAGCAGATAAAGACATCACAAGAAAAGAAAATTACACTAGTAAATCCTTTTTTTATAAATGCAAAAATTTCAACAAAATACTACTAAACCAAACCTTACAACACGTAAAAAAAGAATTATACAGCATGAAATAGTTGCATCCTGCTAAAGAGGAATTTGAGAACTACTGATCTGGTACACAGAGGTGTGGGAGCTAATCCTGTTTCTGTTAAATCTAGACTGGATAGGAGATTAAGAAGTGCAAACTACCATGTATAAAATAAATAAGCTACAAGGATATATTGTACAGCAAAGAGAATAGAACCAATATTTTATAATAACTATAAATGGAGCATTACCTTTAAAAATTGTGAATCACTGTACTGTATACCAGAATATATAATATTGTATATCAATCACAGCTCAATAATTTTTTTTTTTTTTTAATCTAGACTGGGTCACCTTATTTGTTAAAAAGAATATTAAATTTTGACAAAGTAGAATCAAATCTGATCATTGTGCTGCATATAAATTTTTGGAAAATATATGAAATTTAAAATTTTACTTTAAAGTACATTTAATATGAGATTATTAATAATAAGCAAATCCTGATCATTTTTTGTAAGTGTAATATGAAAAACTAGGTCACTTATTGTTATACTGTTTATAACATTAAAATAGTCTCTATATGAATTATGTGGCTTTAAATTTCCTTTCTTATTCATTCTCATTTATTATATTTTACCTTTAAAAGTAATATATGTTTACAGTAAAATATTAATTTTACAAATTTTATGATTGGCCTTAAATTTTTCAGTTCATATTCCCATTCCCTAAGTTTGAAGGCCACATTCAAATAAGAGAGGAAGGAGTCAAAAGTCCCCAATTAACAATCTTGTCCTTTACCAAACCATGCATTCCTCACAAGAAGTAACAATTTTAATTCAATCTGAGATAAACCATAAAATAACAATAAAATATTATAATTTTTTGAGAAACATACAATTATAATATTCTACCAATTCCAGGAACTTTGAGATTTACTTTCAGTTCTACCACTAGAATAAGTCTAAACATGTTTGATCCTGATTTCCTCTGAAGAACTGCAGTCATTTGGTTTACTTAAGGGCATATTTTAATACTGGATTAATGCCACATATTCTGGTATTTTTTATTCCTTACATTCTGATATAACACTTTAATAAAATTAGGGTAAATAAAATTCTCCCTCACTGAACATGGGAACCATAAATTCACCAGCCGTTTTAAAAAAAGAATTTTTGTTTTGTAAAAAATAAATGATATTGTTAATAAGAAATTACCAAAAGCCTAGACATATAGTGATTTAAAAACTGGAAATTATCAACTACTAAAATAATAAGCATACATACAACTTCTAGTCTCGACACAAGTACTGCTGTAAGGATCTGATTTTTAAAGCTGGTGGAAACACAGTTCATAATTTAAGCGATACGTAAGGTAAATTTATATGTAAATTTATAGAAAGACATTTTTCTACTTGTGACCTTAAATAATACTTAAGCAATTTATTGTCTTTTAATTTCAAATATATGCTGTTGTTATTGTTGTTGCTAAATCTCAAGATGCACAAATGCACGTTTAATGTGCAGTTTGAATTAATCATGATGCTTTAGGTAAAAATAAATTTTCCGCTTGAATCAACATTTCACTTTTGAAAATTAACAGATAGGATAAAATTAGAAGTTAAAAAGTATATTAATTATAAGTTTTAAAAAATGAAAGAACTGTAAATCTCAATAAACAGAAAGCTTAGAGACAAAATTCATAAATTTGATATGATCAGCCTTAGCTTTGTAGAGATCAAATAGCATTTCAAGGAAAACTGATTTACCTTGATTATTTGTTCTATTTTACCTGCTGATGCTTATAAATTTATAGCAATGTAAATATATAAAATTTCTCCTCAAAACAGTTCATGTTGAAGAAAAATACATACTTCTCTTAAGATTCAATATGGCTAATTGCAATGAATTTATGTCAAAACAATAACTTACCTGAAGTTCCCAGCAGCGTGGAAGGGATTTTTAACATTCACAATGATTTCTTTCCATTTATAACACGGAGATTTGCATTTTATACTTGCCTAAGGTAAAAAAAAATATATAAAACATACAATATGATAATAACAAAAAATAATAACCTCAATTATAAAAAACAAACTGGGGCTTCCCTGGTGGCGCAGTGGGTGAGAGTCCGCGTGCCGATGCAGGGGACACGGGTTCGTGCCCTGGTCCGGGAAGATCCCACATGCCGCAGAGCGGCTACGCCCGTGAGCCATGGCTGCTGAGCCTGTGCATCCGGAGCCTGTGCTCCGCAAAGGGAGAGGCCACAATAGTGAGAGGCCCGCGTATCACAAAAAAAAATAAATAAAAAATAAAAAACAAACTTAAAGTACCTAAAAAACTGTCCATTTAAATAACATAGTGATATCAATTTTTTTTTACATCTTTATTGGAGTATAATTGCTTTACAATGGTGTGTTAGTTTCTGCTTTATAACAAAGTAAATCAGTTATACATATACATATGTTCCCATATCTGTTCCCTCTTGCAGCTCCCTCCCTCCCACCCTCCCTATCCCACCCCTCTAGGTCATCACAAAGCACCAAGCTAATCTCCCTGTGCTATGTGGCTGCTTCCCACTAGCTATCTATTTTACGTTTGGTAGTATATATATGTCCATGACACTCTGTCGCTTTGTCACTGCTTACACTTCCCCCTCCCCATATCCTCAAGTCCATTCTCTACTAGGTCTGTGTCTTTATTCCTGTCCTACCCCTAGGTTCTTGATGACATTTTTTTTCTTGAATTCCATATATATGTGTTAGCATACAGTATTTGTCTTTCTCTTCCTGACTTACTTCACTCTGTATCACAGATTCTAAGTCCATCCACCTCATTACAAATAGATCAATTTCGTTTCTTTTTATGGCTGAGTAATATTCCATTGTATATATGTGACACTCTTCTTTACCCATTCACACAATGATAGACACTTAGGTTGTTTCCATCTACAGGCTACTGAAAATAGAGCTGCAATGAACATTTGGGTACATGACTCTTTTTGAATTATGGTTTTCTCAGGGTATATGCCCAGTAGTGGGATTGCTGGGTCGTATGGTAGTTCTATTTGTAGTTTCTTAAGGAACCTCCATACTGTTCACCATAGTGGTTGTACCAATTCACATTCCCACCAGCAGTGCAAGAGTGTTCCCTTTCCTCCACACCCTCTCCAGCATTTATAGTTTCTACATATTTTGATAATGGCCATTCTGCCTGGTGTGAGATGATATTTCACTGTAGTTTTGATTTGCATTTCTCTAATGATTAATGATGCTGAGCATTCTTTCATGTGTTTGTTGGCAGTCTGTATATCTTCTTTGGAGAAATGCCTATTTAGGTGTTCTGCCCATTTTTGGATTGGGTTGTTTGTTTTTTTTGTTATTGAGCTGCATGAGCTGCTTGTAAATTTTGGAAATTAATCCTTTGTCAGTTGCTTCATTTGCAAATATTTTCTCCCATTCTGAGGGTTGTCTTTTGGTCTTGTTTATGGTTTCCTTTGCTGTGCAAAAGCCTTGAAGTTTCATTAGGTCCCATTTGTTTATTTTTGTTTTTATTTCCATTTCTCTAGGAGGTGGGTCAAAAAGGATCTTGCTGTGATTTATGTCATAGAGTGTTCTGCCTATGTTTTCCTCTAAGAGTTTTAGAGTGTCTGGCCTTATATTTAGGTCTTTAATCCATTTTGAGCTTATTTTTGTGTTTGGTGTTAGGAAGTGATCTGATCTCATACTTTTACATGTACCTGTCCAGTTTCCCCAGCACTACTTATTGAAGAGGCTGTCCTTTCTCCACTGTACATTCTTGCCTCCTTTATCAAAGATAAGGTTACCATATGTGCATGGGTTTATCTCTAGGCTTTCTACCCTGTTCCATTGATCTATCTTTCTCTTTTTGTACCAGTACCATACTTTCTTGATTACTATAGCTTTCTAGTATAGTCTGAAGTCAGGGAGCCTGATTCCTCCAGCTCCGTTTGTCGTTCTCAAGATTGCTTTGGCTATTCAGGGTCTTTTGTGTTTCCATACATACTGCGAAACTTTTTGTTCTAGTTCTGTGAAAAATGCCAGTGGTAGTTTGATAGGGATTGCATTGAATCTGTAGATTGCTTTGGGTAGTATAATCGTTTACACAATGTTGATTCTTCCAATCCAAGAACATGGTGTATCTCAACATCTGTTGGTATCATCTTTAATTTCTTTCATCAGTGTCTTACAACTTTCTGCATACAGGTCTTTTGTGTCCTTGGGTAGGTTTATTCCTAGATATTTTATTCTTTTTGTTGCAGTGGTAATGGGAGTGTTTTCTTGATTTCACTTTCAGATTTTTCAACATTAGTGTATAGGAATGCCAGAGATTTCTGTGCATTAATTTTGTATCCTGCTACTTTACCAAATTCATTGATTAACTCCAGTAGTTTTCTGGTAGCATATTTGGGATTATCTATGTATAGTATCATGTCATGTGCCAACAGGGACAGCTTTACTTCATCTTTTCCAATTTGGATTCCTTTTATTTCCTTTTCTTCTCTGATTGCTGTGGCTAAAACTTGCAAACCTATGTTGAATAAGAGTGGTGAGAGTGGGCAACCTTGTCTTGTTCCTGATCTTAGTGGAAATGCTTTCAGTTTTTCACCACTGAGTACGATGTTGGCTGTGAGTTTGTCATATATGGCCTTTATTATGCTGAGGAAAGTTCCCTCTATGCCTACTTTCTGCAGGGTTTTTATCATAAATGGGTGTTGAATTTTGTCAAAAGCTTTCTCTGCATCTATTGAGATGATCATATGGTTTTTCTCCTTCAATTTGTTAATATGGTGTATCACGTTGATTGATTTGCGTATATTGAAGAATCCTTGCATTCCTGGAATAAACGCCACTTGATCATGGTGTATGATCCTTTTAATGTGCTGCTGGATTCTGTTTGCTAGTATTTTGTTGAGGATTTTTGCATCTAGGTTCATCAGTGATATTGGCCTGTAGCTTTCTTTCTTTGTGACATCTTTGTCTGGTTTTGGTATCAAGGTGATGGTGGCCTCGCAGAATGAGTTTGGGAGTGTTCCTCCCTCTGCTATATTTGGGAAGAGTTTGAGAAGGATAGGTGTTAGCTCTTCTCTAAATGTTTGATAGAATTCGCCTGTGAAGCCATCTGTTCCTGGGCTTTGGTTTGTTGGAAGATTTTTAATCACAGTTTCAATTTCAGTGCTTGTGATTGGTCTGTTCATATTTTCTATTTCTTCCTGATTCAGTCTTGGCAGATTGTGCATTTCTAAGAATTTGTCCATTTTTTCAAGGTTGTCCATTTTATTGGCATAGTATTGCTTGTAGTAATCTCTCATGATCCTCTGTATTTCTGCAGTGTCATTTGTTACTTCTCCTTTTTCATTTCTAATTCTATTGATTTGAGTCTTCTCCCTTTATCTCCTGATGAGTCTGGGTAATGGTTTATCAATATTTTTTTGTCTTCTCAAAGAACTAGCTTTGTTTTATTGATCTTTACTATTGTTTGCTTCATTTCTTTTTCATTTATTTCTGATCTGATCTTTATGATTTCTTTCCTTCTGCTAACTTTGGAGTTTTTTTGTTCTTCTTTCTCTAATTGCTTTAGGTGCAAGGTTGGGTTGTTTATTCGAGATGTTTCCTGTTTCTTAAGGTAAGATTGTATTGCTATAAACTTCCCTCTTAGAACTGCTTTTGCTCCATCCCATAGGTTTTGGGTCGTCGTGTCTCCACTGTCATTTGTTTCTAGGTATTTTTTGATTTCCTCTTTGATTTCTTCAGTGATCACTTCGTTATTAAGTAGTGTACTGTTTAGCCTCCATGTGTTTGTATTTTTTACAGATCTTTTCCTGTAATTGATATCTAGTCTCATAGCGTTGTGCTCGGAAAAGATACTTGATACAATTTCAATTTTCTTAAATTAACCAAGGCTTGATTTGTGACCCAAGATATGATCTATCCTGGAGAATGTTCCATGAGCACTTGAGAAAAATGTGTATTCTATTGTTTTTGGATGGAATGTCCTATAAATATCAATTAAGTCCACCTTGTTTAATGTGTCACTTAAAGCAAGTGTTTCCTTATTTATTTTCATTTTGGATGATCTGTCCATTGGTGTAAGTGGGGTGTGAAAGTCCCCTACTATGAATGTGTTACTGTCGATTTCCCCTTTTATGGCTGTTAGTATTTGCCTTATGTATTGAGGTGCTCCTATGTTGGGTGCATAAATATTTACAATTGTTATATCTTCTTCTTGGATAGATCCCTTGATCATTATGTAATGTCCTTCTTTGTCTCTTGTAATAGTCTTTATTTTAAAGTCTATTTTGTCTGATATGAGAATTGCTACTCCAGCTTTCTTTTGGTTTCCATTTGCATGGAATATTTTTCCATCCCCTTACTTTCAGTCTGTGTGTGTCTCTAGGTCTGAAGTGGGGCTCTGGTAGACAGCATATATATAGGTCTCGTTTTTGTATCCATTCAGCCAATCTGTGACTTTTGGTGGGAGCATTTAATCCATTTACATTTAAGGTAATTATCGATATGTATGTTCCTATTCTTATTTTCTTAATTGTTTTGGGTTTGTTATTGTAGGTCTTTTCCTTCTCTTGTGTTTCTTGCCTAGAGAAGTTCCTTTAGCATTTGTTGTAAAGCTGGTTTGGTGGTGCTGAACTCTCTCAGCTTTTGCTTGTCTGTAAAGATTTTAATTTCTCCATCTAATCTGAATGAGATCCTTGCTGGGTAGAGTAATCTTGTTTGTAGGTTTTCTCCTTCATCACTTTAAATATGTCCTGCCAGTCCCTTCTGGCTTGCAGACTTTCTGCTGAAAGATCAGCTGTTAACCTTATGGGGATTCCCTTGTGTGTTATTTGTTGTTTTTTCCTTGCTGCTTTTAATATGTTTTCTTTGTATTTAATATTTGAAAGTTTGATTAACGTGTCTTGGCGTGTTTATCCTTGGATTTATCCTGTATGGGACTCTGTCTGCTTCCTGGAGTTGATTAACTATTTCCTTTCCCATATTAGGGAAGTTCTCAACTATAATCTCTTCAAATATTTTCTTAGTCCCTTTCTTTTTGTCTTCTTCTTCTGGAACCCCTATAATTTGAATGTTGGTGTGTTTAATGTTGTCCCAAAGGTCTCTGAGACTGTCCTCAGTTCTTTTCATTCTTTTTTCTTCATTCTGCTCTACAGTAGTTATTTTCACCATTTTATCTTCCAGGTCACTTATCCGTTCTTCTGCCTCAGTTATTCTGCTATTGATCCCATCTAGAGTATTTTTAATTTCATTTATTGTGTTGTTCATCCTTGCTTGTTTCATCTTTAGTTCTTCTAGGTCCTTGTTACATGTTTCTTGCATTTTCTGTATTCTATTTCGAAGATTTTGGATCATCTTTACTATCATTATTCTGAATTCTTTTCCAGGTAGACTCCCTATTTCCTCTTCATTTGTTAGGTCTGGTGGGTTTTTATCTTGCTCCATATGTTGTGTGTTTTTCTGTTTTCTCATTTTGCTTAATTTACTCTGTTTGGGGTCTCCTTTATGTAGGCTGCAGGTTTGTAGTTCCTGTTGTTTTTGGTGTCTGTCCCCAGTGGCTAAAGTTGGTTCAGTGGGTTGTGTAGGCTTCCTGGTGGAGGAGACTAGTGCCTGTGTTCTGGTGGATGAGGCTGGATCTTGTCTTTCTGGTGGGCAGGTCCATGTCTGGTGGTGTGTTTTGGGGTGTCTGTGGCCTTACTATGATTTCAGGCAGCCTCTCTGCTGATGGGTGGGGTTGTGTTCCTGTCTTGCTAGTTGTTTGGCATAGGGTGTCCAGCACTGTAGTTTGCTTGTCGTTGAGTGAAGCTGGGTGCTGGTGTTGAGATGGAGATCTCTGTGAGATTTTCGCCATTTGATATTATGTGGAACTGGTAGGTCTCTTGTGGACCAGTCTCCTGAAGTTGGCTCTCCCACCTCAGAGGCAGAGCGCTGAGTCCTGGTTGCAGCACCAAGAGCCTTTCATCCACATGGCTCAGAATAAAAGGGAGAAAACGAAGAAAGAAAGAGAGAAAGAAAGAGAGAAAGAAAGAGAGAAAGAAAGAAAGAAAGAAAGAAAGAAAGAAAGAAAGAAAGAAAGAAAGAAAGAAAGAAAAGAAAAAGAAAGAAAGAAAAGAAAAAGTAAGAAAGAAAGGAAGGAAGGAAGGAAGGAAGTTAGGAAGGAAGGAAGGAAGGAGGGAGGGAGGGAGGGAGGGAGGAAAGAAAGAAAGAAAGAAAGAAAGAGAAAGAAAGATAAAATAAAATAAAATAAGCTAAAATAAAATTATTAAAATAAAAAATTATTATTAAGAAAAAAATTTTTATAAAGAAAAAAAAAAACCAGACAGATAGATCCCTAGATCAAATGGTGAAAGCAAAGCTATACAGACAAAATCTCACACAGAAGCATACACATACACACTCACAAAAAGAGGAAAAGGGGAAAAAAATCATAAATCTTGCTCTCAAAGTCCACCTCCTCAATTTGGGATAATTCGTTGTCTATTTATGTATTTCACAGATGCAGGGTACATCAAGTTGATTGTGGAGCTTTAATCTGCTGTTTCTGAGGCTGCTGGGAGAGATTTCCCTTTCTCTTCTTTGTTCTCACAGCTCCTGGGGCTCAACTTTGGATTTGGCTCCGCCTCTGCGTGTAGGTCGCCAGATGGTGTCTGTTCTTCGCTCAGACAGGACGGGGTTAAAGGAGCAGCTGCTTACAGGGCTGTGGTTCACTCAGGCCCAGGGGAAGGAGGGGTACGGAGTGCGGGGTGAGCCTGCGGCGGCAGAGGCCAACAGGACATTGCACCAGCCTGAGGCGCGCCATGCATTCTCCTGGGGAAGTTGTCCCTGGATCCCGGGACGCGGGCAGTGGCGGGCTGCACAGGCTCCCGGGAGGCAAGGTGTGGAGAGTAACCTGTGCTTGCACACAGGCTTCTTGGTGGCTGTAGCAGCAGCCTTAGCGTCTCATGCCTGTCTCTGGGGTCCATGCTTTTAGCAATGGCTCATGCCCGTCTCTGGAGCTCCTTTAAGCAGCGCCCTTAATCCCCTCTCCTCGTGCATCAGGAAACAAAGAGGGAAGAGAAAGTCTCTTGCCTCTTCGGCAGCTCCAGACATTTTCCTGGACTCCCTCCTGGCTAGCCGTGGCGCACAAGCCCCCTTCAGGCTGTGTTCACGCAGCCAACCCCAGTCCTCTCCCTGGGATCTAAGCTCCGAAGCCCGAGCCTCAGCTCGCAGCCCGGCCCGCTCCGGCAGGTGAGCAGACAAGCCTCTCAGGCTGGTGAGTGCCAGTCGGCACTGATCCTCTGTGCGGGAATCTCCCCGCTTTGCCCTCCGCACCCGTTGCTGTGCTCTCCTCCGCAGCTCTGAAGCTTCCCCCCTCCGCCACCCGCACTCTCCGCCCGCGAAGGGGCTTCCTAGTGTGTGGAAACCTTTCCTCCTTCACGGCTCCCTCCCACTGGTGCAGGTCCTGTCCCTACTCTTTTGTCTCTGTTTATTCTTTTTTCTTTTGCCCTACCCAGGTACGTGGGGAGTTCCTTGCCTTTTGAGAGGTCTGAGGTCTTCTGCCAGCGTTCAGTAGGTGTTCTATAGGAGTTGTTACACGTGTGGATGTATTTCTGGTGTATCTGTGGGGAGGAAGGTGATCTCTGCATCTTACTCTTCTGTCATCTTCCCCGGTGATCCGATATTAATATATTTAAACATTATACTGTTAAAATCTGGGTGGGAAAGAATAAAAATAGATTATTCCTCATCACTGATCCATAGTACTATGCTAACCAATGAATGATCTTTCACAATAGTGTCTCCCAAATTGATTTCCTTAAAATTCATTTTGTTAATGACTGAGTATGATTTTCCGTTTGAAAATTAATCAATCTTATATATACCTAATACATATGACATAAGGAAGGGGCAGGTGTGTATGTGTGTGTGTGCATGTGCACACTGGTGTGTGAGTGCAAGAATATCTGTGTTGGAATGTGTGTGACTGTGGCATGCCTGGGTTTATAACACGGTGGCTGCACTGACATATTTTAACTATAATAAAAGTACAAATATATAAAACTGAAACTCAAATTACCCAAAAGACTTCCATGAAAGAAAAGATTCTAGGAATTCCAAATTTTTAGACTAATCATATTCTCACCTTATTTCTCCATTGTTTTCCAAACTATTTCCTGGTGTGTAAGACCATGAGTAGCCAGATGGAGAAGTAAACAGAGATCACACAAGCTCCAAGTGTCAGCTTTTCTGCCCCAGAGCCATGATAATGACACGCTAACACCATCCATGGGTCTCTTAGACACATGTGGCAAAGAGATGTTTTGTTTCAGAGAATTTGTGTGAGAGGCTTGGGAAGTGTAAGAGTTCATTATTCAGGAGGAAATCAGAAGATCACAATACACATCTCAGTGACAATCAAATGCCTGCTCCCTCTCCTGGGTGCCCTTATCGAATAAGCCATTCTGTCCAGGTGAGCATCTTAATGCTCTCCTCACACAAGTGGCCTTTACTAGAGTCATTCTCTTTTCTTCCCACTCAAGCCACTGCACACCTACGATTCTTTGTAATCCATATGGAAATCTGGCAACATAAATTTACTTCTTTACCATACATCCATGGTAGAAAATAATATTTAGACAAACTAATGGCTACACAAAGTCAATCAAAGCAATATCACAACCATTTTACAGAGGTTTAAAAATCCTTCTGCCCCAACCTTTGAGATATTAACACTTAGAACTCTGCCTGGAACATCATCAAATCTCACTAAATGCCAGCCTTAGTAATCTTTCTTATGGATTTGCTCCATAGGACACTCAAGATAAATTGATGAATGCACCTATAAGAGAAACATTTTCTATGCTGTGTAAACCACCGAACCTTAATTCAAACAAAAAGAGACATAGGTCCGGGGACTGCTTTAACTTAAATCACAAGTCTCCATAGAAGAAGGGCATGTAAATTGCTACGTGTATAGTGAATGGCTCCTTGATAAAAAGCACAGATACAATCCTAAAAAGCTGAACTTAAAATAGCACTCAGTACAAGTGCTTTCAAAATGCAGATGGTCAATAGACACATGAAAACAAGCTCCACCTTGCTAATCATCAGGGAAAATGCAAATCAAAACCATAATGAGATACCACCTCACACCTGTCAGAATGGCCATCATCAAAAAGAACACAAATAACAAATGTTGGTGAGGATGTAAAAAAGGGGAACCCTTGTACACTGTTGGTGGGAATGTAAGTTGGTGCAGCCACTGTGGAAAACAGTATGGAGGTTTCTCAAAAAACTAAAAATAGAACTACCATGTGATGCAGCAGTTCCACTCCTGGGTACATATATGAAGAAAATGAAGACACTAATTTGAAAAGATATATGCACCCCAATGTTCAGAGCAGCATTATTTACAATTGCCAAGATATGGAAGCAACCTAAGCGTCCAGCATATATATATATATATATATATATACATACACACACACGCACGCGCGTGCGCAGTGGAATACTACTCAGCCATAAAAAATGAAATTTTGCCATCTGAAGCCACATGGATGGACTTGGAGGGCATTATGTTTATGTTTAGAGAAATAAGTCAGACAGAGAAAGACAAATACTGTATGATATGACTTATAGGTGGAATCTAAAAAATACAACAAACTAGTGAAGATAACACAAAAAGAAACAGACTCGCAGTTACAGAGAACAAACTAATGTTTACTAGAGGTGGGGGGGAGTGGAAGGTACAAACTATTGGGTGTAAGATAGGCTCAAGGATGTGTTGTGCAACACAGCAAATATAGCCAATATTTTATAATAACTATAAATGGAAAGTAACCTTTAAAATTGTATAAAACATTTATAAAAACACAAGTCCCTTTAACTTCTATTATAGAATTGAGACTTATTTCCAAAGAAAGAGTATCAAAGTAAAAATATCAGAAATACAGAAGCCAAAAACTGTGCAAATGTAAGTTAAGTACACATCTGTGTCTGTATACACACATGATCTCAAAGAACAAGAGCTGTCAGGAGATGAAACTTAGAACAGCTGTGCTTGGGACACTCCATGGCCTGAGAAAAGCAGAAACATGTAAAATAGGTAACATTTACTTACGATGGCTTTAAAATTGAGGACTTCACCCTTGAGAGCAAAAGTCAGCATAGTACCTCCTGCTCCACTCTTAGGTTTTGAAATTAATAGCAGTGAAGCTTCAGCAGGATGGAGGAAGCGACTGGTAAATTTCAGAGTTCAAACCAAACAGTAATTTGGTTTCTATTTAACAAAAGATGAAAACGAAAATATTGTAGTGAAAAAAGACAACAAGCATCTATTCAGTGTATGTGCCTAGTAACCACACCCTGCCAAATACTCACTTCTACAATAAAGTTAAAGATTGTTGCAGATCTTAGAAAGCCTACAATCTAGTTATTGCTGTCAGTCAAAACATCTTGATCCAGTATGTAAAACCTAAAGTTAACTTTCAAATGTATGTATAATCTACTGAATACTGGATTTTCTAAGAGCTAGCCACAGGAAATCATATATGTATTTTTGTTGTGAATTTCATAGGACATTCTGTGCTACTGTTTAGGCACATTTTTAGTTAAATCAATGACTTTTTTTTTTTTTTTTGTATGCAGGCCTCTCACTGTTGTGGCCTCTCCCGTTGCGGAGCACAGGCTTGGGACGCGCAGGCTCAGCGGCCATGGCTCACGGGCCCAGCCGCTCCACGGCATGTGGGATCATCCCGGACCAGGGCACGAACCTGTGTCCCCTGCATCAGCAGGCAGACTCTCAACTACTGCGCCACCAGGGAAGCCCTATCAATGACTTTTGATTGCAGGGAGGAAAAAATGAGAAAGACAAAGAATTAAAAAAATACTTAAAACTGTGGTTGAAAATAAAATTCGAACCTCAAATCAAAATAATGGTATATAAGTAGCATGACTTTTATTTGAAAGATAGACTTAATTAAAAGAAAGAATAAAGAAAACATGTCCATCTCATTTAATCTTCAACTTTCTAGTCTAAACCATAGTGAATTGTTTAAAGAATCGATGGATTCGGAAATTTTACTTCCCAGTTTCTAGGGGAATGAGTCAACCATGGCACCCTGGCAGCCCTGCATAACAACACAGGCCAAACACATGCAAGGCTTAACTGCAGTGGATATAAGTCTTGGCAGAAAGCTCTGTGATCCTCCCATAACATAAGAGCATGGAACTTCAGGAAGCACTGCTACAAGAACATTTTTCACTTGCCTCCCTATCCTCCCTGAGAGGCTGTCACCAGACAGTTTCTCACTGCCTCCTACATTCTGATGAGGTGTGAGGCTTGCTGCCTATCCTCCTACAGGGTAGAGTTACAGGCTAGAAACTGCTTAGTTGCAGCATGAAACTGACTGTCAGCAACAGGTGTCCTACCATGCATGATGCAGTCATCTGGTCCCTGTTGTTTTGGTGTCACTCTGCATAAGGGACATGGAGATCTGGCCCCTTTGTTAACTCTTGCTTTCACTGTTTATAGAAGTAATGAGGTCTCTGAATAAAAAATGGGCTCAATGTTTCTTTAATGGCTGAGTCTTTCTGCCTTGCCTTGCTGCCACAGCTGTGGGTGGTAAACCGTGGGGACCTTTTACCATTGCTTTTTCACTGGCTTTTAGCACAGTTAGCATTATACATCATATCACAGTTATTCTTTGTACAAACTATCACCTGTCACCTTCCCTTAGGATAGACACAGTTGGGAATGGAGATGGGAATAGATTCTCTCGGCATTATACTTTGGCTTAACTTTCCCAGAACCTTTGAGGAATCTCTGTTAAATGGGTGAGTTTAGGGAGCAGCACAGAGTAAAATGAATGGAGGACTTTCAAAATCAATTGAAATATTCTCAAAATTGTTTCTTAGGGAAAACTACAACTCACAACCAGCAGGAATGGGGAGGATTTTATTCAGATATAATATCACTAATCTCAACCTCTGCTAAAGGACACTTTCTTGGCTATTATGAAAAGCTCAAGGGCTTAAATTTAATTGAAAACAAAGAATATTTGACCTTGAGATCTTTTTTTGGGTGTATAGGCTCAAACTCTGTGTTAGGATACCTGTGAGTGACTTAGGATTTTTCTAGATATTCTAAAATTCATTACTAGATAAAGCCATTCACTCAATTAATATTTATAATTTATAATGTTCCAGACATTGTTTTAGGTTTGGGAGATACAGTAATTGGAAAAAAAATACACTATTCCTGATCTCCTGGATCTTTCATTTTATAGGATATGGCAGACGTTAATTATGTCATCATAAAATAAATGTGAAAATTACAAATTATGTATGTGCTATGAAGTGATAGAAGGGCACATAATGGAGAGTGTGATGTAGTCTGAAGGATCAGAGGAAGTGATATGTTAGGTAGGATATGGAGGACGAGAATGGGTTAGGTAGAATTTGTAGGGGATGAAAGAAGGCATCCAAGACAAGGCCTCTAAAATGAGAAATTATGACGTGCTTGAAGAAATTACCAAAGGCCAGTGGTGCTGAAGCTTAGAGAGCAAGGGTGTTAGTGATGCAAGATGTAGCTAAGAGCCAGCCATGAAAGGCCACATGGGCCATGTTGAGATATTCAGTCTATATCCTAATGGTGATGAAAAGCTATTGGAATATTTTAAGCAGAAGAGTAACATGACCAAATTTACATCAAAAAAATTACTGCCATTCTAATATAAAGAATGGATTGCAGAGAAACCTTTTAAGAATCTATTGTAGTAGCCCAGTTTAAAGATGATAGTACATTAAATTAGCATAGAAGAGACAGATAAGAGGAAAGATGTCAAATTTAAGATACATTGGGTAAAATCAATAGGATGAGGTAATGGATGGGCTCTCCATGGAAGGTGATGAAAAATGGAGTTCAAGAATGACCATAAGTGGGCTTCCCTGGTGGCGCAGTGGTTGAGAGTCCACCTGCCGGTGCAGGGGACACAGGTTCGTGCCCCGGTCCGGGAAGATCCCACATGCCACAGAGTGGCTGGGCCCGTGAGCCATGGTCGTTGAGCCTGCGCATCTGGAGCCTGTGCTCCACAACAGGAGAGGCCACAACAGTGAGAGGCCCGCGTACCACAAAAAAAAAAAAAAAAAAGAATGACCATAAGCTAAATAACATGCACTTAGTAAATAAATTTATGGAACTATACTTAAGTTTTATGAAACATTTTAAAATAGAGTATCCTTTTTATGAAGCCAACAGCTGGTTTTAGGACCATCAAGATTTGAGCTTCTCCTGAGTATAGATATTCCTTTTATACATTTTGTAGTCATATTTAAGCATGGAAATGACCAGTATTCCTTCCTGAGCGTGTTAGAAATTTCAGAATCAAGTGGGTTGTCCTTTTCAGGTAAGTATCTTACGTCTCCAGATGCATATCATAATTATGGACTTTATCTTAATTTTCTTATCTTTTATTTTCTTTTTGTTCCAACTGCCTCCCCCTCATTCAAAAAAAGTCTCCTTGATATTATATGTACCTCATAGACTACTTCAACATGGCTTTTGGATGGGATGGAAAATAAATATATGACACATCAATGTCAGTGCCCAGATGGCTCAATGAGAATAATGAGAAAAAAAGAAACAGAATGGTTTTCTAAAAGTATACTTTCACTTCTATGACAGTCACTCTATGATTAGAGCTAAATTTAGTCATCAAGTTAGATGCAGAAATGTTTTTTTATATGCTGGTATAGCTGTTTAATCTTTTCTATATAAATGATACCTCAGGGAATTTAAATCCACAACTGGCAGAAAGAGCCATTATTAATCATGATTCAGACAGAATCTAAGACAGGATATGGTGCACATAGATAATTATATAATATCTGATAATGATAAACCTATAGATTTTTTAAAGAAAATAAAATATTTTCTGAACCCTATGTGTAAAAACCAAAGTCTTCTAAATTATTTAGTCTAAAAAGATATTTTTATATCACTGAGACCAAGATAAACAAACATACTGACTGATCTCAAAGAAAATAAAAATAATACAGGTCACAGATGAGAATGTAAAAGTCAGAATATAAAAATCAGAGATGCTTATTAAGATATTATAACTCCAGTTTAAGAACAGGATGCTATGAAATAGAGATACTCAATGCAAAAGAAAGTATTCTTACAAATATATATAGGAGATCACCTATCTATTTATCTATCTATCTATCTATGTATGTATCTCCTAAAGGAAACAGTTGGAAAAGAAGGCTTGTTGATAAAGAGAGAAAAAAGCAATGAGCTGAAAAATATGAGTGATAAGATAGGATATACAGAGGATCCAATTAACAGGTAGTATCCAACAACTAACGGTTGGAAAATGAGAACAATGAAAATGGAGGGGAGAGAATGATGAAAGAAATTATTTAAGAGAATTTTTCAGAGCTTATGGAAAACAAGTTCATAATTAAAGGACTCACTGTGCACCCAGATAGTGAATTTAAAAAGTCCCTCCTTGGGCTTCCCTGGTGGCGCAGTGGTTGAGAGTCCGCCTGCTGATGCAGGGGATGCGGGTTCGTGCCCCGGTCTGGGAAGATCCTACATGCCGCAGAGCAGCTGGGCCTGTGGGCCATGGCCGCTGAGCCTGCGTGTCCGAAGCCTGTGCTCCGCAACGGGAGAGACCACAGCAGTGAGAGGCCCGCGTACCGCAAAAAAAAAAAAAAAAAAAAAAAAAAAAAAAAAGTCCCTCCTTGATGCATTCTGGAACAATATCACAACACAATGGAAGATCCTAAAAATGTCCAGAGGTGTGGGAAAACAGAATTATAGTAGACTTTCTCATCACCAATACTGAATACCATGAGGCAAGTGGAACAATTATCTCAAGAGTTATGAGGAAAAACCTTTTCATCTTGGAAAAATATACGAAGCAAAAAATAAATCAAGTGTAAAGGTAGTCAAAAGACATGCCTAAAAATAAAAATTTTAGGAATTTACCTCTCCCATACTTTTTATTAGAAGGTTTCATAAAGGAAGTTTTTTAGTAAATAAGTGAGTACACTAAGAAAGAGAAGGATATTAGTTTCTATCCAAAGAGAAATATAGAGTGCCCAATACTAAGCTCTTCAGTAGGTCTGGAAAGCACTCAGTCCAAATAAGAATGAAAGGTAAGATGCTCTAGAATGTGGTATACTTGAAGGAAGGATTAAATTTACTCACTTCTTTAGAATTTATTTTCTCAGCTTAAAAAAAGCATCAAAAGATGCTTTGTACACTGATTGCATAAGAAATATTTACAAAACACATTTTTACTCTTGGAACAGTAATGAACAGAGGATAAAACTGGTGATGTTTGGTGGGAGGGTGATCCATCTAGAGGAATAAGTAAGCAAGACCATCAAATATTATAGCTATATGTCAAGACATTATTTCTGAAGTTGACATAATAAAAATACTGGCAAAGATATATAGATTATTTATATTTATGGAGGCAACCACTGGAAGAACTAAAATTAGACATAGTTGAAAGAGTTAAAAGTAGGCACTCAAGAAGTGGATCTTTGGGCTTCCCTGGTGGCGCAGTGTTTGAGAGTCCGCCTGCTGATGCAGGGGACACGGGTTCGTGCCCCGGTCCAGGAAGATCCCACATGCCAAGGAGTGGCTGGTCCCGTGAGCCATGGCCGCTGAGCCTGCGCGTCTGGGGCCTGTGCTCCGCAACGGGAGAGGCCACAACAGTGAGAGGTCCGCGTGCCGCAAAAAAAAAAAAAAAAAAAATAGAATTGGATCTCTGCAGATGGGAATATGAGGGGAGAAGGATTTCCTTTGCATGTTAAACTCTTCTGTATCTGAGTTGTTAAAGCAGATTCAAATTAAATTTTGATTTAAAAAGATAAAGAAGTTGAAAACAAGAATACATGTACAATATGGTCAAAATATGAATACATATATTCATGATTACATGTATAAGTGTACATGGATATATGGTCAGTTAACATTCACTTGGCATGTGTTAAAAACCTCAAGAAGCTAATATTCATAAATATTTTCTATACTGATGCAGACCATTAAAGGTACAATGGTGAATAAAAAGAAAAAAGCACCGCTGAGAAATTAATGGGAATTACGTTCACCCAAGTGAAATGTTCTCACAAACCAGCTCCTGGAGAAGCAAAAATCATATAATTATATGTCATGGATCTTCAGGATTTCTTACAAATAGTCAAAGTCACATTTCACTGAATGCCAAGGGCTCTGTATGAATATGATATACACAAACACAGACACACAGTATGGCAGGTGTTAGTTTAATAAGAGTACTAACTCTGGATTTACATTGGCTGGTTTTGAATCTTTATTTCACCATTTAATAGCAGGGAAAATTGGGCAAATGATTTAATGTCTCTGTGCCCAATGTCTTGTTTTGTAAAACGAGGACACTAGTATGGTTGCAAGAATGATTAAATATGAAAAGGTACATAAAAGTGTATGCTATATAGATTTCATACATAACAAATGTTTAACATATATTGTTTTAATATTTATATATATAATACATATACTTTGTAAACATCTAATTATACATATGCTATAATAAACACATACTTGTTCATATAAAGAGACTGGAAAGAAATGAATAAATTAAATGTGTTTATCTGATGGAATTCTAGACAATTTTTGTTTTCCTCTTTATACTTTTCTGTTAAGTGCAAATTTTCAACAATGCAGGTATACAGGTTTTACATTTATAATAGAAACTATAAATTTAATTGTTAATTTAACTAACAAGAAAAATGGTCTTAAGCTACAACATCAGAGGTTTAGTGTGGTTGTTAGGAAGAATTTCCACATCATGAGAACTTTGAAATACTGGAAGAGGCTATCAGGTTTATGAGTGAACAAAGGGTCGGGGGGGACTTAATTCTTTTCACTTGTATCATCCTATTTGAAGGGCAGAGAAGAGATCATTTATCAAAGTCCTGAGGGAAGACAAATGGTACTGTGACAATGTCCAAATGAATTTGTATTACCAAAGTTGTGTTTTATAACAGACGTATAAGAAATATAACTTGGAAAACAAATGGGCTGTTTTTACAAAGAGTTTTATTCTGGGATTTGATTTATAATATAGATGGAGGTGAGTGGAGAATTGTTTTTCTCATATTTAATTCAATCTGGATATAGTCTCAACCATGAATATTCAGATTTTATAAATTATATACTCCTTTAGCATGGAGCAGCAACTGAAGAAAATGAACAGAGGCTAATGACACAAGTCAAATGTACTACTGTAACTGGGTTTCTTCGTATTTTAAATACAATTAAAGTTGTCTCCCATTTCCAATTATTTCTGTGTTTGATATATTAGAAGTAATAAAGACTACATGTGAAAAGTAATTCAGTTTAAGGTATAGTTCAAAAACCTAAAAGATAATTAGCAGTTATAGTCTGTTGCTTTGTACAAGGAAAAAGTAATTGAATACAAAGACAATGACTAAAATTTAAGACTGGTTAAAGACCATTACTGGTTATCAAATCTGTCAACTCCTGTGGTACTGACACAGCTATTCTCATATCATCGTTGTAATATGTAATAAGAGTATTTGCCATCATTAACACATTAATATATGAAGTAGGATTTGTTGATCTAGGAAGAATTATATATTATGCTCGTATTTAATTTCTCAAGACTATTCTCTGAGGCTTTCATTTGTTCCTTATTTTTGAGAATGGGCTAGTAATTGAAACATTAAACAAGTATCATGTGAACAGAATCAAATAAAAATGAGACTATATAGAATATCATCACAATTTGGGAGTGTACATGTATGTATACATCCATACAAAAATATACAATGATTATGAAGCGACAGAGAAAAATGGAAACATTGGGGGTATCTTTGAGGTAAGATTTTTAGTCTTTACTTTTATTTTTCTTCAATCTTTCATAGTTTCTAAATTTTTACAATGAGCACGAAGTGCATTTATAATCAGAAACAACTAAATATTATATATATATATTTAGCACACACTGGTTCCAGTTTCCTGGACTGGGACTGTAGTACATAAAGAACTTAGAGGCTATTCTCTACGGACCATATGCATGCAAAATAAACTAAAATTAAATGCATACATAAAAAGTAAATGCTTTATATTGTTAGAACTGTTTTAACAAAATTGGTGAGAAATCTCAGTAACATATGAAAAACTTATCTATATCAGCAGTGGCAATCTTTTCATTACACATATATATCTGTTAAAAACAAATCCAGGGACTTCCCTGGTGGTACAGTGGTTAAGAATCCACCTGCCAATGCAGGGGACACCAGTTCGAGCCCTGGTCTGGGAAGATTCCACATGCCGCGGAACAACTAAGCCCGTGCGCCACAACTACTGAGCCTGCACTCTAGAGCCTGCGAGCCACAACTACTGAGCCTGGGAGCCACAACTACTGAAGCCCATGTGCCTAGAGCCCATGATCCACAACAAGAGAAGCCACCGCAATAAGAAGCCTGTGCACCGCAACAAAAAGAGTAGCCACTGCTCTCTGCAACTAGAGAAAGCTCTCGAGCAGCAATGAAGACCCAACTCAGCCAAAAATAAATAAATAAAATAAATAAATTTATTTAAAAAAAAAAACAAATCCAGCTCGCTCTTTTGTAATTATAACACACATTAAATCTCTAGGGTTGATATGTTCAGTGAAGCAAAATTAAAAGAAAAAAAACACTTACTTTGGAGAAACTGTCACAACCTTCCCTTGGGAGAGGAAGAAGTCAGTGGCATCTCTTCCGATAATTGTAGCATTATACACTAAGTTTTTCAAGCTTGAATTTTTCAGTAGGATCTATGTTGAAGAAGAGTAAAAATGAGATCATGAATTTTAAAAATATATAACTTAACATTTCTTATTTTTATCAAAGAGTTATATATTTTAATCATGAAAATACTTACTCCTAGTATAGTAACTGGAAGGAAGCAGAATTTGTGTTCAAAGATAGTGTGTGTGTGTATTATTGTTTTTTTTCCAGAAGTGGGCAGGGAGAAAGAGCTACCAGTCAAGGAAATTACAGATGTAAGAACACCTGATCTTTGAAGATATGAAATCCAAAGTTAGCAACTTGGATTTTAACTGCACTGCAAAGGGAAATCTTTAAAGAATTTGGAACAGAGAGCTTACATAATCCAATTTACAAAAAGGTTACTCTGGCTGCTCAGTGTAGAAAGCATTATAAGGAGTGTAGGTTTAGTATCAGAGGTCCAGGCTGAAAACGATGGTGGCCTCATCTAGAAGTGGTAGTAGAGCTAAGGGTTGGCTGTCCCTTCCTTCCTCATGCCAAGATATGGAGAATATTTGAGAATGAGTTACTTCATTTTTAGAGAGCATTTCATGAAAAATGTGAGTTTATAAGTGTTTATGCAGAATATAATGGGGATTAAAAAAAAATACACATTAGAACGACACAGAGTTATCATGGAAAGTACTGACCCAGAGGACACAGAAGACCTGAGGGAAGTGAATGGTTGGCCAAATTAGAGTAAGGAAAAGGTGACAGCACTTAGGCAGTCCAGGAACTATAGTCATAGATAGAATATGGTAGATATCTGTTGAAAGATAAATTAACTACTTTTATATTTCAATAAGAACTTTGGTAACCACCAAGACAAGTAAGTTGTTGCTGAAGAGTTTCTACCCTTTGTTTACCCTCAAATTTGGGGCCCTCATGTTGCTTACCTGTTTACAGATCTCAGTAACAATCGAGGCAAGACTCCTCTAGTGTCTTATTTTTAATGTACGTATGTGTGCATTTAAAGTATTAATTAACAGATCTAGTGATTTTAAGTCACAGAGAGCTAATTTCCATTTTCTGGAAGGAAATGTTGAAAATAATAGTAGATGTACTATGAACTGTTACTGGTTTATAGTCTTGGAACTTCCATAACCAGCCCTGAGATCTGAAGAAAGCTACTCATTCTCATTATGTCACACACACACACACACACACACACACACACACACAAATAAATTTATATAAAAATAAAAAAATAAATAAATGATGCAAAGGCATAGGGCCCATCTGTGGTCAGATTATTCCACCCAATTCCAGGATTTCATGTAGGGGTCATGTGAGTGGTAGATGGGGAGAAGGGAAAGCTGTTCAAGGAAAGAAAGCAAGTTTTGGAACCTCAATTCTCCTTTTGCAATGACAGCCATTCTTTAACTATTGTGCTCCTGTGTAAATTTTGTTTCAAAAAGTAAAAAAAAAAAAAGATAGTTCTATTGCTTTTAAAAGTATCTCAGAAAATCACTGCACTCTACATTTTTTCACTGATCATTATACTGTTTAATGGTCCCAGTATTCTATTTGTGACACATAGCTACAAAAATACTTTTTCAATTATAGTAGCCGTTTCTTGAGATTTTTCTTTATACTGGAAGGTTGAAAGGGTTGTTAAGAATGACTTTCTACTACTTAGGCACTGCCATTTATGGTGTTGATGCATATGGGCAAACTATGCCATAGATTCTCAGCAATTTCCAAATCAGTGATTTTCTTGAATGAAATTTAAAATCAAAGTATGTTGTAATTAATATTTTATTTTGCATTTCTATTTAATTTTTATTGTTTCCTTCAAAAGATGTTTATTATATTTGTGAAAAATAAAAGTTCTATGTAGAATCGCATCTATAATCTTAAAGTGTGAACATTATTCTTAGTAAAAAGTGTCAAAAGAAACCATGTTTCTATTTTAATATGCTTTAATCTGATTTTTAACATCACAAATAAAATTTATGTTTAAAAATTAGCTTGTGTTATTAACTTTTTCAAAATAATAATCAAACGGCATAAAGAAATTAAAACGTGTACAGAATTAGAAAACTAGTAATAATACTTAAGTGAAATAAATCACTGCTTAAATCTAATTCAGACCTCTCCTATCTTCTGCAGGCTTAAGCAAAGCATTTCTAACTCTTCAGAAATTTGATTCTGAAGTCAAAAGTCCTCTTCATTGTAATTACAGCTCTAGGCCAGTTAGTACCCAAGGCCCTTAATTATCATTGCACGTAGTGAATTACCGTACAAAATACTGTTGAAAAAGTTCTCTGAAGAGTTTTGTATCTCTTTTTCCAACAAAAAAAGGGAAAGGAATAAAATTTTTAAAAAAGGATCATATCTCAATGTTTGCTAACAGAAAATCAGGAGGAGTGGCTTTCCTTTCCCTGAATTGAGCCCTTTACACTTTGAGACAAGGACCTGAGTTTTTCCTGACTTTTAACTGAATCCTTATTAACCATCACTCATACAGTCACAGAGCCTGCACAGTTATTTTCTCAAAAAGGTTACATCTACAAAACACCAGGATGTATCTTTTGAAGACCAAATATGGACGTGTTTTGCATCAAAAGTATCAAATTACCACCCCCCCAGCTTAACATGAGGAGGAATACATAAAACAGCCTAAGGACAAGGAATAAAAATGATCTGACCAAAGAGGTAAATTAACTTCTGTACATAGTAAGATTCTAACAGCCCAGACTTTCCTGAGAAAGAAGGAGAGAACTATAAATCTGGTTGAAGATTTTATGAAAACTAGTAGAAGGAACAGTCTTAAACAAATATAAGAAATAAAACTGTATGCTCAACATATTTCACAAGTATTCATATGAAACATATTGTTTGAAAACTAAAGTGCTGTTGATGATCCCTGACAAGATATTTCTCAATCAAAGAAAACACTTGCAAAACATGGACATATTTATATAGTTTTGTCAGGGTCACAGGACTGAAAATTTCATTTTTAATTTTTCCTGCATATTAAAAAAATTCACTGTTACATATTTAGCAGCTCTAGCATATATAAAAGCCCTTAGTGGGGATTAACAGTGGCCCTGGTCAGGAGTGCTTTCATAATTACTTCCCTTTCCATATCCTCATTTGAACAAAATTCATCTGGATGTGTAAAGTTCCCTAAAGGAAAGCCAGGCATACTCCGATCACAAGTTTCTACTTACTGTGTCAGTCTTCTTGTACATGAAATGGATCTCAAGTTTCCTGAATGATTTGCCCTTCAAAGTACTTAACTTTCATTTTCCATCTCCCCACCCTATTCCTCAAATGAATGAGGCATCATTTCATTGTAGGTAGTGATTACTATTAAGGAAAAATTCTCCCTTTCACTCTGCTATACCTTTAGTTTAGAAGGAAAAAACATTTAAGGCTTATTTTATCATACTGATACTTTTGTTAATTTTGGGTTGAGAAAGAAATATCTAAAACCCACTTAAACGTTTAACTCCACGTATATTTTGGCCCCAAAGATATCCTTACCTCTCTCAACACAGTGTCATGAAGAGTACAATGAAAGGGCACCACCTTCTTGGGGAGATATGCAGGAAGTCTTTCATACGTGCAGACACAAAACATGAGCATCAGGATTGGATTGGGATCACAGATATCAGTAGCCTAGTTTCAAAGAAGAGAATTATAAATTACAGGAAATACAGATAAAATATATAAAAAGAGCTAAAGCACAGTACATCAATTGTTGAATTACTTAAAACATCTTAAAATGTTATTGACACTGAAATGTTGCTATGAGCAAACAAAATATTGCTGTGAATCAGAACAGCTTCACCTATGTGTTAAAAGATAAATTAGATGTATTCTAAATATAACAATGACCTCACAGCCTCAAAGATGTGATAAAAGCTAGTCAGAAGTCAGAAAAAATACTGTGCACTAGAAATACTGACTAATGTGATTAAGATACCATCCCTGACTTAAAGTATATAATATGGTAAAAGGTAATAGTAGACAAACTACTAAGGTAAAAGATGGCAAGAGATTTTCAAGCAAAAGCCCAAAGGAGGAGGTAGCAGATGGGACGGCCTTGAAGAATGCTTGGATTTTAAATAAGTTGGTGTTTGAAGTGAGAAAAAGGTATATTCTATCAGAAAGGTAAAGAACTCTAGGACAAGGATATAGGAAGTATAGTGTTCATTCGGGAAAGAAAAAGTACAATCCAAACCACGCATAATAAGATAAGAAGGGGCCAGTTGTGGAAGAAAAGACTAAGGATTGCCACGGCCACATAGAGGAGGGTGTGGACGCCAGGGTGAGGGACTTGATTTCAGAACAAGGAATAACACAAGAGCAACAATTCGGGCAGATCAGGTAGGGGCAGTGGGAGGTGGCTGGGGAAGTACTTTGTCTAGAACAAATCACAGTAAGGCAGAAAATGTAATTATACTGATAAACAAGATAAATTAGTACTGATTGTTGGAAGAGATTTGAGAGAAAATCCAGAATTAGGGAGGAATAACAGCAGGGACAATCAACATAGCCAGAATGTGCATTAAACCCAAAATGTAGAGTCAGGAGCAGAAGGAGGAAGGATTCTTTCTCTCAGTTTATGTAGTGCTTATGATCTCCTAGAGAAAGGTGGAAGTAGTTGGGAAGAATTATTCACAGCAATGAAGTATTGGGATTGGTCTGAGGCAAAGACTCAAAGACATATAAACACCACTGATCAACAAGCAGCTCTGTCATTGTTAGTCAACAGGGAGCTCCTAACATTTCCAAAAAATGAAGATCTACTATGACTTAATGGCACACATTCACATAGCAACTGAAAATGATCCAGGCCTGGCTTGCAAACACAAATAGTGCCAGAGCTAAGTATATCTAAAGTGTTATGTGAAACTAAAGCACTTGATTCTGAAATCTGGCAGCAGTTACCACAGAATAATGACAGCCCCTTTGATCATCTGCTAGTCCACATTCCTGAAAACATTCTTTTCCTTCTTTGAAAGAACACAAAGGTTTATTCTTTCTTGTTCTGTCAATAAGCAGTAAGGCTAACCAATAAAGGTGCCTGGGGAGGAGATTATTAGGGGGAAAAGGGGGAGCCTCGGCAGGGTAGAAAACTGTTAGTGAGTATGATGTGAGGAAAACTGAGAAATATATCAGGATCTCAAAGTTTCTCATCAGTATTCTGTCATCTCACATTTCTTCACTAAGGACAATGTTAGTCAACATATATAGGAAAATTATCCAACATAAGGACAAACTGAAAAATGGAATACAGAGTTTAATTCCCACGAAATGAAGAATATGGGCCAGCCTCTGGGTGTGATCCAAAGAGAGCTATCTATAGTGATGGGAAATGTGTTCTTTGGGGAAAGGGTAGAACTAGTGGCAGGATACTCTGGTTCCCAAGCCTGAGGCCAGTAAAAGTCTTCTGAACAGTTATAGTGACTACAGCATAAAATATATAGGCAGCAATACAAAATTATTCCAAAAACTCACCTTTGAAAAATGTGTAATAGGATGAAGAGGCAGTATTTTGGAAATGAAAAAAAATGTTTATCTTAATTGAAAAATACTTTTGATAATCAGGGTATTAGAGTGAAAAACCTTTAGAAAAGCACAGTCTTACCTTTATGATAAATTTCAATGAAAATAACCTAAAGAACTTTAAAGTAATCTTTAAAAATTGTATAAAAGGGCTTCCCTGGTGGCGCAGTGGTTGAGAGTCCGCCTGCCGATGCAGGGGACACGTGTTCGTGCCCCGGTCCGGGAAGATCCCACATGCCACGGAGTGGCTGCGCCCGTGAGCCATGGCCGCTGAGCCTGCGCGTCCGGAGCCTGTGCTCCGCAACGGGAGAGGCCACAACACAGAGATGCCCGCGTACCACAAAAAAAAAAAAAAAAGGGACTTCTTTTTCAAATATAACTGGTAAATAAGTACCATTCTGTGAACAATTTAAAAGCACGAATTGCTTTTTGTGATACTATGGGCTAATTGCTTCATACATTAGAGTGCATCAGAATCACATGGAGGGTTTACTAAAACACAGATTGCTAGGCCCCATCCTCAGAGTTTCTTAATCAAAAGGTGTGAAGTGCAGCTCTATCCATCTACCCTGCACAACACCACTGCACCAAGCTGTAACCATGGTGAGACTTTACCAATGGAGAGGGATGAGTGGAGTAAGTGTCAATGTTGAGAAGTAAAAATCCAGGGCACTGAGTATGACTTTTGCTCAGTCCAAGTTAACCTAAGTAAAGCCCTTCAGAGAGCTTCTCCTCATGGACCACCACAGTTATTAACCATGCAGACCTGTACTCAGGTACATACTGAACACGGAAACTGCCTCTTTCTAATTCAACCATTTGACCTGATCCCTACATTGGTACTAGCAGGTAGAAACTAGTAAGCTAATGTACACTCAATTGTCTGAAATAGGGTAGAGAAATATATAAAACCTGAGTGTGTCCCTTTATTCACTCATTTTTCATTCATTTATTTACTCAATATTTGATATCTGTTATTTTCCAGGCACTTTTCTGAGACTACAGCAGCGAACAACAAAACAGAATAGACTGTTCCTGTTAAGAAGCTCACATTCTACAGGAGGAGGCAGGGTATAAATATGACCGGGGATCAACACTATTGAGAAAAATAAGCAAGAAAGAGAAGGACTGAAGGATGTACTAATTTAGAGAGGGTACTGGGAAAGCTTCTCAGATAATGTGATATTTGAGCAGGGTCTTGAGTGAAGTGGGAAAAAGAATCGTGAAGATATCCAAGAAAATGAAGCTCCAAGCAGAGGGAATAGAAAGTGCAAGGGCTTTGCAAAGGCATGAGACACAGTGTTTTAAAAAGCAGAAAATAGGCCAGGGCCCATAATGCATTATTCTAAAAAATGCAGCAAACTCTGTGAAAACAACTTGTGTACGTCATTTTGTTGGTAAAAAATAGAACCATAATAATTTTACAACAAAAGGACATATTCATTTCTAATATATATACATATTGTATAACACTGGTTAAAGTGTTACTCCTCAGTAATCAAAGTGCTTATTAACACCTTGTTTTACATTTTTTTTTTTTTTGCGGTACGCAGGCCTCTCACTGTTGTGGCCATTTCCGTCGCGGAGCACAGGCTCCAGACGCGCAGGCTCAGCGGCCATGGCTCATGGGCCCAGCCGCTCTGCGGCATGTGGGATCTTCCCGGACCGGGGCACGAACCTGTGTCCCCTGCATCGGCAGGCAGACTCTCAACCACTGCACCACCAGGGAAGCCCTTGTTTTACATTTTTGAATAGGCCAAATACACGTTTATAAGATTTGAATCTTATTAAATTGCAGTTTCAAGGCAAATTGCTTGATATTATCAGCATGTCAATTAGAAGGTGATAAAATATTCCATGTTTACTGTTCTCTAATACCAATATATCAATATATCTCTTTCAATCTTGATGTCACTATGTTTGCTAAACTAATGCCTTTAAGTTAGGAGCAACTGTAATTCAAAGTCTCATTTTAAATCATACTTTTAATCTTCCCCTTACTTCTAAAGTTTAGATTAAACTCTGAGGGTTCTGTATAAAAAATAAAACATAACCCACTCTGAACATGACAGGTTTGTATGTACTTTGAAGAGGGTAGCTGAATGGAAGCCAAAGAAACAAACAATGTGCACATGTCCTCTACTCAATACAAGCAATGCTTATGATGAAGAAAAAAATGCACAGCTATACTAGCCAATTGGAACTATTTCAAAGAATGTAAGCCTCTTGGGGTAGAAATTTATAAAGCCTCATTCCTCAAGGACAGAACCAGGGAGTGACCACCTGAACACTGGAGCAGGTCTATCTATGATCACCTGTTTGTCTTGGTCTTGGTATATGGACTTAATATGACCTACCCCCTCAAAATTCACACTTAGTGATTACCAATATGACTGTCACAATGACATGTAAGGTGTTTTCTAGTCAATTTTCACTTGGTCTCAACTAATTATGTACAAGGTTTCAGCAGTGTCACCTAAATTTAATACTTTATAGAGCTGAAAATGCCAGCAGTGTTAAGGCGACCTTTCATTTGTAGAGCATCTCTACATAATTTTTACCATTTATTCTTCAAAATAAATTGAAGAAGCATCTTTTATTATTTCCATTTTACATGTGTTGGGGCCGAGGGTAGGCTGCCCCAAAATGTGCCTCAATGGCATATTGATTATTTTGAATTCAAGTTACTTAAGAAACAGCCAATGCAAGAGGGACACTTTGACCCTCCTCTTTGTGTCCCTGAAAGTAGGAGATGAATCTATCACATGAAAGGTGCACTCCCTGCATTTGAAGGCAGAAGGACATACTTATCACAAGAGACAGGGAATTCGGGCAGAGATACCTGTATAAACAAAACATTACTTATTTAATTGACTACCCCAAGCCCAAATTCTGCTTAGATTCTTCACTAATTAAGCACCCAAAGCCCAAGTTTCTTTGTCCTGCCAATTCATCACCAATTTCTCTGTTTAAAAAGTATAAAAGCTGCCTGCTTTGGCCACTTCTTAGGTCCAATTTTTATGGGACCTCCATATGCATGAATTAAAATGTGTTTCTTTTTCTCCTGTTAATCTGTCTTGTGTTAATTTTATTATTAGTCCAGTCACAAGAATTCAAGACAGGTAGAGGGGGAAATTTCCCCCTCCCTGACACATGTAAGGAAACTGATCTTGAAAATGTTATAGGACATCCTATTAAATGCTGTAGTCAGGTCTAGAATCTATGGATTCTGTGTTTGGTTCTGTGGTTCCTTCTATATTGTCAGACTACAATTTGTGATAATTTATTTAAAGAAAAAATTTCTCACCTTTGGGACAGTTTTTCCAAATAACATGTCAGCTGTTCTCATAATTTGTGTTCATCAAACTAAGCAGAATCCTTTCAGGATTAGAATATATGTTGCTGGACGCAAAACAAGGATTGACTTTTGGTGAATTTTGTCCATGTACAGGGCGCAGATTATTGATGCTATGTGGTATAACTCGGTATAGTACCAGAACCTAAAATTTGGGTAAGAGAGAGAGGAAGAAATTTTACTAGACCTGAATGGCAAAATAAAAACTAGTATTTAAAGAGTAAATACTACCAAGCAAAGAGTAAATACACACCACCAAGCAATTCTCTGGCACCAGCTAGATGTCCTACATTCAACTCAATTCTGATAGTATCTACACAGAAGTTGTATCAGAGTCCATTGGTTAAGAGCTCTGTCCCACAAAACTGTCCTCTACTTCAGATGTCAATCACAAGCCCAGGTTGCTACCTGTGCTTCTGACCAATGGGCTATGTGTTGGAGGTTCCAACGACCCCTTCCTTGGGTTCAATTAATTTGTTAGAACAGCTCACAGAACTCAGGAAACCCTTTTACTCATTAGATTACTGGTTTGTTACAAAGGAAATTAAAAGATAGGAATTAATAGCCAGATGAAGAGATACATAGGGTGAGGTCCTGAACAAAGGAGCTTCTCTCCTCGTGGAGTTTGGGAACCAGCATGGTGGCTTGTGGAAGCATTCTGGTTGGATGGTTTCTGAACCCCCCTCCTTTGGGGTTTTATGGGGGGCTTCATTACACAGCCATGATTAATTAAATAATTAGACACTGGGGACTGATTCAACCTCCAGCTCCTATTCCCTCCCTGGAAATCAGGACATGGGAGTGAAAGTTCTCAATGCTCTACTCTTGGTTGGTTCCCCTGGCAACTAGCTCCCATCCTTAGGTGCTCTCCAAAAGTCACCTCATTAACGTAAACCTAGTTTTGGTGGAAAGGGGCTTCTTATGAATAACAAGATATCCATTTCAACTTTATGGCTCTGAAGGGATTTCAGGAACTGAGGAAAAAACACCAAATATTATAACAAAAGATGCTCCCATTGCTCTTATCACTCAGGAAATCCCAAGGGTTTGGGGAGCTATAAGCCAGGAACCGTGGATGAAGACCAAATATATATGAGAAATATACATATTTTGGACAAAATATATATGAGAAATATATATATTTGGTCAGACCAAATATATTTATTATAAATCATAATATTGTATTACCTAATTAAAAAATTAACTGATTTGAGGACAGTTTTTTTCAAGTGCCATTTCATTAAAAACACAAGGATGTGAAATTCCTTTCTCATTTCTTTGCCAGCTTATGTAACTTATAAAAGTAAAATTTAGAAAATCAAAGAATAAGTTATCAAGTCATAACTGATTGTGATAATGATATTTATTTAAGAGGTCTGTTTTTAAGACAACAAAAATGTATACAATTTTGTAATTTGGCATGTTTGTATCCTATATCATAAAATTTGGTGTCTTTACATCATAGCACCATTCACTACATATAGACCACATGTTTGATCATGAAGCTACACATCTGAGTTTAAAAATAATTAAGCAATATTAAGATTAAGTAAAGAAACCAGTGTCTGATCAGCAATGTAATATAGCAATGAGCTACTCAAAAGTGCTGCTCTACTAGTGAGGTAGTAGATCACAAGCTGTTCATCCCACCCAGAACCTACATATATACAGGCAAGACTTTCTCAATGAAGGAGTCAGAGCATTTGGTTTACATTACTGTACAAACTCAGCTCCTTGGTTCATCCCAAACCTGTGATAGACAGGCATGGGTGTGAAGACCACAATCTGAGCCATATGCTTTAGTGATACTGTCGGTAGCCTGACCATATCTCTCCAGCATTCACCTCTTATTCGGAAAGCTACTCACCTACTTACTTTGTAGGTAAAGACCTACAAATCTCTGCTGGAGGGCTTTTTCTCTGGCACATGGGAGCACACTCAGCCAGGAGTGCCAGAAGATTAATGACCCTTGAAGCAGCCCCCTACCAAGAATAGTCAGGGAACTGGTAGATAAATACTCCAGCTTCCTCATCACTCAGTTGGGTTGACTCTGAGATTCATCAATCTCATTCATCTGAGATTCAGTGCTCCTACAGATCCCCTGTGGAACTGAGCCTCAGTTGCCCACAGTGGAACCTGTGTGAAACCACATCTGTTATCAGCCTTCCTCACATTCTCTGATTCAACTCCCTACTCTAATGCCCATGCTTCTTAGGATCACCTCTGAAATAAACTACTTGGACTCAAACCTTGTCTCCGAGTCTGCTTCTAGGAGAGTGCAGTCTAAGACAAGTATTGGTACTTTCCTAGTCAAGTATACGTTAATTCTAACCTTAGAAAAAAGTGCTCATTTCTTTACATATAACATATCTACACGATGTAGTGTCTTAAATGGCTACAGTTTAAAAAGTATTAAAATATTTACAAGAGTGCCAGAACTATTCTTAACTCTGCCACGATGAGAACTATTTTAAAATTCCATCAAAAAATCCATGTCTGAATTCCGAACAATTATCTGGCATATGTCTAGTAAGAATAGTCATTCAAAAATGTGATTTGCATCATTTAAGCATTTTTGACAGAAGTGTAACAAAACTTCTTTGCTCCTTCTTTCTGGTAGTTATGCGACTTAGGGTTCCTAGGCTTCAAATGACATATTCTGTAACAATGCAATTAAAAGCCTTTGAAAAGAACCTTTTCCCCTTCTCAGGGATTACCAAATGATGAAACACCTGAGAAGAGTTGAGATAAATGTTTGAGGCTAATAACCTGAACTGGCTCAGGATTCAACTGTCATCACTTACCTCCACTCTGCAAATAAGACAAGATCTACAAGTGACCCCTGACTACAAATATGGATTCAATGATGGACCCACACAGAGGATGTGTGTGACCTTTACCACAAGAAGAGCCACCAACCTGAGTACTTAATTCTACAGCAGTGCTTCTCAAACTATCAGCAGTGAAAGACCCGTTAGTTTTTACTGTGCCACAAAATGCTAATTTTGTCAAATACTCTAAAAATAAATTCCTAGACAAATGAAATGAAGAATAAAACATACAAAATATAAGACCCCATCACAAGCAAACCCAGATACACTATGTGTAAGAAGTGTTACTATTTTTTGCTTAACATTCAATCCACATAAAGTATTTGAAAGACTCAAAACAACTGTGACAAAACTGCTAATAGTATATCTTTTGGGTCAACACCCAATTTCAGCATGTGGAGGGGGCAGAGCTTCCCCACAGAAATGAGCAATTCTCAGACACCAGCAGGGCATCCTACAATTTAACGTAAAACTGACACTATCTACCAGAAGATAGCATCAGATTCTACAGGTTAAGTACTCAGCCCTGCAAGACTACTCCTCCCTCAATTCAAATATCAACTGCAAGCCCAGACTATTACCTATGTTTCTGACCTTCCAGCTACCCGTTGGAGGTTCCAATGACACCCTCCTTGGTAACTCAAGTTATATGCCAGCTGAAAGTCCAGGTTTGCTGACAAACTAGCTATAAATCAGAGGTTCCCACGACCCGCTCCTTGAGTTCAATTAATTTGCTAGAGAGCCTCACAGAACTCAGAGAAACATTTTACTTACTAAATCATGAGTTTATTATAAAAGGATATGATGCAGGAACAGCCAGATGTAAGAGATGCTTAGGGCAAGGTATGTGGGAAAGAGTGAGGAACTTCTACACCCCTCTGGGCTCTCCACTCTCCCCATATCTCCACGTGTTCACCAATCCGGAAGCTCTCCGAAACCTGTTTGTTTGGGGTGTTTATGGAGGCTTCATTACATAGTCATGATTGATTAAATCACTGGCCATTGAAACGAATCAATGGACAAAGGCTTAATCTCCAAAATATATAAACAGCTCATGCAGCTCAATATTAAAAAAACAAACAACCCAATCCAAAAATGGGCAGAAGACCTAAATAGACATTTCTCCAAAGAAGATATACAGATGGACAAGAGGCACATGAAAAGCTGATCAACATCACTAGTTATTAGAGAAATGCAAATCAAAACTATAATGAGGTGTCACCTCACACCAGTCAGAATTGCCATCATCAAAAAATCTACAAACAACAAATGCTGGAGAGGCTGTGGAGAAAAGAGAACCCTCTTGCACTGTTGGTAGGAATGTAAATTGATACAGCCACTATGGAAAACAGTAGGGGGGTTCCTTAAAAAACTAAAAATAGAACTACCATATGACCCAGAAATCACACTACTGGGCATATACCCCGAGAAAACCATAATTCAAAAAGATACATGCCCCCCAGTGTTCACTGCAGCACTATTTACAATAGCCAGGTCATGGAAGCAACCTAAATGCCCATCAACAGACAAATGGATAAGGAAGATGTGGTACATATACACAATGGAATATTACTCAGCCATAAAAAAGAACAAAATTCGGTCATTTGTAGAGACGTGGATGGACCTAGAGACTGTCATACAGAATGAAGTAAGTCAGAAAGAGAAAAACAAATATCGTATGTTAATGCATATATGTGGAATCTAGAAAAAATGGTACAGATGAACCGGTTTGCAAGGCAGAACTAGAGATACAGATGTAGAAAACAAACTATGAACTAGGAGATTGTGACTGACATATATACACTAATATGTATAAAACAGATAACTAATAAGAACCTGCTATATAAAAAATAAAATAAAATTTAAAAAGAAAAAAAAAATCATTGGCCATTGGCAAATGATTTAACCTCCAGCTCCTCTCTGCTCCTAGGAGGTCAGGATGTGGGATGAAAGTTCCAACCCTCTAATCACATGGATAGTTCCTCTGGTGACCAGCCCCCACCCTTAGGTGATCTAGAGTCTTTCCAAAAGTCACCTCATTAACATAACAAAAAACACCTTCACCACTCTCCGCACTTAAGAAATTCCCAGGGTTTTAGGAGCTCTGTGCCAGAAATGGCAATGAAGGCCAAATCTATATTTCTTATTACAAATCACAATATCACAGTATTGTAACATGGACGAGCCAATTTTGACTCCGTGTTGAATCTGTTTCTTTGACTCTAGCCTTTGCTTTTCATTGCTTTTGTTATTATAATCATACATAATGGCCTGTCTCAGGGAATCCTACCCACCTGTGAATGGCTGAAGAAATTAGCACATCCCCTCCCAGAGGCTGGCCATTCCAGGAGATGTTTTGCAAGACTGATGGTCCTTTTTACTTTACTTCCTCCCCCCTCTCCCTCTCTATTCTGCCTTTTTACTTTACTTCCCTCTCTGATTCTATCAAAGAAACTGGCATCCAGACCCCCATAAGATGGTAATTTTGAGACATCAGTCTTCCATCTTCTCAGTCTGCCGGCTTTCCAAATAAAGTTGTATTCCTTGCCTCAACACCTCATCTCCAATTTATTGGCCTATCGTGCGGTGAGCAGAGTGAGCTTGGACTCGGTAACATTCTTTCATTACATACATTGAGTGCTATCCAACCACTGTCACATGCACTTCTAGTTCCACATGACTTTCACTATAACATGTGACTTAATGTTTTTCAATGACAGATTTTTAAAATTATGTGTTATTTTAATCTATTTTGCCAATTGACAGAGAAAAGAGATGACAATTTTCATCTTTTCATTGTCCATAAAAAAATCTCTGCATTTTCTTAGATTATTCAGATAGTTTGATTTGTTCTGAAGAACCATCTCGAATTGGCTTATGTTGATCAGAAGGAAAGAATCAATTGCCAGTTTATGATGTTTATGTTAGATTTAGGGATGCCTGATGGTTTAACACTTGGTTGGAGTCTCTTTACTCCATTAACTGCAGGAACTTATAGGAGTATGCCAGATCCGAGTTAACTGAGAATCCAATTGAGGATTGTGTACTGGACCAAACACCCAGACATCATTTTCAAGACTTTTTATTAGTTAATGAATGATTAGTCATGACAGGGAACAGAATACAGCCACCCCAAGATGTGCCAACTTTGCATGTGGATTGATTTGACTGAAAGCAACTGAGACCCAGCAAACTCAGGAAAAACTTTTTACCTCTCCCTTAACTGCCTAAAAGAATTTCAATAGGGAGCCTATACCAGGAAGAGGGCTATCACCAGAGATAACTTTTTTCATCAGAAAGACTTATCTCCATGGCAGGGCAAACATTTTTTTACCAAACATTTGCTCTTCCCATCTTCCTGTGAATTGTCTTCCCCCCTTTTGAAGCCTCAGACCCCTACCCCCTTATTCTTAGTTCAGGATGGCATATAAGCCTCAACTGTCTGACTGTCTCATATTTTTATGGGGCTTCTGTATGTATATAACTTGTTTCTCCTGTTTGTCTTATGTCAATGTAATTATTGGACCAGCTAAAGAACCTAGAAGGGAAGAAGGGAAATTTTTTCCATCCCTAAACTCATCACCCTGAGTGTGCTGCATGTAGAAAATGGAAAGGACCTCAGACTGAAGGCTTCCCTGAATTGAAATGGTCCATGGCCACTAGGGCTCCATCTTTGTGTACATTTCTGATTTGAGTGTGGAGTGAGTGGGACACTAGAAGTGACGATATGAGTGATAAGCCCTCTACTTTGCTGTTACTGTGCATTCTCTTTTTACTTATCTTGTACACTTCCTTAAAGGTAAGTTAACATGTTGCTATGTGAAGTTCAGTGTATTTTCCACTTTTGATTGTCAAACCAAACCCAAGGCCATGCTGCTGGTGAAGCAGACTAGGCCCTATATGACTGACTATGCAAAAGATAACATTTCCAATATATTTTTGCCTATGGATTGGGATAAGTTAGGCATTAGCGATCAGTTAGCAATGAGCTGAGTCTTCCCATAATCTTTGTGATAAACAGAGGGAAATTTTCTTGAAGGATTTAAAGAACTTGAGCATCCTTAAGTATGGCTTTAAAGTAGATTTTAAAAAATCATATCTACTATGGGTTTTTACTGTGCTGCAATAAAGATGAAAATCAGAGCACATGCAGTAAATAACTCACTATCCAAATCTCAGCTACCTCTGAAAACCTCATGCAGGCAAGCCAGCAAGCACATAATACATATGTAAATATTCTGAGCTACAATCTGTGAAGTCTCAAAGTCTGTAAGTTAATTTTTTTCCACTTAATTTTAAAAAACCTGTTTGTGTACTTTAAGGCAGTGCCTTTTTGCTTTTATTTTATAGAAAAAAAAGTAATAACCTTGGATATCTGGTTTCTTAGGCCACAAAAAAGTTACAAGTACTAGGAAAAGGAACTAGTGTAAGCAGATTCATTGATAATAAAAAGCGAGAGGATATAGTCATATGACATGTGAATAAAGAAACAAACTATTAAAAGCTAAAAAATAATCCAAGGGCTTCCCTGGTGGCACAATGGTTAAGAATCTGCCCGCCAATGCAGGGGACACAGGTTTGAGCCCTTGTCCGGGAAGATCCCACATGCCGCGGAGTAACTAAGCCCGTGTGCCACAACTACTAAGCCTGCGTTCTAGAGCCCGCGAGCCACAACTACTGACCCTGAGTGCCACTACTACTGAAGCCCATGCACCTAGAGCCTGTGCTCTGCAACAAGAAGCTACCACAATGAGAAGCCTGCGCACCGTGACAAAGAGTAGCCCCTACTCACCACAACTAGAGAAAGCACGCGCACAGCAATGAAGACCCAACTCAGAACACCTCCCAAAAAAGATAATAATAATCCAAGCATCTCAGCACCATTTAGAGGAGAAATAGGCTTGTATACAGTCCTGTGGACCACTATACTGGATACTGAGGTGATACAAATATTTCAACCATTTCAAACCATATTCTATTTAAGAGGAAAGAAGGTCTATGTCTACTCCTTTATTCAATTATTACACACTGAGTACATAATACAAAGCCAGTTACTGTACTTAGAAATAGAAACATGACAAATACAATAATGCAATCTCTAGTTAAAGCATATTTAGAAAGATAATTAATCCTAAATGGTTGAACTGTAAAATCTTTAAAAAAGGTAAAGTATAAAAAGTAGAATGAAAAAAAAATGCTACCAAATTTAACTCCTTTTCCAAAGTTTTCAAGGAATATGGCCTATCACACCTGCATTTGTCAGTGTTTCTTCCTGGTCTAAAATTCAAGCTGTTATTCCACCAGGAAATGGTTCTTATATTTTTAGACCACGTTTAAAGAAAACAATATTTTTAAAATAAAGATTGGTCTCATAATGAATAAATAGAATAGAAATGAAGAAATTTGAACTACTGCTTCGTTAAAAAAAAAAGATGTAGATCATGACATGAGCTCAAATTTTAATTTAACTAATCTGTTACAATTTCATTGAATGTTCTAATCTGTGTACAAATTATTGTAGTAAATCTTAATTCAAAAATATATTTTGGGGCACATTTTCAGTAGGAGTCAGCAAGAATCAGATCAGATTTAACTTTTAGAAGTTTACATTTCCACTGATCAGATTGTTTAAGTGGAATGACATAATAAACAATGTTTGAATACACCATAAATGTTTATCACCATAACAAAACTTATTAGTCATTTAAGTCTAAATATTATCAAGATCACAAATGTGTTGTAAAGAAAATATAATTTAATTCCATAAGGTAAGAATTACAAAAAAGAAAATAACTTTTTTAAAAAAAGAAAGGAAGAGAGGGCTTCCCTGGTGGCGCAGTGGTTGAGAGTCCGCCTGCCGATGCAGGGGACATGGGTTCGTGCCCCAGTCCAGGAAGATCCCACATGCCGCGGAGTGGCTGGGCCCGTGAGCCATGGCCGCTGGGCCTGTGCATCTGGAGCCTGTGCTCCGCAACAGGAGAGGCCACAACAGTGAGAGGCCGGTGTACCGCAAAAAAAAAAAAGAAAGGAAGAGAGAACATTATTTTTAAAAAGCATTTAAGTTTGTTCATCAACAGCCCCTATTAAAGAGGACAACAAAAGAAGAGACTTTGAGGAGAAGATGCAAGTTTCAGTTAAAACAGGAGGTGGAGAAAAAGCTCCAAGAAGAGACTGAGGCTTTAGGGAAGCTTTCTGGTGGTAGAAGACATGGCATCAATCTGATCTCAGCTCTACAGCAGTGCACAGCATCATCCAGGGGATCACTGCCAGGGGTTCCAGGAAACCTGAGAGGCACCTGTTCCTGAGTGAAAGATGAAGTCTGCAGGCCCAGAAAAATCCCCGTTTCCCTTGTCTTCTCACTCACATTATCCATGGTGGCTCCTGACTCCTTAATCATCTTTATCAAACCTCCTCCCCTCTCAGCCTACATGCTAGTTTTTCTCAGAAAATCCCTCATCTCTATGTCAAAGAGCAAAAGGATGACATCTTAATGAAAACACGTCAGTGTCCTACCACGTGTCTAAAAGTTCTTGCATTTGTGCTCACTTTTCTTCCTTCTCTACAGCCACAATGGATGAGCGCTCCCTTCTCTTGTACTAGACACCAGCCTTTCTCATCTTCTTTGTTACTGTCCTACATCAGCTGTCTTTTTTAGCTTTTGGATCTTTAACTTCTCCCTCCGACCAATTCCTTTCAGCCATATCAAAACATGCTCACTATACTCAGCTTTTAGAGAGTTCTCCCCAAATTGGATTCTCCTTGATTCTTCTGTTCCCTCTACCAGTTACAATTCTTGAAAGAGATTTCTACCCTCACTGTCTCCACTTTCATTTATTCCTTTTGTTCATCAAACCAAGGCACACCTAATGACCTTCCCTAACTCATCACTACCACCACGCCCTGAAAGTCTTTTGGCATCTTTGCTGTCCAATAACAAAAGAGTTTTTTAATCATTATCTTAAGCAACCTCTCAATTTCATCTGATACTGTTAACCACATCCTCCCCCAAAGGCTCTCTTTCGTACTTTTTCATGATATCATAAAGTGTTACTGCCATCCTTTTGCCTATTTCAGGCGCATTTGCAGGATTCTCTTCCTTTTCTATTTAAATAATGGGTTTCTTTGACACTGGGTTTCTAACCTACGCTGTCTTTTCTTTTCACTTTATAGCTGTGTTTATTCCAATTTTGTCCTCTATAAACCACTAAATTTGCATTAAGAAACCACACAGACCACCAATTTGCATATTCAAAAAATAGGATTCGACACAATATTTAAAATACTTGTTAGTGGTACTAATGAGAAAAACTATAGCTTCATCAGTGAGATGAATGATATTGTTAAATCTCTATCAAATTATATATATTTATCAAGATGATGAATATATTCAGCTCTGTATCACTTTATATATTCAGTAAGTTTCTTTTCTTACTGTTTCCACTAAATGAGAAAATCATAACTCATAATCATAAGTTAACAGAATGGGTGCCCATTTTGATTGTTATGGACAGTCAGGCCCAATATGAAACTAGAAATAATAGAGATATTTTTCTTTAAAATCTAGTTTCAAATACTAATCAAATGCTAAGGTGGTTGATAAGCATATCACACTCAAAAGCAGATGGTAAAAAAAACTAAACTTGGAAAATAACATTAAAGCAAATAGTATAATACTCCTCAATAGCATTCATCTTGGAGAAGAGTTTCTTCAGCCTTCATTTCCAGGACCTGAATAAACTATATAGTGTTTTTGTGCAGATCAGAAAATGGCAGTCCCTCTGAGAGCATGATGTCCTGATAGTACCTGCATTTAAATTAAGAGTTCCCACCCCTCACTTTGGTGAGACACAGCATAGATCAGGGTCCCCAGTCTTAGAAAGCAGCATGTAGACTGGATTTCAGCACCCATTCAATTCAGCTGTACAGAAACTACACAATCATATTCAGTTTCTGTCCTTTCAACAACTGGATATTTTTTTTCTCCAATAAATCTTTGGAAATGGTCAAACTCTTAATGCTTAGTGATTTGTACCACATTAAAAACCATGATATTCAAATCTTATAGGTATATATGCAGTGTATCCAAGACATGGAAAGCATCATTTGATGCATCATTTCAGCCAGTCACTTAAAATAATGGAAATGGTATATACAGAAAACATCAGTGCTATGAAAATATTATTTTTAATCTCACTCCTATTGGAAAAATGCATGACAGTGATCATCCCTACATAACTAGTACATCTCAACATTGGAAAGAAGGATGTTGAATTCAGAGATCACAATAAACGTATGTAATTCAGTAGCCTTACTTTGATAGTGTTTACAATTTTTTTCTATGTCTTTTTACACTGAATTCAGAACAGAAGCATATTTTTAATCCCACATTTCCCTATGAATAAGGGTACATTTGCGACACCTTTTCTGTTGTGACCAATGGCTCATTCTCTATTAATATATATACCACTGGTGGATTTTCTCCAAGTACCTTACAAATTAATCTTTAAGTAACAAAGAATCACTCTTCATAATGCATGGGCTTTCTCTGATAAAGAGAAGAAAATGTCATCATATACTTCTTTCATATACAGTCAACCCTCCATATACACTGGTTCCCCATTGTGGGTTCCACATCCCTGGATTCAACCAACAACAGATAGAAAACATTCAGAATTCCAAAAAGCAAAACTTGAATTTGCCCCACACTGGCAACTATTTACATAACATTTAAACTGCATTTAAAACTATTTACAGAGCATTTATATTGTATTAGGTATGACAAATAACCTAGAGATGGGAGATTTAAAGCATATGGGAGCATGTGCCTGGGTAATATGCAAATACTATGCCATTGTGTATAAAAGACTTGAGTATCCTAGCATTTGGTTTCTGTGGGGGGTCCTAGAACCAATCCCCTTCCGATACCCAGAGGCAACTATATAATTATGACAGATGTGCAAAGAGTTATTCATATGTTCCCTATACATGGTTAAATCCAAATAAACTGTGCAATACTTGCTATCTCATGTGAGAATAATCATGTTTCCACACTGCATTCCAGGGACATTATGGGACATCCTACAAATCCATTTAATAAAAGAATTTCACCAATTATGCTTTCCTGCCAATCATATTTTATTGAAGCTCATTTAAAATATTCAGTAGAATTCATATCTTACCTCCTTTAGCAACAAATATTCTAATTTTATTATAGGGAGAATTTAAACTGGTATGGGGAAAATGTGTTTAATTAACCAGAAAAATTGTTGCTCTTTGTTTAAAAATATCAATATATTTGACAGAACTGTACCACTATTAAAAAAAAAAAAACCTTTCTGACAGAAAATACACTGGGAACAAATGAATAAACAGTTTAATTAAAATTATTGAGATATTTATTTCTGATCATCTATTTCTCTTCCAGATTCTTGTATAAAATTATCACATTCACTTCTTTCAGCACATACATATTCATCCTTTATATCCACATGAGAGCCCTACTTATAATTTACATTTAGAACAGCATTCTGAGTTTAAGTGTTTCTCTTACTGTTTTCACCTCCCATATGCTTCAATCAGCCATTTTTTTAGCCATCAATACATTTTTGTAAATTGGGAATATAATGCAAGAAAATAGCAACAATTAAACGTAAATTTAACAAGCAAAAGTAACATAAATGACACAAAATCAAACTGGTTAAGACAAGCTATATCCTCTTATCAAAACTATTAGCAAAGAAGAACTGACAAAGGCATTCCTGAAGTGCACGAATGACCTCTAGGAAAGAGACAATTAGAACCTAAAGGGATTGTGTGAAAATCACAATTTTCTATTTCTAACTTGTAAAACTCATCTCAACAACACGGCTTGCTTTTTTTTAAAGTGAAATTGTCAATCCATTACTGATTTAGAAGAATGCCTAGAGCTACCCATGCTTTAGACACAATATATGGAGAAACACAGCTCTATAGGTGATCTATCGGGCAATCATCCATGCCTATGACTTTCTCATTGAATCAGTAAAGAATCTCAACCACATGCTACCATTCAGATCAAATTCCTGACTAAAGGATCAACCCACCTGGTAATCATACACAGCACCATGATACAGTAGGACCAAAATTAATTTATCATGCCCTCTTGCTGTGTCCCTTTGTCTTCCCCAAACAAAATCCTGTTATCATCCCTTGTCTTGTATTTCAGTGACTGGGATCAAATTCCACTAAGTCACCAGAGCAAGGAACCCACTGTGATCTTTGACTTCTCTGTCTCCTTCACCCCCATAAGATGTAGTCATTCACCAACTCCTACTGAGTTCTACTCCTAATATTTATGAAAGCTGCCCCTTTCTCATCTTTCCTACTACCACAAGCATTTCCAGCACCAGCACTATTCACAATAGCCAAGACATGGAAACAACGCATATGTCCATCAACACATGAATGGATAAAATATGGTACATATATACAGTAGAATACTACTCAGCCATAAAAAAGAATGAAATAATGCCATTTGCAGCAGCATGGATGGACCTAGACATTATTACGCTAAGTGAAGTAAGTCAGACAAAAAGACAAATACTACGGAGGCTGGAGAAGATGGTGGAACAGAAAGACGCGGAGATCACCTTCCTCCCAAAAGATACATCAGAAATACATCTACACGTGGAACTGCTCCTATAGAACACCTACTGAACAATGGCAAAAGACCTCAGACCTCCCAAAAGGCAACAAACTCCCACGTACCTGGGTAGGGCAAAGGAAAAAAGAAAGAAACAGAGACAAAAGAATAGGGACGGGACCTGCACCAGTGGGAGGGAGCCGTGAAGGAGGAAACGTTTCCACACACTAGAAGTCCCTTCGCGGGCGGAGACTGTGGGGGGGCGGAGGGGGAAGCATTGTAGCCACAAACGAAGAGTGCAGCAACGCAGATGCAGAGGGCAAAGCGGAGTGATGCCCGCACAGAGGATCGGTGCCGACCAGCACTCACCAGCCCGAGAGGATTGTCTGCTCTCCCGCAGGGGCAGGTGGGGGCTTGGGAGCTGAGGCTCGGGCTTCTGTCAGATCCCAGGGAGAGGACTGGGGTTGGTGGACTGAACACAGCCTGAAGGGGTTAGTGCACCACGGCTAGCAGGGAGGGAGTCCGGGAGAAGTTTGGAGCTGCTGAAGAGGCAAGAGACTTCTTCTTCCCTCTTTGTTTCCTGGTGCGCGAGGAGAGGGGATTAAGAGCGCCTCTACAAGGAGCTCCAGAGATGGCCGTGAGACGGGCGCGAGCCGCGGCTATTAGCGAGGACCCCAGAGACGGGCATGACATGCTAAGCCTGCTGCTGCAGCCACCAAAAAGCCTGTGTGCAAGCACAGCTCACTCTCCACACCTCTCCTCCCGAGAGCCTGTGCAGTCCGCCCCTGCCAAGGTCCCGTGATCCAGGGACAACTTCCCCAGGAGAACGCACGGCGCGCCTCAGGCTGGTGCAACGTCCCGCTGGCCTCTGCTGCCGTAGGCTCGCCCCGCACTCCGTGGCCTCCATCCTCTCCGCCTGAGTGAGCCACAGCCCCCGAATCAGCTGATCCTTTAACTCAGTCCAGTCTGAGCGAAGAACAGACGCCCTCAGGCGACCTACACACAAAGGCGGGGCCAAATACAAAACAACCCCTTGGAGGTGTGCAAACAAAGAACAGAAAGGGAAATCTCTCCCAGCAGCCTCAGGAGCAGCAGATTAAAGCTCCACAATGAACCTGATGTACCCTGCATCTGTAGAATACCTGAACAGACAAAGAATCATCCCATATTGAGGAGGTGGACTTTGGGAGCAAGATAGATTATTTTTTCCCCTTTTCCTCTTTTTGTGTGTATGTGTATGCTTCTGTGTGAGATTTTGTCTGTATAGCTTTGCTTTCACCATTTGTCCTAGGGTTCTGAACGTCTGGGTATTTTTTTTTTTTTTTAACTTAAAAAAAATTTTTTTCTTAATAATTATATTTTATTTTTTGTTTAATAACTTTATTTTATTTTATCTTACTATTTTACTTTATCCTCTTTTTTCCTTCTATCCTTCTCTCTCTCTCTCTCACTCTCTCCCTCCCTCTCTCTCTTTTCTTTCTTTCCCTTCCTTCCTTCCTTCCTTTCTTCCTTTCTTTCTATTTTTCTCCCTTTTATTCTGAGCCACGTGGATGAAAGGCTCTTGGTGCTCCAGCCAGGCATCAGGGCTGTGCCACTGACGTGGGAGAGCCAACTTCAGGACACTGGTCCACAAGAGACCTCCCAGCTCCACGGTATATCAAACGGCGAAAATCTCCCAGAGATCTCCATCTTAACGCCAAGACCAAGCTCGACTCAACGACCAGCAAGCTACAGCGCTGGACACCCTATGCCAAACAATTAGCAAGACAGGAACACGACCCCACCCATTAACACAGAGGCTGCCTAAAATCATAATAACTCCACAGACACCTCAAAACACACCACCAGACGTGGACCTGCCCACAAGAAAGACAGGATCTAGCCTCATCCACCAGAACACAGGCACTAGTCCCCTCCACCAGGAAACCTACACAACCCACTGAACCAACCTTCGCCACTGGGGACAGACACCAAAAACAATGGGAATTACGAACCTGCAGCCTGCGAAAAGGAGACCCCAAACACAGTAAGATAAGCAAAGTGAGAAGACAGAAAAAAACACAGCAGATGAAGGAGCAAGGTAAACACCCATCAGACCTAACAAAAGAAGAGGAAATAGGCAGTCTACCTGAAAAAGAATTCAAAATAATGATAGTGAAGATGATCCCAAATCTTCGAAATAGAATAGAGAAAATGCAAGAAACATTTAACAAGGACCTAGAAGAACTAAACAGCAAACAAGAAACAATGAACAACACAATAAATGAAATTAAAAATACTCTAGAAGGGATCAATAGCAGAATAACTGAGGCAGAAGAACGGATAAGTGACCTGGAAGATAAAATAGTGGAAATAATTACTGCAGAACAGAATAAAGAAAAAAGAATGAAAAGAACTGAGGACCGTCTCACAGACCTCTGGGACAACATTAAATGCAGCAACATTCGAATTATAGGGGTTCCAGAAGAAGAAGAGAAAAAGAAAGAGACTGAGAAAATATTTGAAGAGATTGTAGTTGACAACTTCCCTAATATGGAAAAGGAAATAGTTAATCAAGTTCAGGAAGCAGAGAGAGTCCCATACAGGATAAATCTAAGGAGATACACGCCAAGACACATATTAATCAAACTGTCAAAAATTAAATACAAAGAAAATATATTACAAGCAGCAAGGGAAAACCAACAAATAACACACAAGGGAATCCCCATAAGGTTAACAGCTGATCTTTCAGCAGAAACTCTGCAAGCCAGAAGGGACTGGCAAAACATACTTAAAGTGATGAAGGAGAAAAACCTACAACCAAGATTACTCTACCCAGCAAGGATCTCATTCAGATTTGATGGAGAACTTAAAACCTTTACAGACAAGCAAAAGCTGAGCGAGTTCAGCACCACCAAACCAGCTTTACAACAAATGCTAAAGGAACTTCTCTAGGCAAGAAACACAAGAGAAGGAAAAGACCTACAATAACGAACCCAAAACAATTAAAAAAATGGGAATAGGAACATACATATCGATAATTACCTTAAATGTAAATAGACTAAATTCTCCCAGCAAAAGACACAGAGTGGCTGAATGGATACAAAAACAAGACCCGTATATATGCTATCTACAAGAGACCCACTTCAGACCTAGGGACACACACAGACTGAAAGGGAGGGGATGGAAAAAGATATTCCATGCAAATGTAAATCAGAAGAAAGTTGGAGTAGCAATTCTCATATCAAACAAAATAGACTTTAAAATAAAGACTATTACAAGAGACAAAGAAGGACACTACATAATGATCAAGGGATCAATCCAAGAAGAAGATTTAACAATTGTAACTATTTATATACCCAACATAGGAGCACCTCAATACATAAGGCAAACACTAACAGCCATAAAAGGGGAAATTGACAGTAACACAATCATAGTAGGGGACGTTAACACCCCACGTTCACCAATGGACAGATCATCCAAAATCAAAATAAATAAAGAAACACAAGCTTTAAATGATACATTAAACAAGATGGACTTAATTGATATTTATAGGCCATTCCATCGAAAAACAACAGAATACACATTTTTCTCAAGTGAGAACTAGAACTAGAACAAAAAATTTCACAATTTGAATGGAAACACAAAACACCCTTACCTAGGGGTAAGATGGGAATAAAGACAGACCTACTAGAGCATGGACTTGAGGATAAGGGGAGGGGGAAGGGTAAGCTGTGACAAACTGAGAGAGTGGCATGGACATATATACACTACCAAATGTAAAACAGAGAGCTAGTGGGAAGCAGCCGCATAGCACAGGGAGATCAGCTCGGTGCTTTGTGACCACCTAGAGGGGTGGGATAGGGAGGGTGGGAGGGAGGGAGACGCAAGAGGGAGGAGATATGGGGATATATGTATATGTATAACTGATTCACTTTGTTATAAAGCAGAAACTAACAAACCCTGTAAAGCAATTATACTCCAATAAAGATGTTAAAAAATAAATACATAAATGAAAAGCCTACATACTGTAGGATTCCGTCAATATTATATTCTGGAAAAGGCAAAACTCTAGGGGGAGTAAAAAGTTCAGAGTTGTTAGGGGCTCAAAGTGAGGTTTTGAGGGATGGACAGGTGGAGCACGGGAGAGTTTTAGGGCAGTGAAACTCTTCTGCATGATGCTCTGTTGGGGAGTAGATGACGTCATGCCTTTGTCAACCACTATAGAACTATAAAGCACAAAAAGTGAAATGTGTAATAAACAGTGGACAATAGTCAATAATAATGTATCACTATTAGTTGATCAATTATAACAAATGAACTTGCATCCATTGAATGAACTTGCATCCATTGTACCAACACAAGATGTTAATAATAGGAGAATCGGGCTTCCCTGGTGGCGCAGTGGTTGAGAGTCCGCCTGCCGGTGCAGGGGACATGGGTTCGTGCCCCGGTCCAGGAAGATTCCACATGCCACGGAGCGGCTGGGCCAGTGAGCCATGGCTGCTGGGCCTGCACGTCCGGAGCCTGTGCTCCGCAACGGGAGAGGCCACAACAGTGAGAGGCCCGCATACCGCAAAAAAAAAAAAAAAATAGGAGAATCTAACTGGAAGAAGAGAGTGGCTGTATGGGAACTCTTTGCATTATCTGCTTAACTTTCTGTAGTCTGAATCTGTTCTTTAAAAAAGTCTATTAATTTAAAAACTAGAAAAAAATCTAGACAAGAACACATAGCCAGTACAGAGCTATATACAACAATACCAAATAGATAAGAGTCATGAATAACGAAAAGCAAAAGATAGCAATGCTAATAATTTGATCCTCTAATTAAAACGCTAAGGGAATAGGCACAGAAAATAGTCAAACATATAAGGAACTTCAGAAACCTGGTGGAAAAAAGATCACCACAGCGAAATCAAGAGACTGGCCGGAAACAAAATCAACAATTCCTTATATCATGTTAATAGAAAATACACCAGGAGCTTCAAGATGGCGAAAGAGTAAGACACAGAGATCACCTTCCACCCACAAATACATCAGAAATACAACTACACGTGGAACAACTCCTACAGAACATTTACTGAACGCTGGCAGAAGACCTCAGACCTCCCAAAAGGAAAGAAAATCCCCATGTACCTGAGGAGGGCAAAAGAAGGAAGAAAAAACAGAGACCAAAGAATAGGGATGGGACCTGCAGCAGTGGGAGGGAGCTGTGAAGGAGGAAATCTTTCCACACACTAGGAAGCCCCTTCGCGGGCAGACACCTTGGGTGGCGGAGGGGGAAGCTTCGGAACCACGGAGGACAGCCCAGCAACAGGGGTGTGGAGGGGGCAAAGCTCAGAGATTTCCGCACAGAGGATCGGCGCTAACCAGCACTCACCAGCCCGAGAGGCTTGCCTGCTCAACTGCCGGGGCAGGTGGGGGCTGGGAGCTGAGGCTTGGGCTTCGGAGGTCGGATCCCAGGGAGAGGACTGGGGTTGGCTGGGTAAACACAGCCTGAAGGGGGGCTAGTGTGCCACAGCTAGCCGGGACGGAGTCTGGGAAAAAGTCTGGAGATGCCAAAGAGACAAGAGACATTTTCTTGCCTCTTTGTTTCCTGGTGCGCGAGGAGAGGGGATTCAGAGCGCCGCTTAAAGGAGCTTCAGAGACGGGGGCAAGCTGCTGCTATCAACACAGACCCCAGAGATGGGCACGAGACACTAAGGCCACTGCTGCAGCCACCAAAGAGCCTGTGTGCAAGCGCAGGTCACTCTCCACACCTCCCCTCCCGGGAGCCTGTGCAGCCCGCCACTGCCAGGGTCCCGTGATCCAGGGACAACTTCCCCGGGAGAACGCACGGCGTGCCTCAGGCTGGTGCAACATCACGCCAGCTGCTTCCGCCGCAGGCTCGCCCCGAAATCCGTACCCCTCCCTCCCACCGGCTTGAGTGAGCCAGAGCACCCGAGTCAGCTGCTCCTTTAACCCCGTCCTGTCTGAGCGAGGAACAGACGGCTCGAGGCGACCTACATGCAAAAGCGGGTCCAAATCCAAAGCTGAACACCGGGAGCTGTGTGAACAAAGAAGAGAAAAGGAAATCCCTCCCAGAAGCCTCATGAGCAGCAGATTAAATCTCCACAATCAACTTGACGTACCTGCATCTGTGGAATACCTGAATAGACAACGAATCATCCCAAATTGAGGAGGTGGACTTTGAGAGCAAGATTTCTTATTTTTTCCCCTTTTCCTATTTTTGTGAGTGTGTATGTGTATGCTTCTGTGTATGATTTTGTCTGTAGAGCTTTGCTTTTACCATTTGTCCCAGGGTTCTCTCCATTTTTTTTCTTTTTATTACTTAAAAAATTATTTTTTAATAAGCATTTCTTATTTTAATAACTTTCTTTTATTTGAATTTACTTTACGTTACCTTCTTTTTTCTTTCCTTGTTTTTTTCCTCCCTTTTATTCTGAGCTGTGAGGAGGACAGGCTCTTGGTTCTCCAGCCAGGCGTCAGGGCTGTGACACTGAGGTGACAGACCCAAGTTCAGGACACTGGTCCACAAGAGACCTCCCAGCTCCACGGTATATCAAAGGGCAAAAATCTCCCAGAGATCTCCATCTCAACGCCAAGACCCAGCTCCACTCAACGACCAGCAAGCTACTGTGCTGGACACACCATGCCAAACAGCTAGCAAGACAGGAACACAACCCCATCCATTAGCACAGAGGCTGCCGAAAATCATAATAAGTCCACAGACACCCCAAAACACACCACCAGATGTGAACCTGCCCACCAGAAAGACAAGATCCAGCCTCATCCACCAGAACACAGGCACTAGTCCCCTCCACCAGGAAGCCTACACAACCCACTGAACCAATCTTAGCCACTGGGGACAGACACCAAAAACGACGGGAACTACGAACCTGCAGCCTGCGAAAAGGAGACCCCAAACACAGTAAATTAAGCAAAATGAGAAGACAGAAAAACACACAGCAGATGAAGGAGCAAGGCAAAAATCCACCAGACCTAACAAGTGAAGAGGAAATAGGCAGTCTACCTGAAAAAGAATTCAGAATAATGATAGTAAAGATGATCCAAAATCTTGGAAACAGAATGGAGAAAATACAAGAAACGTTTGACAAGGACCTGGAAGAACTAAAGAAAAATAAACAGTGATGAACAGCACAATAAATGAAATTGAAAATTCTCTAGAAGGGATCAATAGCAGAATAACTGGGGCAGGAGAACGGATAAGTGACCTGGAAGATAAAATAGTGGAAATAACTACTGCAGAGCCGAGTGAAGAAAAAAGAATGAAAAGAATTGAGGACAGTCTCAGAGACCTCTGGGACAACATTAAACGCACCAACATTTGGAATTCCCTAGTGACGCAGTGGTTAAGAATCCACCTGCCAACACAGGGGACACCGGTTCAAGCCCTGGTCCAGGAAGATCCCACATACCGCAGAGTAACTAAGCCCGAGTGCCACAACTACTGAGCGTGCGCTCTAGAGCTTGCGCACCACAACTACTGAGCCTGTGCGCCACAACTACGGAAGCCCACACGCCTAGAGCCCACTATCCACAACAAGAGAAGCTACCGCAATGAGAAGCACACACACTGCAATGAAGAGCATCCCCCGCTCGCCGCAACTAGAGAAAGCCTGCACTCAGCAACAAAGACCCAATGCGGCCAAAAATAAATAAATACAATAAATAAATTTACAAATACAAAACAAGAAACAACAACAAAAAACGCAGCAACATTCAAATTATAGGGGTCCCAGAAGAAGATGAGAAAAAGAAAGGGATTGAGAAAATATTTGAAGAGATTATGGTTGAAAACTTCCCTATTATGGGAAAGGAAATAGTTAATCAAGTCCAGGAAGCACAGAGAGTCCCATACAGGATAAATCCAAGGAGGTACACGCCAAGACACGTATTAATCAAACTATCAAAAATTAAATACAAAGAATAAATATTAAAAGCAGCAAGGGAAAAACAACAAATAACACATAAGGGAATCCCCATAAGGTTAACAGCCGATCTCTCAGCAGAATCTCAGCAAGCCAGAAGGCAGTGGCAGGACATATTTAAAATGATGAAGGAGAAAAACCTACAACCAAGATTACTCTACCCAACAAGGGTCTCATTCAGTTTTGATGGAGAAATTAAAACCTTTACAGACAACCAAAAGCTAAGAGAATTCAGCACCACCAAACCAGCTTTACAACAAATGCTAAAGGAACTTCCCTAGGCAGGAAACACAAGAGAAGGAAAAGACCTACAATAATAAACCCAAAACAATTAAGAAAATGGGAACAGGAACATACATATCGATAATTACCTTAAATGTAAGGGGACTAAATGCTCCAACCAAAAGATATAGATCGGCTGAATGGATACAGAAACAAGACCCGTATATATGCTGTCTACAAGAGACCCACCTCGGACCCAGGGACACATACAGACTGAAAGGGAGGGGATGGAAAAAGATATTCCATGCAAATGGAAATCAAAAGAAAGCTGGAGTAGCAGTTCTCATTTCAGACACAACAGACTTTAAAACATAGACTATTACAAGAGACAAGGAAGGACACTACACAATGATCAAGGGATCAATCCAAGAAGAAGATATAACAATTGTAACTATTTATGCACCCAACATAGGAGCACCTCAATACATAAGGCAAATACTAACAGCCATAAAAGGGGAAAGCAACAGCAACGCAATCATAGTAGGGGACTTTCACACCCCACTGTCACCAATGGACAGAGCGTCCAAAATGAAAATAAATAAGGAAACGCAAGCTTTAAATGATACATTAAACAAGGTGGACTTAATTGATATTTATAGGACGTTCCATCCAAAAACAACAGAATACACATTCCTCTCAAGTGCTCATGGAACATTCTCCAGGATAGTTCATATCTTGGGTCACAAATCAAGCCTTGGTAAATTTAAGAAAACTGAAATCGTATCATGTATCTTTTCCGACCACAACACTATGAGATTAGATATCAATTACAGGAAAAAATCTGTAAGAAATACAAACACATGGAGGCTAAACAACACACTACTTAGTAACCAAGAGATCACTGAAGAAATCAAAGAGGAAATCAAAAAATACCTAGACACAAATGACAATGAAACACGATGACCCAAACCCTATGGGATGCAGCAAAAGCAGTTCTAAGAGGGAAGTTTGCAGCAATACAATCCTACCTCAAGAAACAAGAGAAATCTCAAATAAACAACCTAACCTTACACCTAAAGCAATTAGAGAAAGAAAACAAAAAAAGCCCAAAGTTAGCAGAAGGAAAGATATCATAAAGATCAGATCAGAAATAAATGAAAAAGAAATGAAGGAAACGATAGCAAAAATCAATAAAACTAAAACCTGGTTCTTTGAGAAGATAAACAAAATTGATAAACCATTAGCCAGACTTATCAACAAGAAAAGGTAGAAGCCTCAAATCAATAGAATTAGAAATGGAAAAGGGAAAGTAACAACTGACACGGCAGAAATACAAAGGATCATTAGAGATAACTACAAGCAACTCTATGCCAATAAAATGAACAACCTGGAAGAAATGGACAAATTCTTCGAAATGCACAAACTTGTGAGACTGAACCAGGAAGAAATAAAAAATATGAACAGACCAATCACAAGCACCGAAATTGAAACTGTGATTAAAAATCTTCCAACAAACAAAAGCCCAGGAACAGATGGCTTCACAGGCGAATTCTATCAAACATTTAGAGAAGAGCTAACACCCATCCTTCTCAAACTCTTCCAAAATATAGCAGAGGGAGGAACACTCCCAAGCTCATTCTATGAGGTCACCATCACTCTGATACCAAAACCAGACAAAGACGTCACAAAGAAAGAAAACTGCAGGCCAATATCACTGATGAACATAGCCGCAAAACTCCTCAACAAAATACTAGCAAACAGAGTCCAACAGCACATTAAAAGGATCATACACTATGATCAAGAGGGGTTTATCCCAGGAATGCAAGGATTCTTCAATATACGCAAATCAATCAACGTGATACACCATATTAACAAATGGAAGGAGAAAACCCGGATGATCATTTCAATAGATGCAGAGAAAGCTTTCAACAAAATTCAACACCCATTTATGATAAAAACCCTGCAGAAAGCAGGCATAGAGGGAATTTTCCTCAACCTATTAAAGGCCATATATGACAAACCCACAGCCACCATCATCCTCAAGGGTGAAAAACTGAAACCATTTCCACTAAGATCGGAAACAAGACAAGGTTGCCCACTCGCACAACTATTATTCAACATAGTTTTGGAAGTTTTAGCCACAGCAATCAGAGAAGAAAAAGAAATAAAAGGAATCCAAATTGGAAAAGAAGAAGTAAAGCTGTCACTGTTTGCAGATGACATGATACTATACATAGAGAATCCTAAAGATGCTACCAGAAAACTACTAGAGCTACTCAATGAATCTGGTAAAGTAGCAGGATACAAAATTAATGCACACAAATCTCTTGCATTCCTATACACTAATGATGAAAAATCTGAAAGTGAAGCTAAGAAAACACTCCCATTCACCACTGCAACAAAAAGAATAAAATATCTAGGAATAAACCTACCTAAGGAGACAAAAGACCTGTATGCAGAAAAGTATAAGACACTGATGAAAGAAATTAAAGATGATACAACTAGATGGAGAGATATACCATGTTCTTGGATCAGAAGAATCAACATTGTGAAAATGACTCTACTACCCAAAGCAATCTACAGATTCAATGCAATCCCTATCAAACTACCACTGGCATTTTTCACAGAACTAGAACAAAAAATTTCACAGTATATATGGAAACACAAAAGACCATGAATAGCCAAAGCAATCTTGAGAAAGAAAAATGGAGCTGGAAGAATCAGGCTCCCTGACTTTAGACTACACGACAAAGCTACAGTGATCAAGACAGTATGGTACTGGCACAGAAACACAAATATACATCAATGGAACAGGATAGAAAGTCCAGAGATAAACCCACGCACATATGGTCACCTTATCTTTCATAAAGGAGGCAAGACTATACAGTGGAGAAAAGACAGCCTCTTCAATAAGTGGTGCTGGGAAAACTGGACAGCTACATTAAAAGAATGAAATTAGAATGCTCCCTAACACCATACACAAAAATAAACTCAAAATGCATTGAAGACCTAAATGTAAGGCCAGACACCATCAACCTCTTAGAGGAAAACGTAGGCAGAACACTCTATGACATAAATCACAGCAAGGTCCTTTTTCACCCACCTCCTAGAGAAATGGAAATAAAAACAAAAGTAAACAAATGGGACCTAATGAACCTTAAAAGCTTTTGCACAGCAAAGGAAACCATAAACAAGACGAAAAGACAACCCTCAGAATGGGAGAAAATATTTGCAAATGAAGCAACTGACGAAGGATTAATGTCCAAAACATACAAGCAACTCATGCAGCTCAATATGAAAAAAATAAACAACCCAATCCAAACATAGGCAGAAGACCTAAATACACATTTCTCCAAAGAAGACATACAGATTGCCAACAGACACTTGAAAGAATGCTCAATATCATTAATCATTAGAGAAATGCAAATCAAAACTACAATGAGATATCATCTCACACTGGGCAGAATGGCCATCATCAAAAAATCTACAAACAGTAAATGCTGGAGAGGGTGTGGAGAAAAGGGAACCCTCTTGCACTGTTGGTGGGAATGTAAATTGATACAGCCACTATGGAGAACAGTATGGACGTTCATGAAAAAACTAAAACTAGAACTACCATACGACCCAGCAATCCCAGTACTGGGCATATACCCTGAGAAAACCATAATTCAAAAAGAGTCATGTACCAAAATGTTCATTGCAGCTCTATTTACAATAGCCAGGACATGAAAGCAACCTAAGTGTCCATCAACAGATGAATGGATAAAGAAGATGTGGCACATATATACAATGGAATATTACTCAGCCATAAAAAGGAACGAAACTGAGGTATTTGTAGCGAGGTGGATGGACCTACAGACTGTCATACAGAGTGAAGTAAGTCAGAAAGAGAAAAGCAAATACCATATGCTAACACATATACATGGAATCTAAGGAAAAAAAAAAAACATGGTCACAAAGAACCTAGGGGCAACACGGGAATAAAAATGCAGACCTACTAGAGAATGGACTTGAGGATACGGGGTGGGGCAAGGGTAAGCTGGGACAAAGTGAGAGAGTGGCATGGACATATATACACTACCAAACGTAAAACAGATAGCTAGTGGGAAGCAGCTGCATAGCACAGGGAGATCAGCTCATTGCTTTGTGACCACCTAGAGTGGTAGGATAGGGAGGGTGGGAGGGAGGGAGATGCAAGAGGGAGGAGATATGGGGATATATGTATATGTATAACTGATTCACTTTGTTATAAAGCAGAAACTAACACACCGTTGTAAAGCAATTATACTCCAATAAAGATGTTAAAAAAAAAATCAAAAAGAGACAAGAAAATACACCATAGACAAAAGCAACGATATAAAAACATATCTAGAAAGAAGCCATACAAATATGTATATAATCTACATGGAGGCCACAATAAGAATTTCCTGATTGACTTAGGAAAAAAAAGTCTCAACCAGAATAGTATGTTATGTGTATTCGTGAGGCACAGATATTGTAAGAATATCGATTATCCTTAATTCATTTACAGATTTAGTACCTTATCCATACCAGCTGATGACAATCAAACATGGGCTACTGTTTCCTGTACCCAAAGTCAACCATGGAAAAATTACAGAAGGAACAAAGAAAAAACATTAACAAAAGCAAAAACACAAAACTAAATAATCCCTGAGGGACAATAAGTCTCCACTGAACTGGAACCTGAGTGTGGGCAGGTAGGGGGATGCCCTGAATTGGAGACAGGTCTGTAGCCTGCAGGAGAGACAGATGACAGGATTGATTAGAGAAAAGCCTTTAACTTTGAGCCCTTGATTCTTCCACTGTGCTCTGGGACCATGAATCTCTACTACTTCACTGAAGGAATCTGAGGTAGCATTTCAGAGCCCGCATGCCAGGAGCATGGCACACCAAAGATTGCGCTGGATGTGGCAGTATGGTCCACAGGCTGTGAAATAACCATCTGAAACTTTCTTAGTGCATGACAACTGGCCTTTTTAAATGATCATCTTAATAGACTATCACACACAGACTAAAAGAGAAAAGCAAGTAACACAGTAGTTGTACAAAAGGACAGAAATTCATTTCTGAACTTTTGGGCAATGTCCCTGATGTCAACAAAGAGAGACCACAGTGAGAACTGTCAGGCTAAGGCACCCCTTCACTAACTCCTCTGGGATTCTGTGGGGCATGGCTGGGGACAGGGATGGATTCATACCAGAGAAGGAAGGAATTGCAGGCCCTGCCAGCAGTCGATGTGAGGACCTTGAGTGAGACCTGACGGGCTCCAAACCACAGAAGAGAGTCTCGCCTCCTTTCCCCTCAGCTCATCTTACCTGCAGCAGCCATCTCTGGGAGGCTCCAGGCAGAAGTGTCCAGATGAGATGTGCCTGCACTTCACACCAGCAGTCTCAGGGATTTGATGTCTTTGATGTGAGGCCTTGGCCTCAGGTCAGCACACGGCAGGTAGCCCAGCACCTACAGGGAGTCAAGAGAAGACACTGAGAGAGGATTGAGAGCAGCATCCGCCATAGAAGAGGGGGCCCCAAAGAGCCCTCACTGTCAGTCTCGGGGGACCCAGGCATGGCTGTGAGGCTCAGGGCCCCAGATACTTCTGGCTGGGGGTGCCGACATAAATGAGAGCCAAGCTGTGACGCCTGCTGACTCAGCTCAGCAGAGGGAAAAGTCCCAGGACCTACCAAGAGTCAATGAAAGGCCCTCGTGCCAGGTCTGCGGGAAGCTCCCCCGGAAGCACCCCCCCCACCGCCCACCCCTGCCGTCCTCCTGGAGCCCAGATGCGCATGACCGGAAGTCACGTCCTCCAAGCCGCGCTGTGGGGGCGAGGCCATTTTTGAGAGCTGAGGTCCGGCGAGGGTGAGCCGCGGGAGGAGTGCCACGTCTCGTCAGGTGTCAAGGTGTGAGGTGACCCCAGTTAGAAGTGCGGGGACACGCCCCCGACACCCCCAATCCCCATTCCCTCCGAAAAGAGGCGGCCACACAGGCCCCGCCCACCCCGCCCCTGCTCTCGGCCCCAGAGGCTCGGGCCTGGCTGTTAGGCCCGAAGTCCATCCGCTTCCCCGGCGGGGTCTCGGGCAAAGGAAGGCCTCGCTCTGAGGCTGCTGGACCCTGGCTCAGCTCAGTAGAGGGAGCGCCCCAGGCCCTGTGGAATGAAGGACGGGACCCTCATGGGGACCGAGGGGCTCCACACCCCAGAATGGCGGCCACGCGGACCCCGCCCCTGACGTCGGCCTGGGAGCCTCCGGGCAGGTCTAAAGACTGAGGGGCTCCCTCAGTGTGAACGCGGACGGACGGACAGACGTGGGAGACCCAGGGAGGAGGGGGCCTTGTCCTGAGGGGCTGGCCGCAGGTCAGCAGAGGGAGGATTTCCAGGGCACGGGAGGAGTCAGGGCGTGGACCATCCTCCCCGTCACAAGGGCACCTCAGAACCCCTCCCCTGTTGTCAGCCGCTTCCTTCTGGCCACACACGGAGGAGGGAGGGCTGCTGTCTGAGAGGGGAGGTGCAGGCCAGCAGAAGGCGCGTCCCTAAGCACTCCCAAGAGTCAGCCCAAGTCCCTGAGGGCCAGTGGGGCCGCCAGCCACAGGGCCTCGACCTGTCTGCCGCACGCTGCAGGCCTGGTAAAACTCTGCCACATGCGGCCGCGTGGTCACCCTCACCGCCTCCGAATGAGACTCAAGGAGGTGCCGGCACTGGTGCGAGCAGATGGCCCTCGGGGCAAGAGAGGAGCTCCAGGCTGCACCGGCCGTCCAGGGAGGACCCCGAGTGGGGACTAAGGGAGTCACCCACCCCGAAGAGAAGGGACAAGAGAGAATATGGCCCGTCCCCTCCTGTCAACCCTTAGACTCCCAAGAAAGGACTGTCAGGCTGAGACTGCCCGTAATTTCCTCTGCCAGGTTCAGGCTGAGACTGCCCGTAATTTCCTCTGCCAGGTCCAAGGGAGGTTAGAGCGTTGTTCTGAAGGGGCAGCCACCAGGCAGAAGGGAGGGTCCCAGGACCCTTCGGTGGTGGGCTGAACGCTCCCTCCTTTCCTCCTCCTGGGTGTCATGGAAGATGGTGGTGTCAACTTCAGAGCAGCAGAGGGGAGGGGGTGGGGATGTCTTGCCAACAACTGTCATCCTGACTCTGAATGGGAACCGTGGAGACCTACCTCCCCTGCCAGCCCCCACTGTCACCCCCGTACCGCCCAGGCAGGGCTGGCTGGCTGTGCCCCAAGGCTCACTCTACCGTCCTCCACAGGGGTCTCAGGGGACAGGCTGAGCAGGAGAACAGGAGCCCTGTGGGTCCTCGAGCAGTGCCCTCACGGACCCTGCAGAGGCGGCCTTGGTTAAAGCCAGGGAGGAATGTCCCTGCTGAAGGTGCTCACAGCATCTCCTTGTCCCTCCCCCAGGTGCCCTCGTTGCCTGCCTTCCTGCGCACACTCCCGCCTGCTGGCCCTGACCTGTGTCATCATGCCTCGGGGCCGGAGGAACAAGCGCCATGGCCGCAAGAAACGCCACCAGGCCCGGGGGGAGACTCAGAGTCTCAAGGGTGCCCAGGCCACTGAGGAGGCGGCGGCGGCGGCGGCAGAAGAGATACAAGAGTCGCCGTCTTCCCCCGCTTCTGTTTCTCGGGATACTTCCCCGAGCTCCCCTGCTGCTGGCACTCACCAGGAGCCTCAGGGAGCCCCAGCCACTACCTCTCGTGATGAAGGGGTTTCATGCCCAGGATCTGAAGAGGGTGCCCAGAGCCAAGATGAGAAAAGTGCAGGTACCTCCCAGGCAGCACCTTCCATTCACAGCAGTTGCAGAGATCCTCTGATCAGGAAGGTCAGAATGTTGGTGCACTTCCTGCTGGAGAAGTACCACACGAAGGAGCCCATCCCGCAGGCAGCACTGCTGAAGGCTGTCAACAGGAAGTACCAGAAGCACTTCCCTGAGATCCTCAGCAGAGCCTCACAGATCATGGAGGTGGTCTTTGGCCTCGAGCTGAAGGATGTCGACCCCAGCAATCACTCCTACGCCCTCATCAGCAAGATGGCCCTCCCCAGCGAGGGAAGTCCGAGTGATGAGTCGGGGCCTCCCACGTCCGGTCTCCTGATGGTTCTCCTGAGCACGATCTTCAAGAAGGGCAACCGTGCCACCGAGGAGGAGATCTGGGAATTCCTCAGTGAGTTGGGCTTGTATGCTGGGAGGAGGCACTGGATCTTCGGGGAGCCCAGGAGGCTCATCAGCAAAGATTTCGTGCAGCAGAAGTACCTGACGTACCGCCAGGTGCCCAACAGCGATCCTCCGCGCTATGAGTTCCTGTGGGGCCCGAGAGCCCACGCTGAAACCAGCAAGATGAAAGTGCTGGAGTTTATGGCCAAGTCCACTGGTACCGTCCCCAGTGCCTTCCCAGATCTCTATGAGGAGGCTCTGAAAGATGAGGAAGAGAGAGCAGCAGTGAGAGCCGCAACCAGGGCTGCAGGTGTTGCTGAGGGCAGAGCCCCTTCCAGGGCCAAAGCCCGCAGCTCCTCCCACATGTAGGGAGGGAGGCCGCCGGCAGTTTGCTCTCTTTGTTTTGGAAGTGCAGAGTGGTAGGGGTGGAGGGAACAAAGTATAGATCTTATTTACCTTCCTGTTTTAAACTAGTAACTTCTATATATTATTGATTGATTGATTTAGGTTTTTTCAAATGTTTTTTTCTTGTAATAGTGTGTTTTCTTAAGAATAGGAATTCGTGAATGACATTGCTTGCATATCTATTGCTGTCTAAAGAATTCTAAAGTTACAGTTTTGGTATATGTAAAACAAATTCACGAACCATCTATATTTTCTGTATGATCCAGAAGTAGAAAACATGGCACTGCAATAGAGATTTTCATGGAAATGTGAAAGGCGACCACAGAAAATATTTAGAAACAAAAAATGGAGAAAACAGAGAGTAAAAGCCATTTAACTCGTGGTTTGCCTTACTTCGTTTAAACTTTCTTTTGGTAGAAATAAAAGATACTTTGACTGATTTAGCTCATTTGTGAGTATTTGTTTGTTTTGCCCTAGTGCACTGCATATTCTCTGCTACCTACTGGATTAAAAATAAACTCTGATGGGAGGGTGGTATTTTGGGGGTTCATAATAATCATATCAAAACTGCCATTCATCAAAAACCCAATATTGCTTAATGAGTATGCCACTGCTTTACACGTAGTACATAACATTCCAAAATTCACGCAGGATAGGATTTAGCAGACTCCCTTTATAGGTGAATAACTTGCAGATTTCTCAAGTTCACAAGGCTGATTTAAGTGACCTTGCTGGGTCTAGTCCCCTGGTCTGGAATAGTCTAGAGCCTACACTCTTCCACTCCTCCCAGCCTAAGCCAGACCTTACGTCTTTTAATTCATTTTTCTTCTCACCACTCCAAAATGTATCTCATGGGATAAAAGGGGCCCTGTTCCCAAAGCACTGTTCTGGAATACTGTAATAGTAACGCTGAATAAGTGAATGGTATGAATAAAAAAAAGTTTTCCGGTGACAATGGGGTCTTCTACATATGCAATGTCAGATACCCTGAAAAGATCAGCATCTCCTCATTTACTCTTCAAGTTTCTCAGGGACATAAAAGCCTTGGTTTAAGAGCTGTGTCCTCAGGTCAGTGGAGGGAGGAGTCCCAGCCTCTGATCGTTACTCCAGGTGAGGACCTTAGAACAGAAGGGGGCCCCACAAAGTCTACCCTTTCTCCCTTGTGTGGCCATGCGCAGAGCTGTCTGTCTGAAGGTACCCCTTCTTTTCCTCCGGGGCAAGGGTGGAGAGGTTCTCAGGGAGGTGAGTTCCTTGGTCTTGTGGCAGCATCTCCAATTCTGCCCAAGTAGGAGATCCTAACAGGCCTTAATTTGCTTCAGAGTGAGGACACTGGGTGCTGATGAGTGGATTCCCCATAACAAAGGGGACCACACAGAGGCCCCCGGCAGGGGTAGCCAGGGAATAGGTCTCTTATCTCCCCTTCTGGTGTCTCAGGAAGGTGAAAGCCTTGGCCTGAGGCTGGCAGACAGACAGTAGGGAGGGTGGAGTCCCATATGCTACCTGAAGTCAAGGTAAGAAACCTGAGTTAGGACTGAGGGGCCACTGACTCCAGAAGAGTGGGGCCTTGTAAAGTCCTGCTCCTCAGAAGACCCCAACAGCTTTGGACAGATCTGGTTCATCCTGACTTCCAATTCAGAATTCCCAAGAAGGTAATGCCTTTGTTCTGAGGAGCACAGCTTCAGGGGAGTGGAGGGTGGAGTCCTGGGTCTGGTCAGGCATCACGATGAGGACCCTGAATGAGGAGCAAGAGGACCACTCACTCCAGAACAGAGGAGAATGCAGAGTCCCGCCCCTGAGGTCAGCCCCAGGAGGCCCAGGACAAAGCTTTCTGGCTGACCTGCCCCCTCTTTCCACTGGGGGTTGTCTCGGGGAGGCGAGGGCCTTGGTCTATGGGGAACAGCCTCACTCAGTAGAGACTGGAAATCTAGTGACTCTAAATGAGGATAAAGGGACTTCACCTAGAGCAGAGCCCTGCCACTGGATACCTCCCCTCGGCAAATCCAGGAATGTTGGCATGATGCGCCCCACGCCTTTCCTTTTAGAGCGTCTCAGGTAGATGAGGCACTTGGTCCCAGGGGCCAGCCTCAGGGGAGCACAGGGAGGAATTCCAGGTCATGCCAAGAGTCGAGCAGAGGACCATGAGGACTGAGGGAACCACCCAAGTCATAAAAGCGGGGACGCCACAGAATCCCTCCCTTACTGTCGGCCAGGAGTGACCACAGGCAGTCATGCCCACGTGAGGCAACCCTCACATCCTCCTAGGTGGTCTCAGGGAAGTAAAGGCTGTAGTATGAGAGCACAGGCCTCTCTAGGTCACGGGAAGAGCCAGCGTAAGGACTCCGAGTGAGGACCAAGGGGAACGCCCAACCGAAAAGAGACAGGAACAAACACATAGCCCCACCACCCTTCCGGCCCGGGGAAGCCCCAGGCAGGGGTAGTTCCATGTGTCACCCACTTGCCTCCGGCTCTGGAGGACTCAGGTCAGTAGAGGGGAGAGTCCCAGATCCTGACAGAGTGAGGACTATTGAGGTCACAAACCCCAGAAGAGCGGAGCCCGGGGAATCTTGCCCTCTGTGTTAGTCCTCAGAAGCCCCTCAGAAATAGCTGTGGCTACACGTGGCCTACTCTGACTTCTACTTCTGGGGACTCAGGGTGGTGAGGACTTTGCTCCGAGGCTGGCTGACTCAGCACAGGGGAAATTTCCAGGTTGTGCTAGGAGTTGGGGTGAGGACCTAAGGCTGGAGTGGAGCATGAAAACCATAACAATGGGGGCAGCACATCATCTCTCCCCTGCTGTCAGTCCTGGGAGACGCCTGGAGAGATGTCAGGCCGAGCAGAGGCAACCCTTAACTCCTCCCAGGGTGACAGAGAAGTGGGGACAGTAATAGGTGAAGAGAGGGAGAAATTATAGGTCTTCCCAGGAGTCAAACCGAGGAAGGGCCTGAGTGAGGACCAGCGCGGCCAAGCATAATAAGGCCTGGATCTGCCGGCCCCAGCGTCCTGCCTTCAGAGACCACAGGTAGACGTGGGACATTAGGCTACCCTCACTTTCTTCTGTTGGCTCTCAGAGAGCGGTGGGCCTTTCTATGAGCACATGTCCTCAGGTAAAGAGACAGGAGCCACAGGCCTTCCCAGGAGTCAAACTGAGAACACTGAGTGACGACTAAGGGGAACATGCCCCACCCGCTGAGCTGTGGGGACGACAAAGAGTCTAGCCTTGCCCCTGCTTTCAGCACTTGAAGGCTCAGGACAGGGCACATATATACAATGGAATATTACTCAGCCATAAAAAGAAACAAAATTGAGCCATTTGTAATTAGGTGGATGGACCTAGAGTCTGTCATACAGAGTGAAGTAAGTCAGAAAGAGAAAGACAAATACCGTATGCTAACACATATATAAGGAATTTAAGAAAAATAAATGTCATGAAGAACCTAGGGGTAAGACAGGAATAAAGACACAGAGCTACTAGAGAATGGACTTGAGGATATGGGGTGGGAGAAAGGTAAGCTGTGACAAAGCGAGAGAGAGGCATGGACATATATACACTACCAAACGTAAGGTAGATAGCTAGTGGGAAGCAGCCGCATAGCACAGGGAGATCAGCTCAGTGCTTTGTGACCGCCTGGAGGGGTGGGATAGGGAGGGTGGAAGGGAAGTTGACGCAAGAGGGAAGAGATATGGGAACATATGTATATGTATAACTGATTCACTTTGTTATAAAGCAGAAACTAACACACCATTGTAAGGCAATCATACTCCAATAAAGATGTAAAAAAAAAAAAAAGGGTCATGTACCAAAATGTTCATTGCAGCTCTATTTACAACAGCCAGGACATGGAAGCAACCTAAGTGTCCATCAACAGATGAATGGATAAAGAAGATGTGGCACATATATATAATGGAATATTACTCAGCCATAAAAAGAAACAAAATTGAGTTATCTGTAGTGAGGTGGATGCACCTAGAGTCTGTCATACAGAGTGAAGTAAATCAGAAAGAGAAAAACAAATACCGTATGCTAACACATATATATGGAATCTAAGAAAGAAAAAAAAAGGTCATGAAGGTCCTAGGGGTGAGACAGGAATAAAGACACAGACCTAGTAGAGAATGGACTTCAAGATATGGGGAGGGGGAAGGGTAAGCTGTGACAAAGTGAGAGAGTGGCATGGACATATATACACTACCAAACGTAAAATAGATAGCTAGTGGGAAGCAGCCGCATAGCAAAGGGAGATTAGCTCAGTGCTTTGTGGCCACCTAGAGGGGTGGGATAGGGATGGTGGGAGGGAGGGAGACGCAAGAGGGAAAAGATATGGGAACATGTGTATATGTATAACTGATTCCCTTTGTTATAAAGCAGAAACTAACACACCATTGTAAAGCAATTATACTCTAATAAAGATGTTAAAAAAAAAGGACAAATACTACATAATATTGCTTATATGTGGAATCTAAAAAAATAAAAAGAATGACATAAATGAACTTATATACAAAACAGAAATAGACCCACAGACACAGAAAACAAACTTGTGGTTACCAAGGGGGAAAAGGGAGGAAAAGGGGGGATAAATTAGGAGAATGGGATTAAGATATACACACTACTATATGTAATACAGATAACCAACAAGCACCTATTATATAGCACAGGGAGCTATACTCAATATTTTGTAATAACCTATAAGGGAAAAGAATCTGAAAAAGAAAGAAAAATATATATATATATATAAAACTGAATCACTTTGCTGTACACCTGAAACTAACATAACATTGTAAATCAACTATACTTCAATTGAAAAAAAAATCCACGAACAGTTTCCACACCATACCAGAGTGATTTCTCTAGAATGCAAAACTGATCATATCAACCTTGTGTTTAAAATCCTTCAGGACTTCTGTACTGACCTTGTGCTAAAATCCATAAAGTCCAGATGCCTTGGTTTGGCTTATGAAGTCAACCATGGTCTAATTTCTGACTGGGCTTATTGTCCACCCCTCTTACCCACAGCCATACTGTTTTTATTCCTCAGAACGTACAATGCTCTATCAAACCACAGGCACTTCCACATTGAATTCCCTTTATCTGGAAAAAATGTTATTGCCCCACCCCCCCCAATAAAACTCACCTATCACCTCCGTCACACAAATTGTACTATCTTTCTCTCTAACCTATGCCCCACCTTGCCTGCCAAACCCTCTTCATTGCTCAGGGCTCAGTTTAAATCCACCTTTTTCCTAGAAACCTTCTCCAAGACACAGGAAAGTTAGGTTCCTCTCTATGTCCGCTCATCCTTAGTTCTTTGGGCTTACCCTGTTATAACATTTGTCATCCTTCTCTGTAATTATATATATTTAGTTACTTACATACTCCAGGACACAAAATCCTTGAAGAGACAGACTATATCAAGTTTACTTTTATACCCCCAGAACCTATTATAGTAGCTGGACCATAATAGTTGTTGAATAAATTCATTCAACCAATATTTGTTGAGCCATCTACTATGTAGCTGACACACTATTAAGTTCTGAGTTTACAAGTGATACTTGGTATCTAAATTCAAAGACTTATAAGTTGGGGAAGATGGGTTAAATGAATGAGACATATACATGAAGGCATGAGGGAGTGAATAAGTGAATGGGTGACTGAATGAAGCCCACAAACCAAGATTAGTACTAGCTTGTCCATAAACTAGGACATGTGCGGCTCTTCTGTTTTGGAGTTGCTCCTCTTTATCAGTAGACAAAATTATATAGGAGGCAGCCTGGAGTTAAGAAAGAAAAGAAGAAAATTGTCTTTTCCCAAATCTAAGTTTGGGTGAGAGTCACAAATACCCCCATACATTCTTCTGGGAATTACTAAAAAACATACAGGATTTCTGCTCTTGACATCCAGCAAGAAAGACAGGGCAGGTTACTGGGAAAAGAAAAGGTAGAGAGGGGGAGTAACTGGGAATCAAGCCGCAGAAGGAACTCCCCAGAGGGTAGGCTTGGGTGGCTGGCTCAGTGGAGGATTTAGAGTGTCAGAGGGCAACAAGAGGGACCTGGGCTCCTGGGCCCCAGCAGAGAACAACAAGGAAGAAATAAGCTTTACCTACATCAGATGGTTTTATATGGCCAAAATCAGGTGATCTTGGAAGAAAGTATGTATGCATGTGAACCTTTGTACCCACATTTCTAAACTGAGGATATTACTGGTTGTGAAGAATAAACAAGATCACATTTAAAAAGCATTTTGTGACAGAAGTCTTAAATATATTACTCACTATTTAGATTTCTATTTTATCCTTTCCTTTGAGTGACTAATTGCTGCTTCTATTTGACTTCTTCCTTCTTTTAACTCCCTACCCTACAGCTCACCCTATCTGTGGTTGTAATCTATGAGGACAGAGCAAAAGCCTCTATTGGTCTTAGTGGGCAAGATCCACAGTGCCATATTTGGAAACCTAGGGAATGATTCCAAAGACTGAAATCAGGACTTGTTTAAGCAATGAAGATGTAGGGTGTGAAGGTGCAATTTATGCTATGATAATCTACCCAAATATGTAACTTAACATGAAGCAAACTGGAGAATCTCATCAACACCTGGTCTCGTCTACAGTTGTATGATTCCTAGTAAATATCTCTCCAGAATAACTTTATAGCAAGAGTCTACTAAGCATTAGAGGTAGAGACCATAATTTTCACCAATAGCTATTCTTTCTTTCTTTAATTTCTTTCTTTCTTTATTTTTTGGCTGTGCCACACCATGTGGGATCTTAGTTCCCCGACCAGGGATCGAACCTGCACCCCTTGCATTGGAAGCACAGAGTCTTAACCACTGGGTCGCCAGGGAAGTCCCCCAACATCTATTATTTAATCCTTCCTTTTATGTACCAGAATATGTCTGTACCTACCAATTTTAGAGACTACATTTCTCAACTTCCCTTGAAGCTAGGTGCAGTCATATGACTAAATTTTGCCCAATGGAATGTGAAATGGAAATGATGCATTTTTCAGATGACATCCTTAAAAGGTATTTACCTGTCTTCTACTCTTTAACCTGCTCTTCCCTGTTCTGAGAAACTGATCCAGAAATGAAAGTCCAGTACTGAGGATGGAAGAGACACCCACTATTTCTAAACCACTTCTCCACAATAGATAGAAATAATATTTCTATCTTATTTGGGCCACTGTATTTTTTAATCTTTTACAGCAGCACTACCTATACCTTAACTACTACACTATTCATATAAATCAACCAAAAAAAACCCCTAGCAGTGAACAAGAGTGGAAAAGTTACCTTGTATGTCTGAAGGAATACATCTGTCCATGCCCGTTTACTCCAGGTTTCAAACTTTGTAATATCTGTAACAATAGAATGCTCTTCCTTAGGTATATTGGAAAACTTGGGCAAGGTATTAGTGGAAGACTATAAGAAATAAAATATCACAACATTAATTACAATGCAAGGCAAATGTAAGTACAAAGTTTTAACTACTTAGTTAGCATACAATTTTTTTCTTTTAATAAAACCTTTACATGTCTTTTTTTCCCACTCATCCAGATCTCTAATTCCCCATGTGCCAGTAATAGAAACTATCAACACAGGTAACTTTCTGGAACTCACAGCCCCTATTTCATGTTGTAGATTTATTCAAACAATGTAGCTACTAGCTCACTCTGTGGCAGAAGTGGTAGAATGAGATGCAAAATTATTCTGAATTCTGAACCCCCAAAGGAGCCACACCCTTTGGATGAAGCCACAGGAACTCAGCAGAGTGCCAAAGAACAGGCCCTTGGCTCTTCTACTAATGTCATGTGGTGACTATAGTAACAGTGCCACAACTAAAGGAGCGTTGCCTCAAAGCCTACAGGCTTCTCAAGATAATTCCTCTTCTCAATAGGTTTTCATAAAATGAATTGTATAATTTGAAAAAAAATGAATATCTTGTTTAATTTCTCCCTATTCTCCTCTAAAACTAAAGAAAGGAAGTGGCAAGTGGCAGGGAAAATAAACCAGTATTTTCTTTGAAAGATATACAGTCTAAGGATGTATTTTAAGAAAAAATTTAAATTAGCACAGACCATTCTTTATTTCTAAATCCCTTAAAAGAAGCAATTACCTGTATATTTAACAAAGCCACGTAATCATTTCTGTATGGGAACTCCACAGAGATTTTTAGACAAATACAAATATATACTGTCCAGAGAGGCATAATCCTTAGGATATTTCATAAATAAAAAATCAAAGATTCTAAAATAAAATCTAACAAAGACCAAAAACCAGTAAATTCAATAACAGTGCAGATTTTTCCAAGAAATTAAATTCGCTTACTGTAATTTCAATCCACTTCTTACAATCTTCTGGTTCAAGCAGAAATTCTGGCAGTATATGAGAAATACATGCTCCTTGAGCACTAAACTAAAAAAAGAAAAAAAACATTATTATAGCATAATACGATCAATCTATTACTTGCATTTGAACTTCGATGAAATTATTTCAATGTCATATAGTTTATATATGTATTGAATTTTAATTTTCAAATTTAAAATTTACATAATTAATTTAAAACTTTCCTTAACAATGAAATGTGCATATGATGTTTCCTTTGGAGGATTAATAGTGAGAAAGAACTTACTAAGTGCCTATAGCCATACACATCTACCTTTACATGTTAATGGGACACAGACAGTTATATGACTTGGACCCTATTGTCAAGACCATTTTATTGTTGTTATAATATTATAAAACTGAAAAATACCTGCAAAAAGTATGAACACAATAGAACATCTATTAGATAGATCATTAATCACCCTATGTTCATTGAATGCCTATCACCACATATGCCTGAATATAGAAAACTCCAATGTAACATAATCCATCGCCTATTTTTCCAGAGAATATCTTTGATTATATAAATTTATAGTATCTGAAGCAGCAAATATCTATTTATATTATTATATACATGTAATAGCATATACATGTATATAATTTATATTTTAAAATATATTTTTTCACTGTCATATTTCTTGAAATGTTTTTACCTGAAGTCTTCATATGCATGTCCACTACCACCAGAACCACTCTATAGCCATCTAATACAAATTTGGCAAGAGTGTTTTTCAGTGGGGATTTGGGTGTTTATGTCTAACTCATTTAGTGAGCAGGGAAGGCCACTTACCGTAAGCATTTAACAGAGAATTTACCATAAGCTTTTAACAGAAAATGCCAGATCTAGTACTTAACTCTATAAACACCCTCAGCAGTTTGCGGTCCTGTAACTAGTGAAAAGTGGGAAAAAGTAAAAGCAGAAAGATGATTCTGAAAGCTCAAACCTTAAAGATAGTACAGATGAATAAGAGGAAGGCCATGTTTGTGGGAGTGGAAGGAGACAGCATGGTTCCAGAGTTGTTAAGTTTGCTGTGGCCCTGGGCCAGTCAAAGCTAGTGGAAGAAATCATGTTGCATACATAAAGCTCCTTTGTTTGGAAAACAAACATCATTCCTTCTCTTTGATTTTGATGCATTTCCCACCTGCATTTGCATTATTCCTGTGTATCTTCATTACACTGGAATCACTATAGGTTTAAATAAAATCTAATTTTAATGGTACACCACTCCTTAGCAGAAGTAGCCGCACTAAAGCCTATGTAAGAATTCAATGAGATGATGTCCATTAACTTGAAATCCTAGAGGTAAAACAAACAGCTCAGAGCCTTATGAAGAAACTGGAATACTTCCTTGCATGCAAAGCTAAGACAGGACGTCAGGAGGAAATAGTTGCTTCTACCAAATGCAACTGAGAGCCTAAGGAAAACTATCAGGGAACCACTAAACTGAGAGTTTCTTGAGGGAGACTACACGGTATTCATTTGAGTATTCCATAGTGCTCAGCAGAGAGCAGGCCCTCAGTAACACATTGAGGCCAAAGAATGCATTTTTGCATTGGTGAAGACAACAGGCCCAAAATGGAGCTGCTTATACTAAGCCCCACTTCACCAAATCAAGACTTCTTATAGTTTTGGCTCTCCCAGAAATGGAATCTTAAACCAGTCAATCAGAAATCGCCTGATCAGCACTACTTACGTTATCTGCCTGACAGACACCTGCCATTCCCTAAAGTAAGCTTGGAATGACCAATCTGCTTTTTTTTGCTGTAGGGGCAGAAAACTTTTCCTTTCTTCCCTTCTAAATTCGTTGGCTGGTCGAATAATCAAATTGACATAAGACAGATTAACAGGGGAAAAAAACAAATTTAATTACATACCTATGGGAGCCCCACAAAGACATGAAGATTCAAAGGTAGTCAGGCAGTTGAGGTTTACATACTATGCTGAGCTTCGGAGAAGTGGGTAGGGATCTGGGGCTTCAAAGAGGAGGAAGGAGATTCATGGGAAGATGGGAAGTACAAGTGTTTGGTAAACAAATATTTGCCAAGCCATGAAAATAAGTCTTTCTGATGTAAAAAGTTGTTGCTGGTAATAGCTCTCTTCCTGGTACAGGCCCCCTATCTAAATTCTTTTAAGCAGTTAAGGGAGAGGTAAAATGCTTTTCATGAGTCTGCTGGTTCTCAGTTGCCATTAGCTCAAAACAATCCCCACGCCAAAGTGGGACATTTGGGGGTGACATATCGTGTTCCCTCTCACTGCCTCAGTTCAACTTCCTGTTCTTGCCCCCTTCTGCCTATAAAAATCTCTTGCCTTCAGAGCGCCTTTCTATCTGCTAGATTGAATGCTGACTGACTGATGAATTGCGGAAAGCCAGGAAGAGCTTTAAAATTTACTCAGCTGAATTTTGTTCTTTAACAGCACTTTACAGAGGCTGTTATGAAGTGAGGGGTAGCAGAATAAGCCACCCTAAAATATGCCTCTTTCGCATACCAATTATTTGGAGAAACTGCAGAGACAGGAGAAGCTTTGAAAACAGAGTAGAAGTTATCGATTTGTAAGGGAAATCTACATTTCTAAAGCAAATTTACATTAGAAAGGGGGCCTGCACCAGGAAGGGAGCTATTACTACAGATAACTTTTCCACACAGGAGACTTATCTGGCAGGGCAATCTTTCTTTACCAAACATTGCCTCCTCTCACCTTCCAGTAAATTCCACCCCCCTGCCACCCTTTGAAGCCTTAGACCCCTATACACCTTAGGTCAGGACTGCACATACACCTCAGTCCTCTGGTTGCCTTCTGAGTCATATCTTTCTGAGGCTACCATACTACTTACATAGGTAATTGAGTATGTTTTTTTTCCTCCTGTTAATCTTTTATTCTTGAGGTTCAGCCAAGAACTTAGAAGGGTAAAGGAATAATTAGTTTTCCTCCTCTACATGAGACTTGTTCCATTCTTTTCATTTTGAATATATCTCAAGGCCTACCTTCATCAAACGATAAGACAATATTTACAATTATGTTTTGTCAATAGATTTTATGTGTGGTTAGTAGTTTTACAGAGTTGACTCTTATAATTGATTTGATTACATTTTACATTTGATTACATTTATGCTAGGTTTTCTATTTGAACCTTCTGAGTTTACAGAGTAGAAGAAAATTAATTGAAATGAGTTATTAAATTTTAAACTTAATCTACAAAATTATACTTTCTCATTTACTGTGTAAAACATATAATTTCACTTGTACAGAACTCCTCACTCACTGACATCAAATTTAAATGGGAAAGCTAATAACATTTATGATTATTTTGAACTTTAATACATTTATTTCCATAATGAAACATACAAACATATCTTGGATTAACAACCCAATTCTATTAACCATACTGCTACTTTCTAAATGTTGAAGAATTTTATCACAGCTAACATATCCTGATAGACATGTATTTGCTGATAAAAGAGCAATAAATTTGAATAGCTTGGCTTTAATTCCAAAATCATTCTTCCATACCTGCATTCTCATACCATAAAATGTCAAAACAGAAACCACCCATGTTAATGTTAACACTACTGGGAGCTGTGACAATAATAATGCTCCAAGAATAACATGATGATCACAAGTACCATAGAGTTTAATGATGCTATCAGAAAACTGATTTTTATAATGCACAAACAATAAGGATTTAAGTAACGAAACTTCCTTCTTTTGTTCACAGTTAATACACCATTAGATTTTAAAAGCACAACGAACTTTCTAAAACAAGAAGAGCATTAGAATTTTTGCCTTACTGAATTAGAGCATTTAATTTATTGCATGAATCATCAAGGACCAAGTGTAGGAAGTGGTAACATTAAAAGTCAATCTATTTTAAACTCATAAAAATTTAAATAAAATTCCCATTTTATCTAATGAAAACACAACAACCTACAGACTGGGAGAAAATATTTGCAAATGATGTGACCCACAAGGGCTTAATTTCCAAAATACACAAACAATTCACACAATTGAATAACAAAAAAGCAAACAACCCGATCAAAAAATGGGCCAAAGACCTAAATAGACAATTCTCCAAAGAAGACATACAGATGGATAACAGGCACATGAAAAGATGCTCATCATCACTAATTATTAGAAAAATGCAAGTCAAAACTACAATGAGATACCACCTCACACCAGTCAGAATGGCTATCATTAAAAAGTGTACAAATAACAAATGCTGGAGAGGGTGTGGAGAAAAGGGAACCCTACTACACTGTTGGTGGGAATGAAAATTGGTGCAGCCACTATGAAAACCTCCAGTACGGAGGTTCCTCAAAAAAGTAAAAATAAAGTTGCCATATGATCCAGCAATCCCACTCCTGGGCATATACTCAGACAAAACTATAATTTGAAAAGATACATGCACCCCAATGTCCATTGCAGCACTACTTACAATAGCTGAGACATGGAAACAACCTAAATGTCCATTGAAAGATGAATGGATAAACAAGATGTGGGATATATATACAATGGACTATTACTCAGCCATTAAAATGAATGAAATAATGCCATTTGCAGCAGCATGGATGGAACTAGATATTATCATGCTAAGTGAAGTAAGTCAGAAAGAGAAAGACGAATACGATATATCACTTATATGTGGAATCTAAAATACGACACAGGGCTTCCCTGGTGGCACAGTGGTTAAGAATCTGCCTACCAATGCAAGGGACATGGGTTCAAGCCCTGGTCCAGGAAGATCCCACATGCCACGGAACAACTAAACCCGTGTGCCACAACTACTGAGCCTGAGCTCTAGAGCCCGCAAGCCACAATTATTGAAGCTTGTGTGCCTAGACCCCACCACAATGAGAAGCCCATGCACTGAAACAAAGAGTAGCCCCCACTCGCCACAGCTAGAGAAAGCCCACAAGCAGCAACGAACACCCAAGGCAGCAAAAAATAAATAAATAAATTTATTAAAAAATAAATAAAATAAAATACAACACAAATGAACATATCTACAAAACAGAAACAGACTCACAGACATAGAGAACAGACTTGTGGTTGCCAAGAGGGATGGGGGTGGGGGAGGGAAGGATTGGGAGTTTGGGATTGGTAGATGTAAACTATTATATACAGGATGGATAAACAACAAGGTCCTACTGTATAGCATAGGGAACTATATTCAATATCCTGTGATAAGCCATAATGGAAAAGAATATGAAAAAGTATATACACATATATGTATACAACTGAGTCACTTTGCTGCACAACAAAGATTAACACAACATTGTAAATCAACTATACTTCAGTAAAAAAATTTTTTTAGGAAATAATAACTTTCACATGAGAAAGTAATGTTAAAAAAACACCAAATTGAATTCTGTCTAGAGTAATCGCTTAGAAACTTGTTAAATATGTATGTAAATGCTGTTTACTTCTATTAAGATCTTATTTTCTGAAGATAAGTAGTCTTTTCCTTATGTGAAAAGTAAGTGGGATTGAATAGATGATCTTTGGGTTCATTTCCAGTTTATTTATTATTTTTAATTTGTATTGGAGTATAGTTGCTTTACAATATTGTGTTAGTTTACACAGTACAGCAAAGTGAATCAGCTATACGTATACATATATCCCCTCTTTTTGGATTTCCTTCTCATTTAGATCATCACAGAGCACTGGGTAGAGTTCCCTGTGCTGTAGGTTCTCATTAGTTATCTATTTTATACATAGTATCAAGAGTATATAAGTCAATCCCAATCTCCCCATTCATCCCACCCCCTTCAATAAATTTTTTTAAAAATAAAAGACACACTTGACAAATACTGGTTTTCTGGCATTCTTATAACAACAAAACATTTATTTCTAATAGAACAGATTTTTAAAATATTCTATTTCCTGAAATAATATCACAAGAGTCAGTTTTTGGTATGTCACTAATGGTTATCCCACTGGAATAATTTAAGAAAACATTTTGGCATATGAAAGCCATAGATCATAATTTATTTAAATAATAATCTACTATGCATCATGTAATACACATTTTATTATTTCTAATACTTTTTATCAACCAAAGAAGTTTAAGAATTATTATTGTCAATTTTACAGATATTGAAATTGGAGCTTAAACAGGTTAAGTACTTTGTACAAAGTCACAAAAGTACAAAAGAGCTAGAATTTAAGTCTGCATCTGTCTGATTCAAAAGCCATGCTCTTTAATCCACTTCACTGCACTGTTCCAGAATCACTTCTTATGCTGTTGCTTTGAAATATTTCCATTCTTAGATGAAACTCCATTAAATAAGATACTATAATGGTCATGCAAAAGTAAGAAAGATATAAAGTTTTTAAAGATAAAAGAAGTGAAATCACAAATGGAATTAAATTTATTGGGCTGGCCAAAAAGTTTGTTCCGTTTTAAGTAAAAATAGACATTTTTCATTTTCACCAAGAACTTTATTGAACAATGTATTCATTAACTGAATGAACTTTTTGGCCCACCCAATACTTATAAAGGGAAGAGAGTTAGTTTTTCTAAGTATATTTATTTTGGTGTATGAACAATTTGTTTAAAAATCAATGAGTCCAACAGAATGGGAATGGTTCCATAAAAAACGGTATCTCTTTGTAATTAAAAGTGATGTTTGAAAAGAGTTTTTAACAAAACAGGGAAATGTTTATGTTAAGTTAATAAAGCAGGATTAAAATATGTTTAGAAGGGAATCTCAACTAAGAAATAAATATGCATAAAATTGACTTGAAGGAAATACAGTAAAATGTTAACCGAAGTTAAAAAAAAATCAATAGAATTAGAAAGTAACAGTTATAGTAGTCTTATTTTAAGTGATATCCTACTTTACAGTTTCAATGAAGGGTACATGATGTTTAGATTCTGCTTCTATTTTGAGTTTTATATTATGGAAAATACAAATCAAAAAAGTTTATTTTTCAATGAAAATCACATCATAAAAATGATTACTGGTTATAAACAAATGAAATTATATCAAAGGATGTTAGGTACTGTATTAGTCTGCTCAGGCTGTCATAACAGAATACCATAGGCTGGGTAACTTAAACAATAGAAATTTATTTTCTCACAGTTTTGGAGGCAAGAAGTCCAAGAACAAGCAAAGCAAGGTGCCAGCCAATTCAGTTTCTGGTGAGACCTCTCTTCCTAAGAAGACAGCTTAGGGTCCCACCCTTATGACATCTTTAACCATAATTACATCCTAAAGGTTCTATCTCCAAATACAGTCATAATGGGGGTTAGGGCTTCAACAAGTGAATTCTAGGGAGACACAATTCATTCTATAACAGGCACAAAAGACAGGAAACATTAAGCATATTACTTTGAATACAGCAATATAAAATTTATTGTAAAATACAACACCCAATTTATATATATATTTTTAATAACAGAAGACACATGGCATTGTTATGGTCTGAAATATGTGCCTCCAAAAGTCATATGTTAAAAACCTAACTCTCAGTATTCCAGAATGTAATTGTATTTGGAGTTAAGGCCTTTAAAGAGGTGATTAAGGTAAAATGAAGCTCTTAGAGTGGGCCCTAATCCAATCTGACTGGTGTCCTTATAAGAAGATGGAGTTTAGACACACAGAGAGACACTAGGGGGGTGTGCACACATAAGAAAGACCATGTAAGGACACAGAGAGAAGGCGGCCATCTGCAAGCCAAGCCAGAGGCCTCAGAAGAGAACCAATCTGCAGACACCTTGATCTTGCACTTCCAGCCTCCAAAACTGTGAGAAAATAAATTTCTGTTGTTTAAGGCTGCCAGTCTGTGGTATTTTGTTATGGTTGTTCTAGCAAACTAATATAGGTATTATGGAATAAATGCCTTAAAGTTATTTTTAAGACTTTATAGTTTAATATCATACATAATGTTCAATGTATGACATTCATAGTACATACCCCACCTTTCTCCAACTTGACCCTCTCTCACTAGAATCTCTCCTAGAATGCAAATCCTTTACCTTTTCTTCTTTTACCCCTAATTTTTATATTTCACAAAATTTTTCTGTTTTATGACTGTCCTGATATCCAATTTCAAAGTTTTATTTCTTTCACCACATAAGCTCAAAAACTAAAGCTCTGTGAGTGACAATGTTAATAAATAAAAGTTTAATGAACATTGGCCACACTCCATGTTATCAATGACCCTGGGTGTTAGAGATGCCAGATGAATGAGATGTGCTTCCTGTCCTCAGAATGCTTAAAAATTAGTGGGGTACACAGATTCATGAATAAGTCAGTGGTGTTGAAAATAATTTACATAGTTATACACAGCTGTGCTGTTTTCCTTAACAGAATCTTCCTCATTCTCCCACTCAGACTGGTTGTAGAGGAACAGGAGGAAATGTAGACTTGGATCTTCACATATCTTAGTCTCTTCTAACCTGAACAGTCTCTTTACAGTAACTCTGTTCTTTGGGGTAAATAGTCAAAATTTCAGACCTTCCCATCCCCCCAACAAGATGGTAGCTGGGAAGAGGTAGGTATATTTTCTACTAAATAAAGCTTCAACTTCAGGTTTCCTCACTTTCATGAGCCTCTTCTAAAGCTATGCATGTAATTTTTGTATTTAGAATTTGATATTATTTTATAAAGAAGGGATCTCCAAAATGTGTAAGGTCTCTCAGAACATGGATCAGCCCTGCAGTGGGCTTTCATGAGGGAGGAGAGACGGGCTCTTGTGTCTGTACATGCATCTGTCACTACTTTTCTGGATACTCAGTCTCTTTGGCAATGCCCCCTCTCTACCTGGAGCCTACTGACATGTTGCCATCTGCTACTGAGGCCTGAGATAGGGATCCTGAGTCTCTCCCCTTAGTCCCACCCAGGACCAAGAGGGTCTCATAAGTGACTCAGCCACTTCCCAGTCATCATATATTTTTCATTAATGCTGTGGCTGCAGAGCCAACCATCTCCGACTCTTCTACCTATTCAATGGAGTCCCTCTCATTTAGTCAGGCTCCACAACAGATTGCCTGGGTCTTAACTCAGTCATCCTCAGTGACTTTGAAACTCCTACATCACTTCCAACCACAAGAAACTTAAGCCAGTTTTGGCTATTGACATGACAGTGAGAGCCTAAGACACAAAGAAAAAATATTTTGTTCAGTACCAGGTCTAATTTTTAAGACCACAGTATTGCTACGGACAGAAAAATTCTGATCTGGAAATTAAAAAATAAAAATGAACACTGAAACTTTGATTTGCATTCCTGCTATAAGTGCCCTCTTCTTACCCTTCATCCCCATTCCTGCTAAAGAAGCTGAACATCTCTGGCCAACCATGGAGTAAATTCCACATGAAAAGAAACATAAAAATATGATAATTCAAAATATATTAACCACATTACATAAATAACTACAAGTAACAAATGCTACTTTAGTGGTACAGGAGCATGGATAATGGAGTAATAAGGCTGCCTATGGATGTGGAGAGTTCCAGTGGACAAGGCAGATGTAGGCAGAGGAAGTGGTATAAATTTACCAACACTCCACTGACACTTTTTTCTTATATGAACAAAACTTTTATTTAAAAAATATTTTTTAACATCTTTATTGGAGTATAATTGCTTTACAATGGTGTATTAGTTTCTGCTGTATAACAAAGTGAATCAGCTATACGTATACATATATCCCCATATCTACTCCCTCTTCTGTCTCCCTCCCACCCTCCTTATCCCACCCCTCTAGGTGGTCACCAAAGCACCGAGCTGATCTCCCTGTGCTATGCGGCTGCTTCCCACTAGCCATCTATTTCACATTTGGTAGTGTATATATGTCCATGCTACTCTCTCACTTCATCCCAGCTTACCATTCCCCCTCACCATTTTCTCAAGTCCATTCTCTACATCTGCGTATTTATTCCTGTCCTGCCCCTAGGTTCATCAGAACCATTTATTTATTTACTTATTTTTTTAGATTCCATATCTTTGTGTTAGCATACAGTATTTGTTTTTCTCTTTCTGACTTACTTCACTCTATATGACAGACTCTAGGTCCATCCACCTCATGACAAATAACTCAATTTCGTTTCTTTTTATGGCTGAGTATTATTCCATTGTATATATGTGCCACATCTTCTTTATCCATTCATCTGATGATGGACACTTAGGTTGTTTCCATGTCCTGGCTATTGTACATAGTGCTGCAATGAATATTGTGGTACATGACTCTTTTTGAATTATGGTTCTCTCAGGGTACATGTCCAGTAGTGGGATTGCGAGATCATATGGTAGTTCTATTTTTAGTTTTTTAAGGAACCTCCATACTGTTCTCCATAGTGGCTGAACCAATTCACATTCCCACCAGCAGTGCAAGAAGGTTCCCTCTTCTCCACACCCTCTCCAGCATTTATTGTTTGTAGATTTTTTGATGATGGCCATTCTGACCGGTGTGAGATGATATCTCATTGTAGTTTTGATTTTCATTTCTCTAATGATTAATGATGTTGAGCATTCTTTCATGTGTTTGTTGGCAATCTGTAAACCTTCTTTGGAGAAATGTCTATTTAGGTCTTCTGCCCATTTTTCGATTGAGTTGTTTGTTTTTTTATTATTGAGCTGTATGAGCTTCTTATAAATTTTGGAGATTAATCCTTTGTCAGTTGCTTCATTTGCAAATATTTTCTCCCATTCTGAGGGTTGTCTTTTGGTCTTGTTTATGGTTTCCTTTGCTGTGAAAAAGCTTTGAAGTTTCATTAGGTCCCATTTGTTTATTTTTGTTTTTATTTCCATTTCTCTAGGAGGTGGGACAAAAAGGATCTTGCTGTGATTTATGTCATAGAGTGTTCTGCCTGTATTTTCCTCTAAGAGTTTTATAGTGTCTGGCCTTACATTTAGGTCTTGAATCCATGTTGAGCTTATTTTTGTGTATGGTGTTAGGAAGTATTCTAATATTTTTTTTTACAAGTAGCTGTCCAGTTTTCCCAGCACCATTTATTGAAGAGGCTCCCTTTTCTCCACTGTATATTCTTGTGTCCTTTATCAAAGATAAGGTGACCATACGTGCGTGGGTTTATCTTTGGGCTTTCTATCCTGTTCCACTGATCTATAGTTCTGTTTTTGTGCCAGTACCATACTGTCTTGATTACTGTAGCTTTGTAGTATAGTCTGAAGTCAGGGAGCCTGATTCTTCCAGCTCCATTTTTCTTTCTCAAGACTGCTTTGGGTATTTGGAGTCTTTTTTGTTTCCATACAAATCGTGAAATTTTTTGTTCTAGCTCTGTGAAAAATGCCATTTGCAGTTTGACAGGGATTGCATTGAATCTGTAGATTGCTTTGGGTAGTATAGTCATTTTCACAATATTGATTCTTCCAATCCAAGAACATGGTACAGCTCTCCATCTGTTTGTATCATCTTTAATTTCTTTCATCAGTGTCTTATAGTTTTCTGCATACAGGTCTTTTGTCCCCTTAGGTAGGTTTATTATTCTTTTGGTTGTAATGGTAAATGGGAGTGTTCCCTTAATTGCTCTTTCCAATTTTCATCATTAGTGCATAGGAATGAAAGAGATTTCTGTGCATTAATTTTGTATCCTGTTACTTTACAAAATTCATTGATTAGCTCTGGTAGTTTTCTGGTAGCATCCTTAGGATATTCTATGTATAGTATCATGTGATCTGCAAACAGTGACAGCTTTACTTCTTTTCTGATTTGGATTCCTTTATTTTATTTTCTTCTCTGATCGCTGTGGCTAAAACTTCCAAAACTATGCTGAATAATAATGGTGAGAGTGAGCATCCTTGTCTTGCTCCCGATTTTAGAGGAAATGGTTTCAGTTTTTCACCACTGAGAACAATGTTGGCTGTGGGTTTGTCACATATGGCCTTTATTATGTTGAGGTAAGTCCCCTCTATGTCTACTTTTTGGAGAGTTTTTATCATAAATGGGTGTTGAATTTTGTTGAAAGCTTTTTCTGCATCTATTGAGATTATCACATGGTTTTTATCCTTCAGTTTGTTAATATGGTGTATCACCTTGATTTTCATATATTGAAAAATCCTTGCATTCCCGGGACAAACCCCACTTGATTATGGTGTACAATCCTTTTAATGTGATGTTGGATTCTGTTTGCTAGTATTTTGTTGAGGATTTTTGCATCTATGTTCATCAGTGATATTGGTCTGTAGTTTTTTTTTGTGTATGTGTGTGTGTGACATCTTTGGTTTTGGTATCAGGGTGATGGTGGCCTCGTAGAATGAGTTTGGGAATGTTCCTCCCTCTGCTATATTTTGGAAGTCTTTGAGAAGGATAGGTGTTAGCTCTTCTCTAAATGTTTGATAGAATTTGCCTGTGAAGCCATCTGGTCCTGGGCTTTTGTTTGTTGGAAGATTTTTAATCACAGTTTCAATTTCACTGCTTGTGATTGGTCTGTTTTTATTTTCTATTTCTTTGTGCTTCTGTCTCAGAACATTGTGCTTTTTTAAGACTTTGTTCATTTCTTCCTGGTTGTCCATTTTACTGGCATACAGTTGCTTGTAGTAATCTCTCATGATCCTTTGTATTTCTGCAGTGTCAGTTATTCCTTCTCTGTTTTCATTTCTAATTCTATTGATTTGAGTCTTCTCCCTTTTTTTCTTGATGAGTCTGGCTAATGGTTTATCAATTTTGTTTATCTTCTCAAAGAACCAGCTTTTAGTTTTACTGATCTTTGCTATCATTTCCTTCATTTCTTTTTCATTTATTTCTGATCTGATCTTTATGATATCTTTCCTTCTGCTAACTATGGGTGTTTTTTGTTCCTCTTTCTCTAATTGCTTTAGCTGTAAGGTTAGGTTGTTTATTTGAGATGTTTGTTGATCTTAAGGTAGGATTTTATTGCTATAAACTTCCCTCTTAGAACTGCTTTTGCTGCATCCCATAGGTTTTGGGTCATCGCGTCTCCATTGTCATTTCTTTCTAGGTATTTTTTGATTTCCTCTTTGATTTCTTCAGTGATCTCTTAGTCATTTAGTAGCATACTGTCTAACCTCCATGTGTTTGTGTTTTTTACAGTTGTTTTCATGTAACTGATATCTAGTCTCATAGTGTTGTGGTCGGAAAAGATACTTGATACAATTTCAATTTCTTTAAATTTACCAAGGCTTGATTTGTGACCCAAGATATGATCTATCTGGAGAATGTTCCATGACTACTTGAGAAGAAAATGTATACTATTATTTTGGGATGGAATCTCCTATAAATATCAATTAAGTCCATCTTGTTTAATGTATCACTTAAAGCTTGTGTTTCCTTATTTATTTTCATTTTGATCTGTCCATTGGTGAAAGTGGGGTGTTAGAGCCCCCTACTATGATTGTGTTACTGTCGATTTCCCTTTTTATGGCTGTTTGCATTTGCCTGATGTATTGAAGTTCTCCTATGCTGGGTGCATAAATATTTACAATTTTTTATATCTCCTTCTTGGATTGATCCCTTGATCATTATGTAGTATCCTTCTCTGTCTCTTGTAATAGTCTTTATTTTAAAGTCTCCACTTTGCCCTCCGCACTCCTGTTGTTGTGCTCTCCTCCATAGCTGAAGCTTCCCCCATCAGCCCCCCCCGCAGTCTCTTCCTGGGAAGGGGCTTCCTAGTGTTTGGAAACCTTTCCTCCTTCACAGCTCCCTCCCACTGGTGCAGGTCTCATTCCTATTCTTTTGTCTCTGTTTATTCTTTTTTCTTTTGCCCTACCCAGGTACGTGGGGACTTTCTTGCCTTTTGGGAGGTCTGAGGTCTTCTGCCAACATTCAGTAGTAGATGTTCTGTAGGACTTGTTCCACGTGTAGATGTATTTCTGGTGTATCTGTGGGGAGGAAGGTGATCTCTGCATCTTACTCTTCTGCCTTCTTCCCTGCCCCCCAATCGTTTTTTGTTTTTTTTTTTAAATCAAGCCTGACAATTTCTGTCTTTTGATTAGCTTGTTTAGTCCATTCACATGTAGGGTTATTACTGATATTTTTGGATTTATATCTGCTACTTTATTTGTCTTTTGTATGCTTCATATTTTTTCTTTTGTTTCTTCTTTATTGTCTTCTTCTATATTAAGTAGATTCTTTCTAGTATACCATGTTGATTCCTCAATGATTTTTAACTGCATTTTTACGTTATTTTCTTATTGCTTGCTCTCAGGATTATAATATGCATCTCAACTTAGCATCTACTCTAGATTTATACTAACTCAATTCTACTATGTTATGAAATGTTGCTCCAATATAGTTCTATTCCTTTTCTTTACTGTCACATAGAATTACATCTTTATGTGTCACAAACCCAACAATCTAGTGTTATAATTGTTATTTTATATAACCTTATGTCTTCTAAAGATGTTAAGAGAAGAAAGGAAAAATCTATTTATATAGGTTTTTATATTACATTTAATTACCATTTCTCGTTCTCATCTTTTCTTTCTGTGGATTCAATTTACTATACAGTGTCATTTCCTTATTCCGATACAGCTTCAGTTCTATTGCCCTGCTTTGTAATGTTATTTACAAAATATCTCTATATGCTGTTAGCCTAACTATACAATTTTATATTGTTTTGTGCAAGTGTTTTTAAGAATCATTTAAGAGAAGATAAGAGAATAAATATATGGCAGTACAGTCATAAAGTTCCAGAGTTCTGACTGATTTATTTTTTTGGAATGAATCAAAACTGATTCAAGTTTCAGGATCATAAAGGAACTCTAATTTAATTTCATTTCAATATCCTCATGATGCTGTTTTGAAGTTATCTTTATTTTCTATTACCACAGAAACAATGCCTCTGAATGCTACAAGTTTAAGAACAAGATACTCCTATAGTGTCACTGGCATCATTTGATCTTTACTAAATCTGTAGGCAACATAAAAATATCTTTAAACATACCATTGACTGAAATGAAATTGCTACTATTCGTAAGTTTTCATCAATGATACTGGCAACTTCATAAAATTGGCCTAATATATCTGTCTCCCTTAATCTAATGTATACACACATAGTGCATGTGCACATGTATACACATATGCACACACACATACACACACATCACACACTATATACCTTTCTCCATACTCAAACAGCCATTATTGCCTTAGTCCTATTTGATTATTCTCCACACTACTGGATTCTAGGAAGGAAGCCACTACAAGCTAACAAAGGTAAAACCAACAACAAAGAAACGCTAAATTAGAAAGAGAAAAGTAAGTCAAATAAGAATGTTTATGTCTACATCAGAGAATAACCAATAAGATCCAAATTATATTTTTACAAATCACAATTTTGATACTGAATGGCATGGTGACCAAATTAATTCATAAAATAATGTGTGGAAAGTCTCATCATTCATCTCTCCAGTCATTAGCTGGTGAATAATTAATAGTCTAATTACACATCTCTAATTCTGTCCCAAGCAATAGTGAAGATAAGAGACTCTTATGTTTGTCATCCCAAATCACTCTAGAAATGAAACAATGAAGTTCCATGATATCTTTAAGAGATAAATATAAAATATATATATAAATATATATAGTATATATATATATATTTTAAATATATATATATATATATATATGTATGTATGTATTTTTAAATGAAACTATAAGGAAAGAAGGGATATTTCTGATTTGAAACCTCTGGAATTGGTCAGAATTGGAGGCCATCTCTGTGTCATGATGGAACTTCCTCTAATAGAATTCCTTGTGAAAAATCATTTTCCCAACCATCTGGCCAAAGGTCTAAGTTCCCACCATGAAATATGTATTCTCATTGGTATTCTCATTGGTTAGAGGAATGCAATCCAGAAGAATATTTGTTGATTATAAATTAATAGCTTTGAAGTTAAATATTAACACCTAGGCAAGGGTTATTAGTGATAAACTAGGATATGATGAAATGATCACAAGGGTTTGGGAAACCAGGAAATAGCCTGGCATTGCTTTCAAAGGGAATATGGTTGCAGAGGGTGGTATCAGCTGAGGACTCCTGGCAATAGAAAAGTGGTCCAGAGGAAGGGGAAAAGTAAACTAACCAGGAACCACAATGTAGTAAGTACAGCATAAAACACTCTTCTCTCATTTAATATTCCAAAGTTAGATGATCTCTATCACAATACTCCCATTGGATGTAAGTCCAGTAATAGGACCAAAAATGTAAATAAAATTCATCCATAAATAAAATTCATCCAAAGGTATCTCTTCGATATCATTAACAGACTTCGAACACTGGAACTATTAATAGGTTTCCATAATCTATGGAAATGGTTCCCGATTTTTAGGCTGCAGACTCTCACATCTGTTTTAAAAATTCAACTAACAGATTTCAGTATGTGCTCTAATAGTTAATAAAAAGAAACTTTACTTTAAAATGTTTCTGAATTTAGAGTAACTTTTGGTAATATGTTTTCTCAATAAATGGAGTAAAATATAAGTACTCTCATGTAGATGGTCCAGTAAATGGTTTAAATGTGCAGTCCTTGAAAAGTATGAAACCATTGCTCTTCAACTTGAATATAGTCTAAAATAGACCACAGTAGCATCCCATTAGTTCATGCAAGATAGATAAAGATCATTTAGAGCGCATGAAATACAGCTGTCATGTCAAACCCTAAAGCAGAACCTTGAACCACCTTTTTCATCTTAGCATGGAAGAAATGAATCCAGCTTCTTGTCATTGATGCTTCTTTACATAGACTTATCTAGTAGTGATAGGTAAATACTATGTCCAGAAAGACGCTGGAAAAGATCAAATTCCAGTATCTACAAACACCCATGTGACGGCTACAAAACGCAGTTGGAGACTGACTCACACAGTCACAGGGAATATGTTATTAAGATCACAGGGCAAATATCTGCTGCTGGATTTAAAAATTAGAAAACAAAACCCTTAAAATATCATAACATTGAGGTAAACAGTTGTCAAGAGAACAATAAAGTACAAGAGTGGGAGGAAAGAAAAGCATCAAAGAGAGTATAAAACATAATAAACTTGCATGGCCATTTCAATAAATTGACTGATAAGGTTTGGAGTTTTACTAATGACTACAAGGGCTATATGTGGGAGATTAGTAGGATAAAGGACATTTCATTTACAAATAAAAGTTTTTAAAAATTCAATTACACAAAACAAGTACAGCCAGCTACACAGATTGATTTGTGAAGGCGTAGCACCTAATTTACATTCATATATGCTACTTTTTAATTCTCTTTCATTTCAAAGGTTTGTTGAAGTCCAACAGTGCCATCAGTCACCATGTCCCTATATTCATTCAATCAAAATCACTCTTTTCCATTCATCGCTTTCTTTTCATTGTAACTACAACCACTATAGTTCTGTACCTCTTCACAGCATCAATCTGGGAGAGCTTATCTATTGATCTCTCTACTTCTGGCCTTTGTGTTTTCATAGTCACCTAACACATAAATATCTTATCTCTTTCATCTAGCTAAAGCTCCTTAAAGGCAAAGACCAGCACAGAGCACATAAAAAATACTTGGAAGTTTTGACTGCATACATGGGCAGATGGATGGATGGATGGAGGATGGATGGAGTGACTGACATCTGCAATCAAGATCCACCTGAACTAAAAGAAAAGACCACTTCATAGCCATCATCAGGACCCCAGAAGCATAATACCCAATCTCTGATTACCATAGATTGGGTTTACTGGAAGAAAACAGTCTGGGGTTTAAGATGTTTATTAGGCTCAACATCTGTATAAGGAAGGGGATGGAAGCAGGCTGAAGAAGAGAGTAGGAAGAAGGGGCAGGGCTGCAGGGTGTGGAGAACAGGATGATGTAGAACAGCTTTGCAGGCCTGATGAGGCCTTGGCCAACTGGGCAGGGAGCTCTGGATTGCCCTTCAGAGTTTCTAGCTTTAGGCTGAAATGCCTGGCTCTCTAAACCTGCCTCTATCAGTTAGTGGATGCCGGCTTGCCTGGTGGGGTGTAACCTCAGGCCAAGTGGTACCAAGTAGATAAGACAGATCCTGTAGGAGGTGACAAATGGAGGCAGTCGGCTGACCTCACTTCACATAGTTGAGCAGCAAATCCTGCTTTGAAGGGGCACTAGGAGGTGCAGTCCCATGTCTTCCCATTTTGATCTTTTTTTTTTTCTTTCTTTTGGCCGCACAGCTTGCAGGATCTTAGTTCCCTAGCCAGGGATGGAACCTGGGCCCCCGGCATTGGAAGCTCAGAGTCCTAACCACTGGACCGCCAGGGAATTCCCAACACACTTTGATCTTGATTTCTGAATCAGAAAACTCTAACAGGTGAGATGATCACCTGGTATAGCAAGCTCTACAAACTGCTAACCTAAAACTCTTGGTGTATTTTATGACAGAGGAGATACACATAGGTCAATACCTCATTTAAGCAGCCCTGTTTAAGTAAGGAGAGACTGAGTGACCAGTCAAGGACTTCATGTCCCCTAAATCCATGAAGCCCTTTGGAAAGCACAGAATCTTGAGGCTCTTATTGGAATTCTATTGGCTATAAATGTGGAATGCACTTCTTAGTCAATTTTCCTCATGCCCAGCATTTATTTATTAGTATGAACTCTCTGTATATATCACATATCACTCACCTTCTGCAATAACTATTATTTGAATACCTAATGACCACCAAGGTGATACAGTATGGTATTTAAATTTATGGTTTTATCAAGTGGGAACTAACTGAATGCAAGTAGACAATACTTTTCCTTCGAAAGTAAGGGCATGACAACATCCTCTAAGATTCACTATAACGACATTCATCTTTAAATAAAATCCAAGCATTTACATTATGAATTTTAAGCAGTCTGCAGAAATTCTGAAACAGTTCAATACATTTAATAAAAGTAATTAAATGAGGAGTGGAAGTAATATCATTAGCTTTAAGTTGAATAGAAATTTGTAAACAGAAAAAATATTTCAATTAGTTGTATCATATTCTGCCTTTCTTTTTAACTTGAGGGAAGTAAATGAATTTTTCTTTCTAATAACACCCTCTGTATCCATAAAAAGCATGAGTTTGAAGATCAACCTATCTAACATGAAATGCCCAAAATTACAGAAGGCAATAGTTATAGAAAACTAAAGACTACAGAATTTAAACCAGGTCATGACCTGGAAGGATACATACGCAAGAGATCTCTGAGGCATCACTGATGTTCTATTTCCTGACCAGAGTGGTAAACATAAGAAGGTTTACTTTTACTTTGTTAAAACATGCAAATTAGTTTTATATAGTTTGATCTGTATTGTTTCAAGAAAAAAAAAAAAAAGCTTCAGAACAAGCCAAACAATCCAAAAAGCAACTTGTAAACCAAATGTCCTCAAATTGATATTGCTGGGGGAGTTGAAAGTTATCACCGTGGAATTATCACTTCCTCTGAGTACAAATTTAGAAGAGATTGGAAGTTTCCTTGCAAATGTGGAATCAATGCTGGCAGTTACGAATTGGGAATGTTAGCACAAATGTCTCCCCACACTATCCCCAAACTAAGATTATAATCAGCAAAGACTGCCAGAAGCAACCTTTAGCTGTCAGTAGAGAAAAACCCCAAGCGCCATACCATGAAGTATCTGAACAAACCTCTTTTTATTAATAATAGATCAGTATACAATTATACCAGTATATTTGTTTGGAGGAATTTGAAATGCAGAATGGACAAACCCAGAAGTTAGGATATGTTTAAAAACAAATCCAAGGATTTAATACAAACACAAAAGGAGGAACATATCTGAGCAGCAAAAGGAAAATTCAGGAAAGTTGGAGCCGACATGCATTCATGCCACCCTCTTCCACACAGACCCTGGTAAAACAACTACCAAGCCTGACGGTACAGACTGGGCACCAGTGTCAGAGGCTTGTGGGTCTTGTGGAACTTCTGGTGAAGAAGGTTAAATATGCAATTGCCTAAAGGGCCTGACTGTATGAAATGCAATTAGAACACCGAGAAGGGTTTATAAAACATTAAAAAATTAAAATTTAATGAAGTATTCAAAGTACTGAAAAGGAGAAAGAGCTGTTACTACTTGCAGTAGAGTCTGCTATCACCCAGAGGCCATGCTCTTCTTTATAGAAATAGAATCCCCTTCCCAAGTGTCAGCAGAACACATAGCCACACATGTACCCACACGTGCACCTACCCGTGCCCATGGGACTAGCTTGGGTCAGTGACAGATTAGCAAACGTAATGAGTGCTTGTTCTGGTTCATCTCCTTAAAAATTTTTGTCCTACATTCTCTGCATTCTATTCCATTAGCCTAGGAATGACAACAGCAGGAAGCCAGCTCAGAAGCCGTGTGTCAAAAATGATGGAGGTGCGCGGAGCAACTAAGCCTGTGCGCCACAGTTACTGAGCCCACGTGCCACAACTACTGAAGCCTGTGTGCCTAGAGCCCATGCTCCGCAACAAGAGAAGCCACCACAATGAGAAGCCTGTGCACCGCAACAAAGAGTAGCCCCTGCTCACCGCAACTAGAGAAAGCCCACGCTCAGCAACGAAGACCCACCGCAGTCAAAAATAAAATATATAAATTTTTAAAAAATGATGGAGCTGGCCCCCAAGCCCCAGACTGCCTTCCCACTCCATTATGTTGTGTGACATATGCAGGGGAAAAAACCCACAATTAATATGTATAATATTACATTATCTTAAAAATAATTCATATATATATATTTCTGCATACATACACACATACATAGTGTTGCATACATTTGTATAACTAAGGTAACATATGAAAAAGATACCACATTTTTTAATGCATGATGTGACTGTGTAAAACTGAAAGGTGGAGAAGTTAACTATTAATGGTATTTTTAAACTTTTGCATTGTGAATTGTTATAATGAGCATGCGTTCCTTTTTGTTATTTAAATGCCT